>NC_086445.1:925111658-925771658 GCF_028390025.1 Pseudophryne corroboree
TATCCCGGCGGTCGGGATCCCGGTGCCGGTATGCAGAGAGCCGGGATCCCGACATCCGGGATATCGAGTGCCTCCCTGCGCGGACACCACGGACCTCCCCAGAGAGATAAGTTATGTTAAAGACTGTCCGCATTTTCATTAGTATTATTGTGATACTAAACGAAATATACCACCCGTAATAAGGATCATTAGTAAATGGAGCACAAAATCATAGTCCATTCTTTTGGTCTCTAATGGTCATGTGACACTGCTTAATTGTTTTAATGTTTCTATATACTGGATTTAAATAAATAAATAAATTATTAGCGCCTGATCAAGATGTTAGATCCCCGAAACATATTCTCTGTAAGTGCTGTGGAATATGTATTTGCTATATAAATAACTGTTAATAATAATAATTATAATAATAATAATAATAATAATAATAATAATATTTATAATAATATGCTCTGAATAGGAGTGTGCTATACCCTTGTTTCTAGTTAGCTAGGCTTTCAGTGTAGGAAGCTCTCTGTCTGGTTTGTAGGACTTGGGGTAATACTTATTAAAGAAAATTAGCAGGATGTCCCCCCAAAAATTCAAATTTTTGGGGTGTACCTGCAAATGTTAAGGATCCACAGGATTTACCATGAAAGGGCAGCAATGTCTGCTGCAGTCCCTCTGTTTCCATAGGTTTACACATCACTGTGTAAACCTTCCACTTATATCAGTAGAAAGACTGTAACACATTTTTCCTCATCTTTTATTGGTCCTCGTTCCTAGTTGATCGCTCGCTAGCTATTTTTTGCAGCCGTGCAAACGTATAGTCGCCGCCCACAGGGGAGTGTATTTTCGCTTTGCAAGTGTGCGAACGCCTTTGCAGCCGAGCTCTGCAAAAACATTTTGTGCAGTTTCTGAGTAGCTCTGGACTTACTCAGCCCTTGCGATCACTTCAGTCTTTTTGGTGCCGGAATTGACGTCAGACACCCGCCCTGCAAATGCTTGGACATGCCTGCGTTTTCCCAAACACTCCCAGAAAACGGTCAGTTGACACCCACAAACGCCTTCTTTCTGCCAATCTCCTTGCGATCCGCTGTGCAAACGGATTCTTTGTTAAATCCATTGTCCAGCAACGATCCGCTTTGTACCCGTACAATGCACCTACGCATTGCGGTGCATACGTATGCGCAGTAACGACCTGATCTAGCGCTGCAAAAAACGTCAGCGAGCTATCAACTCAGAATGACCCCCATTATCTATATCCCACAAATGCCATGAATTATCAAACTTGCAGTTGAGGGATTAAGATAAGAAGGAACAGTGCCTTGTGAACAGACAGCTTTATTATGGTTTATGGAAAATAAAGAGCACCAAGAGAGAACATTGGTTTAAGTAGAGTTAGAGATTTTAGTATCTATTTATAACTCAGTGACTACAAGTTAAAGATGCGTTTTTTACTGCTCATCACTCCAAGTAATTTTGTGTCACGGTCCATAAAGTGCAGGCTGAAGATAAAACTAACATGCAACTATAAAACTAAGGCGTGCTTTGAAAATATATATAATTATCCTTATTCTATGAAGCTCAACAGGCCAACTGTCTGTTAGTGTTTTGTGACCCTGCCTTGAAGGTGTCTGTTTATATAGCATGGGAAGACAAAGCTGAGTTTACTGGATTGAATATTGCTACTGCAGGGATTTTAGATGCATGGCACGCGGTTAGGTAACTTCGTCCTTGCTACTTGTAGGCAAAGTATCCTTCAACCCCTAGCCGAGAGTGGACCCTGGATCAGTGTTGCCAACTCTGAAATGAAAAAGAAGCAACTGTTTCGCTATGACCAACCGGTACGTCCCCATTCATTTATGTGGAGAGTGACCGGGAGTAACCTATCTTGACGGGGCTTTGTTGGAATGTCGTCACCTACTTGACACCAACAATTGCAATTTTCTTCAGATTCCATATAAGGGGCAAGAAAATAAGTGACGTTGGACTACTGTATTTCTTATGGGTGTGTGTAGTCGAACATTGGAACCACACATGCCACCTACTGTATATGTTCTGGCAGGGTAATTCCTGTAAATAACATAAAGTCCTACTCCGTTGGCCTACATTCTGCACTGTAAGGTCACCATTTAGCATTTTTAGAGATACAATTTGGTCCCAAGCCCAGTTAGATATTTATGGCCCCTCCTCCACCAGGCCACTTTTGCTATATCCCTACCCATTCACATTATTGCTGCACAAGCCCATGGCGCCTATCTGCATAATAGTAAATCTATACAGAACCACCTTTCTTATAAATTAACTAGTTCAGAGGTTCTCAAACGCTGTCCTCAAGGCACCCCAGCGGTATATCCATGCTTGGCCACAGGTGACTTAATTAGTACCTCAGTTCTTTTGATTTAACCATCTGTGCTGAGCCATGGATATACTTAAAACCTGGACCATTGGGGTGCCTTGAGGACCGCGTTTGAGAACCTCTGAACTAGTTCAACAAAGGTGACAGCAATCATAAATCAAGAGGGAAGTCCAGGAACAGATCATTTTGTATCTGATGGAAGGGGTCATGTTGATGTAAGATGCCAGTTGCCAGCCTAGAGAGGAGAAACATAAAGACGGCAAGTATGCTTTTTAATGGACCAAGCAATCTTCATACTGTTGCCCATTTCGCAGGAGGATACATGATATTGGGACAATAGTTCTGTTTTCGTTGGATTAAATCTATATTTTATTAATAGCTAAGACAAATTTCATTGAAAACGAATTTCAGGGTTTTTATAGTAACTTACATTTATTTTTGTCATGTTGTCCTCATATATCTTTGCTGCAGGCATGCCAAACAGCTCCTCTCAGCGCGCCAGGTCCTGAGAGACTCTTCCAGTGTCGGGCGTCTTTTTTTGCCAAAATGGCATCTCAGTTGCAATGTAATGCACCTAGAATGCGCCAGCAGACTGCTGATTAATTTGATATGAAACACTTGTATATCTGTGTACGAGTGAGTCTCTGAATCTATGGGGGTCATTCTGAGTAGAGATGAGCGCCGGAAATTTTTCGGGTTTTGTGTTTTGGTTTTGGGTTCGGTTCCGCGGCCGTGTTTTGGGTTCGACCGCGTTTTGGCAAAACCTAACCGAATTTTTTTTGTCGGATTCGGGTGTGTTTTGGATTCGGGTGTTTTTTTCCAAGAAACCTAAAAAACAGCTTAAATCATAGAATTTGGGGGTCATTTTGATCCCAAAGTATTATTAACCTCAAAAACCATCATTTCCACTCATTTTCAGTCTATTCTGAATACCTCACACCTCACAATATTATTTTTAGTCCTAAAATTTGCACCGAGGTCGCTGGATGACTAAGCTCAGCGACCCTAGTGGCCGACACAAACACCTGGCCCATCTAGGAGTGGCACTGCAGTGTCACGCAGGATGTCCCTTCCAAAAAACCCTCCCCAAACAGCACATGACGCAAAGAAAAAAAGAGGCGCAATGAGGTAGCTGTGTGAGTAAGATAAGCGACCCTAGTGGCCGACACAAACACCGGGCCCATCTAGGAGTGTCACTGCAGTGTCACGCAGGATGTCCCTTCCAAAAAACCCTCCCCAAACAGCACATGACGCAAAGAAAAAAAGAGGCGCAATGAGGTAGCTGTGTGAGTAAGATAAGCGACCCAAGTGGCCGACACAAACACCGGGCCCATCTAGGAGTGGCACTGCAGTGTCACGCAGGATGTCCCTTCCAAAAAACCCTCCCCAAACAGCACATGACGCAAAGAAAAAAAGAGGCGCAATGAGGTAGCTGTGTGAGTAAGATAAGCGACCCTAGTGGCCGACACAAACACCGGGCCCATCTAGGAGTGTCACTGCAGTGTCACGCAGGATGTCCCTTCCAAAAAACCCTCCCCAAACAGCACATGACGCAAAGAAAAAAAGAGGCGCAATGAGGTAGCTGTGTGAGTAAGATAAGCGACCCTAGTGGCCGACACAAACACCGGGCCCATCTAGGAGTGTCACTGCAGTGTCACGCAGGATGTCCCTTCCAAAAAACCCTCCCCAAACAGCACATGACGCAAAGAAAAAAAGAGGTGCAATGAGGTAGCTGTGTGAGTAAGATAAGCGACCCTAGTGGCCGACACAAACACCGGGCCGATCTAGGAGTGTCACTGCAGTGTCACGCAGGATGTCCCTTCCAAAAAACCCTCCCCAAACAGCACATGACGCAAAGAAAAATTAAAGAAAAAAGAGGTGCAAGATGGAATTGTCCTTGGGCCCTCCCACCCACCCTTATGTTGTATAAAC
Organism: Pseudophryne corroboree; assembly: GCF_028390025.1. Classification (NCBI taxonomy): domain Eukaryota; kingdom Metazoa; phylum Chordata; class Amphibia; order Anura; family Myobatrachidae; genus Pseudophryne; species Pseudophryne corroboree. The sequence continues at coordinate 925,115,929 of NC_086445.1, forward strand.
AGGACATGCACACTTTAACCAACCCATCATTTCAGTGACAGGGTCTGCCACACGACTGTGACTGATATGACGGGTTGGTTTGGACCCCCACCAAAAAAGAAGCAATTAATCTCTCCTTGCACAAACTGGCTCTACAGAGGCAAGATGTCCAACTCATCATCATCCTCCGATATATCACCGTGTACATCCCCCTCCTCACAGATTATCAATTCGTCCCCACTGGAATCCACCATCTCAGCTCCCTGTGTACTTTGTGGAGGCAATTGCTGCTGGTCAATGTCTCCGCGGAGGAATTGATTATAATTCATTTTAATGAACATCATCTTCTCCACATTTTCTGGATGTAACCTCGTACGCCGATTGCTGACAAGGTGAGCGGCGGCACTAAACACTCTTTCGGAGTACACACTTGTGGGAGGGCAACTTAGGTAGAATAAAGCCAGTTTGTGCAAGGGCCTCCAAATTGCCTCTTTTTTCTGCCAGTATAAGTACGGACTGTCTGACGTGCCTACTTGGATGCGGTCACTCATATAATCCTCCACCATTCTTTCAATGTTGAGAGAATCATATGCAGTGACAGTAGACGACATGTCCGTAATCGTTGTCAGGTCCTTCAGTCCGGACCAGATGTCAGCATCAGCAGTCGCTCCAGACTGCCCTGCATCACCGCCAGCGGGTGGGCTCGGAATTCTGAGCCTTTTCCTCGCACCCCCAGTTGCGGGAGAATGTGAAGGAGGAGATGTTGACAGGTCGCGTTCCGCTTGACTTGACAATTTTCTCACCAGCAGGTCTTTCAACCCCAGCAGACTTGTGTCTGCCGGAAAGAGAGATCCAAGGTAGGCTTTAAATCTAGGATCGAGCACGGTGGCCAAAATGTAGTGCTCTGATTTCAACAGATTGACCACCCGTGAATCCTTGTTAAGCGAATTAAGGGCTCCATCCACAAGTCCCACATGCCTAGCGGAATCGCTCCGTGTTAGCTCCTCCTTCAATGTCTCCAGCTTCTTCTGCAAAAGCCTGATGAGGGGAATGACCTGACTCAGGCTGGCAGTGTCTGAACTGACTTCACGTGTGGCAAGTTCAAAGGGCATCAGAACCTTGCACAACGTTGAAATCATTCTCCACTGCGCTTGAGACAGGTGCATTCCACCTCCTATATCGTGCTCAATTGTATAGGCTTGAATGGCCTTTTGCTGCTCCTCCAACCTCTGAAGCATATAGAGGGTTGAATTCCACCTCGTTACCACTTCTTGCTTCAGATGATGGCAGGGCAGGTTCAGTAGTTTTTGGTGGTGCTCCAGTCTTCTGTACGTGGTGCCTGTACGCCGAAAGTGTCCCGCAATTCTTCTGGCCACCGACAGCATCTCTTGCACGCCTTTGTCGTTTTTTAAAAAATTCTGCACCACCAAATTCAAGGTATGTGCAAAACATGGGACGTGCTGGAATTTGCCCATATTTAATGCACACACAATATTGCTGGCGTTGTCCGATGCCACAAATCCACAGGAGAGTCCAATTGGGGTAAGCCATTCCGCGATGATCTTCCTCAGTTGCCGTAAGAGGTTTTCAGCTGTGTGCGTATTCTGGAAAGCGGTGATACAAAGCGTAGCCTGCCTAGGAAAGAGTTGGTGTTTGCGAGATGCTGCTACTGGTGCCGCCGCTGCTGTTCTTGCGGCGGGAGTCCATACATCTACCCAGTGGGCTGTCACAGTCATATAGTCCTGACCCTGCCCTGCTCCACTTGTCCACATGTCCGTGGTTAAGTGGACATTGGGTACAACTGCATTTTTTAGGACACTGGTGAGTCTTTTTCTGACGTCCGTGTACATTCTCGGTATCGCCTGCCTAGAGAAGTGGAACCTAGATGGTATTTGGTAACGGGGGCACACTGCCTCAATAAATTGTCTAGTTCCCTGTGAACTAACGGCGGATACCGGACGCACGTCTAACACCAACATAGTTGTCAAGGCCTCAGTTATCCGCTTTGCAGCAGGATGACTGCTGTGATATTTCATCTTCCTCGCAAAGGACTGTTGAACAGTCAATTGCTTACTGGAAGTAGTACAAGTGGGCTTACGACTTCCCCTCTGGGATGACCATCGACTCCCAGCAGCAACAACAGCAGCGCCAGCAGCAGTAGGCGTTACACGCAAGGATGCATCGGAGGAATCCCAGGCAGGAGAGGACTCGTCAGAATTGCCAGTGACATGGCCTGCAGGACTATTGGCATTCCTGGGGAAGGAGGAAATTGACACTGAGGGAGTTGGTGGGGTGGTTTGCGTGAGCTTGGTTACAAGAGGAAGGGATTTACTGGTCAGTGGACTGCTTCCGCTGTCGCCCAAAGTTTTTGAACTTGTCACTGACTTATTATGAATGCGCTGCAGGTGACGTATAAGGGAGGATGTTCCGAGGTGGTTGACGTCCTTACCCCTACTTATTACAGCTTGACAAAGGCAACACACGGCTTGACACCTGTTGTCCGCTTTTCTGTTGAAATACCTCCACACTGAAGAGCTGATTTTTTTGGTATTTTCACCAGGCATGTCAACGGCCATATTCCTCCCACGGACAACAGGTGTCTCCCCGGGTGCCTGACTTAAACAAACCACCTCACCATCAGAATCCTCCTGGTCAATTTCCTCCCCAGCGCCAGCAACACCCATATCCTCCTCATCCTGGTGTACTTCAACACTGACATCTTCAATCTGACTATCAGGAACTGGACTGCGGGTGCTCCTTCCAGCACTTGCAGGGGGCGTGCAAATGGTGGAAGGCGCATGCTCTTCACGTCCAGTGTTGGGAAGGTCAGGCATCGCAACCGACACAATTGGACTCTCCTTGTGGATTTGGGATTTCGAAGAACGCACAGTTCTTTGCGGTGCTTTTGCCAGCTTGAGTCTTTTCATTTTTCTAGCGAGAGGCTGAGTGCTTCCATCCTCATGTGAAGCTGAACCACTAGCCATGAACATAGGCCAGGGCCTCAGCCGTTCCTTGCCACTCCGTGTGGTAAATGGCATATTGGCAAGTTTACGCTTCTCCTCCGACAATTTTATTTTAGGTTTTGGAGTCCTTTTTTTACTGATATTTGGTGTTTTGGATTTGACATGCTCTGTACTATGACATTGGGCATCGGCCTTGGCAGACGACGTTGCTGGCATTTCATCGTCTCGGCCATGACTAGTGGCAGCAGCTTCAGCACGAGGTGGAAGTGGATCTTGATCTTTCCCTAATTTTGGAACCTCAACATTTTTGTTCTCCATATTTTAATAGGCACAACTAAAAGGCACCTCAGGTAAACAATGGAGATGGATGGATACTAGTATACAATTATGGATGGACTGCCGAGTGCCGACACAGAGGTAGCTACAGCCGTGGACTACCGTACTGTACTGTGTCTGCTGCTAATATAGACTGGTTGATAATGAGATGTAGTATGTATAAAGAAGAAAGAAAAAAAAACCACGGGTAGGTGGTATACAATTATGGATGGACTGCCGAGTGCCGACACAGAGGTAGCTACAGCCGTGGACTACCGTACTGTACTGTGTCTGCTGCTAATATAGACTGGATGATAATGAGATGTAGTATGTATAAAGAAGAAAGAAAAAAAAAAACACGGGTAGGTGGTATACAATTATGGATGGACTGCCGAGTGCCGACACAGAGGTAGCTACAGCCGTGGACTACCGTACTGTACTGTGTCTGCTGCTAATATAGACTGGTTGATAATGAGATGTAGTATGTATAAAGAAGAAAGAAAAAAAAAACCACGGGTAGGTGGTATACAATTATGGATGGACTGCCGAGTGCCGACACAGAGGTAGCTACAGCCGTGGACTACCGTACTGTACTGTGTCTGCTGCTAATATAGACTGGATGATAATGAGATGTAGTATGTATAAAGAAGAAAGAAAAAAAAAACCACGGGTAGGTGGTATACAATTATGGATGGACTGCCGAGTGCCGACACAGAGGTAGCTACAGCCGTGGACTACCGTACTGTACTGTGTCTGCTGCTAATATAGACTGGATGATAATGAGATGTAGTATGTATAAAGAAGAAAGAAAAAAAAAACACGGGTAGGTGGTATACAATTATGGATGGACTGCCGAGTGCCGACACAGAGGTAGCTACAGCCGTGGACTACCGTACTGTACTGTGTCTGCTGCTAATATAGACTGGTTGATAATGAGATGTAGTATGTATAAAGAAGAAAGAAAAAAAAAACCACGGGTAGGTGGTATACAATTATGGATGGACTGCCGAGTGCCGACACAGAGGTAGCTACAGCCGTGGACTACCGTACTGTACTGTGTCTGCTGCTAATATAGACTGGATGATAATGAGATGTAGTATGTATGTATAAAGAAGAAAGAAAAAAAAAACCACGGGTAGGTGGTATACAATTATGGATGGACTGCCGAGTGCCGACACAGAGGTAGCTACAGCCGTGAACTACCGTACTGTGTCTGCTGCTAATATAGACTGGTTGATAATGAGATGTAGTATGTATAAAGAAGAAAGAAAAAAAAAACCACGGGTAGGTGGTATACAATTATGGATGGACTGCCGAGTGCCGACACAGAGGTAGCTACAGCCGTGGACTACCGTACTGTACTGTGTCTGCTGCTAATATAGACTGGTTGATAATGAGATGTAGTATGTATAAAGAAGAAAGAAAAAAAAACCACGGGTAGGTGGTATACAATTATGGATGGACTGCCGAGTGCCGACACAGAGGTAGCTACAGCCGTGGACTACCGTACTGTACTGTGTCTGCTGCTAATATAGACTGGATGATAATGAGATGTAGTATGTATAAAGAAGAAAGAAAAAAAAAACCACGGGTAGGTGGTATACAATTATGGATGGACTGCCGAGTGCCGACACAGAGGTAGCTACAGCCGTGGACTACCGTACTGTACTGTGTCTGCTGCTAATATAGACTGGATGATAATGAGATGTAGTATGTATAAAGAAGAAAGAAAGAAAAAACCACGGGTAGGTGGTATACAATTATGGATGGACTGCCGAGTGCCGACACAGAGGTAGCTACAGCCGTGAACTACCGTACTGTGTCTGCTGCTAGTATAGACTGGATGATAAATAATGATATAAAAAATATATATATATCACTACTGCAGCCGGACAGGTATATATTATATAATGACGGACCTGCTGGACACTGTCTGTCAGCAGAATGAGTTTTTTAATTTTTATAGATTAAAAAAACACCACACAAGTCACACGACGAGTGTACTTTTTCAGGCAGACATTCAATCACAATATACTATACTGGTGGTCAGTGTGGTCAGGTCACTGGTCACAGTGGTCAGTGGTCAGTCACACTGGCAGTGGCACTCTGGCAGCAAAAGTGTGCACTGTTTAATATGTACTCCTGGCTCCTGCTATAACCTATAACTGCTCCCCAGTCTCCCCCACAATTAAGCTGTGTGAGCACAGTCAGATATTATACATAGATGATGCAGCACACTGGGCTGAGCACAGATATGGTATGTGAGTGTGACTGAGTCACTGTGTATCGTTTTTTTTCAGGCAGAGAACAAGAACAGAACGGATTATTAAATAATAATAAATTATAAAACTGCACTGGTGGTCAGGTCACTGGTCAGTGGTCATCAGTCACTAGTATAACTCCTCCTAAGCTCCAGTAAGTAAATGAAGTGTCTCACTCTCACTCTCCTATCTATTTTAATTTCTAAACGGAGAGGACGCCAGCCACGTCCTCTCCCTATCAATCTCAATGCACGTGTGAAAATGGCCGCGACGCGCGGCTCCTTATATAGAATCCGAGTCTCGCGATAGAATCCGAGCCTCGCGAGAATCCGACAGCGTGATGATGACGTTCGGGCGCGCTCGGGTTAACCGAGCAAGGCGGGAAGATCCGAGTCGCTCGGACCCGTGTAAAAAAACATGAAGTTCGGGCGGGTTCGGATTCAGAGAAACCGAACCCGCTCATCTCTAATTCTGAGTTGATCGCTAGATAAAAATGTTCGCTGCGCAGTGATTAAGTGAAAAAGCGGCACTTCTGCGCATGCGTATGCGGCGCAGTACGCACGCACGACGTACTTTCACAACGGGCAAAGTATTTTTACACAAGGTCTAGCCAATCTTTTCAGTCACAGTGGCAGCCGCAGAGTGATTGATAGAAAAGGGGCGTTTCTGGGTGTCAACTGACTGTTTTCAGGGAGTGTTTGGCAAAACGCAGGCATGCCAGAAAAAACGCAGGCGTGGCTGGGCGAACGCAGTGCGTGTTTGTGACATCAAATCCGGAACTGAACAGTCTGAAGTGATCGCAAGCTAGGAGTAGGTCTGGAGCTACTCTGAAACTGCACAATTCTTTTTCTTAGTGGCGCTGCGATCCTTTCGGTCGCACTTCTGCTAAGCTAAGATACACTACCAGAGGGCGGCATCTTAATGGTTGCACTACTGCTAAAAACTGGTAGCGAGCGAACAACTCGGAATGACCACCCATGTGCGAAGTGCTACAATGTAGTGGCCGCTATTTTTTTTCATGACAAGTTCTATTGTGCTTCATATACAGACTCAGTCGCACACATATATACAAGTGTCACGGGACCTGTCATCTCACTTGTGCCAGGTATCTCCTGCTGCGTGGAGTACTGAGGCTAGATGTATGAGAACACATGTACATGTGTTATATCATTTTTTCACCATTGGGTGGTATGGTATGAGGTCAGTATACCGGCTGTCAGGATCCCGGCATTCAGGAGGCCAATGCCGGTATCCCGGTGAAATACCGACAGCCTACAACTGCTGGGTATTGCCACTGGGAATTGAACCTGTGGCGAGCTAAGTGAGTCACCGGGCCTGATGCGTACCGAGCGCAGCAAGCCCGCGAGGGGACTCGCTGCCGGAAATTCCGGCAGACGGGATGCCACTGTCGGTATAGTGACAGCCGGCATCCCGTCTGTCGGGATATCATTTCCTGGTGGCACATAGGGGCCCTTACACACTTTTGCCTTGGGGCCTACAGTTATCCAGTTACACCTCTGGGACCGTCATTGTAATGTGGTATAAAATGAACTGGAGGACATTATAATGTTACATAATATGAACTAGGGGCACTGTAATGAGGCACAGTATGAAGTGGAGGCACTATATGTGGCCCATTTTGAAACCGTATGTCATAATGTGAATTGGGGGTACTGTGTTGCATAATGTGTACTGGCAGCTCTACAGTGTGACATGATGTAAACTAGGGCAATACTATGGTTCATTAAATCAACTAGGACACTAATATTATTTATTTATTTATTTATTTATTTATTTATTAGGGGTTGGGATCGAAATGCTGGCGATCAGGATGGCGGCGGTCAGAATACTGACCGCAGCGTCCTGATGGTGAGAATCCTGATAGGAGCAAGTTAAGTATACATACCTTCCCCCAATGCTCCCCTAACCACCTGTTCCCACAGCCTAAACCTAACCCTTCCCCAGGAGTGCCTAAACCTAACCCCCTTTCAAGCAGCCTAAACCTGATCCTTCCCGGGGGTGCCGAAACATAAACCACCACCCCCCCTCGCCACCATCTTACCTCTCCGGCATTCCTGCAGTGACTCGGTTGGGACTGGTATTTCAACTGCCAAGATCCCGGCCTAATCCCATTTATTAGCACAGTAAAACTAGAGGTAGGAGGGCCCTGCCCACAAACATACAAGTATAGGCAACTATGGCGCATAACATTAACTAAGGCACTAGTTAACTAGAAAATTAACTAGGGCACTATTATGGGGCATAAAATGAACAACTGCGGTGGAGAGGTGTCTCTCTAGAAACACTGAGACTGGGCAAGTGCAAAATATTACTATGTGACCATAGAGTTCTGGCTACACACCTGGTGACCAGTAAACCTGACTGGCAGTGAGATTTGGAGGCTCTCTAGGGCAAAAATATTAAAATAAAAATAATCTTTTTACCTGTAATGTTCAAATTGCTTCTGGTAGTAGCCAGCAGGACTCCATTGATGAGGATGAACATAAGGGGCGGGATGTACTAAAGGAAAAATGCAATAAAACCCCCGTTTTCAGGGTTTTTACTGCATTTTCAAATGTACTAAGACCCGGACGCCTGTTTTTCACCGCCCAGGGTATCGCCATCTCCGGATGGCGATACCCCATAGAAGTCTATGGGCTTCTTATCGCCGCCTCCGCCGCAGATGCCGACCCCACTCCTCCCCGGCATACCTTCCTCCAGGTAGCCTGGACCCAGAAGGTAAACTCCTCCTCCCCCTAGCAACACAGCTGGAGGTCCTTCAGGGTGCAGGGGGGAGGAGGAGGCGCCAGGGACAGCCTGCTGCCTTGTTCCCGGCAGCTGAGGAGAAGGAGAGCCCAGGGAGGTGACGGAGACCTCCCGCACACCACCTTACAAGTATCGTGGGGGGCCTCCGTCACCGCATTGCATTAATACATCCCACCCAAGGAGTGAAGGTGGGGTAGTGACACCAGGTGCAGGGCAAGAAAAGTGTGTGAGAGGCACATGGTAAAGGAATGTTGTGTGTGCACAGGGAACAGTGTGGTGGATGATAGAATGATACAATAAAAGATACACTGGCATATTTATAATGGGTGCAGTGCAGGGACGTGTGGTGAGGTAAATGGCTCAGGAGGCACTGGCTAGTACCAGAGCCAGATTTACAGGGGTCCATGTGGGCATTACACAGAGGTGCAGCAGTATATACTGCTGGAAATGTGGTGAGTTTTGATCAGATAGGCAGGGGAGGCACTGCCTCACCTGCCATAGACTTTTTATTCCAGAGTTTTGACTATAAAAATGATTAGAATAATATAAAGAAAATATTTTCTTTGTATTTTTCATACACTTTATATAGTCAACATTCTGACATATAAGTTGCTGTGACAGGAAAGGCTCTGCTTCACCTGCTTCACAGCACCGCACGTCACTGGTGCAGTGTGTGCGATGCACAAAGGCCCCTAGGATCTAGGGGGACCCATAATGCAGACCCTGCACCCTTTTTTTATCAATACTTTCTCTCCCGAGTCCTGAGTCGGCAGCAGCAGCAATGCAGAAATCACAAGGGAAGTAGTGCGGTGGCCATTTTCCTTGCATTTCACTCATGCACACTATGGAAATCATTCGGAAAATGGCCACCGCACCGCACACTAGACTCTGGGACAGCGCTAGGGTCCCCTAGTGGCCCTAGTGCCCAGACTATACAGCGATGCCGTCAAGAGAGGAGGGGGCCCAGAAGGAGACTATACAAGGGCTTCCTCCTCTCTAGATGCGCCCCTGAATAGATATAATAGTGGTAAATGTGGGACACATAAGGATGTGCGATAAAGTACACAGTTCATGAATGATTAGGAAAACGATAGAGCAGAGATGCTCTAACACTGAGCACCTCTGAGTGGGTAAGGCATTGGTGGCCATTGAGCTCTCGGTGGTTAGCAGCAGACAGTGATGCTGGACCACCTGGGAAGTGCAGGGACTGTTCCAGCTGGTGGAGGTCAACCTGCGGGCTGGGGTCAATAACACTCCTCCTCAAGGAGTATGAAGCACTTTCCTACCATGTCTGTCCCCCATCCAGTGCCAGCCACTGTGGGCTGTCATTGACACTGTCCTGGGCACATCTCTGGCATTGCATGTCCCCACTCCCTCCCCCATGGCACACTGTCTGCACACATCTTCCCTATTTGTTTTCTTTTTAACAGCAGACAATAACAACAGCCAGCGCACGCTGGGGGTCATTCCGAGTTGATCGCACGTAGCAACTTTTTGCTGCTCGTGCGATCAACCTGAAGCCGCCTATGGGGGAGTGTATTTTAGCATAGCAGGGCTGCGAACGCTTGTGCAGCCCTGCTATGCTAGAAAAGTTTCAAGTAAAACAAGACCAGGGCTGCAGTTACTCACCCAGTGCGACGGATCCAGTGATGAAGGTCCCGGTCCTGACGTCAAACATCCGCCCTCCAAACACCTTGACACGCCTGCGTTGGACTTACCACGCCTGGAAAACGGTGAGTATCCGCCCCGCAACGCCTCCCGCCTGTCCGTCTTCTTGCGATCGCCGCTGCGATCACATTTCTCGCTGGTGGCGTCGTTGCAATGACGCACGTCCAGGCAATGACGCACATGTACAACCTGTTCGCCCTGCAGCGAAGAATCGATGCGTGCGAACGGGTCAGAATGACCCCCCCTGTGTAGTTAGATGACGGTCCCACGAGCAAAGTGGTGAATTCATTTTACTCACCCCATAGCTTTATTATATGGATTCCATGACCAATATTCACGAAAGCCTGTCTCCCGGAGAACTGCTGGGTGATAAGGTTGCATAGAAAAGTTTAGCACAGATTTGGTAACGTACTCAATCATAACACCATGAAAAATGCAAGATCACTTCAAATACCAAGACCATACTTTTAAAGGGGTGGTATTCATGTGCCCGGCGGCCAGCAGACCGACGGTCACATGTCCTCCCAAAAAAATCCCGCCCCTCACTATCCGCGTGGCATCCCGGAAAGGGGATGTGGCCTATGAAAAGGGGGTGTGGCTTCGCAGGAGTGCCCAGGATCGCGAGCCACGCCCCGTTTTCGTCACTGAGGGAGCATGGCCAGCGCTCCGTGAGCTGCTGGCATGCCCCCTCTCCTCTTGTCACCACTGAATAGACGCTGTGCGCATGCGCACAGTGTCTATTCACCGCTGCTCTGCATAGCAGAGCAGCGAGTGCAGGAGCCTCCCAACTGCCCCCCCCCCCACACACACACACACACACACTGCGGGACTGTCCCGTGAAAATCGGTATAGTTGGGAGGTATGCAACAGGGACTATTTCCTCTCGTGGGTGTCCACGACACCCATGGAGTGGGCATAGAACCGGTTGCCGCCGAGCCCGCAGCATGGCGAGCGCAGCCCCTCCCAGCCGGGATCCTGTCGTCGGTATGCTGACCAGCGGTCAGGAGACCATCGGTCAGCCATGCCGCACCCTTTTAAAGCTATGTGTACACAAAAGCTACATCCATGATGTTTTTTTTAAAGATGGTGCCACACAGTAAAAGCAACTGGACTAGAACCTTTGCCCTCTTCTGTGTAAGTGCCAGCTGTGGATGGTAGGGTGGGGGCCTGCTGATTTAAAGGGGGGTTGGGGGGGGGAAACAATTGAAGTGCATGGCCCCCCAGGGCCACCATCAGGGGAGACTGCCGGGACTGCAGCATACTTGCCTACCCTCCCGGAATGGCCGGGAGACTCCCGAAAATCGGGTGACCCTCCCGGCCCCCCCGGTAAGGTGGGCAAGCCTCCCGCTTTCCCCCTCGGCCGCCCGCAGCAGTGAACAAGTAGGCGGGCCGAGGGAGTCTGATGACGCGATTCGCGCTGAATCGCGTCATCGTAGCTCCGCCCCCCGCTATGCAGCACCTCGTTTCTCGGCACAGCACAGCGGGGGGTGGAGTCACGATGACGCGACCCTGATGCAACGCCCCCGGACCGCCCATCCTGCTGCCGGCCATGCCCCCGAACCACCCGTCCTGCTGCCTGCCACACCCCCATTCACCTACAATGCTGCCTCCTCCCGGAGGAGGAGGCAGCAAAGTAGGTAAGTATGGACTGCAGTCTTGTGCTGGGGCAGCCGGATACTTTGAGTCCTGGCTCTGCCCCTCCCCATATCTGTGTCTATACCCCCTCCCCACATTTGTGTCTCTGCTCTCTCCATATATGTGTCTCTGCCCCCCCCCCCACATCTGTGTCTTTGCCCCTTCCCCTCATCTGTGTCTCTGCTCCCTCTCTTCATATCTGTGCCTCTACCAGCTCCCGATCTATGACTCTGCTCCATTCCTATCTGTGTCGTTCCCTTTTCCTAGATGTGTCTTTCCCCATGAGTGTATGTGTTTGCTTCACACCTCTGCGTCCACCAGGTCTTAGGAGGGGAGATGGGGGGCCCTTCATTTGTATGGGGCCCCACGATTTCTTAAGGCATCCCGGCTCCCCCCCGGTACATGGCAGGTATATGCCACATAGCACAGATTTGCAAATACTGTAGTAGTACAAGTAGTGGTCAAGGCCACAAGCACTTACAGTATATATATACGCTAGTATATAGGCAATGGTTGTTTAAATGCCAAAAATATAACACATGTTTAATAGTAGAGTTAATTTGGAAAAGATGTTAAGTGTTAAGTGCACATTAAGTACAGTTTTTGCCCCATATGTTCATGGGCTGTGAATAGGTAAATTGAGAGCAATAGTACAGCACAGGTTTCCCATGGATATATCCCCACCTTGTGTTTGGTTTCTGTATGTGACATAAATATCAAATAGCTCCTGATGTAAAGCCAGGACACAAGAACAAACTCTGCATGCACTCATCTCAGACTGAACTCCAAATTATAAGATACTGTATGTGGAATCAGCCAAATTAGACTGGCTCGCAGATTAATAGCAAAGTTGTATTCAAATGAAAAACATATTGTATGTGTTCATTTAGTGTATGTGTTGTATAAATTGTGTTCCTAGGAAGATCTTTAAGAGGAAACCTATATGCTGCCATGGAAAAATATTATTGTGGTCTCTAGATTGTACACTCAGCCAGACAAATCATCCATTACTTTTTATTGTTGCATGTTATTATAAAGAACCATTTTATAAATGTAAGTACAGTACAGGGGAACTTGATTCAGAGATGGACGCAGACCGCTGCATACGGAACAAGATCTGAGTCCATCTCCTCACATGCTGAGGGCCGCCCAGCACAGATCACAGTAGCAGATTTACCGCTAGGCATCCAAGACGGCTGCTTAGGGCCCTGCAAGTCCCTGGGGCCCACTGACAGGAAATGAATCGCATTTCCTACAGTACTGTACATGCGAACATTGTGCAGGTTGGTTGTGCCAGCAGAGCAGAGACTCAGCTGTTTGGGCGCAGGTATAGCTGCGGTAGGGTTGTGGCCCAGTCCCTCTTGTACGGGCAAAGCTGCTCAACATGTGTGGTGCCTCCTCCTGATATGTCAGAATTACATTGCGGATGCAACGAATTAAGGTTAACCCCTTGCAGCGCAGTCAGACGGTCTGCCACCATTTTTTAATCGGAGTGGCTGCGCGTGACGTCATGCAGCAGCCCTGAAAACGCTCCCGGCATGCCTCTGTTCGGCCTTGCCCTGCCCGTAAAACACTGCATCGACAAATCCCTGCGATTTGAATTGGCCCGATGCAGTACTTAGCCTCGTGGTAAACCATATTGGAGCTGCAGCTACTGACGGAAATATAGGGACTGCAGCAGATATCGGGGTGTCAGCTACTATACCTCGATGGTACATCTGTAGGATACTATATGAGGGTACTGGCCCCCAGTAAATTGCTGTTTTGGGGAATATTCTGCATATATTTAATGATGAAAAGACCCCATAATAATATATAATGTATGATATTGCGACTTTTTAATATCTAGTGTTGGCGGCTGTTCTATGCCTTAACTTACTATGGGATAGATGTATCATCCTAAATCCAATCCTAAAACTGCCTTCACAACTGACCCCAGCATCCATGGTGACAGCAGTTAAGCATAGCTGCAGGGCCATCCAGCAGTAGTGCAGGCAGCCCTGCATAGACATCATAACTGTGTCACTGTTGGCTCAGGCATCTCCCCCCCCCCCCATCTCCCCCTCCCCCCCCCCTCCCGGTACAGAAGCTGAAGCCTATCAGCAGACAGCAATTAGACAAATAGCCCCAACCTCTTCCGCTCCTCCTGCTTGCAAATCACTGCCCACAACACCCTCTTCCGCCCGCTGGTGCTACATGAACATAGGATCATTAGGGGACATGTACTAAGCAGTGATGAAACTGGAGAAGAGAGCCAGTGAGAGGTTGCCCAAACAATCAGCTGCTCTGTATATTTTTATAGTATGAAAAGAGGAGGAAAAAAGAAAGACTCTGTGCTGGGGCACTCTTTATGAAAAAATGAGACAATAAAAATGAACCTTTATTTAGGATCATATAAGATATAGTGTGACAATCAAGATCAAGTATTTTTAAATAAAAATATAAATACCAGAATTGTATAAGATTAATTAACAGTAAATACTGCCAAGGTGAAAATTTATTATATATAGTCACAGGAGTGGCTTAACATATGTCCACTGACAATGAGTGAATAGCCAAAGTCTCCTAAGGTGATATCCCGTGGGTTAATCTGAGCACCAATAGATTGAAAGGTTTGTTGCCTAATGTGGTGTGGATCCACCTTCTGTATAGATGTCTAACAGTGGTGTCACCATAGGCATTTTAATGCAGCGGATTAGACAAGAGTGTATAATCTGCTGAGTTGATAGGAAATTAGTGATGACCAACAGATAGTGGTTTAAGTCATGAAGAGGTGGTGTTGAGACACAGCAAGTTTGTGGGAAAGTACACCTGTAAAACTTGGGAGGGTCGTTCTGTTAGTTCTAATGAGAGAAGAAAAAAGGGAAATAAGGTTGAAGATTAAGGGAATGTTCCTGCTGCTTTCCATGGTTGGAGAGCAGCAGGAACATTCCCTTAATCTTCAACCTTATTTCCCTTTTTTCTTCTCTCATTAGAACTAACAGAACGACCCTCCCAAGTTTTACAGGTGTACTTTCCCACAAACTTGCTGTGTCTCAACACCACCTCTTCATGACTTAAACCACTATCTGTTGGTCATCACTAATTTCCTATCAACTCAGCAGATTATACACTCTTGTCTAATCCGCTGCATTAAAATGCCTATGGTGACACCACTGTTAGACATCTATACAGAAGGTGGATCCACACCACATTAGGCAACAAACCTTTCAATCTATTGGTGCTCAGATTAACCCACGGGATATCACTTTAGGAGACTTTGGCTATTCACTCATTGTCAGTGGACATATGTTAAGCCACTCCTGTGACTATATATAATAAATTTTCACCTTGGCAGTATTTACTGTTAATTAATCTTATACAATTCTGGTATTTATATTTTTATTTAAAAATTCTTGATCTTGATTGTCACACTATATCTTATATGATCCTAAATAAAGGTTTATTTTTATTGTCTCATTTTTTCATAAAGAGTGCCCAAGCAAAGAGTCTTTCTTTTTTCCTCCTCTTTTCAATGTAAACCCACTGACTCTGGGAGCACCACCGACGGCATATTTACACATCAGTGTTACATATCCGATGTCGGTCACGGACACATTTCCTCATAATAAGGTCTTGTCTGTTATCATCTACCAGTGCGGAACACCCTCTTTTTCTTTTTGCATTAAGTATTTTTATAGTATGCAAATGATAAATGTTACGTCAATGCTGATTGGTTGCCACGGGCAACTTCTCCACTGGCTCACTTCTCCACTTTTATCACTGCTTAGTACATGTCCCCCATTGTCTCTGATGAGGGGGCAGGCAGCCCGCTGCGCCACCCCCAGCAGGGGGCACCCTTAGCCCTAGTGAGAAATACAATCCAATGTGCAATAAATCCCCACAGCTTGTGCATGCGCAGGTTGAGGGTCATGTATGTGCATTAGGACTAGTGATGTGCACCGGAAATTTTTTGTGTTTTGGTTTTGGATTCAGTTCCGCGGCCGTGTTTTGGATTCGGACGCGTTTTGGCAAAACCTCCCTGAAAATTTTTTGTCGGATTCTGGTTTGTTTTGGATTCAGGTTTTTTTTTACAAAAACCCCTCAAAAACAGCTTAAATCATAGAATTTGGGCGTCATTTTGATCCCATAGTATTATTAACCTCAATAACCATAATTTCCACTCATTTCCAGTCTATTCTGAACACCTCGCACCTCACAATATTATTTTTAGTCCTAAAATTTGCACCGAGGTAGCTGGATGACTAAGCTAAGCGACCCAAGTGGCCGACACAAACACCTGGCCCATCTAGGAGTGGCACTGCAGTGTCAGACAGGATGGCAGATTTAAAAAATAGTCCCCAAACAGCACATGATGCAAAGAAAAAAAGAGGTGCAATGAGGTAGCTGTGTGACTAAGCTAAGCGACCTAAGTGGCCGACACAAACACCTGGCCCATCTAGGAGTGGCACTGCAGTGTCAGACAGGATGGCAGATTTAAAAAATAGTCTCCAAACAGCACATGATGCAAAGAAAAAAAGAGGTGCAATGAGGTAGCTGTGTGACTAAGTTAAGCGACTCAAGTGGCCGACACAAACACCTGGCCCATCTAGAAGTGGCACTGCAGTGTCAGACAGGATGGCAGATTTAAAAAATAGTCCCCAAACAGCACATTATGCAAAGAAAAAAAGAGGTGCAATGAGGTAGCTGTGTGACTAAGCTAAGCGACCTAAGTGGCCGACACAAACACCTGGCCCATCTAGGAGTGGCACTGCAGTGTCAGACAGGATGGCAGATTTAAAAAATAGTCCCCAAACAGCACATGATGTAAAGATAAAAAGAGGTGCAATGAGGTAGCTGTGTGACTAAGCTAAGTGACACAAGTGGCCGACACAAACACCTGGCCCATCTAGGAGTGGCACTGCAGTGTCAGACAGGATGGCAGATTAAAAAAATAGTCCCCAAACTGCACATGATGCAAAGAAAAAAAGAGGTGCACCAAGGTCGCTGGATGGCTAAGCTAAGCGACCCAAGTGGCTGACACAAACACCTGGCCCATCTAGGAGTGGCACTGCAGTGTCAGACAAGATGGCACTTCAAAAAATAGTCCCCAAACAGCACATGATGCAAAGATAAATTAAAGAAAGAAGAGCTGCAAGATGGAATTGTCCTTGGGCCCTCCCACCCACCCTTATGTTGTATAAACAGGACATGCACACTTTAACAAACCCATCATTTCAGCGACAGGGCCTGCCACACGACTGTGACTGAAATTACTGGTTGGTTTGGGCCCCCACCAAAAAAGAAGCAATCAATCTCTCCTTGCACAAACTGGCTCTACAAAGGCAAGATGTCCACCTCCTCCTCATCCTCCGATTCCTCACCCCTTTCACTGTGTATATCCACCTGCTCACAGATTATTAATTCGTCCCCACTTGAATCCACCATCTTAGGTCCCTGTGTACTTTCTGGAGGCAATTGCTGGTGAATGTCTCCACGCAGGAATTGATTATAATTAATTTTGATGAACATCATCTTCTCCACATTTTCTGGAAGTAACCTTGTACACCGATTGCTGACAAGGTAAGCGGCTGCACTAAACACTCTTTTGGAGTACACACTGGAGAGGGGGCAACTTAGGTAAAATAAAGCCAGTTTGTGCAAGGGCCTCCAAATTGCCTCTTTTTCCTGCCAGTATACGTACGGACTGTCTGACGTGCCTACTTGGATGCGGTCACTCATATAATCCTCCACCATTCTTTCAATGGTGACAGAATCCTATGCAGTGACAGTAGACGACATGTCAGTAATCGTTGGCAGGTCCTTCAGTCCGGACCAGATGTCAGCACTCGCTCCAGACTGCCCTGCATCACCGCCAGCGGGTGGGCTCGGAATTCTTAGCCTTTTCCTCGCAGCCCCAGTTGCAGGAGAATTTGAAGGAGGAGCTGTTGATGGGTCACGTTCCGCTTGAGTTGACAAATGTCTCTCCAGCAGGTCTTTGAACCTCTGCAGACTTGTGTCTGCCGGAAAGAGAGATACAACGTAGGTTTTAAATCTAGGATCGAGCACGGTGGTAAAAATGTAGTGCTCTGATTTCAACAGATTGACCACCGGTGAATCCTGGTTAAGCGAATTAAGGGCTCCATCCACAAGTCCCACCTGCCTAGCGGAATCGCTCTGTTTTAGCTCCTCCTTCAATCTCTCCAGCTTCTTCTGCAAAAGCCTGATGAGGGGAATGACCTGACTCAGGCTGGCAGTGTCTGAACTTACTTCACGTGTGGCAAGTTCAAAGGGCTGCAGAACCTTGCACAACGTTGAAATCATTCTCCATGGTGTTTGAGTCAGGTGCATTCCCCCTCCTTTGCCTATATCGTAGGTAGGTGTATAGGCTTGAATGGCCTTTTGCTGCTCCTCCATCCTCTGAAGCATATATAGGGTTGAATTCCACCTCGGTACGACCTCTTGCTTCAGTACATGGCGGGGCAGGTTCAGGAGTGTTTGCTGGTGCTCCAGTCTTCGGCACGCGGTGGCTGAATGCCGAAAGTGGCCCGCAATTCTTCGGGCCACCGACAGCATCTCTTGCACGCCCCTGTCGTTTTTTAAATATTTCTGCACCACCAAATTCAATGTATGTGCAAAACATGGGCCCTCATTCCGAGTTGATCGGTCGCAAGGCGAATTTAGCAGAGTTACACACGCTAAGCCGCCGCCTACTGGGAGTGAATCTTAGCTTCTTAAAATTGCGACCGATGTATTCGCAATATTGCGATTACTAACTACTTAGCAGTTTCAGAGTAGCTCCAGACTTACTCTGCCTGTGCGATCAGTTCAGTGCTTGTCGTTCCTGGTTGACGTCACAAACACACCCAGCGTTCGGCCAGGCACTCCCGCCGTTTCCCCGGCCACTCCTGCGCTTTTTCCGGAAACGGTAGCGTTTTCAGCCACACGCCCCTGAAACGCCGTGTTTCCGCCCAGTAACACCCATTTCCTGTCAATCACATTACGATCGCCGGAGCGAAGAAAAAGCCGTGAGTAAAATTACTTTCTTCATAGTAAAGTTACTTGGCGCAGTCGCAGTGCGAACATTGCGCATGCGTACTAAGCGGATTTTCACTGCGATGCGATGAAAAATACCGAGCGAACAACTCGGAATGAGGGCCATGGGACGTGCTGGAATTTGCCCACATGTAATGCACGCACAATATTGGTGGCGTTGTCCGATGTCACAAATCCCCAGGAGAGTCCAATTGGGGTAAGCCATTCTGCGATGATGTTCCTCAGTTTCCGTAAGAGGTTGTCAGCAGTGTGCCTCTTATGGAAAGCGGTGATACAAAGCGTAGCCTGCCTAGGAACGAGTTGGCGTTTGCGATATGCTGCTACTGGTGCCGCTGCTGCTGTTCTTGCTGCGGGAGGCAATACATCTACCCAGTGGGCTGTACAGTCATATAGTCCTGAGTCTGCCCTGCTCCACTTGTCCACATGTCCGTGGTTAAGTGGACATTGGGTACAACTGCATTTTTTAGGACACTGGTGACTCTTTTTCTGACGTCTGTGTACATTCTCGGTATCGCCTGCCTAGAGAAATGGAACCTAGATGGTATTTGGTACCGGGGACACAGTACCTCTATCAATTCTCTAGTTCCCTGTGAATTAACGGTGGATACCGGAAACACGTTTAACACCACCCAGGCTGCCAAGGCCTGAGTTATCCGCTTTACAGCAGGATGACTGCTGTGATATTTCATCTTCCTCGCAAAGGACTGTTGGACAGTCAATTGCTTACTGGAAGTAGTACAAGTGGTCTTCCGACTTCCCCTCTGGGATGACGATTGACTCCCAGCAGCAACAACAGCAGCGCCAGCAGCAGTAGGCGTTACACTCAAGGATGCATCGGAGGAAGCCAAGGCAGGAGAGGACTCGTCAGACTTGACAGTGACATGGCCTGCAGGACTATTGGCTTTCCTGTCTAAGGAGGAAATTGACACTGAGGGAGTTGGTGGTGTGGTTTGCAGGAGCTTGGTTACAAGAGGAAGGGATTTAGTTGTCAGTGGACTGCTTCCGCTTTCACCCAAAGTTTTTGAACTTGTCAATGACTTCTGATGAATGTGCTCCAGGTGACGTATAAGGGAGGATGTTCCTAGGTGGTTAACATCCTTACCCCTACTTATTACAGCTTGACAAAGGCAACACACGGCTTGACAAATGTTGTCCGCATTTCTGTTAAAATAATTCCACAACGACGAGGTGATTTTTTTTGTAATTTGACCAGGCATGTCAATGGCCATATTCGTCCCACGGACAACAAGTGTCTCCCCTGGTGTCTGACTTAAACAAACCACCTTACCATCAGAATCCTTCTTGTCAATTTCCTCCTCAGTGCTAGCAACACCCATATCCTCATCCTGGTGTACTTCAACAGTGACATCTTCAATTTGACTATCAGGAACTGGACTGCGGGTGCTCCTTCCAGCACTTGCAGGGGGCGTGCAAATGGTGGAAGGCGCCACCTCTTCCCGTCCAGTGTTGGGAAGGTCAGGCATCGCAACCGACACAATTGGACTCTCCTTGGGGATTTGTGATTTAGAAGAACGCACAGTTCTTTGCTGTGCTTTTGCCAGCTTAAGTCTTTTCATTTTTCTAGCGAGAGGATGAGTGCTTCCATCCTCATGTGAATCTGAACCACTAGCCATGAACATAGGCCAGGGCCTCAGCCGTTCCTTGCCACTCCATGTCGTAAATGGCATATTGGCAAGTTTACGCTTCTCATCAGACGCTTTTAATTTTGATTTTTGGGTCATTTTACTGAACTTTTGTTTTTTGGATTTTACATGCTCTCTACTATGACATTGGGCATCGGCCTTGGCAGACGACGTTGATGGCATTTCATCGTCTCGGCCATGACTAGTGGCAGCAGCTTCAGCACGAGGTGGAAGTGGATCTTGATCTTTCCCTATTTTACCCTCCACATTTTTGTTCTCCATTTTTTAATGTGTGGAATTATATGCCAGTAATATATCAATAGCAATGGCTACTGTACCATACTGCTATATATTATATACTGGTGGTCAGCAAAATTCTGCACTGTCCTCCTACTATATATACTGCGCACAACTAAAATGCACCACAGGTATGGATGGAAAAGTATACTTGACGACACAGAGGTAGGTAGAGCAGTGGCCTACTGTACCGTACTGCTATATATTATATACTGGTGGTCAGCAAAATTCTGCACTGTCCTTCTACTATATACTACAGTGCAGCACAGATATGGAGCATTTTTCAGGCAGAGAACGTAGATATTTTCAGCACACTGAGCACAGATATTTTCAGCACACTGAGCACAGATATTTGCAGCACACTGAGCACAGATATTTGGAGCACACTGAACACAGAAACTGAGAGAACGCTGCACGTCCTCTCCCTATCATCTCCAATGCACGAGTGAAAATGGCGGCAACGCGTGGCTCCTTATATAGAATACGAATCTCGCGAGAATCCGACTGCGGGATGATGACGTTCGGGCGCGCTCGGGTTAACCGAGCAAGGCGGGAGGATCCGAGTCTGCCTCGGAACCGTGTAAAATGGGTGAAGTTTGGGGGGGTTCGGATTCCGAGGAACCGAACCCACTCATCACTAATTAGGACTCTCGGATCATAAAACCCTAGAAGTCTTTTCGTCACTGAGACAGATCTTTATTGGAAGAGTTGTCCAGGCGTTAAAGTGTACCTGAATACCGGTGATAAAACATGCCAATTCATGAGTGATTTTTGCCCATTCTTCTCTGTAGATTTGCTCCCGTTTGTTCAGGTTGGTTGGATTATACTTGTGGACTGGAAATTGAACAACTGGCACAGGTTCTCATTTTGATTGAGATTTGGGGTCTATTTACTAAAGTACGGGGTTTCAGTAGTGCCTATATCAACCAATCAGATTCTACTTAAGATTGACAGTATCTAGCGCCTCCTAGAAGATAGTAGCTAGAATCTGGTTGCCATGGGCAACATCTTAACTTCTGAAAACCTGCACTTTAGTAAATATACCCCCTGGACTTTGAGTGGACTGGACTTTGGACATGTTCCCTTTGTAGGAGCCGTGGAGCTGCTGCCCACCACAGACACAATATACAAACAAGACGGTGGCAGCTACTGTACACATAATTAAATGCAACATGGCTCTGGCATGTCTCGTCTGCTTGGCGCCAACTTCAGACATTGCGTTCCCCGCACTCTTATAAGCTCAGTTCGTGGGGAAGCTCAGTGCTGTTGCCAGGTGCCTGCATGATGCAGCTGGCCACTTCCAGAATTTATTTTGATGCGATATGTTGGACATCTCTCAAGGTATGTACTGCGACAATTATGTTTGTTTAACTTGTATATTGTGTCTGTGTTGGGCGATGGCTTTAGGCCTCCTACAAGTAAAACATTCTGTAGAACATTCACCATTTTGTTGCTCAACCACAGCAGTGTTGCTTTGGCTTTGTGCTTGGGATCATTGTCCTGTTGACAGGGGAACTTTCTCCAAACATTAGCCTTCTAGCAGACTGGAGCAAGTTGACGTGCAGTATCTCCCTGTACTTTGCACCATCCATCTGTCCTCCAGTTCTAAAGAGCTGTCCGGCCCCCGCTGATTAAAGATATTCCCACATTGTTTCTGTGAGCTTATATAATTCCACTCTGACCATGGGGCTAATTCAGACCTGATCGCTGCTGTGCATTTTTGCACAGCAGCGATCAGGTCTGAACTGCGCATGTGCCGACGGCTGTCTTAGCCCTGTGATCACCTCTGCCTGATTGACAGGCAGAGGCGGTCGCTGGGAGGGAGGGGCGGGCCGGCGGCGTTTGGCAGCCATTTAGGGGGCTCGGTCCAAGCAACGCAGGCATGCCTGGACCATTGAAGGGGCAAGCCGCGGCGGATGCGTGGCGTCACATGCAGCTGCTGCGACCCGGGCAGCGATGAGTAGCTCCTTGCTAGCGCGCAGGAGCTGCGCTGGCTGGGAGCTACTCTTCAAGTACAAAAGCATCGCCGGTGTGAGATGCTTTTGTACTTGTGCGGCGGGGTACGGCCTGACATGCGGGGCAGACTAGCCCTGTGCTGGGCGTCCCCCCGCATGTCAGGAAAGCTGGTCGTAGATGTGCTAAATTTAAAGAGGTTTTAACTGCTGAATTAATGCCTAATAGCGAATAAATTTGTTGCACAAAAAAAGAAACAGTTTAAAACACTGCTGCAATTGGGACATAAGTGTCTGTGACATGTGACATGTGCCTGGTGTAAATCAAGTACCAATTCTACCCTTGTTGGCTGGAACACATCTCAATCTAGCCGGCAACAGTGTAAATACACAATTTTTCTCAGTAAGAGTATTTTGTGGCCATCTCTGCACCAATTCCGCAGTTGGGGTCTAGTGTTGCAAATTATGGATCTGTTATCTATATAATCAGCTGATATTATGTAATACATATAAACCCATACTGTGTCAAAACTGATTTTGTGAACAGAAGACATTTTTCCATCTTGCATTCAGAATATGAATCTGGCAAAAGCAGATTACTATCATGCCAACAATAATCCAAACAGACTTAAATTTGTGTTTACACAAACATGAAATCATACAGAATGCTGATGATTGCTTCTCAGTAATACAATGTACACTTTCAGGAGATTTACAATAATCCGCTCATGCGGTTTCCAGACTGTGATGTAAGATGTTCAGTAAAACAGATCCTGGTTATAAATACCAAGTGGTCAAGCTTAATTCTTTAAGAATAAAATAAAGTCATAATGTGAGTCAAGATGCAAATCATTTTCTATTAAACTGTATTTAATAGAAAGTGATTGTACATAAAAACACCTGCTTAGGCCTTTAAACTATGCAGGTGTTTTTAAGGACATCTATATACTATCATTTTGGATGAACTTCATCACAAGTTTTTGTGATTAAAAACCCTGATTGGTTTTTTAAAAGAAAGAAAAAAAGACTCATTAAGATAGCTGTATGATCATTGGTCCATACAAATTCCAACCCCATCTTTTGGTCCTGCCCTTTTTTGTGAATTACCCCTGATGAAGTCGTTAAGATTAAACGTGTAGGGTTTGTCAGCTATAAATTATCAATCCAGACTGTGAAGATTATCTGTTTTGAGCTCACACATTGCTAAGGTGAGGTAGGATCTAACTCGCCATCCACACTTTCTGGATATTTCTCATTAATATACAAATTTTATTCTTGTACAACATTTTTAATGTGTATGTAAAAAATTGTGTTAATAAACCAATAATTGGTACTGATTGGCCTTTCTGGCCTTTTGTTTAGGTGATATTCTGGTGAGGGGATATCTGTTTCAGGATCCCGTGTGATTAAACCTTTTAAGAATTCTCTAAGCTACAGTCTGCACCCAGTGGGACCTCTTTTGGAAGATTTGAAGAATAGATATTCAATGAATATAGCGCACTTAAGCCCAGTACCCACGGGCCGATTAAGGAGAGATGTGTGCTGAGCGAACCGCTCAGCACACATCTCTCCTGCCGCTCAGCACAGCGCGATCTGTGCTGAGCGTGCGGGGGGAGACTGGGGGGGCGCTCACTTCACCCAGCGGGTGGAGTGAGCGACCCGCTAGATTGGCCTGCATGCAGGCCAATCTAGCAGCAGCGATAGCGATGTGCGGGGCCGCGCATCGCTATCGCTGAGGGGGCTGCACACGGAGCGATCATGCTGATATTCTAAGCAATCTAGTCAGATTGCTTAGAATATCGCTCCGTGAGTACCCCCCTTTAGGAATTCTGTTTGATTGTGTATATTTGAGATCTTACAACAGAGATCTCTCCTTTACTGCTGCTTTTGTTTGTGCGCAAGATAAGGATATTGTTTTTTATCTGTGATATAACTTTCTTAATTAACATCATTTCAAAATACTATTTCTTGTAAATGCTGAACTACGCTACATTTTTTAATTGCTCGGGTAAGAGATCGTTCTTAGTTGATTATTGAAGCATATTATTTATTTCATGATACATCAATAACTACCCCAATCTGTTATGAACTTTTATATTTTGTTTTTTAAAGATTTTACTTTTGGATGCAGATTACAATAGGACAAAAAGTATCAACAGTTGACCAAATACAATAAGACAGAAAGAGCCACAACAGTAACAAGAGTTAGCAGCTCAGAAAGAGACACGTATAAATTCAACATGTCTAATGCAAGACTGCATACATTTTATAGATTAACTGGGTCGGGGAAAAAGGTTTAGCCAATAGAGGTAGTACAAGGAAGCAGGGTTAATGATACCCCTTTTCCACTAGTAGCACGGGTCGCAGCCGTGTCGCCCGACACGGCTGCGACCCGTGCTACAGCCCCTTTCAGACAGCACTCCCCAACCCGGCATATTGCCAAGCTGGTGACGCTGCTAGTGACGCAGCAGGGGCGGCGCTGGGAGATCACATGATCTCCAAGCGCCGCCCTCCCATACACTGTGAACGGGAACCGTGTCGCCTCGACGTGGCTCCCGTTCACACTAGACAGCTAGCCGGGTTGAACACGTGTTCAACCCGGCTAGCTACCCGGGTAGGATTCCCGGATCACTTGATCCGGGAATTTGCAGGGGGACCCTTTTCCACTTGGGAAAACACGGGTAAATGCGTGCCCCCGCGCATTTACTTGTGTTTTAAGGAGCTAGTGGAAAAGGAGTATGAGTGTGTGTAATTTACCTAGGAAAGAGATGGAACAAGGACGCATTGTGGGAAGCCAATGAAGGAAGCATGATGCTTTATTTGGACAATATTCTGCTGGGAGACACCCTAAGTCCGGTGATTCATGCTGGAAATTTATTTGCACATACTGTAAAACTTACCTTATCATTATAATTGCAGAATAGATACATCCTTACATGGCAATGGTATTTCTCATACGTCCTAGTGGATGCTGGGGTCTCTGCTTCTTTGGCTACAGGACACCATTAGCTCCTGAGGGTTTGGAACACTAGGTACGCCTAGGGGTTCATTCCCAGAGCCCGCTGTCACCCCCCTTGCAGAGCCAGAAGTCAGAAGACAGGTGAGTAGAAGAAGATCAGAAGACTTCAGTGACGGCTTATGAGGTACCGCACAGCGGCCGCGCTGTGCGCCATGCACCCACACATGAGGCACTACAGGGTGCAGGGGGGGGCAGCAGGTATACCTCAATATAGACTGGCAACAGGGGACATAGGCGCCAGGGGCACTGTCCTAACCCCCGCCAGTATAAAGATATTAACAGAAAAAGCAGGTCTGAAGCGCGCCATTGCGGGGGCGGGGCTTAGCCCACACAGCCAGCGCCATTTTCTCTGGTAGAAACGCTGGTCTTCCTCACACTGCTGACAGTATCAGGGTGTAAAACGGGGGGGGGGGGGGAGCGCAGTAAATGTGAATTATATGTTCAATATAAAAGTGCTGCAGGCTTGGGGCATTATATAGTCTTCAAAACCGTTCAGTAAGCGCTGGGTTATGAGCTGGCAAACTTATCTGTGTCTCTCTGACAGAATTATGCTGTGAATCGATCCACTATAGGTCGGTGGGTGGTTAATACATGTGTGTCGGCATGTCTGTGGCGGAGTGCTTCCCACAAACGACTGTGGGAATGACCCTGTCAGCACCGCCGACTCCTGATGGTACTTGGTACAAAAGATCGGAGGATGAATGTTTTTCACAAAAGAAAACTATATTAGGGACACAGATGTGAGTGGGTGGCCCTGTCGACGCCATCAATATCTGACTGGGTAAAAAAAAAAAAGATTGCATGTGAATGTAATGCATATCAGAAAGGGCTATGTCTGTATATATATATATGTATATATATATATATATATATATATATATATATATATTAAAGTTGCATATTCATAGCTTTATTTTCATCAGACTCCTCGTGGCTTCTGCCATTGCCGTCCTGCTCCTTGTGCCGCCCTGTCGGTTTACATGGGCGACCGCCGTGATGTTGTCTGACTGGATCAGTACCGGCTGGTGTAGAAGCAGGGGTTTTGCCTGACTTAGGGCATTGTAAATGGCCCTTAGTTCCAGAATATTTATGTGTAGGGAAGTCTCCTGACTCGACCATAGTCCTTGGAAGTTTCTTCCGTGTGTGACTGCCCCCCAGCCTCGAAGGTTGGCATCCGTGGTCACCAGGACCCAGTCCTGTATGCCGAATCTGCGGCCCTCTAGAAGATGAGCACTCTGCAGCCACCACAGCAGAGACACCCTGGTTCTTGGAGACAGGGTTATTAGCCGATGCATCTGAAGATGCGATCCGGACCATTGGTCCAACAGGTCCCACTGAAAGATTCTGGCATGGAACCTGCCGAAAGGAATTGCTTCGTAAGAAGCCACCATCTTTCCCAGGACTCGCGTGCAGTGATGCACCGACACCTGTTTTGGTTTCAGGAGGTCTCTGACTAGAGATGACAGCTCCGTGGCTTTCTCCTCCGGGAGAAACACTTTTTTCTGGACTGTGTCCAGAATCATTCCCAGGAACAGTAGACGTGTCGTCGGGACCAGCTGTGACTTTGGAATATTCAGAATCCAACCGTGCTGGTGTAGCACCTCCTGAGATAGTGCTACTCCTACCAACAACTGCTCCCTGGATCTCGCCTTTATTAGGAGATCGTCCAAGTACGGGATAATTAAAACTCCCTTTTTTCGAAGGAGTATCATCATTTCCGCCATTACCTTGGTAAACACCCTCGGTGCCGTGGACAGTCCAAACGGCAGCGTCTGGAATTGGTAATGGCAATTCTGTACCGCAAATCTGAGGTACTCCTGGTGAGGATGATAAATGGGGACATGCAGGTAAGCATGCAATAACCGCCCTGAGCGATTCCATCTTGAACTTGAATTTTTTTATGTATGTGTTCAAGGATTTCAAATTTAAAATGGGTCTCATCGAACCGTCCGGTTTCGGTACCACAAACAGTGTGGAATAGTAACCCCGTCCTTGTTGAAGTAGGGGCACCTTGACTATCACCTGCTGGGAATACAGCTTGTGAATTGCCTCTAGCACAGCCTCCCTGCTCGAGGGAGTTGTTGGCAAGGCCGATTTGAGGAAACGGCGGGGGGGAGACGCCTCGAATTCCAGCTTGTACCCCTGAGATACTACTTGAAAGATCCAGGGATCCACCCGTGAGCGAGCCCACTGATCGCTGAAATTTTTGAGGCGGCCCCCCCACCGTACCTGGCTCCGCCTGTGGAGCCCCACCATCATGCGGCGGACTTGGAAGAAGCGGGGGGAGGACTTTTGCTCCTGGGAACCAGCTGTTTGTTGCAGCCTTTTTCCCCTACCTCTGCCTCTGGACAGAAAAGACCCGCCTTTTCCTCGCCTGTTTTTCTGGGTCCGAAAGGACTGTACCTGATAAAACGGCACTTTTTTAGGCTGTGAGGGAACATGGGGTAAAAATTAGAGATGAGCGGGTTCGGTTCCTCGGAATCCGAACCCCCCCGAACTTCAGCCTTTTTACACGGGTCCGAGGCAGACTCGGATCTTCCAGCCTTGCTCGGCTAACCCGAGCGCGCCCGAACGTCATCATCCCGCTGTCGGATTCTCGCGAGGCTCGAATTCTATCGCGAGACTCGGATTCTATATAAGGAGCCGCGCGTCGCCGCCATTTTCACACGTGCATTGAGATTGATAGGGAGAGGACGTAGCTGGCGTCCTCTCCGTTTATAGTTACTGTTAGTAGTTAGTTGATCTGATTGCTGCTTAGCTTATTGTGGGGAGGATTGGGGAGAGCTGTTAGGAGGAGTACAGTCAGTGTAGAGTTTTGCTAGTTTTTTTTAATCCGTTCTCTGCCTGAAAAAAACGCTCCATACCATATCTGTGCTCAGCCTCAGTGTGCTGCATGATATATCTATGTATATCTGACTGTGCTGAGTGCTCACTGCTCACACAGCTGAATTGTGGGGGAGACTGGGGTGCAGTTATAGCAGGAGTACAGTGCACAGTTTTGCTGCCAGTGTGACTGACCAGTGACCACCAGTATATTGTCTGCCTGAAAAAGTTAAACACTCCTGTGGTGTTTTTTTTTTTTTTATTCTATAAACGCATTCTGCTGACAGTGTCCAGCAGGTCCGTCATTCATTATATTATATAAATATTTACCTGCAGTAGTGTTATATTTTTTTTGTTCATCTCTATCATCTTTATCATCTCTATATTAGCAGACGCAGTACGGTAGTCCACGGCTGTAGCTACCTCTGTGTCGTCAGTGCTCGTCCATAATTTTATACCTACCTGTGGTGGGGTTTTTTTTTCTATCTTCTTCATACTAGTAGTTTAGGAGTCTGCTGACAGTGTCCAGCAGGTCCGTCATTATATTATATATACCTGCAGTAGTGATATATATATCATTATCATCTCTATACTAGCAGATGCAGTACGGTAGTCCACGGCTGTAGCTACCTCTGTGTCGTCAGTCACTCGTCATCCATAAGTATACTAGTATCCATCCATCTCCATTGTTTACCTGAGGTGCCTTTTAGTTGTGCCTATTAAAATATGGAGAACAAAAATGTTGAGGTTCCAAAAATAGGGAAAGATCAAGATCCACTTCCACCTCGTGCTGAAGCTGCTGCCACTAGTCATGGCCGAGACGATGAAATTCCATCAACGTCGTCTGCCAAGGCCGATGCCCAATGTCATAGTACAGAGCATGTAAAATCCAAAACAAAAAATATCAGTAAAAAAAGGACTCAAAAATCTAAAATAAAATCGGAGGAGGAGAAGCGTAAACTTGCCAATATGCCATTTACCACACGGAGTGGCAAGGAACGGCTGAGGCCCTGGCCTATGTTCATGGCTAGTGGTTCAGCTTCACATGAGGATGGAAGCACTCAGCCTCTCGCTAGAAAAATGAAAAGACTTAAGCTGGCAAAAGCACCGCAAAGAACTGTGCGTTCTTCGAAATCACAAATCCACAAGGAGAGTCCAATTGTGTCGGTTGCGATGCTTGACCTTCCCAACACTGGACGTGAAGAGCATGCACCTTCCACCATTTGCACGCCCCCTGCAAGTGCTGGAAGGAGCACCCGCAGTCCAGTTCCTGATAGTCAGATTGAAGATGTCAGTGTTGAAGTACACCAGGATGAGGAGGATATGGGTGTTGCTGGCGCTGGGGAGGAAATTGACAAGGAGGATTCTGATGGTGAGGTGGTTTGTTTAAGTCAGGCACCCGGGGAGACACCTGTTGTCCGTGGGAGGAATATGGCCATTGACATGCCTGGTGAAAATACCAAAAAAATCAGCTCTTCGGTGTGAAAGTATTTCAACAGAAATGCGGACAACATTTGTCAAGCCGTGTGTTGCCTTTGTCAAGCTGTAATAAGTAGGGGTAAGGACATTAACCACCTCGGAACATCCTCCCTTATACGTCACCTGCAGCGCATTCATCATAAGTCAGTGACAAGTTCAAAAACTTTGGGCGACAGCGGAAGCAGTCCACTGACCAGTAAATCCCTTCCTCTTGTAACCAAGCTCACGCAAACCACCCCACCAACTCCCTCAGTGTCAATTTCCTCCTTCCCCAGGAATGCCAATAGTCCTGCAGGCCATGTCACTGGCAATTCTGACGAGTCCTCTCCTGCCTGGGATTCCTCCGATGCATCCTTGCGTGTAACGCCTACTGCTGCTGGCGCTGCTGTTGTTGATGCTGGGAGTCGATGGTCATCCCAGAGGGGAAGTCGTAAGACCACTTTTACTACTTCCACCAAGCAATTGACTGTCCAACAGTCCTTTGCGAGGAAGATGAAATATCACAGCAGTCATCCTGCTGCAAAGCGGATAACTGAGGCCTTGGCATCCTGGGCGGTGAGAAACGTGGTTCCGGTATCCATCATTACTGCAGAGCCAACTATAGACTTGTTTGAGGTACTGTGTCCCCGGTACCAAATACCATCTAGGTTCCATTTCTCTAGGCAGGCGATACCGAAAATGTACACAGACCTCAGAAAAAGACTCACCAGTGTCCTAAAAAATGCAGTTGTACCCAATGTCCACTTAACCACGGACATGTGGACAAGTGGAGCAGGGCAGACTCAGGACTATATGACTGTGACTGCCCACTGGGTAGATGTATTGACTCCCGCCGCAAGAACAGCAGCGGCGGCACTAGTAGCAGCATCTCGCAAACGCCAACTCTTTCCTAGGCAGGCTACGCTTTGTATCACCGCTTTCCAGAATACGCACACAGCTAAAAACCTCTTACGGCAACTGAGGAAGATCATCGCAGAATGGCTTACCCCAATTGGACTCTCCTGTGGATTTGTGGCATCGGACAACGCCAGCAATATTGTGTGTGCATTAAATATGGGCAAATTCCAGCACGTCCCATGTTTTGCACATACCTTGAATTTGGTGGTGCAGAATTATTTAAAAAACGAGAGGGGCGTGCAAGAGATGCTGTCGGTGGCCAGAAGAATTGCGGGACACTTTCGGCGTACAGGCACCACGTACAGAAGACTGGAGCAACACCAAAAACGCCTGAACCTGCCCTGCCATCATCTGAAGCAAGAAGTGGTAACGAGGTGGAATTCAACCCTCTATATGCTTCAGAGGTTGGAGGAGCAGCAAAAGGCCATTCAAGCCTATACAACTGAGCACGATATAGGAGGTGGAATGCACCTGTCTCAAGCGCAGTGGAGAATGATTTCAACGTTGTGCAAGGTTCTGCAACCTTTTGAACTTGCCAAACGTGAAGTCAGTTCAGACACTGCCAGCCTGAGTCAGGTCATTCCCCTCATCAGGCTTTTGCAGAAGAAGCTGGAGACATTGAAGGAGGAGCTAACACTGAGCGATTCCGCTAGGCATGTGGGACTTGTGGATGGAGCCCTTAATTCGCTTAACAAGGATTCACGGGTGGTCAATCTGTTGAAATCAGAGCACTACATTTTGGCCACCGTGCTCGATCCTAGATTTAAAACCTACGTTGTATCTCTCTTTCCGGCAGACACAAGTCTGCAGGGGTTCAAAGAACTGCTGGTGAGAAAATTGTCAAGTCAAGCGGAACGTGACCTGTCAACATCTCCTCCTTCACATTCTCCCGCAACTGGGGGTGCGAGGAAAAGGCTCAGAATTCCGAGCCCACCCGCTGGCGGTGATGCAGGGCAGTCTGGAGCGACTGCTGATGCTGACATCTGGCCCGGACTGAAGGACCAGCCAACGATTACGGACATGTCGTCTACTGTCACTGCATATGATTCCCCCTTAACCATTGAAAGAATGGTGGAGGATTATATGAGTGACCGCATCCAAGTAGGCACGTCAGACAGTCCGTACGTATACTGGCAGGAAAAAGAGGCAATTTGGAGGCCCT
Organism: Pseudophryne corroboree; assembly: GCF_028390025.1. Classification (NCBI taxonomy): domain Eukaryota; kingdom Metazoa; phylum Chordata; class Amphibia; order Anura; family Myobatrachidae; genus Pseudophryne; species Pseudophryne corroboree. The sequence goes on from NC_086445.1 coordinate 925,147,823, forward strand.
TGCACAAACTGGCTTTATTCTACCTAAGTTGCCCTCCCACAAGTGTGTACTCCGAAAGAGTGTTTAGTGCCGCCGCTCACCTTGTCAGCAATCGGCGTACGAGGTTACTTCCAGAAAATGTGGAGAAGATGATGTTCATTAAAATGAATTATAATCAATTCCTCCATGGAGACATTCACCAGCAGCAATTGCCTCCACAAAGTACACAGGGAGCTGTGATGGTGGATTCCAGTGGGGACGAATTGATAATCTGTGAGGAGGGGGATGTACACGGTGATGAATCGGAGGATGATGATGAGGTGGACATCTTGCCTCTGTAGAGCCAGTTTGTGCAAGGAGAGATTAATTGCTTTTTTTTTGGTGGGGGTCCAAACCAACCCGTCATTTCAGTCACAGTCGTGTGGCAGACCCTGTCACTGAAATGATGGGTTGGTTAAAGTGTGCATGTCCTGTTTATACAACATAAGGGTGGGTGGGAGGGCCCAAGGACAATTCCATCTTGCACCTCTTTTTTCTTTCATTTTTCTTTGCGTCATGTGCTGTTTGGGGAGTGTTTTTTGGAAGGGCCATCCTGCGTGACACTGCAGTGCCACTCCTAGATGGGCCAGGTGTTTGTGTCGGCCACTAGGGTCGCTGAGCTTAGTCACACAGCTACCTCATTGCGCCTCTTTTTTTCTTTGCGTCATGTGCTGTTTGGGGAGTGTTTTTTGGAAGGGCCATCCTGCGTGACACTGCAGTGCCACTCCTAGATGGGCCAGGTGTTTGTGTCTGCCACTTGGGTCGCTGAGCTTAGTCATCCAGCGACCTCGGTGCAAATTTTAGGACTAAAAATAATATTGTGAGGTGTGAGGTGTTCAGAATAGACTGAAAATGAGTGGAAATTATGGTTATTGAGGTTAATAATACTTTGGGATCAAAATGACCCCCAAATTCTATGATTTAAGCTGTTTTTTAGGGTTTTTTGAAAAAAACACCCGAATCCAAAACACACCCGAATCCGACAAAAAAAATTCGGTGAGGTTTTGCCAAAACGCGTTCGAACCCAAAACACGGCCACGGAACCGAACCCAAAACCAAAACACAAAACCCGAAAAATTTCCGGTGCACATCTCTAGTAAAAATGCTGACTTCCCAGCTGTTGCTGTGGAAACTAGGTCCGAGAGACCATCCCCGAATAACTCCTCACCCTTATAAGGCAAAACTTCCATGTGCCTTTTGGAATCTGCATCCCCTGTCCACTGCCGAGTCCATAAGCCTCTCCTAGCAGAAATGGACAATGCACTTATTTTAGATGCCAGCCGGCAGATCTCCCTCTGTGCATCTCTCATGTATAAGACTGAGTCTTTTATATGCTCTATGGTTAGCAGAATAATGTCCCTGTCTAGGGTGTCAATATTTTCTGACAGGGAATCTGACCATGCAGCGGCAGCACTGCACATCCATGCTGACGCAATAGCTGGTCTAAGTATAATGCCTGTGTGTGTATATACAGACTTCAGGATCGCCTCCTGCTTTCTATCCGCAGGCTCCTTCAGGGCGGCCGTATCCGGAGACGGAAGTGCCACCTTTTTAGACAAACGTGTGAGCGCTTTATCCACCCTAGGGGGTGTTTCCCAACGTGCCCTATCCTCTGGCGGGAAAGGGAACGCCATTAGTAATTTTTTTGAGATTATCAATCTTTTATCGGGGAAAGCCTACGCTTCTTCACACACTTCATTTAATTCTTCAGATGGGGGAAAAACTACGGGTAGTTTTTTCTCCCCAAACATAATACCCTTTTTAGTGGTACCTGGGTTTATATCCGAAATGTGTAACACCTCTTTCATTGCCTCAATCATGCAACGAATGGCCTAAGTGGACATTAGATTAGACTCATCGTCGTCGACACTGGTATCAGTATCCGTGTCGACATCTGCGTCTGCCATCTGAGGTAGCGGGCGTTTTAGAGCCCCTGATGGCCTTTGAGACACCTGGGCAGGCACGAGCTGAGAAGCTGGCTGTCCCGCATTTGGCATGTCATCAAATTTTTTGTGTAAGGAGTCGACACTTGCACGTAATTCCTTCCATAAAACCATCCACTCAGGTGTCTGTCCCGCAGGGGGTGACATCACTTCTATAGGCATCTGCTCCGCCTCCACATAATTTTCCTTCTCAAACATGTCGACACAGCCGTACCGACACACCGCACACACATCGGGAATGCTCTAACAGAGGACAGGACCCCACAGAAGCCCTTTCGGGAGACAGAGAGAGAGTATGCCAGCACACACCAGAGCGCTATATAATGTAGGGACTAACTGAATTATGTCCCCTATAGCTGCTATAATATTTACTGCGCCTAAATTTAGTGCCCCCCCTCTCTTTTTTACCCTTTTCTGTAGACTGCAGGGGAGAGCCAGGGAGCTTCCTTCCAGCGGAGCTGTGAGGGAGAAATAGCGCCAGTGTGCTGAGGGAGATAGCTGCGCCCCTTTTTCGCGGACTTTTCTCCCGCTTTTTTAAGGATTCTGGCAGGGGTAATTATCACATATATAGCCTCTGGGGCTATATATTGTGATTGTTTTGCCAGCCAAGGTGTTTTTATTGCTGCTCAGGGCGCCCCCCCCCCCCCCAGCGCCCTGCACCCTCAGTGACCGGAGTGTGAAGTGTGTATGAGGAGCAATGGCGCACAGCTGCAGTGCTGTGCGCTACCTTGGTGAAGACAGAAGTCTTCATGCCGCCGATTTTCCGGACTTCTTCTTGCTTCTGGCTCTGTAAGGGGGACAGCGGCGCGGCTCCGGGACCGAACACCAAGGCCAGTTCCATGCGGTCGATCCCTCTGGAGCTAATGGTGTCCAGTAGCCTAAGAAGCCCAAGCTAGCTGCAAGCAGGTAGGTTCGCTTCTTCTCCCCTTAGTCCCTCGTTGCAGTGAGCCTGTTGCCAGCAGGTCTCACTGTAAAATAAAAAACCTAAAATATACTTTCTTTCTAAGAGCTCAGGAGAGCCCCTAGTGTGCATCCAGCTCGGCCGGGCACAAAAATCTAACTGAGGCTTGGAGGAGGGTCATAGTGGGAGGAGCCAGTGCACACCAGGTAGTCTAAAAGCTTTCTTTTAGTTGTGCCCAGACTCCTGCGGAGCCGCTATTCCCCATGGTCCTTTCGGAGTTCCCAGCATCCACTAGGACGTTAGAGAAACGTTGCACTCTCCCAGACAGTTCTTCAACAACATGGTTGGATCCTGAACTTGTCAGAATCACCGTTGGTCCCAACGACGCTGTTGTCGGGTTTGGGAATAATACTAGATACAAAACTAAGGAGAGTTTTGTTTTCTTCCAGTGGTAAAGGCTCGGAAGATCCAGAGTCTGGTTAGACCTGCATCAGTGCCAATCCTTCAGTACATTCGGTTGCTGGAAAAGATGGTTGCAACCTACGAGGCCATTCAGTTGGCAGGTTCCATGCCAGGGTTTCCTCGTGGGACCTGTGGGACAAGTGGTCCGGTTCCCACCTAGGATAATCCTGTTTTCCAAGACCAGAATATCACTCCTGTGGGGGCTGCACAGTTCTCACTTCCTAGAGGGGCGCAGGGTCGAGATCCAGGACTGGATTCTAGTGACCACGGATGAATGCCTCCAAGGCTGGGGAGCAGTCATACAGGGGGAAAACTTCCAAGGAAGATGGTCAAGTTAGGAAGCTTGTCACCACATAAAAGGTCTAGAGTTAAGGGCCGTTTACAACGGTTTTCTACAAACAAAAAACGGACCGGCAATGAAAGCTGCCAAAAAGGATTTTTCGCTGGGCGACAAAACATACAAGCGCTTTGTCAGCCATGTTCGTTCCAAGAGTGGACAACTGGGAAGCAGACTTCCTCAGCAGAAATGTTCTCCATCCAGGAGAGTGGAGTCTTCATCAAGAGGTCTTCACAGAAGTGACAAGTCTTTGGGGAATTCCTCAAATAGACATGGTGGCGTTTCATCTCAACAAGAAGCTTCGGAAATGTTGTTCCATGTCAAGGGACTACCAAACAATAGCAGTGGATGCGCTAGTGACACCATGGGTGTTTCAATCGGTGTATGTGTTCCCTCCGCTTCCACTCATTCCGAAGCTGCTAAAAGATCTTAAGGAGAACAAAGGTTCAGGCGATCCTGATTGTTCCGGATTGGCCAAGGAGAGATTGGTATCCAGATCTTCAGGAATTACTCATAGGAGATCCCTGGCCTCTTTCTCTACGAGAGGATTTGTTACAGCAGGGGCCGTGCGTATATCACGACTTATCGCAGCTACGTTTGACGACTTGGCGGTTGTACGCTGGATCCTAACCCATAAGGGTATTCCCAGTGAAGTCATTCCTACTCTTCTACAAGCTAGGAAAGGATTAATGTTAAAACATTATCACCGTATTTGGAGAATATATGTATCTTGGTGTGAATCCAAGAAGGCTCCTACGGAAGAATTTCAGCTAGGGTGTATTCTCCATTTTCTGCAAGCAGGTGTGGATGCAGACCAAAAGTTATGTCAGCATCCGGAGTCTTACCGGTACGCTGGGGCCGCGGGGCTGGCTTCCATGGCAATGTGCGGGCAGCGGCGGAGGTGGGCTGCTGCACTGGATCCGTGGGCAGCAGTAGCGGCGCTGAGGGGGTCCGCTCGTGGCGGCGGGACGCCGCTACAGTGGGTCGCTTTTGCTGAGCCATTGCTAGGAGACCAGGGGCAGTGAGCAATGTGGCTTTGCAAAAAGGTCTGCATTACTGGGCCGCCATGTTGGAGACCAAGTTTTAAGCATAGTTCCTGTTTCTTCCAGCCAATCCAGGGGAAGCTCTCCCTATAAAAGGGGACTGGTTAAGGAAAGGGACGCCAGTGCTTCAAGTTACAACCCTGTTGTAGGTGCTTTAGCCTGTGCTCCCAGGATTCCTGCTGTCTTCTGGTTCCTCCTGATCCTGCTTGGTCGGTTCTCTGTTGCTGCTGCAGCCCTGCCGTTTCTAGCCTGCTACTGCCTGTGGAAGCGCTCCTGTAAAAAACCCGGTCCAGTAAGACTCTTTGGGCACAGTCGGCCCCAGGTCTTCTGCCTCGTCTTTCAAGCCACACTCCACAGATCTCCTTCACCAGCCACGCCTTTATACCACTGACCACAGCCTGCAGATTATTATCTTCAGCCTCGTTTTCCAAACCACAGTCCACAGTCCTTGTCTCCAGCCACGTCTTCAACCACCATCCACAGTTCCACAGTTCATCATCTACAGTCTCGTCTTTCAAATCACAGTCCACAGTTCTTCGCCTCCAGCCACGTCTTTAACCACTATCCGCAGTTCATTAATCACAACCTCATCTTTCAAGCCACAACCCGCAGTTCTTTATCCGCAATTACATTCCTTAACCATCGTGCTCCAGCCTCGGTTCTCTACCTCAGCTCTGTACATAATAAATACTTTCCATTGACTCTCAAACCCTGCCTACGTTCTTCAATGCTCCGTGTCCCATACGAAGGTACTATATCCAGCCCCCTCATCTTGTTCATTCACAGCCTGCTACCTCCTAAGGCAAATCTCAGCTGCCGGATCCTCAAATTTTGCTAGCCGTGACAAGTTAGGCTCGATTAAAGTACAAATTTCGGCCTTATCGGTTTTCTTTCAAAAACAATTGGCCTCCTTTCCAGAAGTTCAGACTTTCGTGAAAGGAGTTTTGCATATCCAACCTCCATTTGTGCCCCACTGGCACCATGGGATCTTAATGTGGTGTTGCAGTTTCTTCAATCACTTTGGTTTGATCCTTTACAGGTGGAGTTGAAATTTCTCACTTGGAAAGTGGTCATGTTATTGGCTTTAGCATCCACAAGGCGGGTGTATGAGTGGGTGGTCTTCTGTTTGCCGGCGGTCGGGCTCCCGGCGCTCAGTATACCGGCGCCGGGAGCCCGACAGCCGGCATACCGACAATTATTTTCCCTCGTGGGGGTCCACGACCCCCATAGAGGGAGAATAAAATAGTGTGGCGCGCGTAGCGCGCCACCGTGCCCGTAGCGTGGCGAGCGCAGCGAGCCCGCAAGGGGCTCATTTGCGCTCGCCAAGCTGTCGGTAAGCCGGCGGTCGGGCTCCCGGCGCCGGGATGCTGGTCGCCGGGAGCCCGACCGCCGGCCAGCCGTAGTGAACCCGTATGAGTTAGTGGCATTGTTTCACAAGAGTCCTTATTTAATCTTCCATGAAGATAGAGCAGAGTTGAGGACTCGTCAACAATTTCTGCTGAAGGTGGTTTCATCGTTCCACATGAACCAGCCTATTGTGGTGCCGGTGGCTACTGACGCCTTTGCAGAGTCAAATGCTCTATATGTTGTCAGGGGTTTGAAGATTTATGTCACCAGAACGGCTCCACTTAGGAAAACAGAAGCTCTGTTTGTCCTGTATGCTTCCAACAAGATTGGAAATCCTGCTTCCAAGCAGACTATTGCACGCTGGATTGGTCATACAATTCAGCAGGCTCATTCTACGGCTGGATTGCCGTTACCGAAATCAGTGAAAGCCCACCCTACCAAAAAGGTGGGCTCATCTGGGGCGGCTGCCTGAAGGAGTCTCGGCATTGCAACTCTGTCGAGCAGCTACCTGGTCGGGTTCAAACACTTTGCGAAAATTTACAAGTTTGAGAACCTGGCTGTTGAGGACCTCATGTTTGGTCAATTCACTGCTGCAGAGTCGTCCGCACTCTCCCGCTCGTTCTAGAGCCTTGGTATAACCGCATGGTTCTTGAAGTGACCCCAGTATCCTCTAGGACGTATGAGAAAATAGGATTTTAATACCTACCGGTAAATCCTTTTCTCTTAGTCCGTAGAGGATGCTGGGCGCCTGTCCCAGTGCGGACTCTATCTGCAGTTATTGGTTGTGGTTACACACAGATTGTGTTACGATTTTGTCAGCATTTTTGCTGCAAATTGTTCATGCCGTTGGCTTGTGTTCTGTTGAATGCCATGGTCTGCAGCATGCTTGAGGTGTGAGCTGGTAAGATGCTCACCGTAGTTTAACAATAAATTCCTTCCTTGAAATGTCCGTCTCCCTGGGCACAGTTCCTTAAACTGGAGTCTGGAGGAGGGGCATAGAGGGAGGAGCCAGGTCACACCATTTGAAAGTCTTAAAGTGCCCATGTCTCCTGCGGATCCCGTCTATACTCCATGGTTCTTGAAGTGAACACAGCATCCTCTACGGACTAAGAGAAAAGGATTTACCGGTAGGTATTAAAATCCTATTTTTACGATGGAAGTGGTCTGTTTCAGTAGGATAGTACACCTTTCCCCACTGGACAGATTGTTAGATAATGGTTTCAGGAACATCAGATGTTGCTCTGGCCTCCAAATTAACTTGGTCTTAATCCAATTAAGCATCTGTGGTATGTTTTGAGACAATAAATCTGCTCCATGGCGGTCCCGTCTCACAAATTACTGGAGTTAAAAGATCTTCTTTGTACCAGATACCACAGGACACCTTCAGTAGTCTTGTAGACTCTATACCTCAGTAGATCAGAGCTGTTTTGATGACATATGGAGTTGCAGCAGCTTATAACGCAGGTGGTCACAATGCGTTGGTTCATCAGCGTATATGCCACTTTGCCCACACTGATACAACATAAATCTTATGTCTTGGGGTAGAGGATATGGAGTTTAGCCAACTGGCATAGAGCATATAAGGATTTTCATAAACAGACATGCTAATAGAAGACTTAGGAACATGCTGGTGAACATGTTGACCAGTCCTCAAAGTCAAATTAGGCGTCTACAACATTCTCACAGGAAAAGTTCCAAAGGGTCCTGGTGCTTCAGAATTACAGTATGGTAGAGGAGGGAGAAAGCTATTAGGGTATCAGGACTGTAAGTACACACCCTCAAAATGCATTTGCAGATGTATGCTGTGTTGCTTTAATGTAGAGTGCAGGAAGTTGCATCACTGCCATCCACTTATTATTCAGGAAGTGCCTTTGCAGCCATTGCTCAGAATAACTGCAGGTAGTAAAGATACACTTTTGCACCTCTTTATGTGGTGTCAGAAGTCTGGTCATAGATCTGATGGTTTATGACAATGCCATAGCGGATGCATGGCTCAAGCTCAAGAAGGAATAGAATGTATAGTACTGTGCAAGGCTCTCAGACAAATTACAAAAGGTACAGATATATAGTTTGCTCAACTTATTGTAGCTGGTCTTGAAGCTGTTGACAAAGCAGACATGTTTGTCTATTCAAGAGGGAGGATCAAGAGGATCCAGACATACTAATAAAAAAGTTTTAAGAGATATGCTTACCATGGAAAATGTAAAAGTGGACTTTTACCACTGTTGGGCAGAGCCCCTCTGGGAATATCCAGTCATTTGCTGCCAGATTGAAACTCCTAGCAAAGAAATACAGAACGATGTTGAATGGTGTTGATTGGACTGCCATGCTGCTATTTCTTGCCTCAAGGCTATGCTCACTTCCAGCCTGGTGCTCCAATTCAATCCAATATTTCAAGTTCAACCTCCAAAGGTGCTTCTGGATGTGGTATACAAATGCAGAAAGGATCTACATATCGCTAATCCCTTATCATGCGTTCACCTCCTGGTCTCAGGTGTGCCTGATGCTGATGATGACCTGGATATCAAGGAGCTTGATGTATTCTCCTCCATGCATATGAAGGAGCTTTGTGATGCCACACTCAGGGATGACCTCTGTGTGGTCAGTGTTTTGTGATACCTTATGTCCTTAAAGGCTTTTATGCTTAGCAGGCCCAGCAGGGACACCTCCAGGGATGAGACCACCACAGTGTGCTATGGATGCCTTGCATTGGCTTTCTATGGCTGCTGATATTGAGTGAGTTGTCTCTGCATGTGCCCCCTGCAATTCGCTCACTGTCCATGAGACAGATTCTTGATCTCCCATGGTCCATTGTTGCTATAGATCTCCTTGAATGGATGGGGGAAAGAGCACATTGTGTTAGTGAATTCATATTCCGGTTGGTTTGAGATTCTTTTCTGCACATGGCATACCATGCGAGCTACTTAATGACAATGCCATGCAGTTCATGATTGGTAAGTTCCAGACTTTCACCAGTGAATGGGCCAACTCAAATTCACCAGTAGTCTTTGTTTTCCACAGTCCAATGGCTTAGCAGAAATGGCAGTATGTTCTGTTAGATAAATGGTATAGATTGTTCAACATGTTTATGGCACTCCTCAATTTGAGAAATACTCTGAGAGATGAACTTCCCTCTCTTGCTCAATGCCTTCTGTCCAGATGCATGTGCACTATCATTCCCACCACTAAGTTCAAATTTAGACCACAAGTTATAAAGAAAGTGCAAGATGCTTGCAGAACTCCAAGATGCAGCTCAAATCAACTCCTGATAAAACATCCCATTGCTTAAGACTCTTGTCACCTGGACAGACCGTCCACATCCAGACCCCTGTCGGGTTTGTCAGAGTCGGCAACTGTGCAGAGATCTTCTAACAGGCCAAGCAGCTCTGTAGTGCAAACTAACCTTCACTTCACCTGACACTGACTGAGGGTAACATAACAACCATCACCATGTTCCCTGAAGAAGCACCTGTCAGATAGTAGGACAGTTCCAATACCCTTGATCAATAGTGAACCCATCCAAACACCGGCCACAACACTAGCCCTTTCTTTGTCACAAGGTCTGGGAGAATTTACAGGCCTAATCTAAATTTTCAAGACTAGGTAACTTAATCTCCCATTTTTCACACTGTCCTTTCATCCAACACCTGTGACACTGTCTTAAGATGGGTACACACTAGGCGATATGTTGTCTGATCCGGTGGATCGGACCAACATATCATTCACATTGGCGCATATTGGGCACTGTGTATGGCCAAAATGTGCGGCCCCACCGTTGTTAGCGATGTCTTCTGGTTGGCCCTGAAAAAGACTAGTGATCCCCTGCTGCAGAATGCAGCATGACATCTCACATCGCTCCATTACTTCTCTGGATCGACAATTGTGTAAGGGTACACACGTTGTCTAGTGTGTACCCAGCTTTTCACCCAGACACCTGTTTATTGTTTCTTTATGTTTGCAAAGTGGATGTACAGATGTGTCCTCATACACCTAGCCTCGTTGTGCCATGTGGTGTGAGATGCCTGGCGAGAGTGTGCCGTGCAAAGTGGTGCATCATTTTTTCACATCTTTGTGTAGCTTTTTACTTCAATGTGCTTCTTAGTCGCAGTGGAAAAAAAACTATCACACGACTGCACAGATTAATTTGATATGCAACACTTGTATGTGTGTGTAACACTTGTAACACTTGTGTGTGACTGAGCCTGATTCTGTATACGAAGCAAAAAAAACTTGGCATGAAAAAAAGCTGCAGCCACTGCATTGTAGGACTATGTATACAGTCAGGCTCTTGTCACCTATCATATTAATCAGTACATTCTCTTGAACCAGTGTGGTCGTAGCATATTGCGATTAAGATGCACAATCATTTATAATGCACAGGAAAAAATGCTCAGCGCAAGCAGCGAGCATGGGTCTTGGTGCACCAAGAAGGGATGTTTGATGCTACTGCTGCAGTAGTGTATGAGTAAATATCAGCTCTGGCCTCTTTCTTCTGATTCTTAGCCACAAACTTCCTAGAACATTTTTGTACCATAGTAATGTTGATTCACTGTTATGCCATTTGATATAAACTTCAGTAATTCATTAACATGGCTTTGAATTAGAGATAAGTGGGCTCATTTTTTCCAAAACTGAGCCCATCCAAACTTTAGGGATCCGAATCAATCTGAGTGGGTTTTCCCTCCTTGCTCAGATTCTAAATCGAGGCAAAACGTCATCATCCCGGCATCGGATTCTGCATTCTATTTAAGTGCTTTTGGCAGTGATTTGGCGCCATTTCACAGCAGACCGTGGAGAGAGCTGTGTTGTCTGACGGTCTGTGCTTTCTCCACGCTGCTGAGCTGACCTATCTGTGTGTCCACTGTGTGTATCCACTCCAGTAGATGAGCTGTGCTATCTGTGTCCAGTCCAAAGTGTTTATTAACTCCAGTGACTCAGCTGACCTACTATGTATATGTGTCCGCTGTGTAAATCTACTCCAGTGGCTGAGCTGAGCTATCTGTGACAACTGCATTCATATACTCCATTGAATGACCTGACCTTTCTGTGTCCACTCAAAACTGTGTCCATTCACTCCAGTGGCTGAGCTGACCTATATGTGTCCACCAGTGGTGCAAGTAGAAATATTTTCTTAGTGGTACTGAGTGCTGAAAAATGGGCGTGGCCATGTGTTGTGAGGGGGCGTGGCCACATGCTGCTAGTGGGAGTGGCTACATGACACTAGCGGCGTGGCCACACAGCACAGACCCTTTTTTTTGGGAATCTGGAGGCAAGGCTAAAATTATATAGTAATGCCTCCAGTATAATATAAATATATAGTGATACCTCCAGTATAATAGAAATATATAGTAATGCCCCCAATTTAATAACAGTATATAGTAGTGATGAGCGGGTTCGGTTTCTCGGAAACCGAACCCCCCCGAACTTCACCTTGTTTACACGGGTCCGAGGCAGGTTCGAACCTTCCCGCCTTGCTCGGCTAACCCGAGCGCGCCCGAACGTCATCATCCCGCTGTCGGATTCTCGCGAGATTCGGATTCTATATAAGCAGCCGCGCGTCGCCGCCATTTTCACACGTGCATTGAGATTGATAGGGAGAGGACGTGGCTGGCGTCCTCTCCGTTTATATACGAGACAGTTGATCTGATTGCTTTGCTTGTTTATTTTACTATTGTGGGGAGGATTGGGGAGCAGCTGTTAGGAGGAGTACAGTGCAGAGTTTTGCTGATAGTGACCACCAGTTTTTCATCCGTTCTCTTCTCTGCCTGAAAAAAACGCTCCATACCATATCTGTGCTCAGTGTGCTGCATGATATATCTGTGCTGAGTGCTCACACTGCTTAATTGTGGGGACTGGGGAGCAGCTATAGCAGGAGTACAGTGAAGAGTTTTGCTGACAGTGACCACCAGTATACGTTTGTCTGCCTGAAAAACACTCCTGTGGCTTTTTTTTTTATACTAGTAGTTTAGCAGTTTGCTGACAGTGTCCACCAGGTCCATTATACTGTATATAGCAGTACGGTAGGCCACTGCTGTACCTACCTCTGTGTCGTCACTCGTCATCCATAAAGTATACTATCCATCCATCTACATTGTATACCTGTGGTGGCTTTTTTTTATACTAGTAGTTTAGCAGTCTGCTGACAGTGTCCACCAGGTCCATTATACTGTATATAGCAGTACGGTAGGCCACTGCTGTACCTACCTCTGTGTCGTCACTCGTCATCCATTAAGTATACTATCCATCCATCTACATTGTATACCTGTGGTGGCTTTTTTTTTATACTAGTAGTTTAGCAGTCTGCTGACAGTGTCCACCAGGTCCATTATACTGTATATAGCAGTACGGTAGGCCACTGCTGTACCTACCTCTGTGTCGTCACTCGTCATCCATTAAGTATACTATCCATCCATCTACATTGTATACCTGTGGTGGCTTTTTTTTTAATACTAGTAGTTTAGCAGTCTGCTGACAGTGTCCACCAGGTCCATTATACTGTATATAGCAGTACGGTAGGCCACTGCTGTACTTACCTCTGTGTCGTCACTCGTCATCCATAAAGTATACTATCCATCCATCTACATTGTATACCTGTGGTGGCTTTTTTTTTTATACTAGTAGTTTAGCAGTCTGCTGAGTGTCCACCAGGTCCATTATACTGTATATAGCAGTACGGTAGGCCACTGCTGTACCTACCTCTGTGTCATCACTCGTCATCCATTAAGTATACTATCCATCCATCTACATTGTATACCTGTGGTGGCTTTTTTTTTATACTAGTAGTTTAGCAGTCTGCTGACAGTGTCCACCAGGTCCATTATACTGTATATAGCAGTATGGTAGGCCACTGCTGTACCTACCTCTGTGTCGTCACTCATCATCCATAAAGTATACTATCCATCCATCTACATTGTATACCTGTGGTGCCTTTTAGTTGTGCGCATTAAAATATGGAGAACAAAAATGTGGAGGTTAAAAAAATAGGGAAAGATCAAGATCCACTTCCACCTCGTGCTGAAGCTGCTGCCACTGGTCATGGCCGAGACGATGAACTGCCATCAACGTCGTCTGCCAAGGCCGATGCCCAATGTCATAGTACAGAGCATGTAAAATCCAAAACACAAAAGATCAGTAAAATGCCTCAAAAATCAAAATTAAAAGCTTCTGAGGAGAAGCGTAAACTTGCCAATATGCCATTTACGACACGGAGTGGCAAGGAACGGCTGAGGCCCTGGCCTATGTTCATGGCTAGTGGTTCAGCTTCACATGAGGATGGAAGCACTCATCCTCTCGCTAGAAAAAAGAAAAGACTTAAGCTGGCAAAAGCACAGCAAAGAACTGTGCGTTCTTCGAAATCACAAATCCCCAAGGAGAGTCCAATTGTGTCGGTTGCAATGCCTGACCTTCCCAACACTGGACGGGAAGAGCTTGCGCCTTCCACCATTTGCACGCCCCCTGCAAGTGCTGGAAGGAGCACCCGCAGTCCAGTTCCTGATAGTCAAATTGAAGATGTCAGTGTTGAAGTACACCAGGATGAGGATATGGGTGTTGCTGGCGCTGGGGAGGAAATTGACAAGGAGGATTCTGATGGTGAGGTGGTTTGTTTAAGTCAGGCACCCGGGGAGACACCTGTTGTCCGTGGGAGGAATATGGCCATTGACATGCCTGGTCAAAATACAAAAAAAATCAGCTCTTCGGTGTGGAATTATTTCAACACAAATGCGGACAACAGGTGTCAAGCCGTGTGTTGCCTTTGTCAAGCTGTAATAAGTAGGGGTAAGGACGTTAACCACCTCGGAACATCCTCCCTTATACGTCACCTGCAGCGCATTCATCATAAGTCAGTGACAAGTTCAAAAACTTTGGGCGACAGCGGAAGCAGTCCACTGACCAGTAAATCCCTTTCTCTTGTAACCAAGCTCTTGCAAACCACACCACCAACTCCCTCAGTGTCAATTTCCTCCTTACCCAGGAAAGCCAATAGTCCTGCAGGCCATGTCACTGGCAAGTCTGACGAGTCCTCTCCTGCCTGGGATTCCTCCGATGCATCCTTGAGTGTAACGCCTACTGCTGCTGGCGCTGCTGTTGTTGCTGCTGGGAGTCGATCATCATCCCAGAGGGGAAGTCGGAACACCACTTGTACTACTTCCAGTAAGCAATTGACTGTACAACAGTCCTTTGCGAGGAAGATGAAATATCACAGCAGTCATCCTGCTGCAAAGCGGATAACTGAGGCCTTGGCAGCCTGGGCGGTGAGAAACGTGGTTCCGGTATCCATCGTTAATTCAGAGCCAACTATAGACTTGATTGAGGTACTGTGTCCCCGGTACCAAATACCATCTAGGTTCCATTTCTCTAGGCAGGTGATACCAAAAATGTACACAGACCTCAGAAAAAGACTCACCAGTGTCCTAAAAAATGCAGTTGTACCCAATGTCCACTTAACCACGGACATGTGGACAAGTGGAGCAGGGCAGACTCAGGACTATATGACTGTGACAGCCCACTGGGTAGATGTATTGCCTCCCGCCGCAAGAACAGCAGCGGCGGCACCAGTAGCAGCATCTCGCAAACGCCAACTCGTTCCTAGGCAGGCTACGCTTTGTATCACCACTTTCCAGAATACGCACACAGCTGAAAACCTCTTACGGCAACTGAGGAAGATCATCGCAGAATGGCTTACCCCAATTGGACTCTCCTGGGGATTTGTGACATCGGACAACGCCTCCAATATTGTACGTGCATTACATCTGGGCAAATTCCAGCACGTCCCATGTTTTGCACATACCTTGAATTTGGTGGTGCAGAATTATTTAAAAAATGACAGGGGCGTGCAAGAGATGCTGTCGGTGGCCCGAAGAATTGCGGGCCACTTTCGGCGTTCAGGCACCGCGTACAGAAGACTGGAGCACCACCAAAAATACCTGAACCTGCCCTGCCATCATCTGAAGCAAGAGGTGGTAACGAGGTGGAATTCAACCCTCTATATGCTTCAGAGGATGGAGGAGCAGCAAAAGGCCATTCAAGTCTATACATCTGGCCACGATATAGGCAAAGGAGGTGGAATGCACCTGTCTCAAGCGCAGTGGAGAATGATTTCAACGTTGTGCAAGGTTCTGCAACCCTTTGAACTTGCCACACGTGAAGTCAGTTCAGACACTGCCAGCCTGAGTCAGGTCATTCCCCTCATCAGGCTTTTGCAGAAGAAGCTGGAGACATTGAAGGAGGAGCTAAAACAGAGCGATTCCGTTAGGCATGTGGGACTTGTGGATGGAGCCCTTCATTCGCTTAACCAGGATTCACGGGTGGTCAATCTGTTGAAATCAGAGCACTACATTTTGGCCACCGTGCTCGATCCTAGATTTAAAACCTACGTTGTATCTCTCTTTCCGGCAGACACAAGTCTGCAGGGGTTCAAAGACCTGCTGGTGAGAAAATTGTCAAGTCAAGCGGAACGTGACCCGTCAACAGCTCATCCTTCACATTCTCCCGCAACTGGGGGTGCGAGGAAAAGGCTAAGAATTCCGAGCCCACCCGCTGGCCGTGATGCAGGGCAGTCTGGAGCGAGTGCTGACATCTGGTCCGGACTGAAGGACCTGCCAACGATTACTGACATGTCGTCTACTGTCACTGCATATGATTCTCTCACCATTGAAAGAATGGTGGAGGATTATATGAGTGACCGCATCCAAGTAGGCACGTCAGACAGTCCGTACGTATACTGGCAGGAAAAAGAGGCAATTTGGAGGCCCTTGCAGAAACTGGCTTTATTCTACCTAAGTGTGTACTCCGAAAGAGTGTTTAGTGCAGCCGCTCACCTTGTCAGCAATCGGCGTACGAGGTTACTTCCAGAAAATGTGGAGAAGATGATGTTCATTAAAATGAATTATAATCAATTCCTCCGTGGAGACATTCACCAGCAGCAATTGCCTCCAGAAAGTACACGGGGACCTGAGATGGTGGATTCCAGTGGGGACGAATTAATAATCTGTGAGGAGGGGGATGTACACAGTGAAAGGGGTGATGAATCGGACGATGATGATGAGGTGGACAACTTGCCTCTGTAGAGCCAGTTTGTGCAAGGAGAGATTGATTGCTTCTTTTTTGGTGGGGGCCCAAACCAACCAGTCATTTCAGTCACAGTCGTGTGGCAGACCCTGTCGCTGAAATGATGGGTTCGTTAAAGTGTGCATGTCCTGTTTATACAACATAAGGGTGGGTGGGAGGGCCCAAGGACAATTCCATCTTGCACCTCTTTTTTCTTTCATTTTTCTTTGCATCATGTGCTGTTTGGGGAGTATTTTTTTGAAGGGCCATCCTGCCTGACACTGCAGTGTCACTCCTAGATGGGCCAGGTGTTTGTGTCGGCCACTTGTGTCGCTTAGCTTAGTCACACAGCGACCTTGGTGCGCCTCTTTCTTTGCATCATGTGCTGTTTGGGGACTATTTTTTTCAAGTGCCATCCTGTCTGACACTGCAGTGCCACTCCTAGATGGGCCAGGTGTTTGTGTCGGCCACTAGGGTCGCTTAGCTTAGTCACACAGCTACCTCATTGCGCCTCTTTTTTTCTTTGCATCATGTGCTGTTTGGGGAGTATTTTTTTCAAGTGCCATCCTGTCTGACACTGCAGTGCCACTCCTAGATGGGCCAGGTGTTTGTGTAGGCCACTTGTGTCGCTTAGCTTAGCCATCCAGCGACCTCGGTGCAAATTTTAGGACTAAAAATAATATTGTGAGGTGTGAGGTGTTCAGAATAGACTGAAAATGAGTGGGAATTATGGTTATTAAGGTTAATAATACTATGGGATCAAAATGACCCCCAAATTCTATGATTTAAGCTGTTTTTAAGTGTTTTTTGAAAAAAAACACCTGAATCCAAAACACACCCGAATCCGACAAAAAATTTCCGGTGAGGTTTTGCCAAAACGCGTCCGAACCCAAAACACGGCCGCGGACCGAACCCAAAACCAAAACACAAAACCCGAAAAATTTCCGGTGCACATCACTGGTATATAGTAATGCCTCCATTATAAGTATAACAGGAAAATATAGCTACTGTCGCACTCCCAGTAACCCTGACAAAGTGGGAGGAGCCGTCATGCTGCCAAGCACCATGGTTTTGTTGCTTTGTGGCACATTATAATTGTGGTAATGGCAAAGTGTGTGGTAGTGGGTACTACGTACGTACCCACTGCCAAATTCTTAAGGGTACTCCGTACCCGAGCGTACCCGCATACTTGCACCGATGGTGTCCACACACTCCAGTGCTGCTTAATGTTAATATTGGCCGAGCTACTGTAGATTACAGTACAAGCAGTTAGCAAGTTCATTATTTATTATTTTTTATAGTGCAGGAATTTAGTTACATCTATTATCTAATGTGTCACAATGGTGCTGTACTGTGACTCCGCAGTCCATACCCCCACTACTTCTTTGTTGACAATATATAATCTGCATTTGTGCCATATTTAACAATATATGAAACTACATATGTGTTGAATTATAGCCCAAATCCATTAGTCCCAACACTGAAAAATGTGCATACACTTTCTGCTTTCGTTGTATGTTCATTTGGTTGCAAGGGATTGAACAACCTGCATGCAAATATCAGCAGCAGGGGCTTTGATGCGTTCCAGTGTGGATTTAATTACAGTGCCTTGCTAAAGTATTTGCCCTTCCTTGGCTTTTTACCTATTTTCTTACAGATATAACATGTGCAGAGAGAGTTAGATTTGGGTGGGGGGTGTTCAAACTGAAATCTAAATTGCAGTGTAAAAATAAAGCAGCCATTATTTACCCTGCACAGAAACAATATAACCATACCTCCCAACATTGAAGTACAGGAAAGAGGGACATCATGGCGCACGTAGCGCACCCAAAAGGGGTGTGGCCTGTGTGGAAGGGGCGTGGCTTCATGGAGGGTCCGTGATCGTGAGCCATGCCCCGTTTTCGTCACTGAGGGGGCATGGCCAGCGCTCTGTGAGCTGCTGGCTTGCCCCCTATCTCTCTAGCTCACTGAAATAGAGGCTGTGCGCATGCGCACAGCGTCTTTTCACAGCTGCTCTGCTCTCAACTGAGCAGAGCAGCGAGTGATCAGGAGCCTCCCAACTACCCCACCACCACCCCACCCCCCACTGCGGGACACTGCGGCCTGCGGGAGGGACAGACCCAAAAAAAATGACTGTCCTGCGAAAATCGGGACAGTTGGGAGGTATGATATAACCCACCCAAATCTAACTCTCTCTTTGATCTTATCAGCTAGCAGCAGAGATTCCTCACAGAGACCTCTCACTGAGCAGCGACTTGTATTGCCTATCAAGCACCACAGTCGCACAGAAAGAGGCTCCTACACTAACCTGGGGCATATACATGGGTTTTGGCTGTACTTTATTCCTGATAGCTGCTCACACACACTTATTGGACTACAGCCGTATATGTTATACTCTAACTCTATGGGTGGAATTCAAATGTTTGAAAAGTCGGTTGGATATCTGTTTTTTCCTGTCTAATAGGAAAAACAGACACCCAACTGACTTTTCAAACATATGAATCTCCCCCTATATGTGTGCGGTGCAGCTGCAGAAATATATCTGAGTGACCTTATATCTGAGACTATACATTGCATCCGACTCCAATGGCTGGCAGAACAGAAGTATAGACCTTTAATGTAGCAGGTTCATCCTTCAGCGCCATACCTATAGCCATTGGCTACACTGTGCCACATATTACTAACGCATGAGACTTTATATATACTGCCCTAGGATACCAGTCATCAAATATATGCATGCTGGACTCTGTACTCCTGTAGAGGAATTTTAAGTGCTTCATAAAGGGATTATTCTGTGCCTTTCACTATTGATTGTCCATCATTTGGCATTGTGGACTGTTCATGCCACCAGCAAGCCCACTGAGGCACTAAGGAACACAGACAAGACCTCTTGCATCACAAGCAGAAGGGCACTTTAAGCATTTATATGCTGTTTAGAATTTCAAAAGATAAAGCCCCATACACACTAAACGAGAAAGTGAAAGATCTCGCTCAGAAGGGCCGATCTGAGCGAGATCTTTCTCAATCTTATCCAGCGTGTACACTCAATGTCGTTAACGATGCGTGCTCCTGCACATCGTTAACGACCCCCTCCCTCGTCTGAACATGTACAGACGAGGGAGGTCCTCATTAAAAACAGCCATGTTGCAGATGCAGCATGGCTATCGTTCACCCTGCTGCCGACGCTGCCTTCCCCGCCGGCATCGGCAAGTGTGTATGCTCTTGCCGATGCCAGCACCCCGCCTGGTCCCCGCCGTCGCCATTATCGTCGGCGGCGGGGATCGGCTAGTGTGGACTGGCCTTTATACTGCTCTATCCAATAATATTTTACTGTTGATTGTCTATGTAAATTGATTTGTTAGCTATTCTATTAAACAGTTATTTTTTTATACATGAGTTGGATTTTTGAACTATAGAATTGGTTAAGGCGCTACTCATCTTGCTTATAGTGGTTTATAGAATTTTTCTAAAGGGGAACTGGTTTAACACCGAGTTAGCAGCCTTCCAATGTATTGGGCGCGCTGTATCCATTCTTCCGGGGAATCAATCAGCCAGCATTTACCAAGGCTGTTTGAATTCCAGAATATGGTGTGAGCCATTTATATTGAGTGGAGTATTTGCAGTGCACATGGACCCATGGGTCGATGGGAGCTCTGCACTGCATACCATGCACCCAGAACAGATGGCAGGATCAGATTGACCTTTAGTAAATATACCCCTAATTCTGAGTGAACTAATAGACAGGTCACTGGTACAGCCCACATTAAGGCAACATATATTTTACTGTATGAACAGGCTGAATGTCCATAAAACGTTTAATAGAGATGTGTGCTCTACCACTATAGTGACACAGTTTTTATGAATAATTATCAAAATAAAAGATCACTTGTTTTATTCATGACTGTCAATCATTTTTGCAAATAACTCCTCACTGCCAGAAACATCACCAATCCGCTCATCACTAGTACCTTGGCGTGAGTGCAACGAGACCGTGACGCATAAGCAGTCAGACGATAATCGCTCAACTCCATAAATATCGACAATGCTTACACCTCTGAATCAGGCCCATAGGGGACAATACAAAAACATTTGAATTGCCTTCATAGATACACATGAAACTTAAGGAAAAAGTGGAAAAACACTGAGGATCAGGATTGGACCTCCTGTACTGTATGGCCACATGATAGTATTTGTGTGTTGGGTGCGTTTGTGAACTGCATACTCAACACAGTTACAGTACAGTATGTCATATTTTTGACTCTGGAACCATTTATAATTCTGATGAAAATATGTGAGGAACTTATCTGTTCCCAATCCACTGTACAGTATCTGGCTTAGCTGCCAATTTGTTTTGGACGACCTCTCCAGAATGGAATACTTAAGTTCATGGGTGCTGGAAGATGCAGCTGACATTGCCCTTGACTTGGACCCGGAACATCTGCTACAATGACAAATACCAGAGTCTACAGATGTTTATGTCTAAACTCTAAACACAAGTACCTACCAGCACCTACATCTTACATCCTGTACTTCCTAGAAATAAGCTGTCTAATCTGCTGAATGTTTAGCAAGTGATGTAGCTGTCTGTGAATTCACCATATTTGCTAACTAGACTCACTAGTTTACTTGCTGAAAGTATTACACTTGGCCCAAACATGATCAAACAAACAGCAGCTAGCAACACGCAGACCAAGAATACAGTATACCGTAAAAGTGCATTAATAAGCCTGGAAACTGCTCTGGCTATTTAGACTGCAGTGAGCCCTTACCATAATCTTCATATTCTATCCAGACCCGCTGAACAATAGAATGTTCTATGAACCAAACAAAAATGATGGTGAACCCAGATCTTGAGATGATCAGAAGAATGCTGAGTAGAATTGGGCCTATACTGTTACTCCTGAGTGAGTGGTGGGTTTCACTTGTAATACTGAGAATGAGTGCAAACATGCAGATGAGTATAAGTGCCACAAGTGTGCCCTACAAGTGATGGTTCTGGTATGAATGGTTGACCATGTTAAAGTCGACAGTCATTAGGTTGACCAATATTGGTTGACATGGTCGACATGAACAAATAGTCAACATGTGAAAATGGTCGACTAGGGACATGTCGCCACATGAAAAGGTCGACACAGTTTTTTAACTGTTTTTGGTGTAATTTTTTCCGTAACATAACCAGGAACCCCAATTACTGTACTGTGTCCCCTTGCATGGCTCGCATTGCTCACCATGCAGCTATTCCCAGTCGTAGTCCATGTGGATAGTAAAGTATTAAAAAGTTAAAATATTTTTTTTAAAAAGCCACGTCGACCTTTTCATGTGTCGACCTGTCATGTGTCGACTATTGTCACGTGTCAACCATTTGTCCACATCGACCATATCAATGTCGACCAATAGTGGTCGACCTAAATAGGGTCAACCTGCCAAACGGACACCACAAGTGATGCCCCCAAAAATAGGTGAGTTAATAATTAATAGTACCTCTGATGACTACATAACACACAGTTCCCCTATAGGTGAATATATAATTCACAGTGCCCCTATAGGTGAATAAATAATTCAAAGTGTATGGGTGAATGAATAATTGTGTCCCTTGTCGTAAGAAAATAATTCATTGTGTGCCCACCAACAGTAATATTATAAATCATAGATTCTTAGTAATCCTTAATATATAAGTGTGTTTCCATACTGTGGAAATATATATGAGCACCAAAATTTGTTAGTAAATGTTACCTCCCTATTACATAAATACTTAACTATTTTTTTCTTTTTATGCCAAAGTAGTCCAAAGAAAAGAATGCTAATGCGTATAGCTTGGTAACCAATTAAGAGGCTTTCACTGAAGAGTAATACATTTTGCATGGCTACTGCTCAGGAACCATACATTCTATACCAGTGACGGCTAACCTTGACACTCCAGCTGTTGTTGAACTACACATCCCAGCATGCCCTGCAACAGTTTTGTTATTTGGCCATGCTAAAACTGATGCAGGGCATGCTGGGATGTGTAGTTCAACAATAGCTAGAGTGTCAAGGTTAGCCATCACTGTTCTATACAGTATATAAGGGATCTTCTAGTAGGGAAGGGTAATTCTATAAATGCCAGTATGAACAGTAATGCATAGGAAGCCCAGTGCTACTCAGCCTTCGCAAACAGCCATTTTTTCACTATCCCCCACTAGTGGACTTGGTGTAGCAATGGGCTCTTATACAGTACAATGTAGCGGGTAAAACCACAGGTTTGACACCCTGGTTCAACATATTATTTATTAACAGTTTATTTATTTATTAACAGTTTTTCATATAGAGCAGCAAATTCCGTTGCGCTTTACAACTGGACACAATGAGAAGACAAAATTGAGTAAAACCAAACATTCATAGAGGGAGGAGGGCCCTGCTCGCAAGCTTACAATCTATGGGGAAATAGGCATTGATACATAAGGATAGGTGCTATCTATTGCATAGTTGTTCACCAGATTGTAAAGGTTCTTGGTGCATATGCTTTTTCCTAAATGTAATGTTATTTGGCCTTAATGTTATGCTGTTTAGAAGTTTGCAAATCACAATGCATCGGATGTAGTTTTCAGTCTCAGGGATTTATAGCACTTTGCAATCCACATGGCAAACTACTGCTTGACATATGTTCCCCTAAATCTTTAGAGCTTACACATTTCTATGATACTAAATGTGTCTGAATAAAAGTTGCATCTATTGAATGGCAGTCATTATTATATGTTCTGTATTTCATAACAGTAATTAGGAAACTCTGTATTACATGGCGGTCACAATGCAGGTATTGCACAGCAGTCTCTAGGATGCTCAATATATTGTATAGTGGTCGCTAAGACGGTCTCTGTATTGTATCTATAGATTATTTGGATACTAATATGCTAATGTCACAGGAGCAAGGGCGTAAGTTCATGCCAGGTGCCTGGAGGCAAGCAGGAGTTTGCCCCCTCCACCTTAAAAAAAAAAAAGGGAACAAATATGGGCCCTCATTCCGAGTTGATCGGTCGGTATTTTTCATCGCATCGCAATGAAAATCCGCTTAGTACGCATGCGCAATATTCGCACTGCGACTGCGCCAAGTAATTTAACAATGAAGATAGTATTATTACTCACGGCTTTTTCATCGCTCCGGCGATCGTAATGTGATTGACAGGAAATGGGTGTTACTGGGCGGAAACACGGCGTTTTATGGGCGTGTGGATGAAAACGCTACCGTTTCCGGAAAAAACGCAGGAGTGGCTGGAGAAACGGGGGAGTGTCTGAGCGAACGCTGGGTGTGTTTGTGACGTCAAACCAGGAACGACAAGCACTGAACTGATCGCACAGGCAGAGTAAGGTTGAAGTTACTCAGAAACTGCAAAGTAGTTTGTAATTGCAATATTGCGAATACATCGGTCGCAATTTTAAGAAGCTAAGATACACTCCCAGTAGGCGTAGGCTTAGCGTGTGTAACTCTGCTAAATTCGCCTTGCGACCGATCAACTCGGAATGAGGGCCATGGTGTTTGTTAGTGTGCGCAGTGGTCAAAGTGGAAATTTTGAAGTGGGCTCCAGAAAAAGGGGGCATGGCCACTCAAAAGGGGGCAGGGTCACTCAAAAGGGGGCATGTCCATTAGTGTAGTGTACCACGCCATATACACATTATGCACCACAATAGTAGGACCCCCTTATACTATCTAGTACACATTATCCCACACGGAATGAGTCAAAATTCCCACAGAATGAGCCAAAATTCACATTACGCCACACGGAATGAGCCAAAATTCACTATATGCCACACAGCATGAGCCAAAATTCACAATATGCCACACAGTATGAGCCAAAATTCACATTATCCTACACAGTATGATCCACAATTCAGGGACAGGGAGAGAGAGTGACAGCAGGGAAAGGGAGAGTGACAGCAGGGACAGAGATAGTGACAGCAGGGACAGGTAGAGTGACAGCAGGGAAAGGGGAGTGACCAGAGGCGGAACTACCGCCAGTGCAACCAGTGCGTTGCACTGGGGCCCGCCTCTGTCCAGGGGCCCAAAGCATGTAATGAGTCAAACTGACTCATTACATGCCGCTGCGTGCAGCGGGCAACCGCTGCCCGCAGCGCACAGCCGCCCAGAGAGGAGAGGAGCAGCGGTACGGGGACGAAGGAGGAGGAGGGAGCTGGAGGAGGGAGCCGCAGCAGCGCTTTGTTACTGGTGGAGGCGCTGCTGCTGCCCCTCTGCTTCACTATAGGCTGTCTTCCGAGAACAGCCTATAGTAAAGCAGAGGGGCAGCAGCAGCAGCGCCTCCACCAATAACACAGCGCTGCTGTGGCTCCCTCCTCCACCTCCCTCCTCCTCCTTCTCTCCTGCCCGGGAATCGTCTGACGCTGCACCGAGGAGCCTGAGCCAGCGGAGAGGGTAAGTATAATTCTTTCTTTCTTTCTTTCTTTCTTTCTTTCTTTCTTTCTTTCTTTCTTTCTTTTCTTTCTACAAAAAAGGGGGACTGTCTGCCACAATGGGTAAAAAGGGGGAGTCTGCTTGCTGCAATGTGTAAAAAGGGGGAATCTGCTTGCCGCTATGTGTAAAAAGGGGGAATCTGCTTGCCGCAATGTGTAAAAACGGGGAATCTGCCTGCCGCTATGTGTAAAAATGGGGAATCTGCCTGCCGCTATGTGTAAAAACGGGGAACCTGCCTGCTGTAGTGTGTAAAAAGGGGGAATCTGCCTGCCGCAATGTGTAAAAAGGGGGAATCTGCCTGCCGCAATGTGTAAAAAGGGGGAATCTGCCTGCCGCAATGTGTAAAAACGGGGAATCTGCCTGCCGCAATGTGTAAAAAGGGGGAATCTGCCTGCCGCAATGTGTAAAAACGGGGAATCTGCTTGCCGCAATGTGTAAAAAGGGGGAATCTGCCTGCTGCAATGTGTAAAAAGGGGGACTGTCTGCCGCAATGTGTAAAAAGGGGGAATCTGCTTTCCGCAATGTGTAAAAAGGGGGAATCTGCCTGCCATAATCTGTAAAAAGGGGGAATCTGCCTGCCGCAATGTGTAAAAAGGGGAATCTGCTTGCCGTAATGTGTAAAAAGGGGGACGCTGTCTGCCGTAATGTGTAACAAGGGCACGCTGTCTGCCGTAATGTGTAACAAGGGCACGCTGTCTGCCGTAATGTGTAACAAGGGCACGCTGTCTGCCGTAATGTGTAGAAAGGGCACGCTGTCTGCCGTTATGTGTAAAAACGGGGAATCTGCCTGCCGCAATGTGTAAAAAGGGGGAATCTGCCTGCCGCAATGTGTAAAAACAGGGAATCTGCTTGCCGCAATGTGTAAAAAGGGGGAATCTGCCTGCCGCAATGTGTAAAATGGGGGACTGTCTGCCGCATTGTGTAAAAAGGGGGAATCTGCTTTCCGCAATGTGTAAAGAGGGGGAATCTGCCTGCCATAATGTGTAACAAGGGCACGCTGTCTGCCATAATGTGTAACAAGGGCAAGCTGTCTGCCGTAATGTGTAACAAGGGCACACTGTCTGCCGTAATGTGTAACAAGGGCACGCTGTCTGCCGTAATGTGTAACAAGGGCACGCTGTCTGCCGTAATGTGTAACAAGGGCACGCTGTCTGCCGTAATGTGTAAAAAGGGCACGCTGTCTGCCGTTATGTGTAAAAAGCGTACGCTGTCTGCCGCTATGTTTAACAAGGGCCTGCTGTCTGCCGTTATGTGAAAAAAGTGTACGCTGTCTGCCGTAATGTGTAAAAAGGGCACGCTGTCTGCCGTTATGTGTAAAAAGCGTACGCTGTCTTCCGCTATGTTTAACAAGGGCACGCTGTCTGCCGTTATGTGAAAAAAGTGTACGCTGTCTGCCGCTATGTGTAACAAGGGCACACTGTCTGCCGTTATGTGTAAAAAGTGCACACTGTCTGCCGTTATGTGTAAAAAGGGTACGCTGTCTGCTGCTATGTGTAAAAAGGGCACGCTGTCTGCCGTTATGTGTAAAAAAGGGGGACGCTGTCTGCTGTAATGTGTAAAAAGGGGAATCTGTCCGCCGTAAGGTGTAAAAGGGTCTCTACCTGGTGTAGTGGTGCTACTGTGCGGCGTAATTTGAATAATGGAGACTACTGTGCACCGTTTTATGAATTGGTATTATTTTGTGGCCACACCCCTTCCCCACGAAGCCACGCCACTATGTATTTTTGTGCGCGCCTGCGGCGCGCACTGCCCCTGTTTTGCATGCAGGGGTGGGGCTCCGATGCCGTTTCTTGCACACAGTGCTAAAATGTCTAGTTACGGCACTGTTGCTAGGTATCCACTTCCCTGAGCAGGTCCCCCTCACCAGATCCTCTCCAGGGGTGAGGGGGTGGACTTGGATGAGATGGGGGGGGGGGGGGCCAAGCCATTTTTTCGCACATGGGCCCACCGCTCGCTAGTTCCGCCACTGGGAGTGACAACAGTGACAGCATGGACAAGGAGAGTGACAACAGTGACAGCAGGGTTAGGGAGAGTGACAACAGGGACAGGCAGAGGGACAGCAGGGATAGCAGGAACAGGGAGAGTGACAGAGGGACATAGGGAAACAGGGGAACATTACCTGATGAGATGAGCAGCAGAGGTGCAGAAGAGACTGTGGTCGGCGGGTGTGCAGAGGTGTAGTCGGCGGCGGTAGAGGAGCCCATGGGCAGCGACGGTGGCACCAGTGAGAAAGAGGCCTTCGGTGCGGTGGAGGTGAGAAGGAGGCCTTCAGTGTGGCGGCGGTGAGGTCCCTCTGACCGCCGCCATTTGTGGAAAAGGATGGGCACTGCTGGCATCGCAAACCCAAGTGCTGTGTCTGAAGATGTAGCATCAGATCACCATCATGACTATTAGTCGTGGCATCGGTATAAGACTACTCAGAATGGCTGTCTCAGCTCCACAGCTGAAGCCAGTAAATCTGTGTCAAAAGGTGCAACCAATGGCTTTGCCATTCCTTGAAAATGCTGCTGACATGGCCCCGTTTTCATGAACACTGGCCATCACCATCTATTGCCTGCCCTCAAACAGCTGCAGCGTGATTGACAGGGGCAGTGCAGATCCTACACATGCGCAGGTCTCCTACATGAGATATACGTAAAATATCACATGTGAGATAGACTTAGCTAATACCAGACGTATAAGTACTTTATAGGTACAGATGGAGCCACGCTAGTCATGGCTCCGTCTGTGCCTGGGCGCGCCTAACGTTCTAACGGCGTTAAATTGGGAGAGCGTCTCCATCCGGGGCATGTGCGCATCTGTGATGGAGATGCTAACGGAGACGCGCCCCGTTCACTAGAATGGTAGAGCGTCTCTGTGCACACCCGGCGGGGCTAGGCAGATGGGAGTGCACGCCTGCGATGGAGCTGCCTCAGATGAGCGCGGCTCCATCTGTAGTTGCCACTGAAGGGTGACACCTAGTACTACATCCTCAGACAGACAAATTGTACATGGTTTTATACATAGAAACAATTGTATTAATTCTCTTTGTTATGCCAGAATCTCATGGAAGTGATAGACAGTATCCTCATGAATACTGATTCAGCCTACGAATGGATGGACGTGTACACTAGTATACAGCTGGTACAGTACATGCACTTTAATGCAGAGCTCTCACCTATCTTTAATAGAGGCAGCAATCTAGTGGACTGAGGGCCTAATTCAGAGATGTTTTCACACCCGATGGTCTCCATACATCTCCGATGGTGTGAGATCTGCGCATGGACTGATGCCACACTGCACAATGGGGGTCATTCCGAGTTGTTCGCTCGTTATTTTTTTCTCGCAACAGAGCGATTAGTCGCTAATGCGCATGCGCAATGTCCGCAGTGCGACTGCGCCAAGTAAATTTGCTATGCAGTTAGGTATTTTACTCACGGCATTACGAGGTTTTTTCTTCGTTCTGATGATCGTAATGTGATTGTCAGGAAGTGGGTGTTTCTGGGCGGAAACTGGCCGTTTTATGGGTGTGTGTGAAAAAACGCTGCCGTTTCTGGGAAAAATGCGGGAGTGGCTGGAGAAACGGAGGAGTGTCTGGGCGAACGCTGGGTGTGTTTGTGACGTCAAACCAGGAACGAAACTGACTGAACTGATCGCAGATGCCGAGTAAGTCTGGAGCTACTCAGAAACTGCTAAGAAGTGTCTATTCGCAATTCTGCTAATCTTTCGTTCGCAATTTTGATAAGCTAAGATACACTCCCAGTAGGCGGCGGCTTAGCGTGTGCAAAGCTGCTAAAAGCAGCTTGCGAGCGAACAACTCGGAATGAGGGCCAATGTGCATATCTCATTCCATGAGATCTCACGCAGTGCGTCCTATTGACATGCTGCGGCCGTTTGGGGGCGTGGATGGGGCAGGCCGAGCAAAATTATCGAATAACGGGGTGCGTCAACCCCATTTTTGCTGCATTGGAAGCCAGTGTCTGCGTCTTCCAATGCAGCTTCATCGGTACCGGCAGCATGAAAACAACGGCCATCCTGAGTAATCTGAGGTTACTCAGATTACTGATGTCAACACAGAGGAATCTGATACTTTGTTCCCGGACACAGCAGCAGACCACAAAGGCATGCAGTCAGCGTCTTTCTACTCGATACGCGTTGCAGATCTATAATGGGTGGTGTGTGTGGTGCATGCAGGCCCCATACCATGCACCCTGCACCCATGTTAATTAATTACCTTTCCATACTGTAGTCCCATGCTGATGCTTCAACAGAATTCACAGGGAAAATGGTGCTACGCGCATTTTTCTGGTGATTTGGACATGCACAAAAGACAGTCACCAAAACATGACGGGCGCCATATTTACGGAGTCCTACACATATGCAGTAGACTGTGCCACAATGCCAGCATCTGCTGTGCCGCAAAGAGGAGGTGGCCCACATGGAATCTGCACACGGGCCTCCTCTTCTGTTAAACCACCCCTGTTAAGTTGTCTTCTGCTGCTTTTACATATTTTAGCACAGACACTGTGTACAAAAATACGCATGGGCTGTGCTACTGCATCCACCTCTTAATTCATACCTCCCAACTTTGTCCATGCTGGAGGAGGAACAGTTGCCACAACCCAGAGCCGGCCCTAACCAATATGATGCCCTAGGCAAGATTTTGGCTGGTGCCCCCTAGCACGGCCGCTAGTTCCGCCTCTGACTCTGCGCCCCTTTACCAGCACCATAACCCCTTACCCATAGCAGTCCTTATTTTGGTGCTCCTACCCCCTATATTTTAAATAGGAACAGTGCGCACATTCGGCGCACAGCCCAAAAATGGGCTTGTTCTTGCTGGGAAGGGGCATGGCCACACAATAGTATCCCCAATTCAAATTACAACACACAGTAGTGCAACTTTATTCACATTTTATTATGCGATAGTGTCCCTAATTCATGTTACATCAGACAGTAGTACCACTTTACCTTATGTACGTTACTCCTCACAGTAGTGCCCCTTATTCACATTACATCACACTGAATTGCTCCTTATTCACATTACACCACACCATATTGCTCTTTATTCACATTAGACCACACAGTAGTGCTATTTCTATACATTATGCCGCACAGTAGAGCACCTTATACACATAATGCCACACATTAATAATGCATTTATACACATAATACCACACAGTAATGCCCCTTACACATTTTTAATGTCCTTATAAACATAATGCGCTTTACACATTATGCCAAACTTTATAAATGCCCTTATACACAGAATGTTCCTTACACATATGCCGTACTTTATTAATGCTCTTAAACACATAATGACACACATAATGTCCCTTTCACATATGCCGAACATTATTAGTGCACTTACACACATAATGACACACATAGTGACACAGATAATGCCCCTTACACATATGCCAAACACTACTGCACAACCAACCCACCCGCACAAAGCACTCACATGGCACTAACACTGTGACCTCTGCCTCTGCTTGGATACAGATGTGTCCTTATACATCTTGCCTCAATACGCCATGCAGCAGAAGATGCCTGGCGTGAGTCAGCTGGCAGCTCTGCTAATGTTGGGCGTCTTTTTGATGAAAATGCGTCTTATTTGCAATACTATGTGAATATGATGCACAAGCAGCTCCTGCTGATTAAAATTATATTTGGCATGCATATATTCTGTGTGCGACTGTGTCTGTATCTGCATACAAAATGCCATGTTACAGCGATTTCCAGGAATTCACTATAAGTAGCATTTTGTATGCAGATACAGCCACAGTCACACACAGAATATATGGATGCTGCATATCATTTTAATCAGCAGAAGCTGCTTGAGCCCCATGGCATATGAAATGCCCTAGGAATTTGCCTAATTTGCCTATGCCTAGGGCCAGCTCTGCCACAATCTGAAATCAAGGGGAATGACCTTGTGACAAGGGGGTATGGCCTCACAGGAAGTGCCACGATTGCGAGCCACCGCCCATTTTCGTCACTGTAGGGGCATGGCCAGCAAAAACTCTGCACGCACCGGCAAATGCAAGGAGATTGACAGGAAGAGGGCGTTTGTGGGTGGCAACTGACCATTTCATGGGAGTGTCCGGAGAAATGCAGGAGGGACCCAGCATGTTGTGGGAGGATTTCTGACGTCAGTTCCGGCCCCGATCATCGCAGTGGCAGAGTAAGTTCTGGGCTGTGCAGAAACAGTTTGTGCAGCTCTCCAGCACAAGCGATCGCACACGTGCACACACACAATACCCTCCTCCTGTAGGCGGCGACTACTTAATCGAAGGGATGCAAAAATTGCACCCTAGCAATCAGGTCTGAATTTCCCTCAAGGTTTTGCCCATTAGCTAACAAAATTGCTGCTGCGATCAGATCTGAATTAGGCCCTGAATTACTCCCATAGCTCAGTCATCAACGAAAAAGGTTTCCTCCACAGTGCGCAGCTGATGGGATTACTTTCATGCCGGACTACAGTACATTCCAGTTCATCTCAGCACCCCTAATGTGTGTCTCCTAATATCACTGGCCGCTCACATTTAAATAACAAGTTCCTTATTTGTGTTGTAGTAAACTAAGAGGAAAGGAATGTAAAAAGAGGAGTCCCTCAGGGATCAGTGCTGGGACCTGCTTTGTTTAATATACTCATTAATAATGTGGTCTACAATGAATAAGTTTTTTCCAGATGACACAAAGCTTTGATACTCCAGAAGAGGTCAATCAAATGCGTAGTGAGTTATAGAAAACAGGAGAAAGGACTAAAGTGTGGATGGCTCTTACAGTGTAAAAAAAAGGCATCATGTATTCATTCATACCTCCCAACGTTAGCCAGTGTAGAATCAGGACCAGGCGCGCCCGCAGCTGAAAAATGGGCGTGATCTCAAGTGGAGTGGGTGGGGCATCACGTTAGGTCTCATGTGACTGTCATTTTGAGGGCGTGCTCAGCACTTCCTGAGCAGCCCGGGCAGTCCCCGGCTCACCCCCCACCACACATTGGGGCTAATTCAGACCTGATCGCTGCTGTGCGTGTTTGCACAGCAGCGATCAGGTCTGAAGTGCACATGCACCGGCGCTGCAGTGTGCCGGCGCATGGCAGACAGCCGGCAGCTGTCTTAGCCCTGCGATCGCCTCTGCCAGGCAGAAGCGGTCACTGGGCAGAAGGGGGCGGGCCGGCGGCATTTGGCCACCATTTAGGGGACGCGGTCCGGGCAACGTAGGCGTGCCTGGACCACTGGGGGGGGGAGCGGTACGCGGTGGCTGTGTGATGTCATACGCAGCCGCTGCGACCCGGGCAGCGACGAGTAGCTCCCTGCAGCACGCAGGAGCTGCGCTGGCTGGGAGCTACTCCTACAGTACAAAAGCATCGCTGCTGTGCGATGCTTTTGTACTTGTACAACGGGGTAGGGCCTGGCATGCGGGGCGGACTAGCCCTGTGCTAGGTGTCCCCCCTGCATGTCAGGGAAGCTGATCGTAGATG
This sequence comes from Pseudophryne corroboree, assembly GCF_028390025.1. NCBI lineage: Eukaryota > Metazoa > Chordata > Amphibia > Anura > Myobatrachidae > Pseudophryne > Pseudophryne corroboree. The sequence goes on from NC_086445.1 coordinate 925,179,826, forward strand.
TGCTAAATTTAGCACATCTACAATCAGGTCTGAATCACCCCATTATTAGATGCTGTGCACATACACATGGCTTAGAGTCATATATTCAGTGCTCTCCCAATCTGCCCTCGCCTGTGGGATACTGCGGCCCGCGGGTGAGACAGCGGGACAATGTCTGAATAGCGGGATGGTACAACTGGAGTTGGAACAGTTGGGAGGTGTCTGTATTGTAGGACACAGAAATCAATAGAACGGTATGGCAGTGCGAGACGAAAAACTATTTGCTATCTAGTCAGCAATAGTAGTAGCAGGAAGAGGTCACTGTATATTGGCACTTTCTATGTAACAGGTGAGACCTTACCATGTTTATTCCGTGCAGTCTTGGGCCTGATGTAAGCAAGACAGGTGTAATTACTCCTGCATCGTATGCATGGAAATAAACTGACATACTGTATGCGCAAAGATGTATGTATAACTCTGTAATGCGCTCACCCACTATCCAGGGTCATCATCATCATCATCAGGGCACAGCCTGTACTTGGTGCAAAAGATCCGTCTGAAAATGAAAACAGGAATATTGGAGTGTTTGTGCTTTGGCCCAGTTCTCGGTAGCAGGTGGAGGAGATGCGATTGAAATGCAAATGGGTCTACATCCTTTGTGTTTGTGCCCGCTTGCTCATTGTACATGTGCAGTGTGACATTCTGCACAGCCGTGTGAGCATTTTACTCTGCACCAGACACCTTAGCCGGGATGGAATAAGGTCGTGCAGGATGCCGGCCGAACTTGGACATTTTTTTAAAAGGTCAATCATTTACAAGGCTAAATTATGTCACCGCTGGGCCGGCATCCTGCATGGCCGCTGAACTCGGACATCATTACATCCCGGCCCTTATCTCCAGAAATGCATAAATTCTTTAAAATCATTAGAAATCATAGACAATGGCGCATGTACTACAAAAGAAAGCTCATCAAGAAGGAGGTAAAGAAGAAAACGGGCACTGATTACATGCAGCTGCATCCGACTCAGAACAGGCCCTAGAGGTACTTCTGGGGAGTATATTTACTAAGCGTTGGTTTGGGGTTTTCTGGCAATTTTGCAATCTGCTTATTTGCTAATGCATGTTCTGATGGGAAAACTGAAGAAAGACCGCATTTTAGAACAGAACATTGGACCTGGGTCAGAGGTGGGTGCTGGTCGCATAGCTGCGTCTTTGTATGCAGCGGATCTGAGAAGATATGCACATGTCCTAGGCGCTGGCTTTTGTACAGAGACGCCCCCCCCTCCCCCGGCTGCTTTGTAGGTACACCGCTTGTGTACAAAGACGAACATCAGTCACCCCATAGGAACTCAGTTGCATCTCCATTGCAACTATGATGCTAGGGTCAGTGAAACCGTGTCTGAAGATGTAGTCACTGGTTGCGACACACCCCAAAATGGTCAAGACACCCGTGTGTTAAACCCGCCACTCCCCTGTTATCTCCCACAAACAGCTGCCGCCTGTCAATCACTCTGCGTCCTAATCCACACTACAATTGCCATCGCAAGACCAGGCCATTGTCTCACTAGCAATTTCTGTTACCATTACAAGTATAAAAACCCTGTATTTAGTGGCGTATCTATAATGCATACAGTTTCTGTGGTGCACATGGGTCCCCTGGGTCCAGAGAGGCCCACACCGCACACCCTGCACCCATTTTTTAATACTTACCTTTCCGGAGTCCCGCAGGAGTGGCAGTGACTCTGAGCACTACGTGGTTCGCATGAGCAGTAGGGAAAATAGCAGGGAAAATGGCCACCTAGTACACCACCTAGTGCTTAGAGTCAGTCACCGCTGTCGCCTGCCAGAGAGGAGGGGGGCCCAGACAGGAGCTCCGACAGCTGTGACAGGCCCTGGTACTGAGAGAAGGCATGGCCAATATAGGGCAGATGGGCGGCAGGAGGCAGGCGATCAATCACCCCCTCATCAATCAGCTGCCTCTAAACCCAGTGCTGCACACAGCAGCATGCATACCTCCCAACTGTCCCGATTTTCGCGGGACAGTCCCGTTTTTTTGGGGACTGTCCCGCTGTCCCACCCGCGGGCCATAGTGTCCCGAGGTGGGGGGGGGGGGAGTTGGGAGGTTCCTGCACTCGCTGCTCTGCTCAACGCCTATTCAGTGGAGACAGGAGGAGAGAGGGCATGCCAGCGGCTCACGGATCGCTGGGCATGCCCCCTCAGAGACAAAAATTAGGGCGTGGCTCGTGTTTGCGGCCCTTCCCGCAAAGCCACGCCCTTTTTCTTAGGTCACGCCCCCTTTTCGGGAGCACGCGCGGCTAAGCCACGCGTGTGTCCCTCTTAACCTATGGGCAAAGTTGGGAGGTATGCAGCATGTGCGAGGCTGGGGAGAGAGACCCCCTAGACCCCTAATCAGAGCCGGCCCTAACCAATATGATGCCCTAGGCAAGATTTTGGCCGATGCCCCCTAGCACCACCGCTGGTTCTGCCTCTGACCTTGCACCTCTTTCCCAGCACCATCACCCCTCACCCATAGCAGTCCTTGTACCCCCTATATTTTAAATAGGAACAGTTCGCACATTTGACGCACAGCCCAAAAAGGGGCATCTTCTTGCTGGGAAGGGGCATGGCCACACAATAGTAACCCCAATTCCAATTACGCCACACAGTACTGCAACTTTATTCACATTTTATCTTGCGATAGTGTCCATAATTCATATTACATCCCACAGTAGTATCACTTTACCTTATAAACGTTACTCCTCACAGTAGAGCCCCTTATTCACATTACATCACATTGAATTGCTCCTTATTCACATTACACCACACCTTATTGCTCTTTATTCACATTAGATGACACAGTAGTGCCCTTTCTATTTGCAATGGCACATAGTAGAGCACCTTATACTCATAATGCCACACATTAGTAATGCATTTATACACAATTCCACACAGTAATGCCCCTTACACATATGAGACACATTAATGTCCTTATAAACATAATGCACCTTACACATTATGACAACCTTTATTAATGCCCTTTTACACATAATGTCCCTTACACATATGCCGCACATTATTAATGCCCTTATACACATAATGACACACATAGTGCACCTACACATTTGCTGCACATTATTAGTGCCCCTATACACATAATGACACACATACAGTAGTACCCTGTTACACATATGCTGCACATTATTAATGCCCTTATACACATAATGACACACATAGTGGCCCTTTACACATATGTTGCACATTATTAATGCATTTTTACATGACACACATAATGCTCCTTACACATATTCTGAACACTACTGCATAACCAACCCACTCACATGCACACAGCACTCACACTTCCACTAACACTGTGACCTCTGCCTCTGCTTGGATACAGATGTGTCCTCACAAATCTTGCATCAATGCTAATGTCTGGCACTTTTTTTTATGAAAATGCATCTTATTTGCATTGCTATGTGGCTAGGATGCACAAGCAGCTTCTGCGGATTAAACTGATATGCAGATATGCAGCATGCCAATATACTGTGTGAGACTGTGGCTGTATCTGCATATGAAATGCTACATACAGAATATAGGCATGCTGCATATCATTTTAATCAGCATAAGCTGATGATGCCCCTAGGCATATCAAATGCCCTAGGCAATTGCCTAGTTTGCCTATGCCTATGGCCGGCTCTGCCCCTAATCGCTCTCCACTTTATCACTCTTCAAGGCTTTGTACATCTGCCCCAGTATGAGGTTAATATGTTCATTTACATTGCTTGTGGGTGTAATGAATGAGATCACAAATGAACATTCTGTGAAGTTTCTTAGTCCTCAGAACTCTGCGTACTTAATGTCAGGCATCATGGGGCAACCTAACACATGCCTTGTAGCATATGGAATCCACAAATTATACTAAGCTGTGCAACATTGACAGAACTGCCTTTAATTAGTACCAGTCCTATTCTGTCTATGCAATGCACTTATAATGTAAATCGCTAACAGAGATTTAAAATGTTTCCTTGTCATGAAATGCTCTAGTTATTAAAGCTGTAAGAAAAAGTTTAGTTTTCTTCAAACAGCCCATAAAACACACACAGGCATACTATATTGTGCGCACAGAACCTGTCTTCTCTACACTGCTGGTATTATAAATACGTATACAACACTATGGGAATAGCTATATCTCGGAAGTGCCAAGCATGATAAACTTTCCAGATAAAAATTGCTTTGTGCCTCATTTCGTACCAGGAATGTTAAGAATCCTACTTCTCTGACTGTATATAAACATTTACACATACAGTATCCCTGTTGCAAAACACAGGTTAAAATAATATTTGATTACGTTTTCATTTATAGATTTTTTTAAAAGTATTACTACAAGATGGAACCAGGCTGTCAATGACAGACTCTGGCTCCAAGGCGTCTGGTAACCATTAGATTATGGTACCCGGAAAGCTTGTGACGTCAATGTGACATGCCACTGGTGTTAGGTCACCAATTTCAAGTATTAGTGATGTGTATATTATTTGTAAGTAATTTGCTTTGAACAGTAGTTTGAATAAGACATATCCACTTGTGAGGACAATTATGTAATGATATCAGGGAGTGTGCTCTATGCGTCTAGAAATGTGCAGTGCTGTCATGCGTTCATAACGAAGACACGTGGGGCCTGAAAGATTGATTTGGGGCGTACTGTGTGCCCAATGATTTGCAACTACACTTCATTAAACAGAATGTTTTCAGTTCCAAATATTGTTTGATTTCTGTGTATGAGATAAAAACCTAATTTACTATGGACAGCATACTTGATATCAGCAAGCATACTCAGGGCCAGATTAACAATGGGGCGGATGGAGCTACAGCGCCAGGCCTCCACATAAAAATAGGCCCATCATCATGGCAGCATGATGATCACTAACCACCAGCTGGCCACATGGTTGGCCATAAATCATAACTATTAAGTTTGCATTTCTATTTATTCTATTTTTACATATTTAGGAAGACATTGGAGCTGATAGTGAGGGGTGTACACGCCCACATGGCTCTGGCCACACCCACATAGCACTGATCACACCTCTCCCATATTCTTACAATAGACCCTTGAATATTTTCAGCTCCAGGCCCATGTGGCCCTTAATCCGGCCCTGAGCATACTGCAGGACACTGTTGGGGATCTTTTGAACCTGAAATCACAGATGATACACACGCCTGGAAACAGGTCTTTGTCTTTCTCCCTGGTAAATTTTGATGTGCTTCTTACCACTCTACCTAACACTCCATGGGGTAGATTTATACCCCTTTCACACTGACAAATATTTCCCGGGTTATTGCACATGAACGCGCATCAACCCGGAAATTTGCTCAGTGTGAAATGGTACTGAAAGAATATTCCGGGTCGAGCGTCCCAGCATTTCATCCCATGTCTCCACCTGGGTTGAATCCGGAAGCGTCCCAGGATGTGGTGCAGTGTGAACAGGTTAGCCGGATCAAGGCGACCTGGCACCCGTTCTCTGCATAGGAGGAGATGGCGCTAGGAGACGATGATCTCCAAGCGCCACCTCCAGTAGAGTCAGCGTGATGTCACCAACCCGGCAATATGCTGGGTCGGGCCGCAAGTCTGAAAGGGGTCTCAAGCCGGGTCGCACCTCGGAAACACCCGTGTACATATTCCCAGGTGCGAGCCGGCTATGTCAGTGTGAAAGCGGTATTATTAAACCTTCTGAAAAGGACAAGTGGATGCGGTTGTCTATAGCAACCAATCCAATTCTATAATTTAGCTAGTGCATTCTGTGAAATGAAAGCTAGAGCATAATTGGCTATGAGCACCTCCATTTGTCCTTTTTATCCAAAAGGTTCCCAGAATTGTGGCATTGTAGGTGAGAAGATAGTTATTGCCCCGATAATGTGTGTCAATCAGAATCAGCTTTATTGGCCAGGTGTACTCACATACACTAGGAATTCTTTGTGGTACAATGCATCGCCAAGCAGCAACATGAAGGGGGAATACATAGCATAAGAAGGGGGAAAACGTAGCATACATTACAAACATTACACGTATGAGTTGAAACTGCACATTGCAACTGTACAATAGACTCGTCATATTAGACATATTATACATGTAAGACTAAAAACGAAGGCTGCTTGGCAGAGCAGCACCGAGGCAGCCATCCGCGGCGCCAACTAGAACTCAAACAATGCACATAATACAGAAGATTTAAGTATTACATCAAAAGATAAACCACACAGACAATAAAAAAAGCACACAGAAACAATAATGCATGATTGGTGTAGGCATTTTGGGTAATAACCTCCAGGGGTTGTGTATTCCACCCTCACAAAGTACCAGGTGCGGCAGCCATCTTAGGTACACTGCGTAGGATTACCCAGGGTGGAATAGTCCATCCCTAGAAGAGAACACAAAATGGGGAGATTGCAACGTCCTTAAGTTCAGAGTAGGGTTCCAATAAAACCATCAGGTCCATGTATTTTTCATCCCATCCACAAGCACACCAGATAAGGCAGCCATGTTGGGCACACTACGAAGGTTACACAGTGGGAGATGAGCCAAATGCATGTATGGGAAAACTGACACGTGTGTAGGAGTATGCTATACCCTGCATGGAAAGATCCAAATGAAGGACACCCTGCCCATGGAGGAACCATCCGAGGCAGCCATGTGGAGCGCACTGCGTAGGTTACTGCTGGCAGGGTGTGCTACCAATGGAGGTACACATTACAGGAAGAGCACACAGTGGGGTGGAATTACCCTGTAAGAAGAGAGAGAAACACTTTTGCAGGAAAACTGTACTAACATTATTTTGTGAAAATGATAAATGTCCTGTCTCATGAGAGCAGTGCGGGTGGGTGTGAGAATATGGGGTGTATACTAATGTCCAATGGAACTGACCCAGCAAAGTCTGGTCCTGATGCGCACGCCCCTCAGTTCCCTGCTCAGCTTGAGGGTTAGTCCCGGGGGCAGTCATGATGTTCTTGGACAGAGGAGTAGTAGGAATTGGTCCTGGTGTTCTCATGGCAGAGGTGAGGAGAGGCCACATAATGGTCCTGAGTTGCAGTGTTTGGGGAACTAGTTTAATTAGAGATTTCTGCGTAGTCCAAATCCAGTTCAAACTCCGGTTCTAACTGCATCCTTAAAATACATCCTGAACAAATGCATTCTTCACAATTGCAAGCAGGCCAAGTCCTGACTGCAGGCCTTGATAATATTGCTCTTAAATGCTCCAACTATATCAGCTATAGGAGCCTGGATCCCGACTGCAGTTCCCAATAGCTGTCAATCAGTGGTGGCTCCAGAGGTGGGGATGCAGACCAGTTCAAAATTCAAATAGGGGAACCACACCAACTGCCATTGAGTCCCGGTTGGCAAAGTTTGGCAGTGTTCGGGGTGGCAGTTGGTGTGGCTCCCCTACTTGAATTTTGAACTGTGGTGCAGCCCCACCTCTAGAGCTGCCACTGGCTGGTATTACTTGTCCCCAGACCCGAGTCCCCCCATTAGCATTTGTCTGGAGGTAGAGGAGCACGAGTGGACAGCCTAAGGTACAGTAAGTTAACCACTGGGTTGTGATGTGAGTAGATTATCTTTTTGTTAACTTTATTGGTGGGGACCCCATACAAGTTATTTGTCCTGGGGAACCCACAAACCTTAATCAGGGCCTGCTGGAGAATGCTGCAGGTGGAAGGTACAGTAATTAGAGAGGTAATATATGGTTAAATGTGAGAAAATAAGAATGGTATGCAGTTTTCTGTGGGTCAGGTAAGAATTGGTCTTGGGATCCACAGCATTTCTTGGTAATCTAAATGGATGATACCCTAAACTGAGTGATGTGATCTGGTGGTATGGAGCTACCTAAAGGGAAAGACTTCCCCTGTAAGAAAGTATACATGACTGATGACTGGATATATTTTTAGAAATGAACCCTCAACAAACCCCCCCCCCCCCCCCCCCAGCATGTATCTGTAGAATACGGGCAATACATAATATATCTTCCTAATTAGTTGGAACATTATTCTGAGTACATCAGACTGTGTTTACTTTATAGCTTTATGGGTGCAGGTTCAAGATTGACATCCAAGTTCCAGAGTACAAATTACATGAAGAGCCAATCACACCTTAGGCAGGAACCAATATATAGTATAACACATCCAAAAATAACATAGTGCTTACATGCTTCCCAAATTTGGCAATTCCTGTCCTGTATCCCACCTCCCTGTTACTATAGTACATGAACATGGAATGGCAGTGTTTGGGGTGGCAGTGGGTGTGGCTCCCCTATTTGAATTTTGCCCCACAACTGGAGCCACCACTGCTCGGAACTGGTATCCATAGATACAATTACTGAGCTATGGGGAGATGTACTAAGCAGCGATTAGAGTGGAGAAATGAGCCAGTAGAGAAGTTGCCCATGGCAACCAGTGAGCTGCTCTGTATAATTTTATAGTATGCAAATTATAAATGTTACTTTAATGCTGATTGGTTGCCATGGACAACTTCTCCACTGTTTTCTCTGTTTAGTACATCTTCCCCTTAGACACCTGCTAATTATAGATACAAATGCTAACTTTACAATGTGGCTTTAAAAAGATACCATGTGGAAGATTTACTAAAACTTCTAAAACAGATGAGTGAAGGTGTAGCCCATAGCAACCAAGCAGACTCTGCCTATCATTTTCTAGGAAGCAGTAGAGAACTGATAGCTGGAATCTGTTTGGTTGCTACCACCACTTTTCAATTTTAGAAACTTTAGTAAATCTACCCCCATGAGTATGTGACTTCTTACTCATTTCAATTTAATACTACAGTAGGGAACTCAACCCCGTCAGGAGGACAGAACGCCCCTCGAGATAACAAGCATATTTGACCAAGCCTCCCAGATTTCACCACGCCGCCTTTGTATTCCCCGGGGCTGCCATTTGCTTTGGCGGCCCTGACTACACACATTATTGCTATTATGTCATTTCATATTATTTATGATATTTGTTATAATAATGGTACCCTTTTTCTTGGAACATTTATATACACAGATAATTGTTATATTGGGATACTTGCAAAAAATGTAAGTTCTTTTATTCATTTCAGTGACTAGAGGAGAGATTTACAATAGCTCCCCTCCCTCAGCTAATAATATTGAATGGTCAGAACACTGACAATGAATCGTATTTTCTGTCTGTGGCAAAGTTGTCCTATATTGTAGGTATTGACTATTTTCTCGGACCGTTGTTTTTGTGCCTCTCTATAGTAGTGATGAGCGGGTTCGGTTTCTCGGAAACCGAACCCCCCCGAACTTCACCCATTTTACACGGGTCCGAGGCATACTCGGATTCTCCCGCATGGCTCGGTTAACCCGAGCGCGCCCGAACGTCATCATCCCGCTGTCGGATTCTCGCGAGATTCGGATTCTATATAAGCAGCCGCGTGTCGCCACCATTTTCACTCGTGCATTGGAAATGTTAGGGAGAGGACGTGGCTGGCGTCCTCTCCATTTATTCATTGTTGAGTTGTTGCAAATATTTGTGCTTGCTTATATCATTGTGGGGACTGGGGAGCAGCTTTATATTAATATAGGAGGAGTACAGTGCAGAGTTTTGCTGATCAGTGACCACCAGTTTTATCCGTTCTCTGCCTGAAAAAAACACTCCATATCTGTGCTCAGTGTGCTGCATATATCTGTGCTCACACTGCTTAATTGTGGGGACTGGGGAGCAGCTGTATTATATAGCAGGAGTACAGTGCAGAGTTTTGCTGACAGTGACCACCAGTATACGTTGTCTGCCTGAAAAACACTCCATATCTGTGCTCAGTGTGCTGCTTTATTGTGGGGACTGGGGAGTCGGGACCACCAGTATAATATTATATAGGAGGAGTACAGTGCAGAGTTTTGCTGACACAGTGACCACCAGTATATATAGCAGTACGGTACGGAAGGCCACTGCTGTACTACCTACCTCTGTGTCGTCATTAAGTATACTATCCATCTACATTCTAATTCTATACCTGTGGTGCATTTTAGTTTTGCAGTTTGCTGACACAGTGACCACCAGTATATATAGCAGTACGGTACGGAAGGCCACTGCTGTACCTACCTCTGTGTCGTCATTAAGTATACTATCCATCTACATTCTATACCTGTGGTGCATTTCAGTTGTGCAGTTTGCTGACACAGTGACCACCAGTATATATAGCAGTACGGTACGGAAGGCCACTGCTGTACCTACCTCTGTGTTGTCATTAAGTTATACTATCCATCTACATTCTATACCTGTGGTGCATTTTAGTTTTACAGTTTGCTGACACAGTGACCACCAGTATATATAGCAGTACGGTACGGAAGGCCACTGCTGTACCTACCTCTGTGTCGTCATTAAGTATACTATCCATCTACATTCTATACCTGTGGTGCATTTCAGTTGTGCAGTTTGCTGACACAGTGACCACCAGTATATATAGCAGTACGGTACGGAAGGCCACTGCTGTACCTACCTCTGTGTTGTCATTAAGTTATACTATCCATCTACATTCTATACCTGTGGTGCATTTTAGTTTTACAGTTTGCTGACACAGTGACCACCAGTATATATAGCAGTACGGTACGGAAGGCCACTGCTGTACCTACCTCTGTGTCGTCATTAAGTATACTATCCATCTAAATTCTATACCTGTGGTGCATTTTAGTTGTGCAGTTTGCTGACACAGTGACCACCAGTATATATAGCAGTACGGTACGGTAGGCCACTGCTGTACCTACCTCTGTGTCGTCATTAAGTATACTATCCATCTACATTCTATACCTGTGGTGCATTTTAGTTTTGCAGTTTGCTGACACAGTGACCACCAGTATATATAGCAGTACGGTACGGAAGGCCACTGCTGTACCTACCTCTGTGTCGTCATTAAGTATACTATCCATCTAAATTCTATACCTGTGGTGCATTTTAGTTTTGCAGTTTGCTGACACAGTGACCACCAGTATATATAGCAGTACAGTACGGAAGGCCACTGCTGTACCTACCTCTGTGTCGTCATTAAGTATACTATCCATCTACATTCTATACCTGTGGTGCATTTTAGTTTTGCAGTTTGCTGACAAAGTGACCACCAGTATATATAGCAGTACGGTACGGAAGGCCACTGCTGTACCTACCTCTGTGTCGTCATTAAGTATACAATCCATCTACATTCTATACCTGTGGTGCATTTTAGTTTTGCAGTTTGCTGACACAGTGACCACCAGTATATATAGCAGTACGGTACGGAAGGCCACTGCTGTACCTACCTCTGTGTCGTCAAGTATACTATCCATCTACATTCTATACCTGTGGTGCATTTTAGTTGTTCGCAGTATATATAGTAGTAGGCCATTGCTATTGATACTGGCATATAATTCCACACATTAAAAAAGGAGAACAAAAATGTGGAGGTTAAAATAGGGAAAGATCAAGATCCACTTCCACCTCGTGCTGAAGCTGCTGCCACTAGTCATGGCCGAGACAATGAAATGCCATCAACGTCGTCTGCCAAGGCCGATGCCCAATGTCATAGTAGAGAGCATGTAAAATCCAAAAAACAAAAGTTCAGTAAAATGACCCAAAAATCAAAATTGAAAGCGTCTGATGAGAAGCGTAAACTTGCCAATATACCATTTACGACACGGAGTGGCAAGGAACGGCTGAGGCCCTGGCCTATGTTCATGGCTAGTGGTTCAGATTCACATGAGGATGGAAGCACTCATCCTCTCGCTAGAAAAATGAAAATACTTAAGCTGGCAAAAGCACAGCAAAGAACTGTGCGTTCTTCTAAATCACAAATCCCCAAGGAGAGTCCAATTGTGTCGGTTGCGATGCCTGACCTTCCCAACACTGGACGGGAAGAGCTTGCGCCTTCCACCATTTGCACGCCCCCTGCAAGTGCTGGAAGGAGCACCCGCAGTCCAGTTCCTGATAGTCAAATTGAAGATGTCACTGTTGAAGTACACCAGGATGAGGATATGGGTGTTGCTGGCGCTGGGGAGGAAATTGACAAGGAGGATTCTGATGGTGAGGTGGTTTGTTTAAGTCAGGCACCCGGGGAGACACCTGTTGTCCGTGGGACGAATATGGCCATTGACATGCCTGGTCAAAATACAAAAAAAATCAGCTCTTCGGTGTGGAATTATTTCAACACAAAAGCGGACAACAGGTGTCAAGCCGTGTGTTGCCTTTGTCAAGCTGTAATAAGTAGGGGTAAGGACGTTAACCACCTCGGAACATCCTCCCTTATACGTCACCTGCAGCGCATTCATCATAAGTCAGTGACAAGTTCAAAAACTTTGGATGACAGCGGAAGCAGTCCACTGACCACTAAATCCCTTCCTCTTGTAACCAAGCTCCTGCAAACCATACCATCAACTCCCTCAGTGTCAATTTCCTCCTTACCCAGGAAAGCCAATAGTCCTGCAGGCCATGTCACTGGCAAGTCTGACGAGTCCTCTCCTGCCTGGGATTCCTCCGATGCATCCTTGAGTGTAACGCCTACTGCTGCTGGCGCTGCTGTTGTTGCTGCTGGGAGTCGATCGTCATCCCAGAGGGGAAGTCGGAAGACCACTTGTACTACTTCCAGTAAGCAATTGACTGTCCAACAGTCCTTTGCGAGGAAGATGAAATATCACAGCAGTCATCCTGCTGCAAAGCAGATAACTCAGGCCTTGGCAGCCTGGGCGGTGAGAAACGTGGTTCCGGTATCCACCGTTAATTCAGAGGCAACTAGAGACTTGATTGAGGTACTGTGTCCCCGGTACCATCTAGGTTCCATTTCTCTAGGCAGGCGATACCGAAAATGTACACAGACGTCAGAAAAAGAGTCATCAGTGTCCTAAAAAATGCAGTTGTACCCAATGTCCACTTAACCACGGACATGTGGACAAGTGGATCAGGGCAGACTCAGGACTATATGACTGTGACAGCCCACTGGGTAGATGTATTGCAGCATCTCGCAAACGCCAACTCGTTCCTAGGCAGGCTACGCTTTGTATAACCGCTTTCCAGAAGAGGCACACAGCTGACAACCTCTTACGGCAACTGAGGAAGATCATCGCAGAATGGCTTACCCCAATTGGACTCTCCTGGGTATTTGTGACATCGGACAACGCCAGCAATATTGTGCGTACATTACATCTGGGCAAATTCCAGCACGTCTCATGTTTTGCACATACATTGAATTTGGTGGTGCAGAAGTATTTAAAAAATGTCAGGGGCGTGCAAGAATGCTGTCGGTGGCCCGAAGAATTGCGGGCCACTTTCGGCATTCAGCCACCGTGTACAGAAGACTGGAGCACCACCAAACAATCCTGAACCTGCCCTGCCATCATCTGAAGCAAGAGGTGGTAACGAGGTGGAATTCAACCCTCTATATGCTTCAGAGGATGGAGGAGCAGCAAAAGGCCATTCAAGCCTATACATCTGCCCACGATATAGGCAAAGGAGGGGCAATGCACCTGACTCAAGCGCAGTGGAGAATGATTTCAACGTTGTGCAAGGTTCTGCAACCCTTTGAACTTGCCACACGTGAAGTCAGTTCAGACACTGCCAGCCTGAGTCAGGTCATTCCCCTCATCAGGCTTTTGCAGAAGAAGCTGGAGACATTGAAGGAGGAGCTAAAACAGAGCGATTCCGCTAGGCATGTGGGACTTGTGGATGGAGCCCTTAATTCGCTTAACCAGGATTCACGGGTGGTCAATCTGTTGAAATCAGAGCACTACATTTTGGCCACCGTGCTCGATCCTAGATTTAAAACCTACGTTGTATCTCTCTTTCCGGCAGACACAAGTCTGCAGAGGTTCAAAGACCTGCTGGTGAGAAAATTGTCAAGTCAAGCGGAACGTGACCCGTCAACATCTCCTCCTTCACATTCTCCTGCAACTGGGGGTGCGAGGAAAAGGCTAAGTATTCCGAGCCCACCCGCTGGCGGTGATGCAGGGCAGTCTGGAGCGAGTGCTGACATCTGGTCCGGACTGAAGGACCTGCCAACGATTACTGACATGTCGTCTACTGTCACTGCATATGATTCTGTCACCATTGAAAGAATGGTGGAGGATTATATGAGTGACCGCATCCAAATAGGCACGTCAGACAGTCCGTACGTATACTGGCACGAAAAAGAGGCAATTTGGAGGCCCTTGCACAAACTGGCTTTATTCTACCTAAGTTGCCCTCTCTCCAGTGTGTACTCCGAAAGAGTGTTTAGTGCAGCCGCTCACCTTGTCAGCAATCGGCGTACGAGGTTACTTCCAGAAAATGTGGAGAAGATGATGTTCATCAAAATGAATTATAATCAATTCCTCCGTGGAGACATTCACCAGCAATTGCCTCCAGAAAGTACACAGGGATCTGAGATGGTGGATTCCAGTGAGGACGAATTAATAATCTGTGAGGAGGGGGATATACACAGTGAAAGGGGTGAGGAATCGGAGGATGATGATGAGGTGGACATCTTGCCTCTGTAGAGCCAGTTTGTGCAAGGAGAGATTGATTGCTTCTCTTTTGGTGGGGGCCCAAACCAACCAGTCATTTCAGTCACAGTCGTGTGGCAGACCCTCTCGCTGAAATGATGGGTTCGTTAAAGTGTGCATGTACTGTTTATACAACATAAGGGTGGGTGGGAGGGCCCAAGGACAATTCCATCTTGCACCTCTTTTTTCTTTCATTTTTCTTTGCATCATGTGCTGTTTGGGGACAATTTTTTTGAAGTGCCATCCTGTCTGACACTGCAGTGCCACTCCTAGATGGGCCAGGTGTTTGTGTCGGCCACTTGTGTCGCTTAGCTTAGTCACACAGCGACCTTGGTGCTCCTCTTTTTTTCTTTGCATCATGTGCTTTTTGGGGACTATTTTTTTGAAGTGCCATCCTGTCTGACACTGCAGTGCCACTCCTAGATGGGCCAGGTGTTTGTGTCGGCCACTTGTGTCGCTTATCTTAGTCACACAGCGACCTTGGTGCGCCTCTTTTTTTTCTTTGCATCATGTGCTGTTTGGGGACTATTTTTTTGAAGTGCCATCCTGCCTGACACTGCAGTGCCACTCCTAGATGGGCCAGGTGTTTGTGTCGGCCACTTGTGTCGCTTAGCTTAGCCATCCAGCGACCTCGGTGAAAATTTTAGGACTAAAAATAATATTGTGAGGTGTTCAGAATAGACTGGAAATGAGTGGAAATTATGGTTATTGAGGTTAATAATACTATGGGATCAAAATGACCCCCAAATTCTATGATTTAAGCTGTTTTTTAGGGTTTTTTGAAAAAAAACACCCGAATCCGACAAAAAATTTCGGTGAGGTTTTGCCAAAACGCGTCCGAATCCAAAACACGGCCGCGGAACCGAATCCAAAACCAAAACACAAAACCCGAAAAATGTCCGGTGCACATCACTACTCTATAGCATCCATCTGTCTCCCTCACAATGTTATACAGGGCCAGAGCCCAGCCTTATGTTACATTGTCCATCTCTGTTGCTTTGCGTGGCTTTTGGTGTAACAAAACTGTGGAAGGTTCAGTATTTGCACAATCATAGACAGAAGTGCACAAATTGTATTCAACAGAGACCCCACATGGTAGCCAGACTCACTAGTTTCAGCCTGTGCACTGCTTACTAGTGTGATAGGCAGGTAGGGGATACACAAGGAAGTGTCAACACGCCAAAGTCACAGGGGAATTGCAGAGGCAAGTCAGGGACAAGTCAAGGTCTATACACCAAGAGGTCTCCAACACCACAGAGATAAGGCAGAGAATGATCAGTAACAAGACAAGGTTAATACACAGGGAGGCATAAGTAGAGAATAATCTATAACAATCAAAGGCTCATACAGAGAGCCTCCTTGTATGAGACTTGGCTTGTTATGGATCATTCTCTGCTTATGCGTACAGGAAGGCTTTGGAAGCCATTGCGATAAGGAAAAGAATGGTCAGCAATAAGCTGGGTCATAAACAGTCCCTATACGGCCGAGCACATGCCTCTTGTGGGACTGTGCATTTGTATTGATGTCACCAAATGCACATGAGGCCAGCCTAATTAAACCCCACTCTGTATCCAGATAATTGCCAAAGAAAAGTATTCTGACTCAGCGTGCTGTTTGACCTGATGTCGGCTGGATGTCCTTGGCCAATCGGAATATCCTGTTCTGAGCCTTGCCAGTGATATATATATTCAGACGGTGTTTGTGTTTCTTCTTCACAACCTGTTCCAAAATGTCCCAAATTTTCTCTATAACATTGAGATCTGTCGAATAGGAGGGACACGTGAGATGTGGCATGTCAGTCTGGTGCTCTGCAAACTAAACCTGCATAATCCTAGTGCGATGGACAGTACAGTTAACATCCTGAAACAGTGGATCCAGTAGATGGTTTTCGTCTTTCAGAAACTGGCCAAGTGACAAAATTGCATGATCCAATAATGTCACATAGTCCACCACTTTCATGCAATTGGACAGTGGACACCTTGACCAAGGGTCCAGCTCCAGCACTCGAAATACACCCTCAAAACATGGCATTTCCACCTCCTTTCTGCAAAGCTCATTGGACACAGTCTGGTTGGAACACTTCCCCAGCCCTCCTCATGACTCTGGGGCGGCTGTCATTGGAATATAAGCAAAATATGGATTCATCATATCATATAATGTATCTCCACTGTTTAATGGTCCAATGACAATGCTGTTTGGTCAATGTCAGATGCTATTTCTTTTGGATGGTTGTTAACCAGGGACACACCTGGGCTATACAACTGAAAATTCATGCAGTTGGTGCCAAAGTATTCATTCTGATACTGTTTGGCTGGATCCGGCATTGTACTGTTGGAGCAGTCCTGACGCGCTTGGAACCCACTGCTAGATGCCCACTGCTAGATGCCCTAAATGCCTATGGACCCGATTTGTGATGATCGACTTTCGACCACTGTTCTGCCACTGAGATTCTTGGGGTCCATGCTTCTTCCACTGTAGATGGATACTGCTCACTGTCTTCGAGGGCACACCAACAAACGCTGCCACTTTCTCCAGGCTATGGCCATGCTCTCGGCTAAAAACAATGGCTCCCTTTTCCATTCAGTCACGTCACATGTACAACCCATGCTTCCACCTGAAAAAGAAACAAAAAAGAAACAATATTTCAAAAAATTCCATTGTATCAATCCCTCAATCATTCACAATGATCATTAAATAGTTTTAGCGTCACCATCTATTCGCATGTTCACGTCCCGCATCGCTGAAGTTATACCACTTTGTCTTTCCGCATTCCATATTATTTTGTCCAGTGTATATGTGTGTGTGTGTATATATATATATATATATATACACACACATTTATATATATATATATATATATATATATGTGTGTGTGTGTGTGTGTGTGTGTGTGTGTGTGTGTATATATATATATATATATATATATATTATACACACACTATATAATAAAAGGCTACCATCTCATCTGGTGGCTTTTATTACACCCTATATAATGATTTTCTTGACGTTATATACATCATGTCTAGTCGGTCTTATTTATTGTTATTCCTTAGTTTGTGGGAGAATTTATTTTGTATGTCAAAAAAACAATGGGCCAGATGTATTAACCAGCCAATCAGCTCCAATATGTAAAATTTACAGTTAGGAGCTGATTGGCTGGTGCGTTATCACCTTGCACTTATCACTGGTTCATCACTTCCTTATGCCTTCCCCAGGCTTAATACATCTGCCCCAATATTCCTAGATTTAATCCATGAATATCCAAAGAGTAAGGGTGATATAATATTAGGTGCACTGATTTACTGTGAGGTAATAACAGGCTTTTTAGCTATCGGGATATCCAATTACAACCCATTTTAACCGGACAGTAAATCACCCGTTATTGGGCAAAACCCATGTGTTACCGTTCGATAACGGGTCTCCTGGGTCTGTTTATCGGGGATTCTGCTACGCATGCCTGAGACAGGCGAAGCAAAATCCCCGATAAGTGCCGGGCTACGGGGCTTCCCCGGGGGAATCCATTAACTGTGGTAACTCACTGCACCTTAAAAGTTTCAGTATGTATATTGTGTAACCATTCTATTATTATTTGTGATTTACATTCCTCATAGATCGTATACACCATTTAAGAAATATTTGTTTATATATCTCCTGACTAGTTTTTTTTATTATTATTTTTTAATATTGTCTGATAAAAAGTCACTAATTTATGGCTAAAGACGATAAATTAATATATTTCATATGTTAATGTGAAAAAAACCCAACCTGAAATAAACTAGAAATATAGTGGGAAAAGATGAATTAATTAGGTGATTTGTGAGTCCTCTATATTAGTGAAATGTCCAAGTACAGTAGTATAATTTGGTTTACAGCCAAAAGAATAACTTTATTGTGAATCTGATAGTAATTATATTTACTATGGCTCCTTTGCACAGGATTTGCAAAAGGAACAGTTGCACAAAGAATTGCCTTCTAAGACATTTACTTACTTTTTTTTTCCAATTGTACATTTTACCTTGTTTTACCTTAGTTCACCTTTAAAACTATTTATTAAAGTAAAAGCACATGCACACTAGAAGATTTTTTCCATAGATATGAGCGATAACGGTGGTTGTGAACCGATCAAATCGTTAACATCGCTCAAATTGTTCTAGTGTGTACACTGAAATCATGAACGATGTGCGCACCCATCATCATTGGAAGCAGGTTGTCAGTCCTCCATGCATGCAGCTCAATCCCCTCAATCCCAGCAGAGCTGATCGTTCGTTGTTCAGATCATCTGTAAAATCGCTCAGAGTGTACAATCAATCTCGTTTGTCAGGGAGTTCAAGGGAAATAGCTCATCTTCCACATTGTTCATCTTTCACATCTTTAAAGGGGTCTACTATGGTATGCCGGCGCTCGGGAACCCGGCGCCCAGCATACCGGCACCGGGATCCCAGCCACCAGTATACCGGCAGCGGGGCGAGCGCAAAAGTGCCCTTTGCGGGCACGGTGGCACGCTATTTATTCTCTATCCGGGGGTGCCGTGGACACCCCAATAGGGTAAATAGTTGTCGGTATGCCAGCTGTTGGGATTCCGGCGCCGGTATGCCGAGTGCCGGCATATCAAGTGCCACCCCTTTAAAGTCTCCTAGTGTGTATGAGCTTTAAGAGTAAATTGGGACTGCTACCGTTATTAACCCAAGTGTACAATACTGTTTGTTTAACCCTGGTTTATCTTTTAAACAACTTATTAAAGTTAAAGCCCCCTACACACTGGGCGATGTAATCAACCATCAATATATCATTCAACGATACATCGATGGTCAATTTTGCCTACACACTGGATGATATCGATGGTCAATTTGGACAATATGAGAGTACATTACATCTATATCGTCCAAACTGACTTGCATTTTTAAACAACGATATATCAACGATGAACGATGCGCGGCCGTGCGATCGTTCAGCGTTGATGCATACACACTTAGCAATATGAACGATTTATCGTTCATTGCTGAATGAGATCGTTCATATCGCCCATACACATCGCCCAGTGTGTAGGGCCCATCAGAGAACATTGGAACGGCTGGCTTTATTATTTCAATGGCTAAATTCAATTAACCAAGAGCTCTGTAGTGGAAAGTCACAGGTGACATTAATAAGGACTTTGCGGGATATTTTCACCAAGGGCACTCTTGCCTGCAGCAATTTGTGGGCAGCATGGCAATGTCACACATTAATCTTGCAGTGAGTAAACAGTTGGAAAATCATCCTAAACTCCATAGAAGTGGCAAGAAGAAGGCAGCAGAACAGTAGAAAAGGCTGTTAGTAGCCATGAGTAAAGTTTTGGAGCCATTTCTGGATTAACAACAGAACAGTTACAGCTACATAGCTACATCACCCCAGCATGGGGGGGGGGGGGGCTCTATGACAAATATGAACTGGAGTTTGTGTGGCATAATGTGAACTGAGGGCACTGCAGTGTGTATTTAACACATTTGTGGTGATGGGAACATTTACATAGTATGCTTTTTAGTAATATCACGAGCATATCATATTGACAATTTTATTGGCAGGGGTCCCCACAAGTTATTTGCTCTGGGGCCCCCACAAACTGCAATCTAATCCTGATTGGAGACAGTTTAACTATGTCAAACATTTTTTAAATAATGGTGGAAAAATAATTTCTTCTTCAGGATTCATAGGGCTCCACAGGGAGAACATTTGGGGTTGTACGTGGTGGATGAGAGTCCGGGGACCAAACAGTTAAGCTTTCCGGCTTCTCAGAATGCTCGGCTCCTCTCCCCTATAACTCCGCCTCCATGCTCAGGCAGGTCAGTTTTTGGTTGGTGCCAGCTGGAAGCTGGGATGCACCTTAACAGGGGGCTGCTACAGCAGCCCTATGCTTTCAATTTGAAAAAGTTTTTTTCTCCTCTGAGCTTGCCAGCGCCGTAAGACTTCAGCGCTACAACTCCATCACCCCCCACTGGCGCCAAAACTCCCGCGCGGCTAATGCCAAGATGGGAACTTGTGGCAGGAGCCACACACCACGTCTAGCACCACTCACTGTGGGGACCCCAGGACTGCGTGGCTGACATATGGGGGCAGGTAAGAGGGTCCCATCTTAAGGACCCGCATTTAAAACGCAGTCTGCCGCGTGTCCCAGAAGACGGACCGCGGTGCTAGCTTGGACACTGGACTCTGGTCAGGGATTCCACTAGACCACCAGGGCATATAAGGCACAGGTTTTAGTGTATACACTAAATTTATAAAGGCCTTTAGTACCTGGAGTGGAAGACCAGCAAGGGGAGGTGGCACTTAACCTGTAGCCCCTCCCCCAGATTTGGGTGTCAGTCTACTATATATATTTCCCACCCATGAGCTGCAAACAACACTCCCTCCTTCCTTCAGAGACCAGGGCAGCCATCTTCAGCCATCTTCAGCATGCAGTAAGCAAGGTCTCTGGGAAAGTGGAGCTCAGTCTCCCTGTAAAAACATCTCTAAGGAGGCAGATTTTTACAAACCCTTATATCCTACCTGCTTTGAAAAACATGCTGAGTCGTTGATTCATGTGCTCATTGCAGTTATATTATTGTGTATTTATCTGCATTGTATGTGACTTGTACTGTACTAGTTCTGCTATCTGATTTATCTGTTTTTGTGCTATATATATTTATTGCTATCACTTTTCCTTATACCCTAGACAGGTGCTTTCAGGGTAATTTTGAGCAGCAGATAAATTGCTGACTTTTGTCACGTACTACACTTGGTTATACAGTTACTGTTGCCATAAAAGTGTGCGAGTGCGCAACACAATCTTTGCAGTTTATGTCTAACAAGGCAAAAGGTCGCAAACAGTCAGAATCCCCATTATTGCTTTCATGTAAAATGTGCTCTGTGGAGTTACCTACACAGGATGTTGTACAAGATGGACTATGTGTTAAATGTTATACACTTCCTGGTCAGTCAACTACTCCTGTACGTACACAGGAACCTCCTTGGGCTTCCTTTACACAGTTATTGGGTACCCTCGTCGATAGACTTACACAAGCCATGGGTCCCCCTGTGCCAGTACCAGCCCCATATACAAATCCACCCTGGGTGGAAACTCTGGCAAATACAGTTCAAAGTCTGGCACAGACATCTATAGCTTGTTGTCAGGGAACAAACAGCATTCTATATTAACTAGACATACTACATCTTACTCTCAGTCCACTATCATATCAGACTCAAATGAGTCATCTGAGGAGGAAGGTGAAGAGAATACTCTCTCAGTCACGGATTCATGTGTAGCAGAGGAGGAGGCTTCTATTACTGTAGATGTACCAGGATTAATAGATGCAAATAAACAGACCCTTCAGTTATCCGACGATGATGATGAACCTGTGGCTGTTGCTAGGAAAACTGATGTATTTAAATGGCAGAAAATAATCAGATCAGAATTTTCACATTCTGACCATTTGATTGAAATTATACAGGAACCTTAGAATACCCCATGTAAAAAGTTTCCTCTGTCTAAACGACTCTCATCTCGCTATCTTATCGCTTTGGAGGATAGTGTGAGGTGGGAGACTCCTCCTCCAGTGGATTCTCATATCACACGTTTGGTAAAAACATCTACCTTACCCATCACAACCATTTCATCAGTAAAGGAACCCACAGACAGACGCATTAAAAATTGCCTCAAGCCTATCTTTTCACTGATGGGTGCTGTAAATAGGCCTACAATAGCAGCCTCATGGGCCGCCAAATGCTATTGAATCTTGGTTGCAGGCAATAGAGGAGGAATTGCCTCTAATTATATCAGAAGAGTGCAGAATATATTTGGATTGTATCAAGAAAGCGACTTCTTTCATTGGGGAAGCACTCTCTGATGCTTGTGTGTTGGCAACATCAGTGCTTGCAAGGCACATTATTTGGTTATGCTCTTGGAAAGCGGATTTAGACTCCAAGAAAACTCTGGAAGTACTACCCTTTACAGGAGATGTTCTGTTTGGAGAAGAACTAAACAAAATAATGGCATCCTTAGCGGCTCCCAAAACAGCTTTGATTCCTTCAGCTTCTACACCACAACCTAAGAGCTCAAATTATTGTACATTTTGCCAACAAGGAAAAGCGAAAGGACAAGCGTTTCCTAGGCAATCAAATGCCTCAAAGTCTACTAAGCCCAAGACTAAGCAGCCATGGACAGCAAGACTTCCTCCAGCAAAACCTGATAAACCCACAGCCTGACGGGATGGGCCTTCCCCTGGGGGACTTCAGAGTGGGAGGCCCACTTCATCACTTTGCACAAGTTTGGATCAAGATCACTTCAGATGCTTGGGTGCAAGAGGTAGTCTCTAATGGGTACGCCATCTCTTTAAAAGGACATCCCCCTCAGCAGTATTTTTGCACAAGCTTTCCATCAGACACAGAAAAGTCTTGGATACTACAAAAAGTTGTTCATTCACTCCTCCAGTCAGGAGTAATAGTGCCAGTTCCTCAGGCTCAGACAAAGGCACATACTGGGACGGAAGGACAAAGGCACAGGGTAGCGTTGAGACAGACAAATAAGATGTTTGGTCCACCTTAACCTATATGAGGGTCACGTGATTTGCCAAATTAAATCCAAACTCTATTTCTGTACTTTCAGAATCAGAATCAGCTTATTGGCCAGGTATACTTGCGTATACTAGGAATTTGCTCCCGGTGATAGTCACAATGCTCCTCATCATTTATGCATACTTACTGTTTATAAGTTATAGTGGAGCTACAACACATACAGAATGTCGCTATTAGTCGCATGGCAGGACACACCCTCCACCCCAGACATCGTAAACACACCCAGGTGTAGTGTAGTGCAGGTCACCCCCCAAAAAAAACTAAAAAAACAAGCAAACCTCCATCCCCTTCTTTCAGGGGCCACAAAAGCAAATAAATGAGTAAATGTTCATTTCAGCATGTGGTCAGTAAACACTTTTTATCAGACAGTGAAACATGTTAAAAATATTATTCAGGAAAGTTATTGCGTGCTGACTTCCAGCTGACCAAAACCAAATGGCCACGATGAGAAAACTGTTTTTCTTTCCAACCTCTACGTTTATTAAATGTCTATGTGTAATTCAGCTTTTTTTCCAGAAATATTTTTATTAGTGTTTGTTCTTGTTTTTGAAAGATGTTTGTTCTGGATTGTATACAATTTTTCTTGGCTTACTATTTTATTCATAATGTATATCCTGGTGTAATAATATATAGCTGAATGTCAGGGAATGAATATCATCTGGTATATACGGTGTCTCCATGAGCTCATAGTGGGCCTGATTCATTGTAGTATTGTAAGTCAGTTTTGCGGATGTCTCTTGTGACTGCTCGCACTACACGTGCACTCTGGCCGGGCATACGCGGCTTTGTGCAGTTATCAGTGGTTCAGAGCAGTATGCATTTCCATCACATCTCTAATTGTGGGTGTAACTAGTTGGCACCATGGTATTTGCACATAGGCTAAATGTTCCAAGGGTGCGTTGTCATCGTGTAGGTGGCATTGTGGACTATTCAGAGTTGAGTGCACGCAGAGATCGCCTGACTTCAGATGTACAGTATACGCCTGGATCCAATGTGCACTGATAATGATGAAGACTGCTTCCACAAGTGTATGGGAAGTGGCCAACACTGAATGCAGGTGAAGATACGCATTTATTTCTAAGCAGGTAATCCGGGCCCATATGGAGCTGGCATGCATACAACTACCAATGAGATCCAATATGAAGGCGCCACTTGAACAGTTTATGGAGATTCAGCAACAGATAATTGGGACCCCTGGCCACATCCTCTAAAGGCGGTTACACACTACGCGACAGGTAATTGCTGGCGGTGAACGACTATATCACTGAATGATGTAGCGTTATAATGATATAGTGCGTACACACTGAACATTATCGTTCTACGATAACGTTTAGTGACGTCACTCACCACCGGCATTCCCGAACATGCAGCTCAGCCCAACATTGACAGGTTGAGCTGCATGTCAGTTCAATATTGGTGATCACTGAATGGCGTGCGGGAATGCGCATCGTTCATCAGTCATCAATATTGTCCCCATACACCTAAAACGATAAACATTTATGTCGTTATCGTTTATTTTTGAGCCTAAAATCACCTACTGTGTACCCCCCCCCCCCCTTTAAAGTTACTTACATGTTCAACTTCTCTCCACTCCTTCAAACAGGCCTGTCATTAAATCATGAAAGTAAAGTTGGGTCTTTGAAAGCAGGTGTGAGCCGAATCATTTTGTTATCTGGGGCATTAACTGAAATAGCACTCCCATCACGTACACACCTACTCATGAGACTAGTTTATGCTGTAGAAGACCAATATTCTACTAGACAACACGTTAGAAGAGGGGCAATACAATTAGGCAATGACACACCATGAGGAGCATGTACAAAACTTGTGTATATTTGCTCATGTCCTTTTCATAGAAACATAGAATTTGACGGCAGATAAGAACCACTTGGCCCATCTAGTCTGCCCCTTTTATTTATCCTTTAGGTACTCTCAACCCTTTTTGAACCTTAATTCTTTGTAAGGATATTCATATGCCTATCCCAAGCATGTTTTAATTAGAGATGAGCGGGTTCGGTTCCTCGGAATCCGAACCCGCCCGAACTTCATGTTTTTTTTCACGGGTCCGAGCGACTCGGATCTTCCCGCCTTGCTCGGTTAACCCGAGCGCGCCCGAACGTCATCATGACGCTGTCGGATTCTCGCGAGGCTCGGATTCTATCGCGAGACTCGGATTCTATATAAGGAGCCGCGCGTCGCCGCCATTTTCACTCGTGCATTGAGATTGATAGGGAGAGGACGTGTCTGGCGTCCTCTCCATTAGAATAGAGATAGATTAGATAGAGAGAGAGAGATTGTGCAGAGTCGCAGACAGAGTTAGTTTACCACAGTCAGTGACCAGTGCAGTTGCTAGTTAACTTTTATTTAATATAATATATCCGTTCACTTCTCTCTGCTATATCCGTTCTCTGCCTGAAAAAAAAAACGATACACAGCACAGTCAGTCACACAGTGTGACTCAGTCTGTGTGCACTCAGCTCAGCCCAGTGTGCTGCACAGTCATCAATGTATAAATTAAAAGCTTATAATTAATTGTGGGGGAGACTGGGGAGCACTGCAGGTTGTTAGCAGGAGCCAGGAGTACAATTATATTAATTAACAGTGCACACTTTTGCTGCAGGAGTGGTGACCAGTGCCTGACCACCAGTATAGTATTGTTGTATACTACTAATATCTCTTTAAATATCAACCAGTCTATATTAGCAGCAGACACAGTACAGTGCGGTAGTTCACGGCTGTGGCTACCTCTGTGTCGGCACACGGCAGGCAGTCCGTCCGACCAGAATTGTATTATTTATTATTATATACCTACCACCTAACCGTGGTTTTTTTTTCATTCTTTATACCGTCATAGTGTCATCCTAATTGTTACGAGTATACTACTATCTCTTTATCAACCAGTGTACAGTGCGGTAGTTCACGGCTGTGGCTACCTCTGTGTCGGCACACGGCAGGCAGTCCGTCCGACCAGAATTGTATTATTTATTATTATATACCTACCACCTAACCGTGGTTTTTTTTTTCATTCTTTATACCGTCATAGTGTCATCCTAATTGTTACGAGTATACTACTATCTCTTTATCAACCAGTGTACAGTGCGGTAGTTCACGGCTGTGGCTACCTCTGTGTCGGCACACGGCAGGCAGTCCGTCCGACCAGAATTGTATTATTTATTATTATATACCTACCACCTAACCGTGGTTTTTTTTTTCATTCTTTATACCGTCATAGTGTCATCCTAATTGTTACGAGTATACTACTATCTCTTTATCAACCAGTGTACAGTGCGGTAGTTCACGGCTGTGGCTACCTCTGTGTCGGCACACGGCAGGCAGTCCGTCCGACCAGAATTGTATTATTTATTATTATATACCTACCACCTAACAGTGGTTTTTTTTTCATTCTTTATACCGTCATAGTGTCATCCTAATTGTTACGAGTATACTACTATCTCTTTATCAACCAGTGTACAGTGCGGTAGTTCACGGCTGTGGCTACCTCTGTGTCGGCACACGGCAGGCAGTCCGTCCGACCAGAATTGTATTATTTATTATTATATACCTACCACCTAACCGTGGTTTTTTTTTCATTCTTTATACCGTCATAGTGTCATCCTAATTGTTACGAGTATACTACTATCTCTTTATCAACCAGTGTACAGTGCGGTAGTTCACGGCTGTGGCTACCTCTGTGTCGGCACACGGCAGGCAGTCCGTCCGACCAGAATTGTATTATTTATTATTATATACCTACCACCTAACCGTGGTTTTTTTTTTCATTCTTTATACCGTCATAGTGTCATCCTAATTGTTACGAGTATACTACTATCTCTTTATCAACCAGTGTACAGTGCGGTAGTTCACGGCTGTGGCTACCTCTGTGTCGGCACACGGCAGGCAGTCCGTCCGACCAGAATTGTATTATTTATTATTATATACCTACCACCTAACCGTGGTTTTTTTTTTCATTCTTTATACCGTCATAGTGTCATCCTAATTGTTACGAGTATACTACTATCTCTTTATCAACCAGTGTACAGTGCGGTAGTTCACGGCTGTGGCTACCTCTGTGTCGGCACACGGCAGGCAGTCCGTCCGACCAGAATTGTATTATTTATTATTATATACCTACCACCTAACCGTGGTTTTTTTTTTTCATTCTTTATACCGTCATAGTGTCATCCTAATTGTTACGAGTATACTACTATCTCTTTATCAACCAGTGTACAGTGCGGTAGTTCACGGCTGTGGCTACCTCTGTGTCGGCACACGGCAGGCAGTCCGTCCGACCAGAATTGTATTATTTATTATTATATACCTACCACCTAACCGTGGTTTTTTTTTTCATTCTTTATACCGTCATAGTGTCATCCTAATTGTTACGAGTATACTACTATCTCTTTATCAACCAGTGTACAGTGCGGTAGTTCACGGCTGTGGCTACCTCTGTGTCGGCAGTCGGCAGGCAGTCCGTCCATCCTTAATTGTATTATTATTATAATATATACCACCTAACCGTGGTTTTTTTTTCATTCTTTATACCGTCGTCATAGTGTCATACTAGTTGTTACGAGTATACTACTATCTCTTTATCAACCAGTGTACAGTGCGGTAGTTCACGGCTGTGGCTACCTCTGTGTCGGCAGTCGGCAGGCAGTCCGTCCATCCATAATTGTATTATTATTATAATATATACCACCTAACCGTGGTTTTTTTTTCATTCTTTATACCGTCGTCATAGTGTCATACTAGTTGTTACGAGTATACTACTATCTCTTTATCAACCAGTGTACAGTGCGGTAGTTCACGGCTGTGGCTACCTCTGTGTCGGCAGTCGGCAGGCAGTCCGTCCATCCATAATTGTATTATTATTATAATATATACCACCTAACCGTGGTTTTTTTTCCATTCTTTATACCGTCGTCATAGTGTCATACTAGTTGTTACGAGTATACTACTATCTCTTTATCAACCAGTGTACAGTGCGGTAGTTCACGGCTGTGGCTACCTCTGTGTCGGCAGTCGGCAGGCAGTCCGTCCATCCATAATTGTATTATTATTATAATATATACCACCTAACCGTGGTTTTTTTATACCACCTAACCGTGGCAGTCCGTCCATAATTGTATACTAGTATCCAATCCATCCATCTCCATTGTTTACCTGAGGTGCCTTTTAGTTCTGCCTATAAAATATGGAGAACAAAAAAGTTGAGGTTCCAAAATTAGGGAAAGATCAAGATCCACTTCCACCTCGTGCTGAAGCTGCTGCCACTAGTCATGGCCGAGACGATGAAATGCCAGCAACGTCGTCTGCCAAGGCCGATGCCCAATGTCATAGTACAGAGCATGTCAAATCCAAAACACCAAATATCAGAAAAAAAAGGACTCCAAAACCTAAAATAAAATTGTCGGAGGAGAAGCGTAAACTTGCCAATATGCCATTTACCACACGGAGTGGCAAGGAACGGCTGAGGCCCTGGCCTATGTTCATGGCTAGTGGTTCAGCTTCACATGAGGATGGAAGCACTCAGCCTCTCGCTAGAAAACTGAAAAGACTCAAGCTGGCAAAAGCACCGCAAAGAACTGTGCGTTCTTTGAAATCCCAAATCCACAAGGAGAGTCCAATTGTGTCGTTTGCGATGCCTGACCTTCCCAACACTGGACGTGAAGAGCATGCGCCTTCCACTATTTGCATGCCCCCTGCAAGTGCTGGAAGGAGCACCCGCAGTCCAGTTCCTGATAGTCAGATTGAAGATGTCAGTGTTGAAGTACACCAGGATGAGGAGGATATGGGTGTTGCTGGCGCTGGGGAGGAAATTGACCAGGAGGATTCTGATGGTGAGGTGGTTTGTTTAAGTCAGGCACCCGGGGAGACACCTGTTGTCCGTGGGAGGAATATGGCCGTTGACATGCCAGGTGAAAATACCAAAAAAATCAGCTCTTCGGTGTGGAGGTATTTCACCAGAAATGCGGACAACAGGTGTCAAGCCGTGTGTTCCCTTTGTCAAGCTGTAATAAGTAGGGGTAAGGACGTTAACCACCTCGGAACATCCTCCCTTATACGTCACCTGCAGCGCATTCATAATAAGTCAGTGACAAGTTCAAAAACTTTGGGTGACAGCGGAAGCAGTCCACTGACCAGTAAATCCCTTCCTCTTGTAACCAAGCTCACGCAAACCACCCCACCAACTCCCTCAGTGTCAATTTCCTCCTTCCCCAGGAATGCCAATAGTCCTGCAGGCCATGTCACTGGCAAGTCTGACGAGTCCTTTCCTGCCTGGGATTCCTCCGATGCATCCTTGCGTGTAACGCCTACTGCTGCTGGCGCTGCTGTTGTTGCCGCTGGGAGTCGATGGTCATCCCAGAGGGGAAGTCGTAAGCCCACTTGTACTACTTCCAGTAAGCAATTGACTGTTCAACAGTCCTTTGCGAGGAAGATGAAATATCACAGCAGTCATCCTACTGCAAAGCGGATAACTGAGTCCTTGACAACTATGTTGGTGTTAGACGTGCGTCCGGTATCCGCCGTTAGTTCACAGGGAACTAGACAATTTATTGAGGCAGTGTGCCCCCGTTACCAAATACCATCTAGGTTCCACTTCTCTAGGCAGGCGATACCGAGAATGTACACGGACGTCAGAAAAAGACTCACCAGTGTCCTAAAAAATGCAGTTGTACCCAATGTCCACTTAACCACGGACATGTGGACAAGTGGAGCAGGGCAGGGTCAGGACTATATGACTGTGACAGCCCACTGGGTAGATGTATGGACTCCCGCCGCAAGAACAGCAGCGGCGGCACCAGTAGCAGCATCTCGCAAACGCCAACTCTTTCCTAGGCAGGCTACGCTTTGTATCACCGCTTTCCAGAATACGTACACAGCTGAAAACCTCTTACGGCAACTGAGGAAGATCATCGCGGAATGGCTTACCCCAATTGGACTCTCCTGTGGATTTGTGGCATCGGACAACGCCAGCAATATTGTGTGTGCATTAAATATGGGCAAATTCCAGCACGTCCCATGTTTTGCACATACCTTGAATTTGGTGGTGCAGAATTTTTTAAAAAACGACAGGGGCGTGCAAGAGATGCTGTCGGTGGCCAGAAAAATTGCGGGACACTTTCGGCGTACAGGCACCACGTACAGAAGACTGGAGCACCACCAAAAACTACTGAACCTGCCCTGCCATCATCTGAAGCAAGAAGTGGTAACGAGGTGGAATTCAACCCTCTATATGCTTCAGAGGTTGGAGGAGCAGCAAAAGGCCATTCAAGCCTATACAATTGAGCACGATATAGGAGATGGAATGCACCTGTCTCAAGTGCAGTGGAGAATGATTTCAACGTTGTGCAAGGTTCTGATGCCCTTTGAACTTGCCACACGTGAAGTCAGTTCAGACACTGCCAGCCTGAGTCAGGTCATTCCCCTCATCAGGCTTTTGCAGAAGAAGCTGGAGGCATTGAAGAAGGAGCTAACACGGAGCGATTCCGCTAGGCATGTGGGACTTGTGGATGCAGCCCTTAATTCGCTTAACAAGGATTCACGGGTGGTCAATCTGTTGAAATCAGAGCACTACATTTTGGCCACCGTGCTCGATCCTAGATTTAAAGCCTACCTTGGATCTCTCTTTCCGGCAGACACAGGTCTGCTGGGGTTGAAAGACCTGCTGGTGACAAAATTGTCAAGTCAAGCGGAACGCGACCTGTCAACATCTCCTCCTTCACATTCTCCCGCAACTGGGGGTGCGAGGAAAAGGCTCAGAATTCCGAGCCCACCCGCTGGCGGTGATGCAGGGCAGTCTGGAGCGACTGCTGATGCTGACATCTGGTCCGGACTGAAGGACCTGACAACGATTACGGACATGTCGTCTACTGTCACTGCATATGATTCTCTCAACATTGATAGAATGGTGGAGGATTATATGAGTGACCGCATCCAAGTAGGCACGTCACACAGTCCGTACTTATACTGGCAGGAAAAAGAGGCAATTTGGAGGCCCTTGCACAAACTGGCTTTATTCTACCTAAGTTGCCCTCCCACAAGTGTGTACTCCGAAAGAGTGTTTAGTGCCGCCGCTCACCTTGTCAGCAATCGGCGTACGAGGTTACATCCAGAAAATGTGGAGAAGATGATGTTCATTAAAATGAATTATAATCAATTCCTCCGCGGAGACATTGACCAGCAGCAATTGCCTCCACAAAGTACACAGGGAGCTGAGATGGTGGATTCCAGTGGGGACGAATTGATAATCTGTGAGGAGGGGGATGTACACGGTGATATATCGGAGGGTGAAGATGAGGTGGACATCTTGCCTCTGTAGAGCCAGTTTGTGCAAGGAGAGATTAATTGCTTCTTTTTTGGGGGGGGTCCAAACCAACCCGTCATATCAGTCACAGTCGTGTGGCAGACCCTGTCACTGAAATGATGGGTTGGTTAAAGTGTGCATGTCCTGTTTTGTTTATACAACATAAGGGTGGGTGGGAGGGCCCAAGGATAATTCCATCTTGCACCTCTTTTTTCTTTTCTTTTTCTTTGCATCATGTGCTGATTGGGGAGGGTTTTTTGGAAGGGACATCCTGCGTGACACTGCAGTGCCACTCCTAGATGGGCCCGGTGTTTGTGTCGGCCACTAGGGTCGCTAATCTTACTCACACAGTCAGCTACCTCATTGCGCCTCTTTTTTTCTTTGCGTCATGTGCTGTTTGGGGAGGGTTTTTTGGAAGGGACATCCTGCGTGACACTGCAGTGCCACTCCTAGATGGGCCCGGTGTTTGTGTCGGCCACTAGGGTCGCTAATCTTACTCACACAGTCAGCTACCTCATTGCGCCTCTTTTTTTCTTTGCGTCATGTGCTGTTTGGGGAGGGTTTTTTGGAAGGGACATCCTGCGTGACACTGCAGTGCCACTCCTAGATGTGCCCGGTGTTTGTGTCGGCCACTAGGGTCGCTAATCTTACTCACACAGTCAGCTACCTCATTGCGCCTCTTTTTTTCTTTGCGTCATGTGCTGTTTGGGGAGGGTTTTTTGGAAGGGCCATCCTGCGTGACACTGCAGTGCCACTCCTAGATGGGCCCGGTGTTTGTGTCGGCCACTAGGGTCGCTTATCTTACTCACACAGCGACCTCGGTGCAAATTTTAGGACTAAAAATAATATTGTGAGGTGTGATGTGTTCAGAATAGGCTGAAAATGAGTGTAAATTATGTTTTTTGAGGTTAATAATACTTTGGGATCAAAATTACCCCCAAATTCTATGATTTAAGCTGTTTTTTAGGGTTTTTTGAAAAAAACACCCGAATCCAAAACACACCCGAATCCGACAAAAAAAATTCGGTGAGGTTTTGCCAAAACGCGGTCGAACCCAAAACACGGCCGCGGAACCGAACCCAAAACCAAAACACAAAACCCGAAAAATTTCCGGCGCTCATCTCTAGTTTTAATTGCTCTTTTCCATAGAACCTAGAAGCAGGAGCAGCTGCACATCACACAAGGCTCCAGCAGAAGCTCATGGATATATGAGTTAGCCCCTTTGAGTTTGCAAACATAAATTAGCGCCTTTTTTAAAAATATTGTTCTACATTTGTCTGTCCCAAATGTCTGCTGCCTAAGGGCCTAATTCAGACCTGACTGTAGATGTGCGAGAAAACGCACATCTATGATCAATTTCTTTGACATGCCTAGTCTAGCTGCGAAGGCAGGCGGCTACCCTCCATGTTAAGGGTCGCAGCGGCTGCGTATGAAGTCACTCAGCCGATGCGGCCCCCCTTCCAACGGTCTGGATACCCCTTCATTGTCCGGACCACGCCCCATAAACGGAGAATTGACGCCCACAAAATGCAGCATCGACGCCCCATTCCCGCCCTCCCTCCAGGTCTTGAACTGCGTTCTGAAGAGAATGTCATTGAGGACCTTGCACATGCGTGTACCAGCGTATGCGCATGCGCAGATGTGCAGAAATTGTTTCATATCGATTTTTGCACATCAGCGTCAGGGTCTGAATCGGACAGCTGCCTCAGGTTGCACCAATAGAACCTGTTCTTTTATGATGGCATCCCTATTCTTAAACTCCAATCCTATAAGTGTGAGGGATGCACATAAATGAATTGGAGCTGTACAAAAAAGGACCCCCTGTGAAGATGCTAATGCACGGTGGCAATGAAAGGCAGGAACGTCAAGAAATCTGAGGCTATTACATTTTTTTTTAACTAATGCATTCTGAATCTATCTTCTCCTATCTATCTTCTCTTGTCCTTTTGCATATAGGAACCAATACAACTAAACACAAACTCCCATTACAGTCGCCTCATTTTACGGCAATAAACATTGTTCCCTTCTGTTGGCACCTCACAGAAAAGCTAGCAAAAAAACCCAACCTTTTATGTACTAAAATTGCCAGAAATGTCAGCATCAGGGCCGGAAATCTGGGAGGCAGTGGAGTCGGCTGCCGCCGGGCTCCTGACCTCTAGGGGGCACATCTCCTCCATTGTCTCCAGCTGCCTGACCCTGAAGATCGTTCTCTGCGAGGAGCTTTCGTGTCAGTGACACGGAAGTTGCCTCCTAGTATATACAGAGAGCTGGCTGTGGCTACAGCTAGGGGGAGCTCCAGAACACAGCTCCTGCCAGGCCCTTCCAGATGAGCTGGCCGAGTGAAGCTCTCTGTTCCTCCGTTGGGCTGATAGCATCAGGTAGGCACTGGCAGCACTTGCCTCAAGCTGCACTGTGGGTGGGGGGGGGTATAGTTGGAAAGGGGAGGGGTGCTGGGGGGTCTTTAATAAATGTTGGCAGCACTGCGTGTTATGTGTGCATGTTTAAGTGAGGTGTGTGTGTGTGTGTGTGTGTGTGTGTGTGTGTGTGTGTGTAAGTGAAGCAAGCATGTGTTTGTTTTGTTTGTGCGTGTGTGTTTAAGTGAAAGAGGCGTGTGTGTGTGTGTGAGAGAGGCATATGTGTGTTTAAGTGAAAGAGGCGTGTGTGTGTGTGTGTGAGTTTAAATGAAGGAGGCGTGTGTGTGTGAGTTTAAGTGAAGGAAGCATGTGTAAGTGGGAGGCATGTGTGTAAGTGGGAGGCATGTGTGTAAGTGAGAGACGTGTGTGTAAGTGAGAGGTGTGTGTGTGAGAGGCGTGTGTGTAAGTGAGGAGTGTGTGTGTGTCTAAACGAAGGAGATGTGTGTGTTTAAGCTAAGGAGGCATGTGTAAGTAAGAGGTGTGAGTGTGAGAGGCGTGTGTGTGTTTAAGTGAAAGAGCCGTTTGTGTGTGTGTTTAAGTGAAAGAGGCGTTTGTGTGTTTTTTATATATATACTGTATATCGGCACACCACTGCGCCGAAGCATCTACATTGTGACACGCTGGTGGGTGAGGGAGCACTGAGGTGTGCTATAAAGGTATGCTGGTGTCTATTTTATTGTGAAGACTGACTTGGAGTGCCGTCCACTTTGTATGTGTATCTATATTACTTTTGGGAAAGGAACCTGAGCACGCTACTACTGTTGAACATGAGTGCCGGATAGCTACATATGAAGGGTGTGTGTGTGTCTGTGTTTGTATACAGTATGTAGGGGGGGGGGGGCCACCAACATTTATGATGCCTCTGGGCGACTGGGGTGAATTTAGGCCACTGGTCAGCATGTTGACAATATTGGCCCTCATTCCGAGTCGTTCGCTCGGTATTTTTCATCGCATCGCAATGAAAATCCGCTTAGTACGCATGCGCAATATTCGCACTGCGACTGCGCCAAGTAATTTAACAATGAAGATAGTATTTTTACTCACGGCTTTTTCATCGCTCCGGCGATCGTAATGTGATTGACAGGAAATGGGTGTTACTGGGCGGAAACACGGCGTTTTATTGGCGTGTGGTTGAAAACGCTACCGTTTCCGGAAAAAACGCAGGAGTGGCTGGAGAAACGGGGGAGTGTCTGGGCGAACGCTGGGTGTGTTTGTGACGTCAAACCAGGAACGACAAGCACTGAACTGATCGCACAGGCAGAGTAAGGTTGAAGTTACTCAGAAACTGCTAAGTAGTTTGTAATCGCAATATTGCGATTACATCGGTCGCAATTTTAAGAAGCTAAGATACACTCCCAGTAGGCGTAGGCTTAGCGTGTGTAACTCTGCTAAATTCGCCTTGCGACCGATCAACTCGGAATGAGGGCCATTATGTCTACATGGATGTTACTGTGTGCCGACATGATGAGCAGTACGGATGGTGTAACCGAGTTCATGAGTTCAATTCCCACCATGGCCCTAACTGTGTGGAGTTTGTAAATTCTCCCCGTGCTTGTGTGGGTTTCCTATGTGTACTCCGGTTTCCTCCCAAAATCCAAAAATATACTGGTTGGTTAACTGGCTCCCAACTGTCGATATTCTGAACCATGGGGACATTCTGATGTTGACATGGTTACTGACGACCCTCTGACCAGATACTGAATGAGGTTACAATGGGACCTCTTACTTAATTGAATAGGCCCCAGCGCCGTAACTACCTATGTGTCAGGTGTGCCTGGCACACAGCGCTGTTACCCTGAGGGCGCACGGGCAGCGACTTGTAATGAGTCAAATTGACTCATTACAAGCCACCTGTTGTGTGCCGTGCACCGCGCTGTTGAGGAGAGCAGCGCCGGAGGCAGGGAAGGAGGAGAAGGGAAGGGGACTGGAACCGCAGCAGTGCTATGTCATTGGTAGTAGCGCTGCTGCAGCAGTCCTCTCTCCTTCTGTATTGGCTGCCCGGCGCTGCTGTGAATGCTGTGATGCGGTTCCCTCATCCCAGCATTCACAGCGGTGGCGGGCAGCCAATGCGGAAGGAGAGGGGGCTGCTGCAGCGGCGCTACTACCAATTACATAGCACTGCTGCAGCTCCAGTCCCCCTCCCTCCTCCTCCTTCTCCCCTGCGGCAGCCCGGGATCTCTGCCAGCACGAGGAGCCTGACTGCCAGCAGGGAGAGATGGTAAGTATATCTTTCTTTCTTTCTCTTTCTTTCTCTCTCTCTCGTGTCTGCAGCAATCTGTAAAAAGGGGGACTCAGTCTGCCGCAATGTGTAAAAAGGCATGCTGTCTGCCGTAATGTGTAAAAAGGGGGATGCTGCCTGCCGTAATGCGTAAAAAGGGGGACGCTGCCTGCCGTAATGTGTAAAAAGGGAATGCTGTCTGCCGTAATATTTAAAAAGGGACGCTGTCTGACGTAATGTGTAAAAAGGGACGCTGTCTGCCGTAATGTGTAAAAAGGGGGACGCTGTCTGCCGTAATGTGTAAAAAGGGAATGCTGTCTGCCGTAATGTGTAAAAAGGAAACGCTGTCTGCCGTAATGTGTAAAAAGGAACGCTGTCTGCCGTAATGTGTAAAAAGGGGGACGCTGCCTGCCGTAATGTGTAAAAAAGGGGACGCTGTCTGTCGTAATGTGTAAAAAGGGGATGCTGTACGCTGTCTGCCGTAATGTATAAAAAAAGGGGACGCTGACTGCCGTAATGTGTAAAAAGGGAACGCTGTCTGCTGTAATGTGTAAAAAGGAAACGCTGTCAGCCGTATTGTGTAAAAAGGAATGCTGTCTGCCGCAATGTGTAAAAAGGCATGCTGTCTGCCGTAATGTGTAAAAAGGGGGATGCTGCCTGCCGTAATGCGTAAAAAGGGGGACGCTGCCTGCCGTAATGTGTAAAAAGGGAATGCTGTCTGCCGTAATATTTAAAAAGGGACGCTGTCTGACGTAATGTGTAAAAAGGGACGCTGTCTGCCGTAATGTGTAAAAAGGGGGACGCTGTCTGCCGTAATGTGTAAAAAGGGAATGCTGTCTGCTGTAATGTGTAAAAAGGAAACGCTGTCTGCCGTAATGTGTAAAAAGGAACGCTGTCTGCCGTAATGTGTAAAAAGGGGGACGCTGCCTGCCGTAATGTGTAAAAAAGGGGACGCTGTCTGTCGTAATGTGTAAAAAGGGGATGCTGTACGCTGTCTGCCGTAATGTATAAAAAGGGGGACGCTGACTGCCGTAATGTATAAAAAGGGGGACGCTGACTGCCGTAATGTGTAAAAAGGGAACGCTGTCTGCTGTAATGTGTAAAAAGGAAACGCTGTCAGCCGTATTGTGTAAAAAGGAATGCTGTCTGCCGTAATGTGTAAAAAGGGGGACGCTGCCTGCCGTAATGTGTAAAAAAGGGGACGCTGTCTGCCGTAATGTGTAAAAAGGGGATGCTGTCTGCCGTAATGTGTAAAAAGGGGACGCTGTCTGCCGTAATGTGTAAAAAGGGGGACGCTGTCTGCCGTAATGTGTAAAAAGGGGACGCTGTCTGCCGTAATGTGTAAAAAGGGGGACTGTCTGCCGTAATGTGTAAAAGGGGCTCTACCTGGTGTAGTGGCACTACTGTGCAGCATAATTTGAATAATGGAGACTACTATGCACCGTAGTATGTATTGGTATTATTTTGTGGCCACGACCCTTCCCATGAAGCCACGCCCTTATATATTTTTCATTCGCCTGCGACGCGCACTGCACCTGTCTTGCGTACGGGGCGCGGGGGGGCGACAATGGCATTTCTTGCACACAGCGCTAAAATACCTAGTTACGGCAGTGATAGGCCCTATAATGTCAGTACCACTATAGAAGGTCTATCAAGAAAACAATATGAGAATAGATACCATTGCTTTGTATGACACAATCATAATTATTTTTATTTTTTTTAAAGAAATACGTCTCTTTTAGGGGTTTGATGCAATCTTCTAGAGAAAGAAACAAAGTAATTGCATTACAACTGGCTAAGCTAAGCTTTCTTTATCCTGTAAATGCTTATCTATGGGGGTCATTCAGATCCGATTGTCGCACAGAGGGTGATCAGATCCTAACCGCATGCATAAGAACCGCAATGTGCACGCGCGTCGGACAACATCAACAGTCATCGCCGGCCAGCAACGGGATGGTGTGAAAAAGCCGATTGCACGGGCGTTTGCATGTTGATTGACAAGAAGAGGCCGTTTGTGAGTGACAACTGACCGTTTACAGGGAGTGTCCAGAATAAAGCAGAACGACTCAAGCATTTTGAGGGAGGGTGTCTGACGTCAGCTCCGGCCCCGATCAGCAGGAATCATTCGCCCTGTAGGAGTAAGCCCTGGGCTGCGCAGAGACTGCACACACTGATTTTTAGCAGCTCTGCTACACATGCGCTCGTACAACGAAAATACGCTCCCCCTGTAGGCGGCGACTATCTGAACGCAGGACAGCTAAAAACGCAGCCCAGCGGTCAGATCTGAATGATCCCCTATATGCACAAACTGTTTCACATTCAATGAAAAAAAAAATCCTGTGCTTATTTTAGGATACAAATTTTAGACCCTCCCCCTCCCCCATATTGTTGCATCAATAGGTAATAAACACTGGCTTCAGTCTGTTCCCTCAGTCACTCTCTTTGACTTAACTGATTTCTGGATCACATTATTTGCTAGTGTTATTTTCTGGTGTTATGTGAAATATTCCAGTATGGATTACTTTTATGAAGTGCTTCAAACTGACAGAACTCCAGAATTCCTCACCTCTGCAATGCTTACCTCCACAGCCCCATTATTCATTTTAACCTTACATGTTAGCTGATTTCCCCAAACGTACCTCTTCGCTGCCCGGGTCACAGTGGCTGCGTGTGACGTCACGCAGCCGCCACGGCCCGCCCCCCCCAACGGTCTGGCCACGCCTGCGCTGGCCGGACCGCGCCCCCTAAACGGCGGCTTAAAGCCGCCGTCCAGCCCCCTCCCACCCAGCGACCCCCTCTGCCTATCAGGCAGAGGCGATCGCTAGGCAACGACGGCCTCCGGCCGTCTGGCATGCGCCGGCGCACTGTGGCGCCGGCGCATGTGCAGTACTGACCCAATCGCACTGCTGCGATAAACTGCAGTGTGCGATTGGGTCAGAATGACCCTCTCTGTTCTATATGACATGGATAAGATAAAATACACATTTTTACTAGCCTGCAGTCCTGCATTATCCTGAGAAGATGAGCCCATGGCCCTTCCATATTGCCCTTTCCATATTGCCCCTCCTATGGTTAAGCACTTTGATTTTTTTTTCAATGACATGAATGCTCTTAGGGAAATAAAGCATTCTGCTATTATGTAAACAGCTGCTATTATGTAAACAGGAGGTAAGTGCAAGGCCCCCTATGGCTCTCTGAATTAACATGTGCTCTGAATTTCCTTTTACTGAGTGAGGGCAATATCCACAGGAATGAGATAACACTTTTAGAACCACTTGAGAAGGTCTTCGCTTTTAGTAATTGGCTTTCCCATGAAGCTAGACATGCTCACTGGTACTCAGATGCAGGCCTTAAATTCCAAGAATTAACGACTTATCTCTCCAGGGTATAGCTGAAGGGTAGCATCTAGAGTCTCTTCGTGCAGAGGACCTTTCCCATAACCCCCTGGGTCCATGTCGCAATCTATTTGGAATAGAAAAGTGTGGCGAGCGAAGCGAGACACCGAGCCCGATGCGTGGCGAGCGAAGCGAGCCCGCGAGGGTCCAATGCTGGATAGAAAAACAAAAAATACCCCAGACGATCGGAGAACGAAGAAAACATTTAGGAGCTGTAAGGGCGGAAGTTGTCTCCTGCCCACTCGTTTTCTCACGTCCAGGTCCTTTGCACGAAGGCAACATAGACACAACCATAGCTGATGGACCACTGGATGTGAAGTGGAAAGACTGAATGAATTAATCAGCTGAGATGAGAAGGAAAATGACTGTATTGCGCTAAATTAATCCAAGGTGCATATATGAATGAAATCACTCATTGATATAATTATCAATGAGTGATTCACACACACACATAGGGGGAGATTCAAATGTTTGAAATGTCAGTTGGGAGTCTGTTTTTTCCTATCTAATAAACAGGAAAAAACAGACACCAAACCGAATGTTCAAACATTTGAATTCCACCCATAGAGTTATATGAGGCAGCAGCCGCGGCCGGGGTTGGTCTCTTACAAAGCTGACGGGCTTCCTGCACTCGCGCTCCGGCTTCTTGTCCTCCTCCTCGGCCCGGGCCTCCTCCTTGCTGCCGGACTCCATCTTCTTCTTGAAGAGCTCCATGAAGCTGCCGTCGTTGGCGAAGATGTTGACTCCCCCGGGGGAGGAGGAAGAGGCGGCAGCGGGTGCGGGCTGGGGTCTGTACCTGACCACGGTCGTGCTAAAGAGGAAGGGGAGCGCCGGGGAGGGCTCCGGCACAGCCTGGCGGTAGGCCGGGGAGATGCCCAGCAGCGGGGGGCCGTGGTGACTGGGGGAACGGAGGTCAGGATGTCCGGGGAGAGGTGGCTTCGAGCCGCGGGGGGAGGGGTAGCGGGGCCTCTACTGCCTCCTCCGTGGGTGGCGGATCCACCGATAAGGCGGCCTCTTCCCCTTCCTCCTCCGACTCCCCAGGGGCCTCCATCACCGGCCGCACAGGTGCGACACAGGTGCTGGCAGTGACTGCGTGCGGTCAGACGGTGGCGGCTGTGGATGCGTGGGCGGGAGCGATGACCTGGACGGCGGCGCGGGCGCCCCCTTTAGCTGTGCCCGTCACGGCGCCCAGAGCACGTGCCTTGCTCGCCCTACCCAAGTTACGCCTCTGTTACAAAGTAATGTATGCCATCTTTGTATTCATATACTCTAGTCTGCGTATTTGCAGATTCCTTTATGCCCATTCAGTATTGAAATTGCTAACCTGTCAAGGTGTGTGTTGGTGTTTGTGAGTAGGTCAAAGTACATAGATGGTATAGAGCCGTTTCTGTGTATTTTGTTAGTTTTCTATAAGGCGCCCATCATTTTATTGTGATCACTTACACTTTAACTTTAAACTAGCTTAGCACTACAAATAAAGACAAGGACACCAATAGCTAGATTTAAAAGGTCAGACGGTATTTATTGATGACTGACCGGAACTTTAAACTAGATTTTATGCTGGAGGATGGCAAAGATAAAGGCGCTACCAAACGCCAGCTCCAGTGATCTGATTATATCACCGAAACTGAGGAGGGGACTACCACAACAACCACCACCTACATGCCTAACCCGCATTGTGCAGGACCCACCACTCTTTCCTCTGGCAAATATGGATGCTCCCCTAGGGGAGCGTCCGATTGTCCAACCGCAGGGTAAGGACACACTCGCCGTCCATTCTGAAAGAGGGTGCCTTACAATGACCACTTAGGCCTATATGACCGCTGGCTGGTAGCGACTTTGCTGCCACATGAGGTTTACCAAACCACGACCGCCATCCCCAGAAAAAACATAAAAAACAACCTTGTAAGCTAAGTCAAAACCCCGAGGAAAGACTAACATGCTTAACATTACAAAAAACTGTGGGCCTGGAGGACCAGCAAAAGAAACTGCCCTACCAAACCCCAGAAAGCTACAAAATAAACCCGCAGAGCCACCGTCTCCCGGGCCCGAACAGACAGCAGAGAACACGCTGCACCCCTAACCATAACAACGATGCATAATCCTCCCCGGCCAATGACAGCAGAACGCCGCTGAACAGCCAGTGAGTGCAGGAGTAACAAAAGGGGACCTGATAGCCAATATGAGGCAGAAACCTACAAATATGACCCAAACACAGTACAGACTAAGGGCAGGACACCTGAAAGGGCGACACCAGCCACCAGTCCGGTAGAAAAGAAAGCCCAACCAAATGACCCCCACGCAAGCCACGAGCTCCGTACCCAGGGACCACCACGTGACCAAAACCACAGCCGTTCCTCTTGCCATAGGATGCGAAGCCGCCCAAAATGTTATTTGTTTTTTAAAAATAGCCCAACAGGCACACGCTCCTGCGTGTCGATAGCATCTGAAAAAGAAAAGATCCCTAACACCGATGCTAAAACAGACAATAAAATTACACGATAAACAGTAGTAAAACAAAACCCAAGTGAAGGAGAAAACTCAAA
The DNA here is from genome assembly GCF_028390025.1 of Pseudophryne corroboree. Taxonomy (NCBI): domain Eukaryota; kingdom Metazoa; phylum Chordata; class Amphibia; order Anura; family Myobatrachidae; genus Pseudophryne; species Pseudophryne corroboree. The sequence continues at coordinate 925,221,776 of NC_086445.1, forward strand.
AAACCTCCCGTGGACCTTTGATAAGCCAATTGTAATTAGGCCCCATCGGAGGAAAATTTAAAAATTCACTTCACACCCTCAATTCCTGAACGCTATCCGTTCAAAAACTGACCGGTAAACACAGTTTTTGGGTTCGCGCAACAGGCGCAACTAAAACATTACAAACATACACCAAACTTAAACAACGCAGAGGCCCAGCGGCCCAGCACCCGAATCGCAGCTGCCGCAGTCCGCAAAGCTGCCCCAATCTGCAAGGAATGGGTACCAGAGCCCTGAAGCCGCATTCAAACCCCATTAGAAAAAGGGGGCGCTACCAACCCACCAGCATCAGTCAACTAGCAGAAAACTGAATAACCTAGGAGGGGACTTCCCACCCCTCCTAAAGCATAACCCGCATTGTGCAGGACTCACCACCCCTTACTCCAGCAGAGCAATGGACGAAACCGCACGGGAACGTCCGTAGTCCACCCGCAGGGAGAGGACCCTCGCCGACTTACCAAAAGGAAGGTGCCCCACAATGACCACTTATGCACACCCTTGACCGCTGGCTGGTAGCGACCTTCCGCAATACTACGCACACACTCAGCGGCCCCGCACCTGAATCGCATCTGCCGAAGAAAACCGCCGCCACAGCATGCGTAACTGCCCCAACCGCAAGGAATGGGTACCATAGCCCGAACCACGCATCCAACGTACACCAGTCGGACACCATGCAGACGCCCAGCACCGGAATTGCCGTCGCTGCCAAACCTGCCACCAGAGCATGCGCAGCCGCGTCAATCGTAATGAACAGGTAGCCCAGTTGGAAAACACAAAAACAAAGCATATCCCCAGCAGCCGAGCACCTGAAAACGCTGCCACCAAAGAACCTGCCACCTGCAGCAGGCGCAGATGCTCCCATCCGTGAAGAATGGATGCCCCAGCCCTAAAACACCATACAAATCACAGTCCCCGCGGCACAGCACCCGAAGTGCTGCCACTGAAGAAAGTGCCGCCGCAGCACCCGCAATGGCCCCCAATCCGCAAGAAATGGGTACCAGAGCCCGCAAACCGTATCCAAATGTACAGAGGCTGCATAGCACACAGTCTCCCCTCAGCCCAGCACCCGAAGCGCTGCCGCTGAAAAACCCGCCACTGCAGCATGCGCAAACAGCCCCGATCCGCAAGGAAACGGGTATCAATAGCCCAAACCATACCCAAACGCAGAGAGGTTGTATATCACGCATATCCCCAGCAGCCCAGAACCTAACCCTGCCACTGAAGAACCCACCGCCGCAGCAGGCGTAGTCGCCCCAATCCGCAAGGAAATGGGTACCCTGCAACCACTATAGTCGTAACGCTACAGAAACTGAAAACCAGCGAAGAGGACCCAGGAGGGTACACAAAAGAAAATGCCCCTCCCCCCCCCCAAAGCCACACCGGACACCCACCCACGCCAAAGGCAATGTGTCACCATCCGTAAGCGCCTGCGCTCTAAAAGGGGTTAACTAATGACCCCGGCCACCCCAAGCCCTCGCAGAACCCGCAAGTCTGCACAGGAAAAATGGAACGCCCACGATTGGCGCGGCATCCATGCGCAGGGGTCATGCAAATCCTCTCTGTATTGACCCATGCACCGTACCCGCGCTGCCGAACCGACCACCATCTAGGCGCCCCGCCAGAAAACACCACTGACAGGCAAACCGGAGTACAAAAACGACCAGTCACCGGCCACCAACCCACTGGCTCGGAACGCCCGATGAAAAAACCAGCGCAAAAGCTAGCCCGAACAGCGCAACCTCACAAACCAGACAACGCCCCGCCTGGCCGGACCCAAATGGGCCCACCAAACTTCACCCAAATATACCAAAATCGACATGCCCACTCAAAAGCTGCAGCCATAGGATGCCCCCACGCCCCTCCCATAATGGCCATGGATAGCATGAAAGACCTGATAGAGCAGCCAGCCGCAGTAGTACGGAGCGAAAGGAAGTGCCCGCAATGGCAGACCCCCGTCTGTCCCGGACCTGCCATCCCGGGAAAAAACCCGCAGACCAAGGTCTTCAAAGTACCTAAAGGCGACCCCATTAAAACCACTGCGCCGGAGTAAACAAAACTACCCAAGAAAGCCAATGAATCCTGGCAATCGGAGCCATCGTCCGGAGCATGGGAGGAGCCACCACTAGCCCGTCCAAGTAGCTGGACAACTCGGCCATCCACCAGATACAAGTCAGGCACGAAAGAAACATCAACAGCCGTCCCGCATGCGATGGGCACGGAGGGACAACGGGGAGGCAAAACAAGCTGAAATACAAAGGAGGGTGCGGGAGGGCGGAGGAAGAAGACGGGGGATGTATACATAATGAGGGACAACAAGCAGCAGAAGGGAAAGGGCATAAAATCAAAGAAACAATTGAGCAGCCACAGAGACTGTGTTACTTAGCTGTCCAAAATGGCAAGAGGAAGTATGAAGCACATGACCCAAGCTTTTATATGCACTGCAGCCTACACCCACAATACTGATGGACAAGGAAAACAACCTATAGAAAAATCCCAAGGTCCCTTGGAAAATATATGTTATGGTAAGAACTTACCATTGATAACGTGATTTCTCTTATGTCCACAGGTATCCACAGGATAACATTGGGATATTGTCGAGCGACAGCGAAAATGGCACCAACGCGGTCACGAGCTTTCTGGCCTCCCAGGATGCATTGGGGCCTTCGCCATATAGTCCCGCCCACTGACTCAGTCAAATCAGTTCTTTCCACAGCGATTTAGGCAGGAACATCAGGTAGAGACCTGTTTAGGCAATAAGAACACAAATGCACACCCTTCCATACAAGAAGGAAGAGGTTTTAGTGATTGTCTAGATCCTCAAATCAGATGCGTCAGGGTGGGATCCCTGTGGATACCTGTGGACATAAGAGAAATCACGTTATCAACGGTAAGTTCTTACCATAACGTATATTTCTCTGGCTGGGTCCACAGGATTATCCACAGGATAACATTGGGATTCCCAAAGCCATTTTAGTGGTGGGGACACTCCTGATTGCACAGGAGGACCTTTCGCCCGAAGTCTGCGTCATGAGAGGCAAAAGTATCCAAGGCATGTCTAGTGAATGTGTTTATGGAAGACCATGTGGCTGCCTTATCTGTTCTGCTGAAGCACCCTGTTGTGCTGCCCAAAAAGGACCTACCTTACGTGTAGAGTGTGCAGAGACATTAGCCGGAGTAGGGAGATCTACAGGAGAATAAGCTTCTGATATTACCATTCGGAGCCATCTCGCCAGCGTCTGTTTACTAGCAGGCCATCCTCTTCTATGGAATCCGTAGAGGATGAAGAGAGAATCTGTTTTTCTGATGGCACTAGTACGATCTATGTACATTCTTAAAGCTTGGACCACGTCCAGCGACGCTTCTCCCGCAGATAGTCCCGATACCTGAAAAGCTGGGACTACAATCTCTTCATTCAGGTGAAACTTTGATACCACCTTTGGAAGATAACTAGATCTCGTTCTGAGAACTGCTCTGTCTGGAAAAAAACTTAGGAAGGAGACTTACACGATAATGCTCCTAAATCTGACACTCTTCTGGCTGACGCCATTGCCAGTAGAAAAAGCACTTTAGCCGTTAACCATTTAAGATCTGCTCTCTAAAGTGGTTCAAACAGAGGACCCTGGAGAAATTTAAGAACTAAATTCAAATCCCAGGGAGCTGCAGGAGGAACAAATGGAGGTTGAATATGTACTACTCCTTGAAAAAACATACGTACATCCTGCAAATCAGCAATCTTTTGCTGAAACCATACAGTTAACGCTGATACTTGAACCCTCAAGGAAGCAACTTTCAAACCTTTATCCAATCCTGCTTGAAGGAAATCCAAAATCCTGGATACTTTAAAAGATCTCGGATTGAAATTTTTTCCAGTACACCAATGAATATAAGCTTGCCATATTCTATGATACACACGGGCCGAAGAAGGCTTTCTTGCTCTAAGCATACAGATGTAGCCACCTTTATCTTGACTGTTTCTCCGCCGAGACGGGCGTTTAGTCACGCTAATGCGATAGCTGAGTTTCATCACAGGCAGGCGCGTTGAGGCGATCTAGATACTCATCATGCATTACACATCTCCACCACTGTGTCGCTAATGCTCCACTAATCCAGTACTTTCGATCGTACAGTATAGCGGCGGATTGATCTACAGCTCTGGCAATACTGTAGGCGTAACGGGAGGCGGTGGAAAAAGTATGGAGTACTGTACAGTATGTGTATGGAGACGCAACTACAGTAATTGTGTAAAAGGAAGAATGTACAGTACAATGTATAAACACCGTGCTTTTAAAATATATGAGCGTCTGAGTTCGCTAATGCATAATGGGAATGGAGGGCTAGCCGGAGGCGGAGGAAAACACCGTGCTTTACAAATGCGAGCGTCCGAGTCCTCTAAGGCATAAACCAACAGCAATGGGGCGGGGGCCGGCCGCTGTTTGCAGTACTTTCACACATGAAATTGGAAATCTCTCGTGAGGCATCGTGGGCTAGGGGTGAAGGCTCCCACCTCCCTCGCTGGGGGTCCAGGGTTCGAGACCTGATGTGCTTTCTTTCTTTTTTTTTTTTTTTTTTCTGTAATAATGCACTGTATTCTTTTATTTACACTGTAAGACAGTCAATGGAAGGATGCACACAGATTTCACATAAATCAAAGTACATCTGCAGGAGCGATTCTTTACGCTAAATGCACCTAAACAGCGGGAATGAAATGAGTGTATTCTGACGCTACCAACTGAGCAAAACAGTACTGTAGATCTTCAGCGTTTGTGTATTGCACAGGACCTGAATTTCCTCCCTGTGCAGGCCCCCAGGGGGGAAGGGTGATGGGGGTAGGGGGGAGACGATGGAAAATACTGTGCCTTTGAAATGCAATTACATGAGCGTCCGAGTACACTACGGCATACTGTAAACCAACACCAATGGGAAGGAAGTGCCAACCTTATTTTTAATGTGTTCCAGTGACATTCACTTTAAAAAAAAAAAATTTCTCTCCAATACAGTACATCCAATGGAAGGATGCACACAGGTTTCACATACTGTACAGTAAATCAAAGTACATCTGCAGGAGCGATTCTTTACGCTAAATGCAACCTACAGTACAGTACTGTAAGTGAGCAAAACAGTACTACAGTGGGCGTTTGTGTATTGCACATAACCAGCATTTGCATTCCCTCCCTGTCTACTGCATGATCTGTGCAGGCTCCCATGGGGGAAGGGCAGCAGGCTAGCCGGAGGCGGAGGAAAACACCGTGCTTTACAAATGCGAGCGTCCGAGTCCTCTAAGGCATAAACCAACAGCAATGGGGCGGGGGCCGGCCGCTGTTTGCAGTACTTTCACACATGAAATTGGAAATCTCTCATGAGGCGTCGTGGGCTAGGGGTGAAGGCTCCCACCTCCCTCGCTGGGGGTCCAGGGTTCGAGACCTGATGTGCTTTCTTTCTTTTTTTTTTTTTTTTCTGTAATAATGCACTGTATTCTTTTATTTACACTGTAAGACAGTCAATGGAAGGATGCACACAGATTTCACATAAATCAAAGTACATCTGCAGGAGCGATTCTTTACGCTAAATGCACCTAAACAGCGGGAATGAAATGAGTGTATTCTGACGCTACCAACTGAGCAAAACAGTACTGTAGATCTTCAGCGTTTGTGTATTGCACAGGACCTGAATTTCCTCCCTGTGCAGGCCCCCAGGGGGGAAGGGTGATGGGGGTAGGGGGGAGACGATGGAAAATACTGTGCCTTTGAAATGCAATTACATGAGCGTCCGAGTACACTACGGCATACTGTAAACCAACACCAATGGGAAGGAAGTGCCAACCTTATTTTTAATGTGTTCCCGTGACATTCACTTTAAAAAAAAAAAATTTCTCTCCAATACAGTACATCCAATGGAAGGATGCACACAGGTTTCACATACTGTACAGTAAATCAAAGTACATCTGCAGGAGCGATTCTTTACGCTAAATGCAACCTACAGTACAGTACTGTAAGTGAGCAAAACAGTACTACAGTGGGCGTTTGTGTATTGCACATAACCAGCATTTGCATTCCCTCCCTGTCTACTGCATGATCTGTGCAGGCTCCCATGGGGGAAGGGCAGCAGGCTAGCCGGAGGCGGAGGAAAACACCGTGCTTTACAAATGCGAGCGTCCGAGTCCTCTAAGGCATAAACCAACAGCAATGGGGCGGGGGCCGGCCGCTGTTTGCAGTACTTTCACACATGAAATTGGAAATCTCTCATGAGGCGTCGTGGGCTAGGGGTGAAGGCTCCCACCTCCCTCGCTGGGGGTCCAGGGTTCGAGACCTGATGTGCTTTCTTTCTTTTTTTTTTTTTTTTTTCTGTAATAATGCACTGTATTCTTTTATTTACACTGTAAGACAGTCAATGGAAGGATGCACACAGATTTCACATAAATCAAAGTACATCTGCAGGAGCGATTCTTTACGCTAAATGCACCTAAACAGCGGGAATGAAATGAGTGTATTCTGACGCTACCAACTGAGCAAAACAGTACTGTAGATCTTCAGCGTTTGTGTATTGCACAGGACCTGAATTTCCTCCCTGTGCAGGCCCCCAGGGGGGAAGGGTGATGGGGGTAGGGGGGAGACGATGGAAAATACTGTGCCTTTGAAATGCAATTACATGAGCGTCCGAGTACACTACGGCATACTGTAAACCAACACCAATGGGAAGGAAGTGCCAACCTTATTTTTAATGTGTTCCCGTGACATTCACTTTAAAAAAAAAAAATTTCTCTCCAATACAGTACATCCAATGGAAGGATGCACACAGGTTTCACATACTGTACAGTAAATCAAAGTACATCTGCAGGAGCGATTCTTTACGCTAAATGCAACCTACAGTACAGTACTGTAAGTGAGCAAAACAGTACTACAGTGGGCGTTTGTGTATTGCACATAACCAGCATTTGCATTCCCTCCCTGTCTACTGCATGATCTGTGCAGGCTCCCATGGGGGAAGGGCAGCAGGCTAGCCGGAGGCGGAGGAAAACACCGTGCTTTACAAATGCGAGCGTCCGAGTCCTCTAAGGCATAAACCAACAGCAATGGGGCGGGGGCCGGCCGCTGTTTGCAGTACTTTCACACATGAAATTGGAAATCTCTCATGAGGCGTCGTGGGCTAGGGGTGAAGGCTCCCACCTCCCTCGCTGGGGGTCCAGGGTTCGAGACCTGATGTGCTTTCTTTCTTTTTTTTTTTTTTTTTTCTGTAATAATGCACTGTATTCTTTTATTTACACTGTAAGACAGTCAATGGAAGGATGCACACAGATTTCACATAAATCAAAGTACATCTGCAGGAGCGATTCTTTACGCTAAATGCACCTAAACAGCGGGAATGAAATGAGTGTATTCTGACGGACTGTGCATCTTCGGTATTTGTGTATTGCATAAGACCTGTGAAGGCTCCCAGGAGGGAAGGGCGTAGGGCAAGACAGTGGAAAATACTGTGGTCAAAGAAAGGGCATATTTAAAACTAAGGGAAACTGTCACAAAGTACAGTAACTACAGTACTGTACGTTGAATGCCTGGACCGCACGACGTCTGAGACGCACGACGTCTGAGGCGCACGACGTCTGAGACGCTCATTGAGCATAAGGACGGTTATGGCTGCTGCACGGGACCGTCCCTATGCTCTGGGTGAGCTGCGTCTCCTCGTTCGCTGGCGGGACAGAACTCTCGCCAGCAACGAGGAGAAAGTGATAGCGTATAGGAGGGCCAGCAGGGATATCCTCCGGACCTACAACCGGAGAACGGTGAGGTCTCTCCAGAGGAGATGGAGCGACCTCGTGAGGAGGACCCCACGACGCCTGCAGGCCATAAGGGATTGTAAGTACAGTACATTACTGTAGATTACTGTACTTTAAGTTACTGTAGTTACAGGTACAGTACATTATAGCAGGGGCTGCTGTAGCAGCAGGTATCCGGTCTATATAGCACTGTACAGTATTTGTGGTAAACAAATGGTTAAACAAGGACCAAACATTAACCCGGGTCAAAAGGTCAATTTGTTTTTTGGCGTGGACCTAGATGGTGCGGCTTTTGAAATTGGTTGACACCAGTTACTGTAGGTTGACATGGTCGTTAAGTTGACATGGAAAAAGATCGACATGCGTTTTACAAAAACAATTGTTATTTTTTTAAACTTGTGTATATATACAGTAGTTCTTTACAATCCACGTGGTCTACGATTGTGCAGTGTACAGTATCATGCAGTGTACAGTATATGCAATGTATCACAGTGTATCGTGCTGCGTAATTGCAGCGTGTCATGCAGTGTACATTCAGTATATGGTATTGTGCAGTGAGTGTAATGCATAGTGAATCACATCGTGCAGCAGAGCCGGCCTTAGGCATAGGCAAACTACAGTAGGCAAATGCCTAGGGCATTTGCTATGCTTAGGGGCACCAGCAGCTTCTGCTGATTAAAATGATATGCGGCATGCCTATATTTTGCGTGACTGCGGCTGTATCTGTATCTGGCTAGGGCCAGCACTGTCGTGCAGTGTACTGTATACACATGTGGTAATTGCAGTTTTTTGTGTAGTGTACATTGTATCATATTTTGCAGGGAAATGTGCAGTTTGTCATATCACGCAGTGCATACACTATGCAGTCGTGCAGTGCATTGTGTGGTTTAATTGCAGTGTGTCGTGCAGTGTGCAGAAATTTGTGTTTCAGATAGTACAGTGTTCTAAGGGATGTTACTTTGGCAGAAATTATTCTAAGGGATGTTACAGTGGCCTAATGTGTTCTGACGTGCATTACTCTTGCATAATGTGTTATAAGGTTCATGACTGTGGCAGATCTCTACTTTGTGACGTAATGTGGATATACTACTGCACTACTGTGACGTACAGTACAGTAACGTGAATAAGGTGCTCTACTGTGTGACACAACGTGAATCAAGGACAGTACTGTGACGTGAATACGGTGCTCTACTGTGTGACACAACGTGAATCAAGGACAGTACTGTGACGTGAATAAACTGCACTACTGTGACATGACGTGAATAAGATGAATTCAGGTGAGTACTGCATCATCTGTCATGAAATCAATTTGTAATGTAATGAACAGTACTGAGATGGTTAAGGGTGGGAGGGCTGCATGCTGATGTGTGTCATAATGTTTATAAGGGCAATGCTTATGTGTGTTACAATGTCTATAAAGGTAGTGTTCTGTCTAATACCCTGGACCTACTGTACTGTAGCGATACTGTAAGTGTACTGTACTGTATGTCACATTTAGAAATGTGCCCCTTAAGTTTTGAAGACAGTACAGTACACTATGGTCCTCCAGGCCTCCTCTGTGGTCGTCCATGCCGCTGACTTCGTCCAGTCCGCTGCGGTCCTCCAGGCCTCCTCTGCGGTCCTCCAGGCCTCCTCTGCGGTCCTCCAGGCCTCCTCTGCGGTCCTCCAGGCCTCGGTCGTCCAGGCCGCTGACTTGAACCGCTTGGTGGTGTGTTGCAATGATGGTGCGGCAAAAATAAAAGAGCGTCTCAGTCACCGCCCCGCTACCCACTTTGCAAAGCTGTTTCCTCGTAAGCAGACTTGCTGTGTGGATCTTCTCCGACCTTTCAGAAATCTCCTGATAATTTGCTCTCCGTTTCTGCCTTCGAAAACTTCTTCACAGGCCATACTGTTCCAGCTCATTGACACAGTTTCGTCATACAGTATTTGACCGGTAATTCTTTCATTTACGGTTTACAATTATTTATATACTGTACGTAAATGATGAATGTCCCTGTGCATTGCTCCATGGCCTGTACAACTTATCCCGGTGTATTTTAAAATGTATACCATCTCTCACTCCATATCCGAGCGCTGCCACGTGCTGGGAGTTCACGGTCGGCGGCCATTTTGTCAGGTTGCTAAGCGATCCAGCTCGGTATACCGTAATGTGCATAGACCTCGCTTATCCCAATGTAATTGAGCTAGGGGATTGTGACGCTCCTTCAGCATTGCCCCCTGAACTGTGAAATGTACAGTATGCCATATTGTATCTCACTACATATCCGAGCGCTGCCACGTGCTGGGAGTTCACGGTCGGCGGCCATTTTGTCAGGTTGCTAAGCGATCCAGCTCGGTATACCGTAATGTGCATAGACCTCGCTTATCCCAATGTAATTGAGCTAGGGGATTGTGACGCTCCTTCAGCATTGCCCCCTGAACTGTGAAATGTATGCCATATTGTATCTCACTACATATCCGAGCGCTGCCACGTGCTGGGAGTTCACGGTCGGCGGCCATGTTGTCAGGTTGCTAAGCGATCCAGCTCGGTATACCGTAATGTGCATAGACCTCGCTTATCCCAATGTAATTGAGCTAGGGGATTGTGACGCTCCTTCAGCATTGCCCCCTGAACTGTGAAATGTATGCCATATTGTATCTCACTACATATCCGAGCGCTGCCACGTGCTGGGAGTTCACGGTCGGCGGCCATGTTGTCAGGTTGCTAAGCGATCCAGCTCGGTATACCGTAATGTGCATAGACCTCGCTTATCCCAATGTAATTGAGCTACTGTAGGGGATTGTGACGCTCCTTCAGCATTGCCCCCTGAACTGTGAAATGTATGCCATATTGTATCTCACTACATATCCGAGCGCTGCCACGTGCTGGGAGTTCACGGTCGGCGGCCATTTTGTCAGGTTGCTAAGCGATCCAGCTCGGTATACCGTAATGTGCATAGACCTCGCTTATCCCAATGTAATTGAGCTAGGGGATTGTGACTAGAGATGAGCGGGTTCGGTTTCTTTGAATCCGAACCCGCACGAACTTCACTTTTTTTTCCACGGGTCCGAGCGACTCGGATCTTCCCGCCTTGCTCGGTTAACCCGAGCGCGCCCGAACGTCATCATGACGCTGTCGGATTCTCGCGAGGCTCGGATTCTATCGCGAGACTCGGATTCTATATAAGGAGCCGCGCGTCGCCGCCATTTTCACTCGTGCATTGAGATTGATAGGGAGAGGACGTGTCTGGCGTCCTCTCCATTAGAATAGAGATAGATAGATTAGATAGAGAGAGATTGTGCAGAGTCGCAGACAGAGTTAGTTTACCACAGTCAGTGACCAGTGCAGTTGCTAGTTAACTTTTATTTAATATAATATATCCGTTCACTTCTCTCTGCTATATCCGTTCTCTGCCTGAAAAAAAAAACGATACACAGCACAGTCAGTCACACAGTGTGACTCAGTCTGTGTGCACTCAGCTCAGCCCAGTGTGCTGCACAGTCATCAATGTATAAATTAAAAGCTTATAATTAATTGTGGGGGAGACTGGGGAGCACTGCAGGTTGTTAGCAGGAGCCAGGAGTACAATTATATTAATTAACAGTGCACACTTTTGCTGCAGGAGTGGTGACCAGTGCCTGACCACCAGTATAGTATTGTTGTATACTACTAATATCTCTTTAAATATCAACCAGTCTATATTAGCAGCAGACACAGTACAGTGCGGTAGTTCACGGCTGTGGCTACCTCTGTGTCGGCACACGGCAGGCAGTCCGTCCGACCAGAATTGTATTATTTATTATTATATACCTACCACCTAACCGTGGTTTTTTTTTCATTCTTTATACCGTCATAGTGTCATCCTAATTGTTACGAGTATACTACTATCTCTTTATCAACCAGTGTACAGTGCGGTAGTTCACGGCTGTGGCTACCTCTGTGTCGGCACACGGCAGGCAGTCCGTCCGACCAGAATTGTATTATTTATTATTATATACCTACCACCTAACCGTGGTTTTTTTTTTCATTCTTTATACCGTCATAGTGTCATCCTAATTGTTACGAGTATACTACTATCTCTTTATCAACCAGTGTACAGTGCGGTAGTTCACGGCTGTGGCTACCTCTGTGTCGGCACACGGCAGGCAGTCCGTCCGACCAGAATTGTATTATTTATTATTATATACCTACCACCTAACCGTGGTTTTTTTTTCATTCTTTATACCGTCATAGTGTCATCCTAATTGTTACGAGTATACTACTATCTCTTTATCAACCAGTGTACAGTGCGGTAGTTCACGGCTGTGGCTACCTCTGTGTCGGCAGTCGGCAGGCAGTCCGTCCATCCATAATTGTATTATTATTATAATATATACCACCTAACCGTGGTTTTTTTTTCATTCTTTATACCGTCATAGTGTCATACTAGTTGTTACGAGTATACTACTATCTCTTTATCAACCAGTGTACAGTGCGGTAGTTCACGGCTGTGGCTACCTCTGTGTCGGCAGTCGGCAGGCAGTCCGTCCATCCATAATTGTATTATTATTATAATATATACCACCTAACCGTGGTTTTTTTTTCATTCTTTATACCGTCGTCATAGTGTCATACTAGTTGTTACGAGTATACTACTATCTCTTTATCAACCAGTGTACAGTGCGGTAGTTCACGGCTGTGGCTACCTCTGTGTCGGCAGTCGGCAGGCAGTCCGTCCATCCATAATTGTATTATTATTATAATATATACCACCTAACCGTGGTTTTTTTTTCATTCTTTATACCGTCGTCATAGTGTCATACTAGTTGTTACGAGTATACTACTATCTCTTTATCAACCAGTGTACAGTGCGGTAGTTCACGGCTGTGGCTACCTCTGTGTCGGCACTCGGCAGCCCGTCCATAATTGTATATACCACCTAACCGTGGTTTTTTTTTCTTTCTTTATACATACATACTAGTTACGAGTATACTATCTCTTTATCAACCAGTCTATATATTAGCAGCAGACACAGTACAGTGCGGTAGTTCACGGCTGTGGCTACCTCTGTGTCGGCACTCGGCAGCCCGTCCATAATTGTATACTAGTATCCAATCCATCCATCTCCATTGTTTACCTGAGGTGCCTTTTAGTTGTGCCTATTAAAATATGGAGAACAAAAATGTTGAGGTTCCAAAATTAGGGAAAGATCAAGATCCACTTCCACCTCGTGCTGAAGCTGCTGCCACTAGTCATGGCCGAGACGATGAAATGCCAGCAACGTCGTCTGCCAAGGCCGATGCCCAATGTCATAGTACAGAGCATGTCAAATCCAAAACACCAAATATCAGTAAAAAGCCTCTTTTTTTCTTTGCGTCATGTGCTGTTTGGGGAGGGTTTTTTGGAAGGGACATCCTGCGTGACACTGCAGTGCCACTCCTAGATGGGCCCGGTGTTTGTGTCGGCCACTAGGGTCGCTAATCTTACTCACACAGCTACCTCATTGCGCCTCTTTTTTTCTTTGCGTCATGTGCTGTTTGGGGAGGGTTTTTTGGAAGGGCCATCCTGCGTGACACTGCAGTGCCACTCCTAGATGGGCCCGGTGTTTGTGTCGGCCACTAGGGTCGCTAATCTTACTCACACAGCTACCTCATTGCGCCTCTTTTTTTCTTTGCGTCATGTGCTGTTTGGGGAGGGTTTTTTGGAAGGGACATCCTGCGTGACACTGCAGTGCCACTCCTAGATGGGCCCGGTGTTTGTGTCGGCCACTAGGGTCGCTAATCTTACTCACACAGCTACCTCATTGCGCCTCTTTTTTTCTTTGCGTCATGTGCTGTTTGGGGAGGGTTTTTTGGAAGGGCCATCCTGCGTGACACTGCAGTGCCACTCCTAGATGGGCCCGGTGTTTGTGTCGGCCACTAGGGTCGCTAATCTTACTCACACAGCTACCTCATTGCGCCTCTTTTTTTCTTTGCGTCATGTGCTGTTTGGGGAGGGTTTTTTGGAAGGGACATCCTGCGTGACACTGCAGTGCCACTCCTAGATGGGCCCGGTGTTTGTGTCGGCCACTAGGGTCGCTTATCTTACTCACACAGCGACCTCGGTGCAAATTTTAGGACTAAAAATAATATTGTGAGGTGTGAGGTATTCAGAATAGACTGAAAATGAGTGTAAATTATGGTTTTTGAGGTTAATAATACTTTGGGATCAAAATGACCCCCAAATTCTATGATTTAAGCTGTTTTTTAGTGTTTTTGGAAAAAAACACCCGAATCCAAAACACACCCGAATCCGACAAAAAAAATTCGGTGAGGTTTTGCCAAAACGCGTTCGAACCCAAAACACGGCCGCGGAACCGAACCCAAAACCAAAACACAAAACCCGAAAAATTTCAGGCGCTCATCTCTAATTGTGACGCTCCTTCAGCATTGCCCCCTGAACTGTGAAATGTATGCCATACTGTATCTCACTACATATACGAGCGCTGCCACGTGCTGGGGGTTCACGGTCGGTGGCCATTTTTAGTGTGCATAGAACTCGCTTATCCACATAGGCCCCTGTGTTTTTAACTACTATATTGAGATGCACATTTCTAGGCCTACAGTATTTAATATACAGTAAGCAGCATTGTTGTTAGGCAATAATTGAAGAATTTACATACAGTACTGACATGTACTGTATGTAATGCTTGTACATCATGTCAGTCGACCCTTATGCTGTACACTACTGTAAGTCTCACAGGGCCCATGCACTTCCAAGGAGGGTTATTTACTGTACTGTATCTGTTTCATACAGGAAACTAATTGCAGTCCATAACACTGAAGTTGTATTTTCAGTACTGTACAGTATACAATACTTAAATTTGAACATCAGGTACTGGATAGTAAACATGTACAGTATTAACTTCTATCATAAAACTCTTATGCATTTTCAGATGTGTAAATTTTAGACTACAGTATTCACAAATGTTTTCTCTCCATACAGGAATTATAGTTGGACAACATGCCAGTAACTATCAACAAAACGATGAGCAAGATAATCGCCAACATGAAAAAAGAAAATAAATCCATCAAAGAGATCCATGCATGGCTCAAGGAAAGTGGCATTATAGTCACTTTAGAAACGGTGCGCTATCATGCATTCGAGAGAACAACGCCCAGATTTGTATTTCCTACAAAATGCACATGGTACGTACTGTACACTACTGTAATGTTTAAATGACTTGCTTTATACCATAAACAATTTTTTTGAAATAAAATAAAAACTTCATCAATTGTAACTGTGATTGTGCTGTTCATGAATTCATATTTTTCATACTGTATTGTACTGTAGGAGAGTGCAACAAATTGTGGAGGAACTAACTCGTGAGGATGATGAGCGTACTGCTCTGCAAATAAAACGAATTCTCCATTCCAAGTATGACCTGGACATATCGGCCACCAGCATCAGAAGGATGCGACGGAAAATGGGATGGACCTTTGGCGCAACAAGGTAAAATACTGAAAGCAGTATAAACCATACAGTAAATGCACTGTTAATAATCCCTTGATACGTGATATAATAATGCCATAAATCATTATACAGAGTGTGTACTTTATACTATATACAGTATGTGTGTGTGTATATACTGTATATATTCTATCCCAAAAGAGATACCTACTGTATAGGCACTCAGAGACAGCAATGAAGCATTGCCGGCTTATTGTGATGATTACATACTGTATACTGTGTGTGTGTGTTTGTGTGTATGTACAGTATGTATATATATATTACTCTGTATGTAACTTAATGTACTGTATGTACAGTTTAATGTATACAGTAGGTATATAATACAGTATACTGCACATACAGTCTACTGTATATACAGTAATCTGTAAATCTGTAATTTCATAACTGTATCTGATTTCATTATTTTTGGCTCTTCACAGGATATCTCCAATGATAAGAGATGTGAATAAAGAAAAGAGAGTGGAACAGGCACGGCGATGGATTGAGAGTGGTGAAACATTTGATGATGTCATTTTCACAGATGAATCGTCTGTTGCCCTTGAGCGGTTCTCCAGAATGTCATTCAGGAAACGTAACCATATCTCTTTAAAACCACGCCCAAAGCATCCATTGAAAGTCCATGTATGGGGAGGCATATCACGATTAGGAGCTGGTCCCCTATTATTTTTCGAAGGTACAGTACTATACTTTATTCTGTGCCTGTGTTCTGTAAAAATACATGTTGTACTGTAGAGTACGTGTAACTGCACAATAAAAGGAGTTGCTTATTAATGAACAACATTTTTTGATTTCTGTAGGAATCATGGATAAGAAATATTTCCAAGAAACAATAGTAGAGAAATGTATGGTGCCATTTGTGAATAAATATTACCCAACTCACCATAGGATATTCCAAGACAATGATCCTAAACACTCCGCCTCAGCCAAATTTATGGAAGAGAAAGGTATGAATTGGGAACGCACACCACCAGAGTGAGTATTCTTTCAACAGTGTACAAGTAAAATTTTGGATAGCACTCTAGTACTGTAAAAAAAAATTTTGTTTAATAAACAGTACAATATTGTATGTTTAATTTTCTCTATTTACTGTAATGTAATTAATTTTTTCTATACGCTTTTGTTTTATTTTTATATAGATCACCAGACATGAACCCAATCGAATTAGTGTGGGCTCAATTGAAGAGGTACGTTAGGAGTGTTGCAAAGCCAACAACAAAACAGCAACTGGTGGATGGGATAAAGAAATTTTGGCTAGAAGTACTCACACCTGAACATTGTAATAATTATATAAATCACCTGTATAAAGTATTACCTGTTGTAGTTGAAAGAAATGGTCAAGCCACAAATATGTAGTTCTGTATTTTCTGTTTAAAATTTTAAATTGGTGCATTATTAAAAAAAATGATAAAATTGCCTTTGTCTGATTATTGCATAAACTAATGTAGAATATTATACAGTAGTAATGTTATTGATGTGTACTGTATGAACAGTTATTTTCAGTTTTATAAGTCCTGAATAAGAGTACTGTACATTTTGATCAGTGCAGTACATGGAATCGGATGTTGTAATACTTTATTTTTACATTAATATTGATGTTTTTCCAATAAATATTCAATTTTACAGTATGGTACGGTACAGTACATGAGGGTACCTGTACAGTATGATACGTCATTATGGGGGAGAAATACTGTATCCACTAAATGTACAGTAAAATGTTTTTTTCTTATTACAAACACACAAATGCATCTCAGATGGAAATATGCTATACACAGCAGACAGCTTATGGTGACAGAACTTCCCTACTGTATCCCCACCCATAGTCGTGGTATATTTTAGATTGCCTAATGAGACACTCCTGCAGCATTGCCAATGATTCATGTAAAACCTGTGTGCAAACAGTATCTGTATTGAATGCAAAGTACAGTAAGAGTACAGTATACAGTATTATCAGAGCCAAACCTGACCAACATGATGCCCTAGGCTAGATTTTGGCTGATGCCCTCTTGCACAGATGCTACGTAGTTCCGCCTCTAACCCTGCACCCCTTTCCCAGCACCATCACCCATTTTGGCGCTCCTACCCCCTATAATCTAAATAAGAACAATGTGCACATTTAGTGCCAGCCCAAAACAGTGTACAGTATGTTCTTGCTGGGAAGGGGCATGGTAACACAATAATACCCGAAGATGAAATGACACAACACAGTACTGCAACTTTATTCACATTATATCATGCAGTGGTGTCTCTTATTCTCATGACATCATATCATAGTACCACATTACTCCTAACAGTAATGCCCCTTATTCACATTACACCCCACCACATTCATCTTTATTTACATTAGACCACAGGTTCTCAAACTCAGTCCTCAGGACCCCACACAGTGCAGGTTTTGCAGGTCTCACAGAATCACAAGTGAAAAAATTAGCTCCACCTACTGTATGGACCTTCTAAAATGTGTCAGTTAGTAATGAATACATCTGTGCACTTGCTGGTTTACCTGCAAAACATGCACTGTGTGGGGTCCTGAGGACCAAGTTTGAGAACCACTGCATTAGACCATGCAGTAGTGCCCTTTCCTTATGTTACACCAGAAAATATTGTAGTACACCTTATACACATACAGTACAGTAATGCCACACATTAGTAATGCATTTCATATTTAAATTTTCTGATTTAATTTCATAGAGCCGCAGTCACTCACAGAATATAGGCATGTACTGTAGCATCTCATTTTATTCTGCAGAAGCTGATTATTCCCGTTTGGCTAGTTTGCCGCCTCTGTACAGTATATCACAATAGAAAAAAGTTATAGTGTCAGTGAAAAAAGCACCTCATGACAGATACTGTACACAAGCTCATGTCTAAATACTGTATACTGTAAGCAGTGACATTAAGGGGTACAGTACTGTATATGCAATTGCAGTCGAATTCCGGAAGGAATACGGAAAAAATGGACACGGGATCCCCCATCTTTTTAGAACCAGCACCGGGCTCTGCGCCTGGTCCTGGTGCAAAAAATAAGGGGGACAAAAAAAGCGTAGGGGTTCCCCATATTTTTTGAATCAGCACTGGGCTCCACTAGCTGGACAGATAATGCACAGCCGGGGGAGACTTTTATACCGGTCCCTGCGGCCATGGAATTAAATACCCAACTAGTCACACCTGGCCGGAGTACCCTGGAGGAGTGGGGGCCACTTAAATCAAGGGGACCCCCCTCCAGCCACTCGATTATCTCTATCACCCCTGTGTATTGTAGCTAGGGGATTGTGACGCTCCTTCAGCATTGCCCCGTAGCCTGCAAAATCTGTGCTGTTATTTGCTCCATAGCTGAGTGCCTCCTAGGAGCTACTGTAGGAGTCACAGGCGGTAGCCATTTCAATTGAGTCTGCCCTGCTATAGAATTGTACAGGTATGTGTACATTACCGTACGGTGCATAGAACCTTTACAGTAGAAACTCTCCTGCAGCTTTGGCCTGCTTTACTGTATGTACTGTAAAACTTGTGTTTTGTCAGTTTGCTATGCGACCGAGCCCGGTGTAACGTACAGTACTGTAATGTGCATAGACCTCGCTTACAGTATCTCTGTGTATTTTGGCTAGGGGATTGTGACGCTCCTTCAGCATCGCCCCGTAGCCTGCACAGCTTATGCCATTTCTCATTCCATACCCAACTGCTGCATGCCACGAGGTGGGGGTTCAGGAGGTGGGGGTTCATGGGTAGTGGTCGTTTTGACAGTGTGCTATGCGATTGAGTCCGGTGTACCGTAATACTGTATGCAATCCTACAGTGGCTTATCCCTCCCCTGTGTATTTTGGCTAGGGGATTGTGACGCTCCTTCAGCATTGCCCCATAACCTGCACAAGGGTTCAGGGGCGGCGGCCATTTTGCCAGTGTGCTACAGTATGTCATCGAGTCCGGTGTACCATAATATGCATACTGTGTATTTTAGCTAGGGGATTGTGACGCTCCTTCAGCATTGCCCCATAGTCTGTACAATCTGGACTATTACTTGCTCCGTAGCCTAGGGCCTCTGTGGGGCAAGGAGTCATAGGTGGTAGCCATTTCTATTCAGTCTGCCCAGCTACAGAATTGTATGTGTACTGTGTACGGAGCATAGTACCTTAACCTGCATAGAACCTGCACATTATGGTACACCGGACTCGATCGCATAGAACCGCTCATGCAGCTACTGTATGCCCTGGTTTACAGCATGTGAATAAAAAAAATAATAAAGTGTCTGAAAAAAACTACAGTAACATGCATTCGTACTTAAGGAATCGAACCCTGGACTCTGAGTATAGGAAGCGAAACACTTCACCACTTCGCCGCAGACAAATGTATAAATCCGTTGGTTTTGATTATGCTGTAATGGCTACGGGATTAGGACGATAACATACTGTAGAAAATTCCTAATCTTGAGAGGCAATAGTGAACTTGTAACACACATCCATTTGCGACAGTGTACACTACTGGTTTTACAGTACTGTGTTTTGTCTGCGGGACTTGGACGCTCACATACAGTATTCATAAAGTATTGTAGATGGATCATATACTGTATGCTGTACTACTGTATTTGCGTCGGTGTCGTACTGTATATACAGTACTGTATTAAATAATGCAGCGTAATGAGTACAGTATTTGCTGTATGCAGCGTAATGAGACGCCTTAGTAAAGTAGTCCTTATTATGTATGTCAGTATTGTATTTTACGGGAGACCACACGCATGCACAGTGGTGATTGTAAAAAGCGACATCTGGTGGCTGATCGCAGGTATTACACGTAAAGGTAACGCCAAACGTCAAATGTCTGTCTCCGTGCGATTAGATAGCCTCTCTGTGGCTAGGCGCGCCTCGCTACGCCACAGTACGCTGCGTATGGTCGAACGGGACAACCGCCGCGGCCACTCAAGATAAAGGTGGCTACATCTGTAGTTTGGATTACTTGTTTCGAAAATCCTTTAGCCTCTAAGATAGAGAGGTTTCAACAGCCACGCCGTCAAATACAGGCGATCCAGATGACTGTGACAACAAGGACCCTGCATTAGCAGATCTGGACGTTGAGGGAGCAGTATCGGCGCTTCCACGGACATTCTCAACAGATCTGTGTACCAATGCCTTCTTGGCCAAGCTGGAGCTATTAGAATCATTGCTCCTTTTGCTTGTTTTATCTTTCTCACTACTCTGGGTAACAGAGATATTGGAGGGAACAGATACGCCAGCTGAAACCTCCATTCTACTGACAGTGCGTCTACAAGGACCGCTCCTGGGTCCCTTGTTCTCGATCCGTACCTTGGAACTTTGTTGTTTAGACGAGATGCCATAAGGTCTATCTCTGGTAGACCCCATCTGTTCACCAGTGTCTGAAACACTTCTGGGTGTAGTGCCCATTCGGTTTCCTGAATGGTGTGTCGACTGAGAAAATCCGCTTCCCAGTTTAGTACACCCGGGACAAAAACTGCTGACAATGCTGGGAGATGGAGTTCTGCCCATTTTAGAATGGGAGTTACTTCCTCCATCAGTCTCTTGCTGTGAGTTCCTCCTTGATGATTGAGGTATGCTACTGCTGTCGCACTGTCTGAGCGAATCTGGACTGTTCTTCCTTGCAGACTGTCCTTTGCCTGAACTAAAACCAAGTAAATGGCCCTTATTTCCAACAGATTTATTGGCAGGCGACTTTCCCTTGCGGTCCATTTTCCCTGGAACCACAGGCTTCCGAGTACCGCCCCCCAGCCTTGCAGGCTGGCATCTGTTGTCAGGACTTGCCACTCTTTTATCCAAAAGGGTCTCCCCTTGTTTAAATGGTCTGTCTGTAGCCACCACGCTAGAGACCTTTTTACGTTTACTGGAATCTTTATCATCTGCTTTTTTATCGTCTGATGATTTCCGTTCCATTTGGTCAGAATAAGGTGCTGCAATGGTCTGGAGTGGAATTGCGCATATTCCACCATGTCGAAGGTTGATACCATCAGACCCAACAGTCGCATTGCTGCATGAACTGACATTGTCTGGGCGTGCAACGCTTCCTGAGCCATGACCTGCACCTTGACTATTTTTTTCTCTGGCAAGAGAACTTTCTGTAGGTCTGAATCCAATATGGCCCCCAAATGAACCATCCACTGTGACGGATTCAGAGACGACTTTTCACAATTTATGAGCCACCCATGTCTCTGTAAACAGACTATCATCTGTTGAAGATGGCTCAACAGTAAATCTTGCGAATGTGCTAAGCTTAACAGGTTGTCGAGGTATGGGAATATTCTTATCCCCTGTTTGTGCAGACAAGCTGCCATAACCACCATGATCTTGGTAAACACCCTGGGTGCTGTAGTTAGCCCAAAGGGCAGAGCTTGGAACTGAAAATGTTCCTGGAGGATAGCAAACCTGAGGTAATACTGATGTGACAGTGCTATAGGCACATGCAGGTAAGCATCCCGTACATCCAGAGATACCATGTAATCTCCCGGTTCCATAGCCAACATTATGGAGCGTAACATCTCCATGTGGAACTTTGGAATCCAAATGTATTTGTTCAACATTTTCAGATTGAGAATTGGTCGATATGACCCATTTGGCTTCTGGATTAGAAATAGATTGGAGTAAAACCCCTGTCCCCTTTGTGATGGAGGTACTGGGACAATCACACCTGACTGCAGTAATTTTTGGACTGCTTCTTGAAGGGCATTGGCCTTCGACTCTATACGAGACGGGCTGGTGCAAAAAAATCTCTGAGGAGGCTGCCTCCTGAATGGGAACCCATACCCCTGAGATACTACCTTCTGCACCCAAGCATCTGCTGTTGAATGTTGCCATATGTGTGCAAAATGAAGGAGTCGGCCCGTCTCTTCAGGCTGATGGTTTCTGTTCAGGTTTGGAAGCTGGCTTTTTGCTAGCCCACTGTTTCCTACCCCTGGATTTAAACTGGGGTTGCTTAGGCTCCTCTTTAGCTTTCGCTTTGCTTTGCCAACGAAAAGGGCGAAAGTTTAAACCCTTGGACTTAGGGTTATAGGTAGCCGGAAATCTGACCTTTTTCGATTCAGCCTCTGATTCTAGGATATCCGATAATAGTTTTCCAATTAATATATTACAGACAAAAGGCAATGCTTCCAATTCTTTCTTGGATTCCGCATCTGCCTTCCAGGTACGTAGCCAAACTGCTCTACGAGCGACTACTGTCAAGGCTGAAGCTTTAGAAGCAACTGTACCTACATCAATTGCTGCTTCTTCCAAATACTAGGCAGATTGTCTTAAACGGCAAAAACTATCCTCTTGCTCCCTAGTAGGAGAAGGGATGTCATTCTCTAGTTCCTCTATCCATTTGCCCATTGCCTTTGCTACCCAGGCCGAAGCCATAGCAGGTCTTACCACTGTTCCTACTAGAGAAAATATATTTTTCGAAAAGCTATCTACCCTTCTGTCTGACATCGTTTAGTGAGGTAGATGACAGTGGTAAAGCAGATTTATGCACGAGTCGCAGAACATGTGCATCTACTTTTGGAGGAACTTCTCTTTTCGAACAATCCACAGCTGGAAATGGATAATAACAATCCCATCTTTTAAGAATCTTGTACTTTTTACTGGGCACCGCCCAAGACTCATCCATCATTTCCGTCAGCTCATCTGACGCTGGGAATTCAGCTTTCACTGATTTTGTTTGTTTAAATACAGGTGCTTTAACTTTTAACACTGTCTTGGCTGGCTCTTCCAACGAGAGAACAGCCTTCCCAGCATTAATAAGTTCAGCTACATCTTCTGAACTAAAACTCTGCGACTGATCATCATACGGAGTATTCGAATCTATTGTATCATCATCCGATGTATCATCTTGTGTAGTCTGCCACATAGACGTATCTGTCTTTGTCTTACCTGTCCCTTGGTTGCTTGTAGAGGCTACTGGAACCAAGCCATAGGAAGGGAGCTGCATGTATGGGTTCATAGTGTAACCTAACCCTTGAGGTGGTGCTACCGGAGTTAACTTGTCCGCTATAGAAGATAGAGTCTTTGTGAACATATTCCATGGTGACTCTGTTGGTGGTTGAACCAACTCCTGTTTTTTACTTCGCTGAAAAGCGCAACAGTTTGCACACAAACCCTCATAAGTGACTAATTGATTCATATCAATTACCCTTGACTTACAAGATAAGCATGTTAGGGCTGTAGGAGTGCTTGATAAATTCTCCTCATTACTTTTGCCGCTCACAGACATGGTAATAATCTGTCATTGACTTCACAATTTGTGACTGAAAATCACCCTATATGTAAGTATATAGAGGTGAGATCAATCTGACCACAGTGCACCTGATTTGAGGGTCAGAACAGGACTGACATTACAGTCAGAAAAGTCAGCACACATACTAGCAGTCAGTCACATGTTAAAGCATTAGACATTGCCATATGAGAATACAACTTCGATAACAACTTATACATAAGCAGGAAAATTGTACTTCTGTTTTTAACTGGTTCTTTTTTCCAACATAACATGCAGAAAACACAGTAATATACAGGTCTCATATGCAATAGGTACTAAAAATTAACTATTCATACTAAGAAGTAGAGAGAATTTTTAGTACTGTATACCCTGCCTCCGGAGAGCGGGATACAGGGAGACTCACCACACTTCCATATCCAAGCAAATACGCTCGTAAAACGCTGAGTGGATTCAGACGCTACTGATGTACACTACCGCTCTTAATAACTGATAACGGACACGGTCGCTCACTGATGGACATGGACGCTGAGCGACTTCCACGTGTATGCAGACGCTAAGGCCTGCGACTCGGTCTGGGCGGGATCTCTAGTGTACACAACCGCAGCGTCTAAGCTGTGACCGAGTACCCTTGTGGTAGCGTCTGAGCCGGAAGTGAGGTCATTCAGTTCATGAAACGAGAGACACACGAAAACTGGCCATGAACTCGGAGGAGGGGCGGCCAGGAGAGCGTCAGAATCCCCCTGTTGACTTAAACTCCCAGGATCGCGGCCTCTACCTAGTCCTGGCGCCTATGATCCCCGGAGCGTAGCGCTGTCGCACTCGAGATGTTCAGCGCATCAACACACTGTTTGTAGTCTCCCCCAAATCAGTGTAGCTGTGTCCTGACCCCTCTAGTAAGAGGAAGTCCATAGACTCACCGTCTCCCCATGCTCCGGCCACAGCCTGGTTACGTCTGCTGGACCTGCTAGAACATCCGACACAGACGCCCGTCGAGACAGCACTAATACCCGAAGGTAAGTGTTGTTGCGACCCCGTGAGGAGTTGTTGGAGCGACTCTTTCTAGTATGCGTTTAAGACGCTGTTAAGAGAAGTCGTTCAAAAAAACAATATAGTAAGTCTATAAAAATAAAATAATAAAAGCTTGAGGCTGCTCTTTCAGCAGCCCTGTGACCATGCGGCTTCCTGCCGCACCAAGCAAAAAACTGATTTGACTGAGTCAGTGGGCGGGACTATATGGTGAAGGCCCCAATGCATCCTGGGAGGCCACAAAGCTCGTGACCGTGTTGGTGCCATTTTCGCTGTCGCTCGACAATATCCCAATGTTATCCTGTGGATAATCCTGTGGACCCAGCCAGAGAAAACTACCTAGCAACTGCTTTGTCATAAACAACCAATCACAAAAAATGGGGCTCTTATATGGTCTCGTGCTTATTCAGCCCTCATCTAAACTAATAGTGTAGAGAGAGGATGTGTCTCCGTTCTCTCAGTGTCCTCAGTGTCCATGTCTTGTGCTGCATCAGTCCAGTCACAGTGGTGGTGTCCTCTGCTGTCATATAATAAATCCGTTACAGTGTTGCTGTGTTATCCTGCATAAGACCAGTGGTAGTGTCCTCTGCTGCCATATGTCCAGTGCTGCTGTATAGGGTGCTGTGTTGTGTATCACTTCAGTGGTGGTGTATTGTCCTGCATCAGTCCAGTGGTGGTGTCCCTGTGCTGCCGTATATGTCCAGTGGTACTGCCGTATAATTACAGTAATCCCGCCATATAATTCCAGTGGTACTGTCGTATAATTCCAGTGGTACTGCCGTATAATTCCAGTGGTACTGGCGTATAATTCCAGTGGTACTGGCGTATAATTCCAGTAATCCTGCCGTATAATTCCAGTAATCCTGACATATAATTCCAGTGGTACTGTCGTATAATTCCAGTAATCCTGCCGTATAATTCCAGTGGTACTGGCGTATAATTCCAGTAATCCTGCCGTATAATTCCAGTGGTACTGGCGTATAATTCCAGTGGTACTGGTGTATAATTCCAGTAATTCTGCCGTATAATTCCAGTGGTACTGTCATATAATTCTAGTAATCCTGCCGTATAATTCCAGTGGTACTGGCGTATAATTCCAGTAATCCTGCCGTATAATTCCAGTGGTACTGCCGTATAATTCCAGTGGTACTGGCGTATAATTCCAGTGGTACTGGCGTATAATTCCAGTAATCCTGCCATATAATTCCAGTGGTACTGTCGTATTATTCCAGTAATCCTGCCGTATAATTCCAGTGGTACGGTCGTATAATTCCAGTAATCCTGCCGTATAATTCCAGTGGTACTGTCGTATAATTCCAGTAATCCTGCCGTATAATTCCAGTGGTACTGGAGTATAATTCCAGTAATCCTGCCGTATAATTACAGTGGTACTGGCGTATAATTACAGTGGTACTGTTGTATAATTACAGTAATCCTGCCGTATAATTCCAGTGGTACTGCCGTATAATTCCAGTAATCCTGCCATATAATTCCAGTGGTACTGGCGTATAATTCCAGTAATCCTGCCATTTAATTCCAGTGGTACTTGCGTAACAATATTATTCATGTGTCGACCATTTGTCCATGTCGACCATGCCAATGTCGACCAGTAGTGGTCGACCTAATGACTTTCGACCATAACATGGTCGACCATTCATACCGGAAACGTTTCTATTAGGGGTTCTGCGGAGAGCAATTTACTAAATGGGAGGGCGTACCCCGACACTCACAGGGACATCATAGGTGTCAAACACATCATGGTATCTTTAAAGTGCAGAAAACTTCATACACTGTGTACCCTGACTCACACGTGAGGATGAGGTGCTGCTCCTATCAAGGTATCTTTGTATGGATTTTCACAAAAACACAGGTTTATTGACTTATACAAAATCCATATGCACAAAAATTCCACAGTGGAGTGTACAGACAGCATACAAAAATGGATAGATAAAAAATTGATCCAATAAAAATTGATCCAATAAAACAAACATAAAACATGCAAAGAGTCCTTATAAATTAAAAGAATGGCTACTCACACTCCTGGAAGCAATATATCAACATGTTTCGGTCACAAAAGACCTGTATCAAGATAAAATGGAGTGTGCAGGAGCTAAATATTTATAGTACAGCTAGCCAATGAGAAAACCACAGGAAATGACGTCATCTAATTAGTGAATGAATATTCATTAAAGCTGTCGAGTAAACAATCAATAGTGCAAGATAAACATACTATTTCTTCTTATTTAGCAGTATCCATCATTACATATTATGTCCCGTTTAAACAGATACATAAAGGTTTCATAAAACTAAATGTAACCGCGCTAGGCGGAAGTTCCGGTCCGCCGGGGGCTGATGGGAAGTGTAGTTCTTTCCCTCTATGTTTGTATAGTAGTCTGACGCGGCTCCCGGAAGTGTCGTTATGCGTCATCGATCAGGCCGGAACTTGATATTAGGTTCATGGGAAATGTAGTTTACATAACCCGCAGGCGGAGATCAAATATAACGATTCAATCTAGGAATTATGAGAGATGGAATTAGGATTATTAGTCGAACAGTATAAATCCACAATGATACCTCATACTGGTTAATTAAAGGTATAATTTAGAGCCAGAGCCAGATATACACATGGATCCTTCATCACAATATAGGAATACAAAAATACAAAAAATATAAAAATAGGTATTGCACCTAGAATGATGTGGCTGTTATAATTAATATATAGACAGGTTTGTGGGGGTCACAAATTTTGCAGATTGTAGACATAACAATTATAGTCCGTAAGGACTAGCACATAAAAACATATGCAGGGACATAATTATTACACCTAAATCAAAAGAGCTGCCATAATTGATATATGAAAAAAAGGCTTTGGGGCTTAACCACACATTTGCACAAATATGTGTAACGAAGATCTCTGAATTCTATCATTATGTGGGATTTATATTTGGTTACTGTTATCATTCAGGGTGCTGGAGGAAACCAAATGCCTTTTTTTCTTGCTCAGAAATACCCCTCCCTTTCGAGCACCTGAATGATATCACTAAGCTAATTGAGCATCTACCAATATATATGATAATTGATATATGTACAGGTTATAGAAACCACTTGAGTTCGAAATCACAATTTAGTCCATAAGGACTGAGTGTGTTATAATTGTAGATGCAACTCATTTCGGTCTTTGCTAGAGCACGTGCTACATCTCTATCTCTTAGTGAGCCTTTAACATGTCTTATGCCAAAGAATCCAGTAATATCAGAAGTGGAACAGCCATGCTTGTTCTTAAAATGCATGGATAGCGAATGGGTATCTAACCCTTTTTTAATATTCCTAATCTGTTCCCCCATTCGTACTTCAAGGGGATGCGATGTTCTTCCAATATAAAATAGATTACACTTACATCTAATGGCATATATGATGTTTTTAGTATCACATGTCATAAAATCTCTGATCTCAACATTTGTATTATTAATTGAGATACTGGTAATCTTACTGGTGTCTTCACTTTTTATATTTTTACAGCCGATACAGCATCCACATCTGTAGAAACCCTAAGAAGTGGTTATTCCACTGGAGAGTTTTCAAGTTAGGGGCTCTCCAGTAAATGTGAACCGGTCTCTCGGGTACGAGAGTTCCGATTACCGGATCCTTTTTCAGCAGTCCCCAGTGTCTTTTGAACACATGTTCAATTGATTTATGTTGAGTGGTAAACTCAGTGATGAATGCCCATTCATAGTTATAATTTTTCTTTTTCTGATGTTTATTACTTATTAAGAAATCTTCCCGTTCTATCACATTGGTCCTATCTCATGCTTCGTTTATTTTCTCTATTATAGCTACAAGCCTCGAATATCTGAACTAGTCTTAATGTTTCATTCTGAAAAGTGGCCTCATCACTAAATTTCTTTTCAGCCTGGTAAATTGGCTCACAGGAATAGAGTTGAGCCAATTTTCATGGTGGCAACTTGTTGCTGTAATGTAGGTGCCACAATCAGTTGGCTTGGAGAAAGTTTTGGTGTATAACTTCTGTTCCTGGATGCAGACCATGATGTCCAAAAAGTTGATGCTTTGTTTATCCATATTAAAGGTAAGTTTAATGTTCTTAGAGTTAGAATTAAGAGATGCACACAAATTTTTTAATGTGTTCTCATCCCCTCTCCAAATAAACAAAATACTGTCTATATAGTGCACATAGGACACCAGGTTCACCCCGTATACATATTAGTCCAGATGGTTTCGTTTTCCCATAATCCCATAAAGAGATTAGCGTACCTGGTGCCCATAGCTGTCCCTGTCTTCTGAATGTAAAACTGATCTTTGAAAATAAAGAAATTATTATTGAGGATAAATTGTATCCCCTCTATAACAAGATTCCTTAAATCTCTTGGCAAATCAGATTGGTCAAGAAAAAATTGGATCGCCTCTACCTTGGGAAGTATATAAATCACAGGGGTCACTGGATTCTCTGACAAGATAAATTTAGCCTCTTAATCACTGATTATACCTTTTTGTTCATACTTATCAATTAGATCCTTTAATTTAGACATGGTCGACTCAGTGGGGTTGTTTCTTAGCTTCCTATAGGTTCAGGAATCATTGAGGTGACGCATGACCTTATACTCATATTTGGTGAGATCCATCACCACGACTCCTCCCCCCTTGTTGGCGGGCTTAATAATATTATTCTTATTCTTTTTTAGGTCACCTAGTGCTTTTCTTTCTTTTGACATCATATTAAACTTTTTCTTTGGATTTAGCTGTATTGCTTTTAGGTCATCCGTGACAAGAGAGATGAATGATTCTATAAACGGGCCCTGTATATATTTGGGGGGGGGGGATGGATTTTGGTTTAAATGGGGTAACCGGATTATTTCCCTGTGGGTTTATTGTTTCTTGGTTTTCAAAAAACTTTTTTATGGTCAGCTTCCTCGTGAACCTCTGTAAATCTAAATATAACTGAAATGGGCTTATATAATTAGTGGGTGCATACTTTAAGCCTTTCTGTAACACTGAGATTTCGCTCGTGGACAGATCGTATGTGCTCAAATTGAAAATTTTTACCTTTCCATATGGGTTGCTAAGGGATTATTGAGATCTAATTAATCCCTATTAAACTTTTCCCATTTTTACTCCATTAGTTGTCTTTGTGTTCTTTTCACTCTGCAAAATTTGTGACCCCCGCAAACCTGTCTATATATTAATTATAACAGCCACATCGTTCTAGGTGCAATACCTACTTTTATATTTTTGGTATTTTTGTATTCCTATATTGTGATGAAGGATCCATGTGTATATCTGGCTCTAGCTCTAAATTATACCTTTAATTAACCAGTATGAGGTATCATTGTGGATTTATGCTGTTCGACTAATAATGTAACTGTGCTAGACGGAAGTTCAGGTCCACGGGGGGGCTGATAGGAAGTGTAGTTCTTTCCCTCTATGTCTGTATAGTAGTCTGACGCGGCTCCCGGAGGTGTCGTTATGCGTCATCGATCAGGCCAGAACTTGACATTAGGTTCATGGGAAATGTAGTTTACATAACCCGCAGGGGCTTTGAGGGTGTATAGATATGGTAGAAGGTCGTTAACAGTGTGCAAAGATACCTTGATGGGCACATATTCACCTTTAATCGAGTGAGTGGGGTACGCAGGAATTTGACGTCTACAACCCTCTAGAGACATTCCTTTGTGGATACTGTGATTTACTACACATTGGTTGTTCTGTTTTTCTGTTTTACTTTTCATATTTGGAGTACATACATTGGACAATAGTTATCTGAAGAACCTGGACAGGAACACCTGAAGCTATACATCAACATCAGGGACGTATTCCTATTCCATTTTTTTTCTAGTTTTCTGCGCTGAGAGTATTAGGGGGGCTTATATTTTCTGTATTCTAGTCTATGTTTCAAATGTGGTGACATTTGTTTTTAAGCCTTTAAATATCTAGCTGCATTGCGCCACTTGGCACACTTTCCTACTCACAATTGTAGTTTGTTATATATCTTTTCACCTTTGGGAAGTGAACCAACCTGGCAGCAACCCATGCAATTATGTTTCCACATAGAGAACAAAGACAGTCTATGTTCGAAAGGAACTTTGGGGGGAGGATAATGATCAGACAAAACTATTTGATGGAGATCTACATGGTATTATGGTTAAATTAGAAGCCTCTATGATTAAGGAGAGCAGATTATGGTGGGAGGCCACCGCATTGGAACGATACTTAACCAACGAAATGATCCCACGAGGCCTCAAAATATTAAAAACTTCAACCTTTGAGACCTCGAGGGAAGATTTCAAGAATGAATGGGAGGAGATCATTAGAGCATGTTCCTTTTCCTTGATGAAATTAATCATCAGGGAAAGGAAAAGAGAGTTGACAAAACTAGACGAGGAAATAACTGTATATAAATCATTAGTAACCCCGTATGCCAACTCAGAAGAATATAAGGATTTGGAGAAAGATATAGAAGTGAGAGTGAAAAGAACACAAAGACAACTAATGGAGAAAAAATTGAAAAAGTTTAATAGGGATAAATTAGATTTCAATAATCCCTTAGCAACTGAGAGTGGAGAAAGTCCCAAAGGTAGAGGTATAAACCAATCTAAATTTAATAAAAGCAAACCTCAGGAATATACTCAAACAACAACATCTAAATACAGAAAACCAAGCATACAGAAAATCAAGTAGGACCAGTCCACCGCGGAGATCAGTAACGCCTTTCACTCCTAGATATAAAGATAGAACTCCAGATAGACGCTTTAATCCAAAGGGTAACTATAGAGAAAGGACACCTGAATGGAGGAATGTTCCAATCAAAAACATTAGATCAACTCGATATCAGACAGTGAGAGATCCCCTGGGGACTTCAAATCGTTTTTCCCCGTTACGCAATGTGGAAAGGTCATCATGTTTTTTATACGAACGCCCCCACCAAGTGAACTACAGATAAATAACTATAGAACTAAGAGAGGCAAGAGAGGAGGTGCCCCCAAAACTAGGAAGAAATCTAAAAAAGTAAAAAAAATCATGAAAAATTAGGAAGGATAGGATCAATAATTCCACACCGAATACGGCTATTGACGGAAACATCGAAAACCCCAATAATCAGGGAGAAGCATCGCAGAACCCATCTGGAAAGGTAAAAATGTTCAATTTGAGCACATACGATCTGTCCACGAGCGAAATCTCAGTGTTACAGAAAGGCTTAAAGTATGCACCCACTAATTATATAAACCCATTTCAGTTATATTTAGATTTGCAGAGGTTCACGAGTAAGCTGACCATAAAAAAGATTTTTGCAAACCAAGGAACAATAGACCCACAGGGAAATAATCCAGTTACCCCATTTAAACCAAAATCCATTTTTTCCCCAAATATATACAGGGCCCGTTTATAGAATCATTCATCTCTCTTGTCATGGATGACCTAAAAGCAATACAGCTAAATCCAAAGAAAAAGTTTAATATGACGTCAAAAGAAAGAATAGCACTAGGTGACCTAAAAAAGAATAAGAATATTATTATTAAGCCCGCCAAAAAGGGGGAGGAGTCATGGTGATGGATCTCACCAAATATGAGGATGAGGTTATGCATCACCTCAATGATTCCTCAACCTATAGGAAGCTAAGAAACAACCCCACTAAGTCGACCCTGTCTAAATTAAAGGATCTAATTGATAAGTATGAACAAAAAGGTATAATCAGTGACAAAGAGGCTAAATTTATCTTGTCAGAGAATCCAGTGACCCCTATGATTTATATACTCCCCAAGGTGCATAAAAACCTCATTGACCCTCCGGGGAGGCCCATAATATCAGGGGTAGGGTCAATAACAGCGAACTTATCGCAATAGGACCAATGTGATAGAACGGAAAGATCTCTTAATAAGTAATAAACATCAGAAAAAGAAAAATGATAACTATGAATCGGCATTCATCACTGAGTTTACCACTCAACATAAATCAGTTGAACATGTGTTCAAAAGACACTAGGGACTGCTGAAAAAAGATCTGGTAATCGCGATTCTCGTACCCGAGAGACCGGTTCACATTTATCGGAGAGCCCCTAACTTAAAAACTAAGCTAGTCTCCATCGTTCTTCCATCTTCACTCTCCAGTAAAATAATAACCATTTCTTAGGGTTTCTACAGATGTGGATCCTGTATCGGCTGTAAAAATATAAAAAGTGAAGGCACCAGTAAGATTACCAGTATCTCCATTAATAATACAAATGTTGAGATCAGAGATTTTATGACATGTGATACTAAAAACATCATATATGCCATTAGATGTAAGTGTAATCTATTTTATATTGGAAGAACATCGCGTCCCCTTAAAGTATGAATGTGGGAACATATTAGGAATATTAAAAAAGGTTTAGATACCCATTCGCTATCCATGCATTTTAAGAGCAAGCATGGCTGTTCCACTTCTGATATTACTGGATTCTTTGGCATAAGACATGTTAAAGGCTCACTAAGAGATAGAGATGTAGCACGTGCTCTAGCAAAGACTGAAATGAGTTGCATCTACAATTATAACACACTTAGTCCTTATGGACTAAATTGTGATTTCGAATTCAAGTGGTTTCTATAACCTGTACATATATCAATTATGGCAGCTCTTTTGACTTAGGTGTAATAATTATGTCCCTGCATATGTTTTTATGTGCTAGTCGTTACAGACTAGAATTGTGATGTCTACAATCTGCAAAATTTGTGACCCCCACAAACCTGTCTATATATTAATTATAACAGCCACATCGTTCTAGGTGCAATACCTACTTTTATATTTTTGGTATTTTTGTATTCCTATATTGTGATGAAGGATCCATGTGTATATCTGGCTCTAAATTATACCTTTAATTAACCAGTATGAGGTATCATTGTGGATTTATGCTGTTCGACTAATAATCCTACTTCCATCTCTCATAATTCCTAGATTAAATCGTTATATTTGATCTCCGCCTGCGGGCTATGTAAACTACATTTCCCATGAACTTAATGTCAAGTTCCGGCCTGATCGATGACGCATAACGACACTTCTGGGAGCCGCGTCAGACTACTATACAAACATAGTGGGAAAGAACTACACTGCCCATCAGCCCCCTGGCGGACGGGAACTTCCGTCTAGCGCGGTTACATTTAGTTTTGTGAAACCTTTATATATCTGTAAAAACGGGACATAATATGTAATGATGGATACTGCTAAATTATAAGGAATAGTATGTTTAGCTAGCACCATTGATTGTTTACTCGACAGCTTTAATGAATATTCATTCACTAATTAGATGACGTCATTTCCTGTGGTTTTCTCATTGGCTACCTGTACTATAAATATCTAGCTCCTGCACACTCCATTTTATCTTGATACAGGTCTTTTGTGACCGAAATGTGAAAGTCGGAAAAATATCATGCTACACGTTGCCATATATTCACCCCATGCTCTTGCCCGCTGCACGTGCACATTCTCTCCCGTGCGTGCACATATTCGCAGCTGCGTGACGGCGCCTCCACTGCCGTGTGCATTGGCACGTGGTATGCGCATTTACGGTAGAGTTTGTGTGCGTCTAGCGGGCGACTCAATCGTTACATAATAAATTCAAATATTATGTTTTATAGGTAATGTTCCCCTTAATAATAACTGAAAGTTTGTTTATTGTGACTGGTCCCTGGACAGAGGAATTCCTCTTTGCATGATACGAAGGGTCAGATAGGATTTGAGCAGTGGTGTTTGGTACCTTACTAAAGAACATTTTATTAGAAACAATCCGGTGCTGGTTAGGTAAAGATTAATCGTTCCTGCATATAGTTATGTCTATAAGTAGTTCCTGGACATTTATTCATTGTCCATGTGTTGGAAATCCTGAGATTCCCTCCCACCTGAGCAGTCTGAAATAGTCACAGCCCACCTGTTCAAACAAACCTATGACCTTTTGTTGTAATATGAAGACAGATTCCTGTGTCCAATGAACAATGAGATGGTAGGGCCCTTTGTAGTGTACTGTATGTAGTGTATATATAAACAGCCAGCCTGGAGCAGCTCAGGTCTCTCCCCACAACGGTTTTCATCATTGACTAACCAGGAGCTGGTAACCAGATTGTGCCTGCGATTCATTCCCAGTGTGTAAGTACTCTCTGCGACCAACCTTATTCTCTGACTGTATTAGGCCACGTTCTATCTCTCTCTCTCATTGTATGTTATTATTAGCGATTGTGCCGCTATTGTATATTTATGTGTAGTTATTCTGTTAGATATTGATGTTAGTCTGTAGAGTATAAGATGTTAACTGTGTTTCCCCTTTTGATATAACTAAATCTCGTTAGTAAAGGTTTTGGAGCCTTAGCAAGGTATTGTGTGTTTATTACATTGCAAAGGGTAATCAGAGTGTCTCAATCGCTCAAGCAGCTTTTATATTAACAAGGTTAAGAAGGTCTATAAACAGTACATTATTACAGTGTTACAGTACCACGGTATTAAGGTTTACAGTGTAAGCATATTCTGTGTTTAAAGTTTATAAAGGTTATTATCTGGGTGTACGCTCGCTGTGTGTATTCCGTACAACCAGCACAGCGTGTCTACTTAATTTACGTACCACGTGGGAGGTCTTCATACGTAAATAGCGTACGGAGTGCGTAGCATGTGCACGTGGTTTAGCAGCCATTACGGCTACACGGTATTAGTATATAGCTAATGTTAAAAGGTAGATAATCAGCTCTATCAATTGGGGGCAAGTCCGGTCCATCTCATATCCGCAGTCAGGCGAAAATGCGCAGACTTTATCGATCAGCAAAGGGAGTAAAGGTAGTATCTTGTAGTGCTGATCAGATGAGAGTCTGCGTCTGATTCTTTTGGCTTGTAGGGATGCTGGTGGAAACCGAAGAAGGTAGGAACATTAAAAGCTATTGTCTTTGTAAATCTGGTTTTTATTTCTATTTGGTGCCAACCGCACACGCAGATTGGATGGCTTGTCTGTTTAAATAGGTTTAAAAGTATTTTTAATCGCTCTGCATAGCGTGATAGTTTTTACCCAGGCTTAAAAATAACTTCAGGGGCTGGCATGATGATTTTCTTTGTGACAAAAGGAGCCGCATGGTCTGTCCTCCATTTTGTGTAACCCTCATGGATGTGGAAGGGGGAGGAGCAGCGGCCATTTTGGGAAGGTCAATTTTTTTTTTTAAGCGTCTGATTTTCAGTTGACTCAGGAAATAATCAGCCATCCATTGTCAAAAAGAAATCATCATTTAATGAGTTTTTAATGCATTTGTTTAGTCCATGTCATGGTCAATCATGAGTGGTTCAGATAGAGTTTGATATAAGTTAATAGTGGAATGAGTATTTGATTTAAAAACGATACACAGATAAAACAAAGTTTTGGGTTGTTTTTTTTTTTTTTGTTTCTTTACCTCCCTATTCTAGGATTCTCTGCTTGGTGTAGGATAACCATTGAAGTGCAAATTAACCTGTATAACTGGGTTTTGTTTGTTTTTCCTCTCCCAGCAGTGAAAGAAATCACACATTCATATGCAAATTAGAAGCACTGAATAGGGTCTCATATATGTAATAGTGATTAGTACATATATGTAAAATCTATATGTGCGTGCTTACATCAATGTATGTTATTAGATTAATTTAGAATTGCATTTTCATTTGTGTAATTTTCACATCTCACTTTCCTGTTTGCCATTTATAATTGATAACGTGCTGAGAAAGATTTGTTGCTATTGGTAGTTAAAAGTAATATTAGTACGTTAAGGAGTAATTTGCAAAACACGCGCACGGCTTGCCTAAGATACAAGGAAGTTCTGTGTGGTGTTCAGTAAATGATTACAGTTAAAGATCATTTACTTTGATATAAACGTGTTAGTTGTATTTCTGTGGATATACCTGGCTTGCGTACACGTGTCTCTAACAAAGGGCGGGACTAGCGTACGCGATGCAAGGGCCGACGCACTGAGCGTATATTACGCAACGGAGCGTCTGGGTACGCCCACATAATACAAATCACACGATAGTATTGTTTTAGTAGGCGATATGGAGGCAACGAGATAATAGCGCAAGTCAATCTCAGTGTCCTAAATTTTAAGCTAATAGATCCTTCTCTAGTTGCAACTCCTCTGGATTAGCCTGCGATACTGAATGAAAGGGATTTCTGCGCAGAAACGAAAGTAAAAAGTATATGAGGTGAAAGTGTGTGTATACATATATATAAGTTTCTAATTTTTGGGTGGAACCACAGGAAATCATCGAGTTCTCGTGAGGTACATACGTGTAAGTGACGGCACGGTGGCTTGGGAGGCATCCCTTGTTAAACATATTAGATAAAGAGCACTAGAGTATAGCAGACCAGGAGGTCTACTGTAGACACAGACTAGGAAGTCACGGACCAGGAGGTCCAGAAACAGACCAGGAGGTCTAGGTACAGCAGACTAGGAAGTCCGCTATAGATAAAGAGTAAAGGAGCACAACACCAGGAAGGGTTGGTGCGGTACCCATATAGGCCATTAAGCTCTGGCTGAAGGAATTCGCAGCCACAATTTTCGATTCCACTGGTCGTTCCGCACATAAGATTAGTTGCTTATGTGCAGAACGATTGTACCGCATGTAATTGTGTGCATTAGTTAGTAACTTGACCCAGTACCATTTGCGTACGCTAGAGGGGTCATAAACGCTATTTGTACATTCTAACGTGATTTGTGTAATTTTTTTTATTTTAAGGGAGGTTCGCTGGTCACTCGGGAATTCTCTAACAACCGATACTTGCTGGGGACTGGTAGGCCCAACACGCCCCAGTAAATAAAGGTTCATAGGGGCCCTAGGTTGGGTACAGCAGCTCTG
The DNA here is from genome assembly GCF_028390025.1 of Pseudophryne corroboree. NCBI lineage: Eukaryota > Metazoa > Chordata > Amphibia > Anura > Myobatrachidae > Pseudophryne > Pseudophryne corroboree. The sequence continues at coordinate 925,259,125 of NC_086445.1, forward strand.
AGTCAGTGATTGCAGTACTGGCCAACGTGGGCGAGGAGTGAGTGGAGGTACTCGGTAAACTTCCGCCGCCGGCCTACCCCGGACATCTTGTTTTTTGTAAGGGTTCGCTGAAGACCCTGATTTGAAGGTCAGAGGTAGTGAAAGCAACACCTGCAAAGATGGGGGCCAGTTGTTCAGGTAGGGGGCGATCAACCTCGGTTCAGGTTGACTTAGTAAACCGACCAATCGGGTCGGCAAGGTATATCATGTGTGAGAAATACGGTTCACACAGAGAGGTTTTGTGCGATGAATGGGAAAGAATGACTGTGCATGACGGGGAAAAGTTCCCACGGGTAGGCAGTTTTAGTCCCGAGGTGTTACAAAATCTAAGGAGAAGGATATGTCTCATTAAATCTGCAAAGAGACGGATCAAACATTATGATTATTTACAGTTATGGCAACGGGAAGGTGAAATACTAGGAGGATTAGCTTATACAGCTGACTCTCACTGTGGTAAGAAAAGTATGGCAACAAGAGAGAGGGTGGTTACAGAGAGTGGCACACTGGGGTATGATAAACATGCACTTAGCAACTGTATTATTAATGATAAAAGTAACAAATGTATTAATGATAAAAGTAACAAATGTGACAAAGATAAAAGTAAAACTGTTAAATGTACAATTGTTAACCCGTGCAAGTTGCACTCCATGTTAAACTTCCCTCAGGATTACCAGCAAGAAAGTGAGCCCAGCACGATGTCGGCACCTTTTCCAGCAGCCATCATACAAGCCATCCAGGTGGACGCGACCAAATCGGTAAAGGCAGTAATCAAACCCCCTTACGGAGGGTCAGGTGAGGTCGTGTCCACAGGTACGTACAGTGTTATATTTCACGCACAAACAAATGTATCTCATATTGTAGAACCAACACAAGATGATGTTATAATTGAATGGAACATCAAAAGACACCTGGAGTCACAGGGCAGTAAGCAAATGACAATCAGTAGACAAGCCCTGACAACGAAGCCACACCAGCTTAAGCCCCAAACCCCTGTGAGAAATTCAAATGTGATAGTTTGTTATCATTGCCACAAAGAGGGACATTTTGCAAGAGATTGTAGATCAAGAAATATACAAAAGGCATATCAACCCCCTAGACAACGACATGACCATGATACCCAAAGAAACAGGGAAGCACAGGGAGGTAAGAAGCCTCAGATCCCTGTGGGTAAGTCAAAGGTGATAAGGTGTTATAATTGCCAGAAGGAAGGTCATTATGCACGAGATTGTAGGTTTAAAGAACCACAGAAGGTATATCAACCCCCTAGACAAGAACAAGAGCAAAGTCATAACACACGAAATTGTAATCAGGAATCACCTAGGAAGAAGTTTGGGCCGCACCTGTAATATGCAATCAGGAAAGGTGATCATTAGGACTGATAGTAAGCCTGAGATTACAGTTAATTATATTGGGAGGTCAGTTCCTTGTAAACACAGGAACGGCCGGGTAAACGTTGTAATTTATTTGTAAATGTTTCTTTTTCCCATCTCTGACGTTCATCGGCAGAACTCAAACATCACATAGCTACTTGGTCTTTGCAGAAGTCTACCTAACCCCAGTGTGACCTACCTACATCTGTGTGTCCTGGCCAGGCACAAAAGGGTAGAGTGTGGAAATACTGGTGGGGAGGGGACTGCGCAAAGATACCAATGAATGTGTTGGTGTGACAGCCTGACGGTGAATGGAAGATCTGACAATGTTTTTTGTTTTGTTTGTTGTTTAATGTAAAATGTGATGAATTGTTCTCTCTCTCGTTTGTTTTTTTCCCTCTCTTCTCTCTCATGTTCTCATGTTTTAAAGATGGTATGTCACACATCAGTTAGACAAATGGTAATGCAAGATTTTTGCTCCTTACAGAGAGATCGCTGATTTGGAAGGAATATTGTATCACCCGAGTGTTAGTTTGGAAGACTGAGGACAGCACCTTTGAGATGACAGCAGAGCAAGAAGAACAACAAGACTAGAGGACATAAGACATCGTAACATTTTTCTTTCCCCTCAAAGTATTTTTTGTACCCCCATTACAAATTTCTCTTTCTCCTCCTGCAAGATGGACTCGCCCCAAGAGACTGCAGTCCGTGTTTTCCTGTTGACCATGATGTTGACCAGAGCAGTCTGTTTCGGTGAGAGTACCAGTGAGGTCGAGAAAGGATCTGGAATGGGTTCTGATGACAGAGACGAAGGCGTAAATTTCCAATAGAAACACACTCACCAAGAAAAGGCGAGTACCAGAAAACGATCTAGCAGCCATGTTATTTATAGACATTGTGAAGGATTGTTAGCTGAAGAAAACTGCATCTGTAGGCATTGTGACAATATAGTTGAGGATGGGTGCATCAAGAAATCTCAGTCCACTTTTAATATCCACATGGACCAGCATCCATTGAGTGACTGTCACTCCTTGGTGGGTAGAGTGTTAAACCAGACAGACTGTTGGGTGTGCTCTCAAGTACCTCAAGGTCATAGCAAATCAGGGCTAGTACCATTCCCTTTAACTGTAGGAGAGGTACTTGAGCTAAGTGATGGGAGGCCAGTGGACAAGAGGTTTAATATCTCTAGTCCTCCTAGTTTGAAGCTCCACCAATATCATGTGGATAGGTCCTTAGTATGCTTTAACATTTCCAATCCCCGAAAGCCGGGAAATTGGGAAGTGTCATGGAGTAATCAAATCATGACATTCTCACATAGAGCCGACAGAGTGCCCATGGACACAGAGCTTATACGCCAGATAGTCGAGAATGGAAGATTTTTCCGGTGTGGGTGCACTTTGGGAGGTGGGACCATGCGAGTTGGAGAAGTATCACCAGGATACTGTGCACATATCATACAACCAGATATGTGTACTAGACAGATGGGAGAATTAGGGTTAGGAGATTTCACATGGAAAGTTTGTAACATGGTTATGACATACTCAGTCCCATATGTTCTCCCCGATGATGCATATTTCATATGCGGGAGGAAGGCGTATAGGTTCCTCGCCCCAAACTCAGAGGGATTGTGTTATATTGGAAAAGTACTGCCTGAAGTAATGACTGTATCCCATATAAAAATGAAAGACATTCACCGTGGTGCCCAAGCTCCTTATACTCACACTCATTACGAGCACGTCGTTAAACGGCACCTGATAGAGAGGACAGAGCATTCGGCCTCTGATCTGATCCATGAATCCACCGGGATTCAATTCCTACTCGCGTTAGATATCACTCGTACCGCCAGAGGAGTGTTAAACTATAGATATATATCTGCGCTTGCAAATTTATTAGACAATATCACCGAAATGTATGACGACACATTCAGGTATACTGGGAGAGAGTTACAAGCCTACAAAACAGAACTGGTTCAGCATATGATGACTCTCAATTACCTCACGGCAGTGACAGGCGGGTATTGTGTTACCCTAGCAACCCAATATGGAATAAAGTGATGCACGTACATTACAAACAGCACAGAGGACCCAGCCGCAGTCATAGACCAAAAGATGGATGACATTTTCCAATTAAAGTGGGAGTTCCGAAGGAGACATAACCTCACTCTCGCTGCTGTGGGTAATGAGCTGACCGGTTGGGTGTCATGGTTGAACCCACGAAATTGGTTCTCTGGTTTAGGAGAATGGGCCCAAGGTATTATTATGGATGTAGGGAAATTTCTCTTGTGTATATTGGGAGTCGTCATATTTGTTGGTCTGATATTTAGATGCGTACGGGTTTTAACGAGGTGTAAAGGTAGTACCAGAGTGATGAGTTTAAGGAGCGAAGACACTATAATAACAACAACAAATTTAATTTATGATCCAACGATAGAGACAATGTTGTGATGAAAATGTGATTCCACGGTCCGTTTCTTTCACCCGTTTCTCCTTTGTTTTCCTCCAAGGTACAAAGACATCCGCTTGGAAGAAGAATTTGACAACCTCTTTTATAGAGACCATTGATGGACTATGCCACAGACCCCCAATATCCCTAGTGACTTTAACTTTTTCGATAACCCAAATACCTTAGAGACTGTAATTTCATGGACACTGGAAAAGCTTTTGTCGCTATTTATAGCAAAAGCACCGAGAGACATCAGACAACATGTACATCAAGACAAGACATCAGACAAGACCTCAATCGGCAAATGCATATTAAACTCACATAGTTTATGACTGCATTTATAATAATTGCTTCTTATCTTTACCTCTACAACCTTCAGGTAATAACACACATAGGCCCTCATTCCGAGTTGTTCGCTCGCAAGGCGATTTTAGCAGTATTGCACACGCTAAGCTGCCGCCTACTGGGAGTGAATCTTAGCTTCTTAAAATTGCGAACGAAAGATTCGCAATATTGCGATTACACATCTCGTAGCAGTTTCAGAGTAGCTTCAGACTTACTCGGCATCTGCGATCAGTTCAGTGCTTATCGTTCCTGGTTTGACGTCACAAACACACCCAGCGTTCGCCCAGACACTCCTCCGTTTCTCCAGCCACTCCCGCGTTTTTTCCGGAAACGGTAGCGTTTTTTCCCACACGCCCATAAAACGGCCTGTTTCCGCCCAGTAACACCCATTTCCTGTCAATCACACTACGATCGCCTGAGCGAAGAAAAAGCCGTGAGTAAAAATCCAAACTTCATAGCAAATTTACTTGGCGCAGTCGCAGTGCGGACATTGCGCATGCGCACTAAGCGGAAAAACGCTGCGATGCAAAGAAATTTTCAGAGCGAACGACTCGGAATGACCTCCATAGTCAATAGGGAATATAGACACAGATATCAGCACTCACATACCCCCCCATTCATGTATCATCAACTAAATGTGCTCCCCATTTGTTGCAACCAAAAGCCGAAAAGAGCTCGGTAAAGTTTGACAGCCCATCCACAGACCCTTAATACGGGATAAGAAGGAATTCAAATGTATACTTCGCAATACCTCGAAGCTTGATTTAAAACACGTACGGCACGATGATACATGACCCCTCAAACATGGATTCATACATACATGCTTCTACTATCTCACTAGGTCATACTTTTCCCACCTGCTCCTCTCCTCCCTTTACCCAATCATAAAATGGTATTTACATGATGACATATATTTTTCTTTTTGAACTGTTTTAGGAAGTGGCAGTTATTGATGACTGCCAAAGGGTGGACTGTCAAAGTCGGAAAAATATCATGCTACATGTTGCCATATATTCACCCCATGCTCTTGCCCGCTGCACGTGCACATTCTCTCCCATGCGTGCACATATTCGCAGCTGCGTGACGGCGCCTCCACGGCCGTGCGCATTGGCACGTGGTATGCGCATTTACGGTAGAGTTTGTGTTTGTCTAGCGGGCGACTCAATCGTTACATAATAAATTCAATTCAAATAGTATGTTTTATAGGTAATGTTCCCCTTAATAATAACTGAAAGTTTGTTTATTGTGACTGGTCCCTGGACAGAGGAATTCCTCTTTGCATGATACGAAGGGTCAGATAGGATTTGAGCAGTGGTGTTTGGTACCTAACTAAAGAACATTTTATTAGAAACAATCCGGTGCTGGTTAGGTAAAGATTAATCGCTCCTGCGTATAGTTATGTCTATAAGTAGTTCCTGGACATTTATTCATTGTCCATGTGTTGGAAATCCTGAGATTCCCTCCCACCTGAGCAGTCTGAAATAGTCACAGCCCACCTGTTCAAACAAACCTATGACCTTTTGTTGTAATATGAAGACAGATTCCTGTGTCCAATGAACAATGAGATGGTAGGGCCCTTTGTAGTGTACTGTATGTAGTGTATATATAAACAGCCAGCCTGGAGCAGCTCAGGTCTCTCCCCACAACGGTTTTCATCATTGACTAACCAGGAGCTGGTAACCAGATTGCGCCTGCGATTCATTCCCAGTGTGTAAGTACTCTCTGCGACCAACCTTATTCTCTGACTGTATTAGGCCACGTTCTCTCTCTCTCTCTCTCATTGTATGTTATTATTAGCAATTGTGCCGCTATTGTATATTTATGTGTAGTTATTCTGTTAGATATTGATGTTAGTCTGTAGAGTATAAGATGTTAACTGTGTTTCCCCTTTTGATATAACTAAATCTCGTTAGTAAAGGTTTTGGAGCCTTAGCAAGGTATTGTGTGTTTATTACATTGCAAAGGGTAATCAGAGCGTCTCAATCGCTCAAGCAGCTTTTATATTAACAAGGTTAAGAAGGTCTATAAACAGTACATTATTACAGTGTTACAGTACCACGGTATTAAGGTTTACAGTGTAAGCATATTCTGTGTTTAAAGTTTATAAAGGTTATTATCTGGGTGTACGCTCGCTGTGTGTATTCCGTACACCCAGCACAGCGTGTCTACTTAATTTACGTACCACGTGCGAGGTCTTCATACATAAATAGCGTACGGAGTGCGTAGCATGTGCACGTGGTTTAGCAGCCATTACGGCTACACGGTATTAGTATATAGCTAATGTTAAAAGGTAGATAATCAGCTCTATCAGAAACGCGTTATTATATTGCTTCCAGGAGTGTGAGTAGCCATTCTTTTAATTTATAAGGACTCTTTTTGCATGTTTTATGTTTGTTTTTATTGGATCAATTTTTATTTTTGTATGCTGTTTGTACACTTCACTGTGGAATTTTTGTCCAGATGGATTTTGTATAAGTCGATAAACCTGTGTTTTTGTGGAGTAAGAGCATCTGGCACACCATACAAAGATACCTTGATAGGAGCAGCACCTCATCCTCACATGTGAGTCAGGTTACGCAGTGTATGAAGTTTTCTGAATTTAAAAATACCATGATGTGTTTGACACCTATGATGTCCCCGTGAGTGTCGGGGTACGCCCTCCCATTTATTAAATTGCTCGCCGCAAAACCCCTAATAGAAATTACCTTTATTATATACCGGGAGGCGGATCAGATAAACACCATTGGATGATTGAGGTTACTGGGAAATACATACCTTTTGCAAAGGGGACCTATATTAGTACAGCCCCTGTATTTTTGCTTCTCTATACATACTACACATTGGATCCTTTCCTTATTTTCTTTTTGAGAGAAATCGAGGACATAAGAATCCCTTTGTGGAAGGTGTGAGTGAGGAAGGATACCCACCAAAGATACCTTGATAGGATTCACCCTTCATTGCCAAGTGTGAGTCGGGGTACGCTGTGTGTGAGAACCATTATATCCTAAAGATACCTTGATGTGCTTCACACATTCTTTTCTGTTGTGAGTTTCGGGGGTACGCTCCATATTTTACCGACTATTCTGTTTAGTACCCACCTTCACTTCACACTTTGAAGGTGTATAGATACGGTAGAAGGTCATTAACAGTGTGCAAAGATACCTTGATGGGCACATATTCACCTTTAATCGAGTGAGTGGGGTACGCAGGAATTTGACGTCTACATCCCTCTAGAGACATTCCTTTGTGGATATTGTGATTTACTACACATTGGTTGTTCTGTTTTACTTTTCATATTTGGAGTACATACATTGGACTATATTTATCTGAAGAACCTGGACAGGAACACCTGAAGCTATACATCAACATCAGGGACGTATTCCTATTCCCTTTTTTTCTAGTTTTCTGCGCTGAGTATATTAGAGGGGCTTATATTTTCTGTATTATATATATATATATATATATATATATATATATATATATCCAAGAATAATTGTTCGGGCACTCACCAACTCAAATTGAAGCGATTCAGAGTTTAATAATGAAGAATTTCACATCATAAAGTGCATACAATCGTCAACATTTCAGACCCTTAAAGGGCCATCATCAAGACAGAGCAGCAATGAAAATGTTCAAGGTAAGCAGCCACTTACCTTACACATTTTCCTTGCTGCTATGTCCTGATGATGGCCATTTAAGGGTCCGAAACGTTGACGATGGTACGCACTTTATGATGTGAAATTCTTCATTATTAAACTCTGAATCGCTTCAATTGCCCGAACAATTATTCTTGGATATAGTTTGGACGTTTTTGTCTTCATTGGAGCACCCCGCAATTACTCTGATGATGCTGAGTGCAGACACTCTGGTATATATTATATATATATATATATATATACACACAGAAAACCCCAACCTCCTGCAAATAAATACAGAAATACTGGATACACAGACATATTTAAATACACACATATACAAACATATATATATATATTGGCACACACATATACATACATATGGGATGTAGTTACTATTTCTGGCGATCGGGATCCCGGAGGTTAGAATACAGTTGCCGGGATCCCGACCTCCGAGAATGCCGACAACTGCGCAAGGGCTACACCACAACACCCGTAGAGTGGGAATAGAACCTGAGGAGGGGTGCCAGGACCCAGGAGGGACTCACTCATAGGCTCTGCTGCCCCATTTTTTGTGCTCCTGATCCTCGGAGCCCCTTTGACCTCAGGGCCTGGTACGGGGTCCTCTTTGATCCACCCTGTCGCCAGGCAAGCCCTGATCACCCCCCCCCCTCCCTCCATAGACAGCACAGGCACCGTGATCACCCCCCTCCCTCCATAGACAGCACAGGCACCATACACAGATTATTCCTCACCATCGCGTCCACCCTCCCGCCATGGCCCCGCAATCAAGCTGGTTATGATTATAGAATACAGGTACCTGCCCCCCGGCAATAGTGTTTCTGCCCTGGCCCCAGCATACTCACCTCACTGCTGCTCTGCACAGGAGTTACTAATGCCGTGGCTGAGGAGTGAAAACGCCGTCACCACCATGTGCTACCTCTCAAGCAACCCCACCATGCGAGAAGAACATCCTGAGAGGAGCCGCTATGCCTGCCAGCAACCAGCCTCTAAATGGATGGTGGCCGCTGCTGCAGCCGCGCCAGAGTCTCACAATGCCTAAGGCTGAGCTCCGGCCAGTACTGGTATATATCGAGATCAACCAGAATCCATTGGTATCCTATGTGAACAAGATTTCCCTGCCACAGTGTTCTGTTTGTGATATTAACCCCCGCTGCTCCTCAGGGTAAAGTGTCCGCAAACAACAGTGTGGTGGTGTGTACCTTTGACTCCCTTGAAGGTGATCCAGCTGCCAGGCTCTGGTGGGACAATCACTTGTTCACGTCTTGGACAGGTTAACGGAGTACGCCGGCGGAGCTCCCATACAAGCCGCTATTAGCGCTAAGCGGCACTGTTCGGGATCAATGAACAGTGCCGCTTAGCGCTAATAGCAGCTTGTATGGGAGCTCCGCCGGCGGACTCCGTTAACCTGTCCAAGACGTGAACAAGAGATTGTCCCACCAGAGCCTGGCAACTGGACCACCTTCAAGGGAGTCAAGCCTCCGGCAGACTAATGTAATAAAAAATGTAAAAAAAAAAATCGTTCAAGTGCAGCGAGATCGGCAGCCAGGAGGGGTTTCTAGGTACTCTGAAACTCCCCCTGCATGCGCGTATGTTGCCCAACCGCTGGCAGTGATGCAGGGCAGTCAGGAGCGAAAGCCGACATCTGGTCCGGACTGAAGGACCTGCCAACGATTACTGACATGTCTACTGTCACTGCATATGATTCTGTCACCATTGAAAGAATGGTGGAGGATTATGAGTGACAGCATCCAAGTAGGCATGTCAGACAGTCCGTATGTATACTGGCAGAAAAAAGAGGCAATTTGGATGCCCTTGCACAAACTGGCTTTATTTTACCTAAGTTGCCCCCCCTCTAGTGTGTACTCCAAAAGAGTGTTAGTGCAGCCGGTAAACTTGTCAGCGATCGGCGTAGGAGGTTACTTCCACAAAATGGAGAGAAGATGATGTTCATCAAAATGAATGATAAATTCCTCCAGGAAGACCTTGACCAGCAATTGTCTCCGGAAAGTACACAGGGACCTGTGATGGTGGAATCCAGTGGGGACGAAATAATACTCTGTGAGGAGGGGGATGTACACAGTGAAAGGGGTGAGGAATCGGAGGATGAGGATAAGGTTGACATCCTGCCTCTGTAGAGCCAGTTTGTGCAAGGAGAGATTAGTTGCTTCTTTTTTGCTAGGGGCCCAAACAAACCAATCATTTCAGCCACAGTCGTGTGGCAGACCCTGTCGCTGAAATGATTGCTTTGTTAAAGTTTGCATGTCCTGTTTATACAACATAAGGGTGGGTGGGAGGGCCCAAGGACAATTTCATCTTGCACCTCTTTTTCTTCTTTGTATCATGTGCTATTTGGGGACTATTTTTTTAAAGTGCCATCCTGTCTGACACTTCCGTATATATGTCCAGTGGTACTGCCATATAATTCCAGTGATACTGCCGTATATGTCCAGTGGTACTGCCATATAATTCCAGTGATATTGCCGTATAATTCCAGTGGGAATTGTTTGTGTCGCTTGGCTTATTCATACAGCTACCTCATTGCACCTCTTCTACATCTTTACATGAGGTGCTGTTTGGGGCCTTTTTTTATATCTGCCCTCCTGTCTGCCACTGCAGTGCCACTCCTAGATGGGCCAATTGTTTGTGTCGCTTGGCTTAGTCATACAGCTACCTCATTGCACCTCTTCTACATCTTTGCATGAGGTGCTGTTTGGGGACTAATTTTTGAAAAATGCCATCCTGTCTGACACTGCAGTGCTACTCCTAGATGGGCCAGGTGTTTGTGCGGCACACTTGTGTCGCTTAGCTTAGTCATACAGCAACCTCGGTGCACCTCTTTTTCTTCTTTGCATCATGTGCTGTTTGGGGCCTTTTTTTATATCTGCCCTCCTGTCTGACACTGCAGTGCCACTCCCAGATGGGCCAGGTGTTTGTGTTGTCCACTTGTGTCGCTTAGCTTAGTCATCCAGCAACCTTGGTGCATCCTTTTGGCCTAAAAACAATATTGTGAGGTGTTCAGAATAGACTGGAAAGGAGTGGAAATGAATGTTATTGAGGTTAATAATACCGTAGGATCAAAATTTTCCCCAAATTCTGTTATTTTAGCTGTTTTTATGTTTTTTTTCAAAAATCATCCAGATCCAAAACCAAAACACGAAAGGGTGGTTTTGGCAAAACCAAGCCGAAACCAAAACACGAAAGTGGAATCAGAACCAAAACCAAAACACAAAAAGTGCCAGCCGCACATCTCTAGCTTAAAGTGGAATTTGTAGTTAGCCATACTAGTGTTCTGCTGCCTGCCAGTACAATAGTACTATCAGTCTGACATGTGTGTCAGATGACTGGGTTGATGCCCTTGTGGCATGGAGATGAGGGTGCAGCTTTGATCTAATAAAAAACATAAAAACATTTCCAACGGAACCTCAATTGAATCTACTCCATGGCTTAGGGGTGCCGCCAAAACATTCTGAGACAATAAGGGTGACATGAGAAAGTTTGGGAACCACTGCCTTTGCCTTAAACTATGTTACATCACCTGAAGGGTTAATGGCTGAACACTAGTGGTTAGAGTAGCCTGTGCTGAACACTAATTTAAGCAGCTCCTTTGACCCCTTCTTCTCACCTGACAATTACACTTCCCAGTCATGGCCCTGCTCCTTGCTGTGTCAGAGCGCTGGTTGGCCCCCCGGAACAAGAGTTGCAAGCTACCAATCCCAATGGCTCCATGCTATTCCCAGAACTTCTACTAGATCCTGCAGGTACATGTCAGATTATGTACAAAGCAAGAGATATTCCCGCACCAGTAAGAACACTTTAGTAATGGACATTCTCATTCCCTTATATTCATTTTTAGATTATATAGTTTACACATATTTCGTCCTTTAATGGGGAGTGCTACCCTTGGCCTAAAGATACATAACAAAAACACAAGAGAAAGAAAACACACAGAGAAAGGAAACGGCTTCCTTTCTCTGTGTGTTTTTGACATGTCAGATTATGACTATTATTAATACCCCTCTGTCTGCACTGTTCCCCTCAGACCAACCTCCATGTGTGCCTCCCCAGCTACTGACCTCACCGCACGTCACTGCTATGAATTGTAAAATATGTGAACAAAGGGAAATTTTAATGGGGATGTGTCTCCCTAAGGGGGTCATTCCGAGTTGTTCGCTCGTTGCCTGATTTTCGCTATGCTGCGATTTGTTGCTAATTGCGCATGTGCAAGGCACGCAGGGTGCATGCGCTTAGTTATTTAACTAAAAACGTAGCAGTTTTGCTGTGGATCCTGCGGCGCTTTTCAGTCGCACTGCTGATCGGTGAATGATTGACAGGAAAGGGGCGTTTCTGGGTGGTAACTGGGCGTTTTCCAGGAGTGTGCTAAAAAACGTAGGCGTGTCAGGGAAAAACGCGGGGGTGTCTGGAGAAACGGGAGAGTGGCTGGCTGAACGCAGGGCATGTTTGTGACGTCAAACCAGGAACTAAACGGACTGACCTGATCGCAATCTGTGAGTAGGTCAGGAGCTACTCAGAAACTGCAAAGAATTATTTAGTAGCAATTCTGCTAATCTTTCGTTTGCTATTCTGCTAAACTAAGATACACTCCCAGAGGGCGGCGGCCTAGCGTGTGCAATGCTGCTAAAAGCAGCTACCGAGCGAACAACTCGGAATGAGGGCCAGTGGCGTAACTACTGCCCCCGCAGCCCTCGCGGTGGCTTGGGGACGAGGGGCTGCGGGGGCGCCACTGATTTACAGCAGACTGACATGCGTACGAGCGTCCGCATGTCAGTCTGCGGTCTCCTTCCCTCCGCCGCTTGTTGGAGGGACACGGAGGGCACAGCGCGCCTCCCTGTGTTCCTCCTGCATCATCTCCGGCGGCCGCGGGTCTAATAGGGGGAAGTGCCGTCCGTGAGCTCTAATTGGCTCACGAACCGGCACTTCCCCCTATTAGACCCGCGGCCGCCGGAGATGATGCAGCAGGAGGGACCACAGGAGAGGCGAGCTGTGCCCTCCGTGTCCCTCCAAAAAGCGGCGGGAAAGGGGGGGGGGGGGGCGGGAGGCGGGGGAAGAAATATCTGGCACTGGGGGCATATATGGCACTGGGGGGGGATATCTGGCACTGGGGCATATATGGCACTGGGGGGGGGAGTATCTGGCACTGGGGGGGAATATCTGGCACTGGGGGGAATATCTGGCACTGGATATCTGGCACTGGGGCATATATGGCACTGGGGGGGAATATCTGGCACTGGGGGCATATATGGCACTGGGGGGGAATATCTGGCACTGGGGGCATATATGGCACTGGGGGGGAATATCTGGCACTGGGGGCATATATGGCACGGGGGGAATATCTGGCACTGGGGGCATATATGGCACTGGGGGGGAATATCTGGCACTGGGGGCATATTTGGCACTGGGGGGGAATATATGGCACTGGGGGCATATGTGGCACTGGGGGGGAATATGTGTACCTGGCACATGGGGGGGGGGCTATATTTGGCACTGGGGCATGTGAGTACCTGGCACCGTGGGGGAATATCTGGCACTGGGGACATATGTGGCACTGGGAGCACAGCCCTAGCAACAAGGACTACCTCCTAGCAACGAGCATGACACCCAGTGCATGAAATACCTGGCAACGAGCATGACACCCAGTGCATAAAACACCTGGCAACGAGCATGACACCCAGTGCATGAAACCCCTGGCAACGAGCATGACACCCTGAGCATGAAAACCCCTGGCACCGTGCATGGAACCAAGAGCATGAAACCCCTGGCAACGAGCATGACACCCAGTGCATGAAACCCCTGACAACGAGCAGGTAATTGAAAAGTAATTAGAAGCCTTACTGTAGGACTTAATGTGTAATGGGCATTACGGTGTGTGGCATAATGTATCACGGACATTGCGGTGTGTGTCATAATGTGTCACAGGCATTACGGTGTATGGTATACTATATCGCGGGCATTGTGATATGTGGTATAATGTCTCAGGGTCATTGCAGTGTGTGGCATAATGTATCACGGACATTGCGGTGTGTGTCATAATGTGTCAGGCATTACGGTGTGTGGTATACTATATCACGGGCATTGTGGTATGTGGTATAATGTCTCAGGGTCATTGCAGTGTGGCATAATACATAACGGGCATTGCGGTGTGTGGCATAGGGTATAACGGGCAGGGCATTGCGGTATGTGTCACAGACATTACGGTGTATGGTATACTATATCACGGGCATTGTGGTATAATGTCTCAAGGTCATTGCAGTGTGTGGCATAATGTGTCACAGGCATTGTATGTGCTATAATGTATCGGGCATTGCAGTGTGTGGCATAATGTATCACGGACATTGCGGTGTGTGTCATAATGTGTCACAGACATTGTATGTGCTATAATGTATCAGGGGCATTGCAGTGTGTAGCATAATGTATAACGGGCATTGCGATTCCTGTCATAATGTGTCACAGGCATTACGGTGTGTGGCATAATGTGTCACAGGCATTACGGTGTGTGGCATAATGTGTCGGGGGCATTACAGTGTGTGCATATTGTGTCATGTGCATTATTGTGTGCGGCATAATGTCTAAGGGCCATTGCAGTATGTGGCATAATGTATACTGGGCATTACTATAAGGAGGAAAAATGACAAATAATGTAAGGGGCATGAATCAGGATTATTTTTCTTTCCTGTGGTGGCCAACGTCTGGGCGTGCAGGTTGCAAAACTGGGGTATAAGGTAGTCTTTTCCTGCAATGCCACGCCCCTTTATGCGAAACCACGCCCATTCCAATGAAACCACGCCCCTTTTTGCCGCGCGCGCATATTTATCCCTTTCTTGCTCCCAATTATGGAGCATGAAGGGGGAAGGGGCGGGGGGCGCCGAAGAATTTTTTGGCTTGGGGGAGAAAAATTTCTAGTTACGCCACTGATGAGGGCCAAAAGTTGGAAGAGAGTAACCATGATCGAGAAACTGGTAGATGCCAAGACTGCACCACAGCACTAACCTCGCCATCTTTAAACTCAAGATTGAAATCTATAGACAAAAACAGTGAATAGGAGACACCCTCAAGTATTTGGGTTTGGAATATGAATTTTAAAAGTAAAATTGCTGAAAGCAGCCAAAAAATACGAATTTACTCACCGGTAATTCTATTTCTCGTAGTCCGTAGTGGATGCTGGGGACTCCGTAAGGACCATGGGGAATAGCGGGCTCCGCAGGAGACTGGGCACTTTAAAGAAAGATTTAGTGCTATCTGGTGTGCACTGGCTCCTCCCTCTATGCCCCTCCTCCAGACCTCAGTTAAGGAAACTGTGCCCGGAAGAGCTGACATTACAAGGAAAGGATTTTGGAATCCAGGGTAAGACTCATACCAGCCACACCAATCACACTGTACAACTTGTGATAAACTTACCCAGTTAACAGTATGAACAACAACTGAGCATCACTCAACCGATGCTACATAACCATAACCCTTTGTTAAGCAATAACTATATACACGTATTGCAGAAAGTCCGCACTTGGGACGGGCGCCCAGCATCCACTACGGACTACGAGAAATAGAATTACCGGTGAGTAAATTCTTATTTTCTCTAACGTCCTAGTAGATGCTGGGGACTCCGTAAGGACCATGGGGATTATACCAAAGCTCCCAAACGGGCGGGAGAGTGCGGATGACTCTGCAGCACCGAATGGGCAAACACCAGGTCCTCCTCAGCCAGGGTATCAAACTTGTAGAATTTTGCAAATGTGTTTGAACCCGACCAAGTAGCAGCTCGGCAAAGCTGTAATGCCGAGACCCCTCGGGCAGCCGCCCAAGAAGATCCCACCTTCCTTGTGGAATGGGCTTTCACTGATTTTGAACGCGGCAATCCAGCCGCAGAATGAGCCTGCTGAATCGTGTTACAGATCCAGCGAGCAAAGGTTTGCTTTGAAGCAGGAGCACCCAGCTTGTTGGATGCATACAGGATAAACAGCGAGTCAGTTTTCCTGACTCCAGGCGTCCTGGCAACATAGATCTTCAAAGCCCTGACTACATCAAGCAACTTGGAATCCTCCAAGTCACAAGTAGCCGCAGGCACCACAATGGGTTGGTTTAAATGAAAAGATGACACCACCTTTGGCAGAAACTGCGGACGAGTCCGCAATTCTGCCCTATCCATATGGAAAACCAGATAGGGGCTTTTACATGACAAAGCCACCAATTCTGACACACGCCTAGCTGAGGCTAAGGCCAACAGCATGACCACTTTCCACGTGAGATACTTTAGCTCCACTGTCTTAAGTGGCTCAAACCAGTGGGATTTCAGGAAACCCAAGACCACGTTAAGATCCCAAGGTGCCACTGGTGGCACAAAAGGAGGCTGAATATGCAGCACTCCCTTAACAAACGTCTGAACCTCAGGCAGTGAAGCCAGTTCTTTTTGAAAGAAAATGGATAGGGCCGAAATCTGGACCTTTATGGACCCTACTTTTAGGCCCATAGTCACACCTGACTGTAGGAAGTGCAGGAATCGACCCAGCTGGAATTCCTCTGTAGGGGCCTTCCTGGCCTCACACCAAGCAACATATTTTCGCCATATACGGAGATAATGTTTTGTGGTCAAGTCCTTCCTAGCCTTTATCAGCGTAGAAATAACTGCATCCGGAATGCCCTTTTCTGCTAGGATCCGGCGTTCAACCGCCATGCCGTCAAACGCAGCCGCGGTAAGTCTTGGAACAGACAGGGCCCCTGTTGCAACAGGTCCTGTCTGAGAGGCAGAGGCCATGGGTCCTCTATGAGCATTTCTCGCAGTTCCGGGTACCAAGTCCTTCTTGGCCAATCCGGAACAATGAGTATTGTTATCACTCCTCTTTTTCTTACGATTCTCAGTACCCTGGGTATGAGAGGAAGAGGAGGAAACACATAGACCGACTGGAATACCCACGGTGTCACCAGTGCATCCACAGCTATCGCCTGAGGGTCCCTTGACCTGGCGCAATACCTCTTTAAGTTTTTGTTGAGGCGGGACGCCATCATGTCCACCTGTGGCAGTTCCCATCGATTTACAATCTGCGTGAAGACTTCTTGATGAAGTCCCCACTCTCCCGGGTGGAGGTCGTGTCTGCTGAGGAAGTCTGCTTCCCAGTTGTCCACTCCCGGAATGAACACTGCTGACAGTGCTTGCACGTGATTCTCCGCCCAACGAAGAATCCTGGTGGCTTCCGCCATTGCCACCCTGCTTCTTGTGCCGCCCTGGCGGTTTACATAAGCGACTGCCGTGATGTTGTCTGACTGAATCAGCACTGGTTGGTCTCGAAGCAGAGGCTCCGCTTGATTCAGGGCGTTGTATATGGCCCGTAGCTCCAGGATATTGATGTGCAGACAAGTCTCCTGACTTGACCACCGCCCTTGGAAGTTTCTTCCTTGAGTGACTGCCCCCCACCCTCGGAGGCTTGCATCCGTGGTCACCAGGACCCAGTCCTGTATGCCGAATCTGCGGCCCTCGAGGAGGTGAGCACCTTGTAGCCACCACAGAAGAGACACCCTGGCCCTGGGGGACAGGGTGATCAGCCGATGCATCTGAAGATGCGATCCGGACCACTTGTCCAGCAGATCCCACTGAAAGATCCTCGCATGGAACCTGCCGAAGGGAATGGATTCGTATGACGCCACCATCTTTTCCAGGACGCGTGTGCAGTGATGCACCGACACCTGTTTTGGCTTTAGAAGGTCTCTGACCAGAGTCACGAGCCCCTGAGCCTTCTCCTCCGGGAGAAACACCTTCTTCTGGTCTGTGTCCAGAATCATGCCCAGGAAGGGCAGACGCGTCGCAGGAATCAGCTGCGACTTTGGAATGTTCAGAATCCAGCCGTGCTGACGCAACACTTCCTGAGAGTGTGCTACGCTGATCAGCAACTGCTCCCTGGACCTTGCCTTTATGAGGAGATCGTCCAAGTATGGGATAATTGTAACCCCTTGCTTCCGAAGGAGCACCATCATTTCCGCCATCACCTTGGTAAAAACTCTCGGTGCCGTGGACAGGCCAAACGGCAACGTCTGGAATTGGTAATGACAGTCCCGTACCACAAACCTGAGGTACTCCTGATGAGGCGGATAAATGGGGACATGCAAGTAAGCATCCTTGATGTCCAGAGACACCATAAAATCCCCCTCTTCCAGGCTTGCAATGACCACTCTGAGCGATTCCATTTTGAACTTGAATTTCTTCATATAAATGTTCAGGGATTTTAAATTTAAAATGGGTCTGACCGAACCGTCCGGTTTCGGTACCACAAACATAGTGGAATAGTAGCCCCTTCCCCAGGGCCGGTGCAAGGTATCTCGGCACCCTAGGCAAAACTTCAGCCTAAACCTTCCCCCCCACAAAAAAAACAAAACATTTGCTCTCCTTGGTGTCTGAATGCCTGTGTCTCTCACCTTTACTTACTGCTCGCATTTTGCCTGCTACCCATTCGGCTCCTTCTTCCCTCTCAACCCCTGCCCCCCCTCATTCCCCGCACCTCTCATTGCTTGTTTCACTCCCTGCCTGCATCCTTGCCCCACTGCCTACCTGATTCCTTCTCTCAGCCCCACACCTCTCACTAGCTTTCTTTTCTTTAACCCCTAGCCCCTCTCCCCAATGCGATTTCTCATCCAATGCAGCTCCTTTCCCAACATAGACATCTCAAATCAGGAGCACCACGGCAGATTTGGTGGCAATTTAAACTTAGCACAGTCACTCACACAGGAATCACCCACTGTTGCACACATTCACACACAGCAGTCACCCAATGTCACCCACACACAGCAGTCACCCAATGTCACCCACACACAGCAGTCACACAATGTCACCCACACACAGCATTCACCCAATGTCACCCACACACAGCAGTCACCCAATGTCACCCACACACAGCAGTCACACAATGTCACCCACACACAGCAGTCATTCACTGGCACCCATATACAGCATTCACCCAATATAACCCACAATGTCACCCACACACAAACAATGCACCCAGTAGTGCTCACCTAATGCCACCTTGCACTGCGCAGCTGGCTGGGAGGAGCCCGGGAGGCAGCTGTCATCCGCAGCCGCTATGTGTCTAGCCAGATAACTGGAAAAGTGTGGTACAGTAGCTGCAGCTGGTGTGACAGCTGTTCAGCGGCTCAGGGCAGCTCAGCTCCGCTCAATGTCAGGATCAGCAACACAGCAGCAACAGGAAGGGCGCATGGTCATTGAGAATGTCCCGGGTCCTAATGCTGTTGTGTTTTTGGTGCAAAGGGGAGGTCTTGACCCTCCTCAGCCTGGCCCTGGCAGCCCTGGATGGTAACAAGATGCAGGAGGTGGGGAGGCAGCAGGTAACATTTGGGAGCACAATCGCGGGAGGGGGGGGGGGGGGGGGGCTGGTAATGATGCGGAGAGGAGCAAGTAACATTCGGGAGCATAATTGCGCGGGGGGGGGGGATCGGGGTGAGCAAAAAAACTTGTTGGTCCCAGGGACCCACTACTTAAAAAAAATGGGGTCCTATTCCACTGTTTCTGGGTCCCATCACACATTATAGGGGGAGAGGCAGGAGGAAGTTGGTTAGAGCTGGAGGTAGAGGGGCTAAGGACAGACAGTGCTGGGGTGGGAGTGGGTAAGTGCAGACAACAGTTGGGCAGAACTAGGGGTAGGGAAGGGGGTAAGTGTAGACAGCAGTTGGGATTGTGCTGAGAGGGGAGAAAGGGGCTAAAGGCAGGCAGTGCTGAGGGTAGTGAATGGCTAAGGGTAGATAGTTGGGATAGTACTGGGGTGTAAGGAGGGGGTTAGGGGCAGGCAGTACTAGGAGTAAGGGGGGCAAGGGTGGGTAACAGCTGGGGCAGTACTTGGGGGTAAGGAAGAGGAAAGGGTAGGTAGCCATACTATAACAGCACAAAGCTGTACAAATGAGGGGCAGCCTACATAGTGGCGTGACGGGGAATGAATGTTATGTGTAACACCATCATAGCACTTAGTGGGTAACAGACAACTTGGATTGTCCTAACGCACTCCACTGACCACCAGACCAGCGCCGCCGACACCCGCCGCAAGCACAGTATGCAGCACATTAACAAGAGGCAGCAGGGATCCCGGCACACTGTGCACAGAGTGAGCATGCAGCACTGAGCAGTGTGAGCACACGCAGCAGCACACCCTGATCCTGTCCCCAATCACTTCCTGATCCTGTCCCCAATCACTCCCTGATCCTGTCCCCAATCACTCCCTGATCCTGTCCCCAATCACTTTCTGTTCCTGTCCCCAATCACTCCCTGATCCTGTCCCCAATCACTCCCTGATCCTGTCCCCAATCACTCCCTGATCCTGTCCCCAATCACTCCCCGATCCTGTCCCCAATCACTCCCTGTTCCTGTCCCCAATCACTCCCTGATCCTGTCCCCAATCACTCCCTGATCCTGTCCCCAATCACTTTCTGTTCCTGTCCCCAATCACTTTCTGTTCCTGTCCCCAATCACTCCCTGATCCTGTCCCCAATCACTCCCTGATCCTGTCCCCAATCACTCCCTGCTCCTGTCCCCAATCACTCCCTGTTCCCAATCACTCCCTGATCCTGTCCCCAATCACTCCCTGCTCCTGTCCCCAATCACTCCCTGTTCCCAATCACTCCCTGTTCCTGAGTCCATGCGCTCTAATCTTATTTTCACCACATTTTAGTATTGGTACATCGCTCTGTGTGTGTGCAGCCTACACGTCACACAGTTCAAGCAGGGGTAGTTTAAGAGAGGAGAGGGTCCGTAAGCATGCTCTGTGTGGGCCCCTTCCTCTTTGGTAGCACAGTTTCTCTGACATGCGGGGTCACGGCCAGTACAGGGCTAGTCCTCCCCGCATGTCAGGTTCCCCCTCGCACGGGTACAAAAGCATCGTATGGCGGCAATGCTTTTGCACCAGTAGCTCCCTACCTGCGCAGCCTAGCGGCTAACCGGTGCCTTGTGGGTCACAGTGGCTGCGTGTGACGTCACGCAGTTGCCACGTCCCGCCCCTGCAACGGTACGGACACGCCTGCGTTGTCTGGACTATGCCCCACCAACTGCATTCTAACGCCATTGGTACGCCCCCTCCTGCTCTTCGACCGCATCTCCCTGTCAATCAGGCAGAGGCGATGGCACCAGTGAGATGTTTTCGAACCTCACTGGGTGCGTACGCTGCGCGTGCGCACAATCAAAAGGGCTTCAGGCTGCGATCGCTGTTGTAGCAGCGATCAGGTCTGAATTAGGCCCATTGCACCTACACCATCTCTATATACCACACCTACACCATCTCTATATGCCGCACCTACACCATCTCTATATACCACACCTACACCATCTCTATATACCGCACGTACACCTTTTCTATATACCGCACCTACACCATCTCTATATACCGCACCTACACCATCTCTATATACCGCACCTACACCATCTCTATATACCGCACCTACACCTTCTCTATATACCGCACCCACACCTTCTCTATATACTGCACCTACACCATCTCTATACACCGCACCTTCACCATCTCTATATACCGCTCCTACACCTTCTCTATATACCGCACCTACACCATCTCTATATACCACACCTACACCATCTCTATATACCGCTCCTACACCATCCCTATGTATCGCACCTACACCTTCTCTATATACCGCACCTACACCATCTCTATATACCGCTCCTACACCTTCTCTATATGCCGCACCTACACCATCTCTATATACCGCACCCACACCTTCTCTATATACCACACCTACACCTTCTCTATATACCGCACCCACACCTTCTCTATACACCGCACCTTCACCATCTCTATATACCGCTCCTACACCTTCTCTATATGCCGCACCTACACCATCTCTATATACCACACCTACACCATCTCTATATACCGCTCCTACACCATCCCTATGTATCGCACCTACACCTTCTCTATATACCGCACCTACACCATCTCTATATACCGCTCCTACACCTTCTCTATATGCCGCACCTACACCATCTCTATATACCACACCTACACCATCTCTATATACCGCTCCTACACCATCCCTATGTATCGCACCTACACCTTCTCTATATACCGCACCTACACCATCTCTATATACCGCTCCTACACCTTCTCTATATGCCGCACCTACACCATCTCTATATACCACACCTACACCATCTCTATATACCGCTCCTACACCATCCCTATGTATCGCACCTACACCTTCTCTATATACCGCACCTACACCATCTCGATATGCCGCACCTACACCATCTCTATATACCACACCTACACCATCCCTATATACCGCACCTATACCTTCTCTATATACCGCACCTACACCATCCCTATATACCGCACCTACACCATCTCTATATACCGCACGTACACCTTTTCTATATACCGCACCTACACCATCTCTATATACCGCACCTACACCTTCTCTATATACCGCACCTACACCTTCTCTATATACCGCACCTACACCATCCCTATATACCGCACCTATACCTTCTCTATATGCCGCACCTACACCATCTCTATATACCGCACCTACACCATCTCTATATACCGCTCCTACACCATCCCTATGTATCGCACCTACACCTTCTCTATATACCGCACCTACACCATCTCGATATGCCGCACCTACACCATCTCTATATACCACACCTACACCATCCCTATATACCGCACCTATACCTTCTCTATATACCGCACCTACACCATCCCTATATACCGCACCTACACCATCTCTATATACCGCACGTACACCTTTTCTATATACCGCACCTACACCATCTCTATATACCGCACCTACACCTTCTCTATATACCGCACCTACACCTTCTCTATATACCGCACCTACACCATCCCTATATACCGCACCTATACCTTCTCTATATACCGCACCTACACCTTCTCTATATACTGCACCTACACCATCCCTATATACCGCACCTACACCATCTCTATATACCGCACGTACACCTTTTCTATATACCGCACCTACACCATCTCTATATACCGCACCTATACCTTCTCTATATACCGCACCTACACCTTCTCTATATACTGCACCTACACCATCCCTATATACCGCACCTATACCTTCTCTATATACCGCACCTACACCTTCTCTATATACCGCACCTACACCATCCCTATATACCGCACCTATACCTTCTCTATATACCGCACCTACACCTTCTCTATATACCGCACCTACACCATCCCTATATACTGCACCTACACCATCCCTATATACCGCACCTACACTATCCCTATATACCGCACCTACACCTTCTCTATATACCGCACCTACACCTTCTCTATATACCGCACCTACACCATCCCTATATACCGCACCTATACCTTCTCTGCATGATGCTCCTGAAGAGAACTTTCTGTGTATTGTGATTGAACCTTTCTAAACCAATAGCAGAAACCAGAACTACATGTCTGAAGTTTCTCTGCAAATTGAGATTGTCCTGGGGGATAAGGAGTTAACAGTCACAGATTCCCATGTAGGGGTGGGGGGGGGGGCAGTAGCACATTCCAAGAAGCTGTGGCACACACTACTGTGTATGTATTGCTTCAGTCAGTGTTTCTGTACACGTGCAGCAGGGAGCCGTGACCGGTCAGCCGGAGCTGGAGACAGAGCGCTGCAGTGCCTGGTGCTTCAGCCTGAATGTGTATGTCACAACAGAACAGACAGAGCCAGTGTGAGTTACCTTACATCGTACTGCACTGCACATTTCCTCTGTGTGCTGTACTGGAACAGTATCGTAGGTAACCACTGTTGGAGGGTGATGTGAAGAACGTGGGCGCTGTTGTTCCTTGGTTCCGGGGGAGGAGGGAAGAGAGAGGGAGGGAGGGCTGTACAAACTCCCCTGGGATGCGCGGCACTGATATTGGTTTATTTTAATGATTGCTGTCCCCCTCGCAGGCTGGCTCCTCCTCCACTTCTGCAGCCAGGCGAGGGGGACATCAATCATTAAAACAAACCAATATCCGTGCAGCGCGTCCCAGGGGACCACCCAAGCGCGTATTTGCGAACACTGGAGGTAACATTCGGGGGGGGGAGGGGCCGGGGGGATGATGACCCACTCACGTTGAACTAATGTTGAACAATTGTCAGCAATTGGGCACCCACGATATCCCTGGCTGCTCCTCGTCTCTTAAAGAAGAGAAGGAGCTTGGCTGAGCTGAGCTGAGGCGAGGTGAGGCAGGGTGATAAAGATAGCGTTCTCTGATTCATTCAGTGTGCAGTGCCGCCCTCCAGTGGTCGCCGCCCATAGGCAGCTGCCTAAAGCTGCCTAGTGGTATCGCCGGCCCTGCCCTTCCCCGTTGAAGGGGGGGAACCTCTACCACTACCTGCTGGAGAAAAAGTTTGTGAATTGCCGCCAACACTATCTCCCTTTCCATGGGGGAAGTTGGTAAGGCCGATTTTAGGTAACGGTGAGGGGTAATTCATGTGAAGGGGGAAAAGTCACTTCATGCTTTTTCTCCCCATATATATAAATCCTCTTGTCAGGGACAGGATTTTCCTCAGAAATGTGTAATACATCCTTCATTGCTACAATCATGTAGCGGATGGCTTTAGTCATTTTAGGCTGCAACTTTGCCTCATCGTCATCGACACTGGAGTCAGCTTCCGTGTCGACAACTGTGTCAACTATCTGGGATAGTGTGCGCTTTTGAGACCCTGACGGCCTCTGCGCTGTAGGATCAGGCACGGGTTGAGACCCTGACTGTCCCAAGGTTACAGTTTTATCATATAACACCTTCCACATATCCATCCAATCAGGTGTCGGCACCGTCGGCGGCGACACTACACTCAGCTGCACTTGTTCTGCCTCCACGTATCCTTCCTCATCAAACATGTCGACACAGGTGTACCGACACACAGCACACACACAGGGAATGCTCTGACTGAGGACAGGACCCCACAAAGGCCTTTGGGGAGACAGTTAGAGAGTATGCCAGCACACACCCCAGCGCTATATAACCCAGGGATTACACTGTACCTTAGTGTTTACCCCGTAGCTGCTGTTAAATATATCTCTGCGCCTAAATTTATGTGCCCCCCCCTCTCTTTTTCACCCTCTATTGCACCTGTATACTGCAGGGGAGAGCCTGGGGAGCGTCCTTCCAGCGGAGCTGTGAAGAGAAAATGGCGCTGGTGTGCTGAGGAAGAAGGCCCCGCCCCTTCAGCGGCGGGCTTCTGTCCCGCTTTAATGTGTAAAAAATGGCGGGGGCTCGGGCATATATACAGTCCCAGACTGTATATATGTCTATTTTTGCCAAAAAGGTAATTAATTGCTGCCCAGGGCGCCCCCCCCCCCCTGCGCCCTGCACCCTACAGTGACCGGAGTGTGCGGTGTGCTGTGGGAGCAATGGCGCACAGCTGCAGTGCTGTGCGCTACCTTAAGTGAAGACAGGAGTCTTCAGCCGCCGATTTCGATGTCTTCATGCTTCTGCTGCTTCTGTTCTTCTGGCTCTGCGAGGGGGACGGCGGCGCGGCTCCGGGAACGGACGATCAAGGTTAGGTACCTGTGTTCGATCCCTCTGGAGCTAATGGTGTCCAGTAGCCTAAGAAGCGCTACCTAGCTGCCGTGAGTAGGTTTGCTTCTCTCCCCTCAGTCCCTCGTAGCAGAGAGTCTGTTGCCAGCAGAAGCTCTCTGAAAATAAAAAACCTGACAAAATACTTTCTTTTCTAGCAAGCTCAGGAGAGGCCACTAGGAGCACCCAGCTCTGGCCGGGCACAGATTCTAACTGAGGTCTGGAGGAGGGGCATAGAGGAAGGAGCCAGTGCACACCAGATAGTACTAAATCTTTCTTTAGAGTGCCCAGTCTCCTGCGGAGCCCGCTATTCCCCATGGTCCTTACGGAGTCCCCAGCATCCACTAGGACGTTAGAGAAATCATTTTTGCTCGTTTTTGTTAATACAGTATTATTAACATCAATAACATTAATCATCACCGTCATCAGCATTAATATCATCATCACAAAATATTAGTTCATGCCTACTGGAATCCACCATTACAGAAGTATCTGTACTTTGATGTAATTAGTGGGAAAGATCTTCCTCATGGGATTTGTAGTTCATTTTTATGAACAACGGCTTTTCCACATTTATAGGAAGTAGCCTTGTACGTCAATCGCTCACGAGGTTCCTGGCTTTGGTAAATACTCTATCCGAGTGCACACTAGAGGGTGGGCAGCTTAGATAAAGCAAAGCTAGTTTGAACAAGGGGCTCCAATTTGCTTTTTTTCCTACCAGTATTCAAAGGGACTGTCTGACATGCTAATTTGTACATTGTCATTAAAATAATCCTACACCATTCTATTGATTGGTTACTGTATCAGATTGAAACACAGTAGAGGTGTCAGTAATTTTGGGCAATTCTATTAGGCCTGCCAGATGTTATAATAATGTTTTACTCTGGTGCGCTGAGTTGACTCTTCCTCGTCACCGATGGGTCTCTTGGAAAAGGTCATTTTTTTTCTTGGCATTAGCCCCAGCACTAGTACTGAGTTGTTGCTCCTGCTCTTCTATCGACTTATCCATGATTGGTTTTATTTTTGTCACCAGCCAAGAAATTAGTTTTTTACACTTGAGCATTGGTGTTGGGTGTAGATGATGTGAGACATCACAGCACTCAGAACAGTAATATAAACTCTGAACACACACTAATTAAATATGCAATATAATTTTTATGTTTATTTAAAAAAAGACTGCATTTTTTTGTTTTAGACGACAAAAGGAAAAAAATAGTTTAGCAATGTTTGTATAGAACTAGAACTCGTCAAAACAAAAAGTTCTCATTGCGGTGCAGCTGCCTCTAACATAGCAGAGAAACATAGAAACACAGAATTTGACGGCAGATAAGAACCACTTGGCCCATCTAGTCTGCCCCTTTTTTTAACCATACTGTTACCTCAAACCCTATGTGATCCTTATTCCTTTGTAAGGATATCCTTGATATATTTGAAAATTTCTATCATGTCCCCCCTTTCCCTTTTCTGCTCCAAACTATACATGTTAAGATATTTTAGTCTTTCCAGGTAAGTTCTGTGATTTAGGACATGCATCATTTTAGTTGCCCTTCTTTATACAGTCTCTAATGTATTTATATCCTTCTGAAAATATGGCCTCCAGAATTGAACACAGTATTCTAGATAAGGCCGTACCAATGACCTATACAGTGGCATTATTACTTCTCTAGAGTAATGAGTATACTATTTTTTGGACAAATAATAAACAATATTAGTGTTCATTCTAGCACCCTGCACCTCTCATTTCCAGCCTGGGGTGTCACTCTCTGCTCAGGATGCTTGTTGCACATGCTGATCTATATCTCAGTGCTGAGATACAGACTGTAGTCTGCTAGAAGCACCAGAGCAGAGAGTGACACCCCAGGCAGAAAGGAGGAATTGCACAGGTTGTGAGAGTTGCAGGGTGCTAGAATGAACACTAAGGGGTATATGCAATTGCGGTCGAATACCCGAAATTGTCGAAAAACTGGACTTTTTCGCCAATAGAAAAAAATCGACAATGCAATTCAGTACTTTCCGTCAAAAAAACGGACTTTCAAAATTCGACTTTTTGAAATTCGACATTAGTCAAATTCGACATTTCTGCAATGGTACAAATGAAGCAATTCGCCAAAAGTATATTCAATTGAAGTTTGGAAATTCGACAACAGTGCTTTTAGACAGTAAATTCGTCATTTTCAATCCGCCACACTTTGGTGGGGGAATCTAATAAAAAAAATGTAAAACATGTTTTTTTTGGCGTTTTTTTTTATTGGTAATAGCATATCTATTTATATTAGAGGGGATTAGGTACTTGGTTTGTCTATTTTGGAGGCACAAGTATTATTTATATATTTTTTAAAATATTATTATTATTATTATTATTATTATTATTTTAAATGGAATGGTAAAATCCCGAAAAAAAATGGCGTGGGGTCCCCCCTCCAAAGCATAACCAGCCTCGGGCTCTTCGAGCCGGTCCTGGTTCTAAAAATCCGGAGGAAAAAATGACAGGGGATCCCCCGTATTTTTAAAACCAGCACCGGGCTCTGCGCCTGGTGCTGGTGCAAAAAATACGGGGGACAAAAAGAGTAGGGGTCCCCCGTATTTTTTTACACCAGCATCGGAGTCCACTAGCTGGACAGATATTGCCACAGCCGGGGGTCACTTTTATACAGCGCCCTGCGGCCGTGGCATTAAATATCCAACTAGTCACCCCTGGCCGGGGTACCCTGGGGGAGTGGGGACCCCTTCAATCAAGGGCCCCCCCCAGCCACCCAAGGGCCAGGCGTGAAGCCCGAGGCTGTCCCCCCCATCCAAGGGCTGCGGATGGGGGGCTGATAGCCTTCGGAAAAATGAAAGAATGTTTTTTCCAGTAGTACTACAAGTCCCAGCAAGCCTCCCCCGCAAGCTGGTACTTGGAGAACCACAAGTACCAGCATGCGGGAGAAAAACGGGCCTGCTGGTACCTGTAGTTCTACTGGGAAAAAAATACCCAAATAAAAACAGGACACGCACACCGTGAAAGTACAACTTTATTTCACACCTGCCGACACACACATACTTACCTATGTTGACACGACGTTCGGTTCCACTTGTCCAAGTAGAATCCGGGGTACCTGTGAATAAAATTATACTCACCTCAATCCAGTGTCCAGGTTATAATCCACGTACTTGGCAAAAAAAAAAACGAACACCCGGACCAAACGGACTGAAAGGGGTCCCATGTTTACACATGGGACCCCTTTCCACGAATGCCGAGTCCCACGTGACTGCTGTCACAGAAGGTCCCTTCAGCCAATCAGGAAGCGCTACTTCGTGGCACTCACCTGATTGGCTGTATGCGAGTCTGCTGTCAGACAGCGCATCGCAAAGCCTCTCCATTATATTCAATGGTGGGAACTTTGCGTCAGCGGTGAGGTCACCCGCGGTCAGCGGCTGACCGCGGGTAACCCCACCGCTACCCGCAAAGTTCCCACCATTGAAACTAATGGAGGGAGCTGTGCGATGCGCTGTCTGACAGCAGACTCGCATACAGCCAATCAGGTGAGTGCCACGAAGTAGCGCTTCCTGATTGGCTGAAGGGACCTTCTGTGACAGCAGTCACGTGGGGTCCCGGCATTCATGGAAAGGGGTCCCATGTGTAAACATGGGACCCCTTTCAGTCCGTTTGGTCCGGGTGTTCGTTTTTTTTTTGCCAAGTATGTGGATTATGACCTGCACACTGGATTGAGGTGAGTATAATTTTATTCACAGGTACCCCGGATCATCGGCGACATTGCAGACGTGGCAGTCGGCGGGTCAACATAGGTAAGTATGTATGTGTCGGCATGTATGAAATAAACTTTTACTTTCACGGTGTGTGTCTCCTGTTTTTATTTGGGTATTTTTTTTCCAGTAGAACTACAGGTACCAGCGGGCCCGTTTTTCTCCCGCATGCTGGTACTTGTGATTCTCCAAGTACCAGCTTGCGGGGGAGGCTTGCTGGGACTTGTAGTACTACTGGAAAAAACAATATTCTTTCATTTTTCCAAAGGCTATCAGCCCCCCATCCGCAGCCCTTGGATGGGGGGGGGACAGCCTCGGGCTTCACCCCTGGCCCTTGGGTGGCTGGGGGGGACACCCCTTGATTGAAGGGGTCCCCACTCCCCCAGGGTACCCCGGCCAGGGGTGACTAGTTGGATATTTAATGCCACGGCCGCAGGGCGCTGTATAAAAGTGACCCCCGGCTGTGGCATTATCTGTCCAGCTAGTGGAGCCCGATGCTGGTGTAAAAAATACGGGGGACCCCTACTCTTTTTGTCCCCCGTATTTTTTGCACCAGCACCAGGCGCAGAGCCCGGTGCTGGTTTTAAAAATACGGGGGATCCCATGACATTTTTTCCCCCGGATTTTTAGAACCAGGACCGGCTCGAAGAGCCCGAGGCTGGTTATGCTTTGGAGGGGGGACCCTACGCAATTTTTTTCGGGTTTTTTCCCGTTTTTTTAAAAATCGGAACAAAATCCGTCAAATCGGCCGTTTTTCGTCAGCGGGACTGTCGAATCCGTTTTTTATTGAATATGGTCAATTTCGGCACCCACTTGCCGAAATTAGACGGTCGAATTGTGTCGAATTAAAAAACGGCCGAAAAATTGCAGCGATTCGCCGCTAATTGCATATACCCCTATATATCATATAGTATACTACAGTGGTAGATTTCCTAGGGGACAAAAAGTGCAGGTTCATTTTAATCACAGCCCCCTATAGTGAATTTGTATTTTTTAAAACACAGTGCCTGAACACACAAACAACACAATGCTCCTAGTAAAATGACACCCGAAAATGACGCTACATTTTTTAAGGCACAGTGCCTGACAAACGCTGTTTTATAATTTTTTAACATAATGCCTGAAGAACACAGAATGCCTCACTGTGCACTTATGGCAGTGGCACCCTATGGCTTTTTTTTTAGTTAATAAGACGGTGGACCCGATTCAGACCTGATCACTCCTCTGCGAATTTGCAGAGGTTTGCGATCACATAGTCGCCGGCCAAACAGAGTGAATACCCGCCCGTGCAAGTCTGCGTACACCTTGCAAAGTTCTGCTACAAATCAGTTCGCAACTCACCATCTAATGTTTTGTCCAGTCTGTGCGAGCCCAAGACCTACTCCTACAGTGCAATAGAATTAGGCTGTTCGGGTCTGAAGCTGACGTCACACAGCCTCCCTGAAAACGCTTGGGCACGCCTGCGTTTTTCCTGACACTCCCAGAAAACAGGCAGTTAGCACCCACAACCGTCCGATTCCTGTCAATCTGCGTACGTCTAGCAATCAAAAAAGACGGGGGATTCTTTTGTAGTTTTGCCTTGCACGTGCGCATTACGATCCATACATATGCGCAGTCGATCGATACTCGCCCGCCGTGTGAAATTGAACAACAGCAATTAGGTCTGAATCAGGCCCAGTGCTCTTAATGGTGTTTTTTTTCTTTGTTTTGCTTTTTACACAATGCTTGAAAGGCACACAATACAGTTTCTCACAGTGCAGCAAACCCTCTCCCTCCGGTCTCCTGTGTGAAATGGCGCCCAATCACAAGGAAGGGACTTATATGCAACCCAAAACAGGCAAGATCTGGCACTGGGAAGATACTGATTTGCCTCACTTGGGATCTGAACTTGGCGGGAAGCCAAGTGCCCGGATCAACTTGTAACTAGTAAGTTTAGGTGTGTTCGGTTTCCTGGAAACTGAACATGCTCATCTCTATTTTAAACCAAGTGTCAGCAACCTATATAGGACATTGGGAGATGTCTCCATTTTTTAAAATAAGACATCTGCTGAATGAACTTTGGTCAGGTGGCAGAGTTTAAATTAGAGGGATGAGGTGGTATTCCCCCCCCCCCCCCCCCCACCGGGACCCTGCATCAGGCCTAGGCCCAGGTAATCAACCCCCTTCTCGGCTGCCATACTGGTGCTATTAGGGGTGCTCTGTCATCAGCTCTGAGGATGGGCACTGCAGCGTCCTTGAGAAACCCCATACATTGCATCAGAGCATAAAGTAGGGCCACCACGTATAAAGTTAGATAATATTTAAGGAATGGATCAGAAAAATAAGAATTTACTTACCGATAATTCTATTTCTCATAGTCCGTAGTGGATGCTGGGGACTCCGAAAGGACCATGGGGAATAGCGGCTCCGCAGGAGACTGGGCACAAAAGTAAAAAGCTTTAGGACTACCTGGTGTGCACTGGCTCCTCCCCCTATGACCCTCCTCCAAGCCTCAGTTAGGATACTGTGCCCGGACGAGCGTACACAATAAGGAAGGATTTTGAATCCCGGGTAAGACTCATACCAGCCACACCAATCACACCGTACAACTTGTGATCTGAACCCAGTTAACAGCATGATAACAGAAGGAGCCTCTGAAAAGATGGCTCACAACAACAATAACCCGATTTTGTAACAATAACTATGTACAAGTAATGCAGACAATCCGCACTTGGGATGGGCGCCCAGCATCCACTACGGACTATGAGAAATAGAATTATCGGTAAGTAAATTCTTATTTTCTCTAACGTCCTAGTGGATGCTGGGGACTCCGAAAGGACCATGGGGATTATACCAAAGCTCCCAAACGGGCGGGAGAGTGCGGATGACTCTGCAGTACCGAATGAGAGAACTCCAGGTCCTCCTCAGCCAGGGTATCAAATTTGTAGAATTTAGCAAACGTGTTTGCCCCTGACCAAGTAGCTGCTCGGCAAAGTTGTAAAGCCGAGACCCCTCGGGCAGCCGCCCAAGATGAGCCCACTTTCCGTGTGGAATGGGCTTTAACAGATTTTGGCTGTGGCAGGCCTGCCACAGAATGTGCAAGCTGAATTGTACTACAAATCCAACGAGCAATCGTCTGCTTAGAAGCAGGAGCACCCAGCTTATTGGGTGCATACAAGATAAACAGCGAATCAGATTATCTGACTCCAGCCGTCCTGGAAACATACATTTTCAGGGCCCTGACTACGTCCAGCAACTTGGAATCCTCCAAGTCTCTAGTAGCCGCAGGCACCACAATAGGCTGGTTCAAGTGAAAAGCTGAAACCACCTTAGGGAGAAATTGAGGACGAGTCCTCAATTCTGCCCTGTCCGTATGAAAAATTAGGTAAGGGCTTTTATAGGATAAAGCCGCCAATTCTGAGACACGCCTGGCTGAAGCCAGGGCTAACAGCATTACCACTTTCCATGTGAGATATTTTAAGTCCACAGTGGTGAGTGGTTCAAACCAATGTGATTTTAGGAATCCCAAAACTACATTGAGATCCCAAGGTGCCACTGGAGGCACAAAAGGAGGCTGTATATGCAGTACTCCCTTGACAAACGTCTGAACTTCAGGAACAGAAGCCAGTTCTTTTTGGAAGAATATTGACAGGGTCGAAATTTGAACCTTAATGGACCCTAATTTGAGGCCCATAGACAGTCCTGTTTGCAGGAAATGCAGGAAACGACCCAGTTGAAATTCCTCTGTAGGGGCCTTCCTGGCCTCGCACCACGCAACATATTTACGCCAAATACGGTGATAATGTTGTACGGTTACATCCTTCCTGGCTTTGATCAGGGTAGGGATGACTTCATCCGGAATGCCTTTTTCCTTCAGGATCCGGCGTTCAACCGCCATGCCGTCAAACGCAGCCGCGGTAAGTCTTGGAACAGACATGGTCCCTGCTGGAGCAGGTCCTTTCTTAGAGGTAGAGGCCACGGGTCTTCCGTGAGCATCTCTTGAATTTCCGGGTACCAAGTCCTTCTTGGCCAATCCGGAGCCACGAGTATAGTCTTTACTCCTCTCCTTCTTATGATTCTCAGTACTTTTGGTATGAGAGGAAGAGGAGGGAACACATACACTGACTGGTACACCCACGGTGTTACCAGAGCGTCCACAGCTATTGCCTGAGGGTCCCTTGACCTGGCGCAATATCTGTCCAGTTTTTTTGTTGAGGCGGGACGCCATCATGTCCACCTTTGGTTTTTCCCAACGGTTCACAATCATGTGGAAGACTTCTGGGTGAAGTCCCCACTCCCCCGGGTGAAGATCGTGTCTGCTGAGGAAGTCTGCTTCCCAGTTGTCCACTCCCGGAATGAACACTGCTGACAGTGCTATCACATGATTCTCCGCCCAGCGAAGAATCCTTGCCACTTCCATCATTGCCCTCCTGCTTCTTGTGCCGCCCTGTCTGTTTACGTGGGCGACTGCCGTGATGTTGTCCGACTGGATCAACACCGGCTGACCCTGAAGCAGAGGTCTTGCCTGACTTAGGGCATTGTAAATGGCCCTTAGTTCCAGGATATTTATGTGAAGTGACGTTTCCATGCTTGACCACAAGCCCTGGAAATTTCTTCCCTGTGTGACTGCTCCCCAGCCTCTCAGGCTGGCATCCGTGGTCACCAGGACCCAATCCTGAATGCCGAATCTGCGGCCCTCTAGGAGATGAGCACTCTGTAACCACCATAGGAGAGACACCCTTGTCCTTGGAGACAGGGTTATCCGCTGATGCATTTGAAGATGCGATCCGGACCATTTGTCCAGCAGATCCCACTGAAAAGTTCTTGCGTGGAATCTGCCGAATAGAATCGCTTCGTAAGAAGCCACCATCTTTCCCAGGACCCTTGTGCATTGGTGTACTGACACTTGGCCTGGTCTTAGGAGGTTCCTGACTAGGTCGGATAACTCCTTGGCTTTCTCCTCCGGGAGAAACACCTTTTTCTGTACTGTGTCCAGAATCATCCCTAGGAACAGCAGACGTGTCGTCGGAATCAGCTGCGATTTTGGAATATTTAGAATCCATCCGTGCTGTCGTAGTACTACTTGAGATAGTGCTACTCCGACCTCTAACTGTTCTCTGGACCTTGCCCTTATCAGGAGATCGTCCAAGTAAGGGATAATTAAGACGCCTTTTCTTCGAAGAAGAATCATCATTTCGGCCATTACCTTGGTAAAGACCCGGGGTGCCGTGGACAATCCAAACGGCAGCGTCTGAAACTGATAGTGACAGTTCTGTACCACAAACCTGAGGTACCCTTGGTGAGAAGGGCAAATTGGGACATGGAGGTAAGCATCCTTGATGTCCAGAGACACCATATAGTCCCCTTCTTCCAGGTTCGCTATCACTGCTCTGAGTGACTCCATCTTGAACTTGAACCTTTTTATGTAAGTGTTCAAGGATTTCAGATTTAAAATGGGTCTCACCGAGCCGTCCGGCTTCGGTACCACAAACAGCGTGGAATAATACCCCTTTCCCTGTTGTAGGAGGGGTACCTTGATTATCACCTGCTGGGAATACAGCTTGTGAATGGCTTCCAATACCGCCTCCCTGTCGGGGGGAGACATTGGTAAAGCAGACTTCAGGAACCGGCGAGGGGGAGACGTCTCGAATTCCAATTTGTACCCCTGAGATACTACCTGCAGGATCCAGGGGTCCACTTGCGAGTGAGCCCACTGCGCGCTGAAATTCTTGAGACGGGCCCCCACCGTGCCTGAGTCCGCTTGTAAGGCCCCAGCGTCATGCTGAGGACTTGGCAGAAGCGGGGGAGGGCTTCTGTTCGTGGGAAGAGGCTGTCTGCTGCAGTCTTTTTCCCCTTCCTCTGCCCCGGGGCAGATATGAGTGGCCTTTTGCCCGCTTGCCCTTATGGGGACGAAAGGACTGAGCCTGAAAAGACGGTATCTTTTTCTGCTGCGAGGTGACTTGGGGTAAAAAGGTGGATTTTCCAGCCGTTGCCGTGGCCACCAGGTCCGATAGACCGACCCCAAATAACTCCTCCCCTTTATACGGCAATACTTCCATATGCCGTTTGGAATCCGCATCACCTGACCACTGTCGTGTCCATAATCCTCTTCTGGCAGAAATGGACATCGCACTTACTCTTGATGCCAGAGTGCAAATATCCCTCTGTGCATCTCGCATATATAGAAATGCATCCTTTAAATGCTCTATAGTCAATAATACATTGTCCCTGTCTAGGGTATCAATATTTTCAGTCAGAGAATCCGACCAAGCCACCCCAGCACTGCACATCCAGGCTGAGGCGATTGCTGGTCGCAGTATAATACCAGTATGAGTGTATATACTTTTAAGGATATTTTCCAGCTTTCTATCAGCTGGTTCCTTGAGGGCGGCCGTATCTGGGGACGGTAACGCCACTTGTTTTGATAAGCGTGTGAGCGCCTTATCTACGCTAGGGGGTGTTTCCCAACGCGCCCTAACCTCTGGCGGGAAAGGGTATAATGCCAATAACTTTTTAGAAATTAGCAGTTTTTTATCGGGGGAAACCCACGCTTCATCACACACCTCATTTAATTCATCTGATTCGGGAAAAAATAAGATTTTACTTACCGATAAATCTATTTCTCGTAGTCCGTAGTGGATGCTGGGGACTCCGTCAGGACCATGGGGATTAGCGGCTCCGCAGGAGACAGGGCACAAAAATAAAGCTTTAGGATCAGGTGGTGTGCACTGGCTCCTCCCCCCATGACCCTCCTCCAAGCCTCAGTTAGGATACTGTGCCCGGACGAGCGTACACAATAAGGAAGGATTTTGAATCCCGGGTAAGACTCATACCAGCCACACCAATCACACCGTACAACTTGTGATCTGAACCCAGTTAACAGTATGACAACGTAGGAGCCTCTGAACAGACGGCTCACAACAATAACAACCCGATTTCTTTGTAACAATAACTATGTACAAGTATTGCAGACAATCCGCACTTGGGATGGGCGCCCAGCATCCACTACGGACTACGAGAAATAGATTTATCGGTAAGTAAAATCTTATTTTCTCTAACGTCCTAGTGGATGCTGGGGACTCCGTCAGGACCATGGGGATTATACCAAAGCTCCCAAACCGGCGGGAGAGTGCGGATGACTCTGCAGCACCGAATGAGAGAACTCCAGGTCCTCTTTAGCCAGGGTATCAAATTTGTAGAATTTTACAAACGTGTTCTCCCCCGACCACGTAGCTGCTCGGCAGAGTTGTAATGCCGAGACCCCTCGGGCAGCCGCCCAGGATGAGCCCACCTTCCTTGTGGAATGGGCCTTGACAGATTTAGGCTGTGGCAGGCCTGCCACAGAATGTGCAAGTTGAATTGTGCTACAAATCCAACGAGCAATCGTCTGCTTAGAAGCAGGAGCACCCAGCTTGTTGGGTGCATACAGTATAAACAGCGAGTCAGATTTTCTGACTCCAGCCGTCCTTGAAATATATATTTTCAATGCCCTGACAACGTCCAGCAACTTGGAATCCTCCAAATCGCTAGTAGCCGCAGGCACCACAATAGGCTGGTTCAGGTGAAACGCTGACACCACCTTAGGCAGAAAATGAGGACGCGTCCGCAGTTCTGCCCTGTCCGAATGGAAAATCAGATATGGGCTTTTATACGATAAAGCCGCCAATTCTGACACTCTCCTGGCTGAAGCCAGGGCCAGTAGCATGGTTACTTTCCATGTAAGATATTTCAAATCCGCCGATTTGAGTGGCTCAAACCAATGGGATTTGAGAAAATCCAAAACTACATTAAGGTCCCACGGAGCCACTGGGGGCACAACCGGGGGCTGTATATGTAGTACTCCTTTTACAAAAGTCTGGACTTCAGGAACTGAAGCCAATTCTTTCTGGAAGAAAATCGACAGGGCCGAAATTTGAACCTTAATGGACCCCAACTTGAGGCCCATAGACAATCCTGTTTGCAGGAAATGTAGGAATCGACCCAATTGAAATTCCTCCGTGGGGGCCTTCCTGGCCTCACACCACGCAACATATTTTCTCCAAATGCGGTGATAATGTTGTGCAGTCACCTCCTTCCTGGCTTTTACCAGTGTAGGAATGACCTCTTCCGGAATGCCTTTTTCCCTTAGAATTCGGCGTACAACCGCCATGCCGTCAAACGCAGCCGCGGTAAGTCTTGGAATAGACACGGTCCCTGCTGAAGCAGGTCCCGTCTTAGAGGTAGAGGCCACGGATCTTCCGTGAGCATCTCCTGAAGTTCCGGGTACCAAGTTCTTCTTGGCCAATCCGGAGCCACGAGTATCGTTCTTACTCCCCTTTGCCGTATAATTCTCAGTACTTTTGGTATGAGAGGCAGAGGAGGAAACACATACACTGACTGGAACACCCACGGCGTTACCAGAGCGTCCACAGCTATTGCCTGAGGGTCTCTTGACCTGGCGCAATACCTGTCCAGTTTTTTGTTGAGGCGAGACGCCATCATGTCCACCTTTGGTTTTTCCCAACGGTTCACAATCATGTGGAAGACTTCTGGATGAAGTCCCCACTCTCCCGGGTGTAGATCGTGTCTGCTGAGGAAGTCTGCTTCCCAGTTGTCCACTCCCGGAATGAACACTGCTGACAGTGCTATCACATGATCTTCTGCCCAGCGAAGAATCCTTGCAGCTTCTGCCATTGCTCTCCTGCTTCTTGTGCCGCCCTGTCTGTTTACGTGGGCGACTGCCGTGATGTTGTCCGACTGGATCAACACCGGCTGACCCTGAAGCAGGGGTTTTGCCAGGCTTAGAGCATTGTAAATCGCTCTTAGCTCCAGTATATTTATGTGAAGAGACATCTCCAGGTTTGACCATACTCCCTGGAAGTTTCTTCCCTGTGTGACCGCTCCCCAGCCTCTCAGACTGGCATCCGTGGTCACCAGGACCCAGTCCTGTATGCCGAATCTGCGGCCCTCTAACAGATGAGCACTCTGCAACCACCACAGAAGAGACACCCTTGTCCGTGGCGACAAAGTTATCCGCTGATGCATCTGCAGATGCGATCCGGACCATTTGTCCAGCAGATCCCACTGAAAAGTTCGTGCGTGGAATCTGCCGAATGGAATCGCTTCGTAAGAAGCCACCATCTTTCCCAGGACTCTTGTGCATTGATGCACAGACACGTTCCCTGGTTTTAGGAGGTTCCTGACAAGTTCGGATAACTCCTTGGCTTTCTCCTCCGGAAGAAACACCTTTTTCTGAACCGTGTCCAGAATCATTCCCAGGAACAGCAGACGTGTCGTCGGGGTCAATTGAAATTTTGGAAAATTCAGAATCCACCCGTGCTGTTGCAGCACTATTTGGGTTAGTGCTACTACGTCCCCCAGCTGTTCCCTGGACCTTGCCCTTATCAGGAGATCGTCCAAGTAAGGGATAATTAATACGCCTTTTCTTCGTAGAAGAAACATCATTTCGGCCATTACCTTGGTAAAGACCCGAGGTGCCGTGGACAATCCAAACGGCAGCGTCTGAAACTGATAATGACAGTTTTGCACCACGAACCTGAGGTACCCTTGATGTGAAGGGCAAATTGGGACATGCAGGTAAGCATCCTTGATGTCCAGGGACACCATAAAGTCCCCTTCTTCCAGATTCGCTATCACTGCTCTGAGTGACTCCATCTTGAACTTGAATTTTTGTATGTACAGGTTCAAAGATTTCAGATTTAGAATAGGTCTTACCGAGCCGTCCGGCTTCGGTACCACAAATAGTGTGGAATAATACCCCTTTCCCTGTTGTAGGAGGGGTACCTTGACTATCACCTGCTGAGAATACAGCTTGTGAATGGCTTCCAATACCGTCGCCCTGTCTGAGGGAGACGTTGGCAGAGCAGACTTTAGGAACCGGCGAGGGGGAGACTTCTCGAATTCCAACCTGTAACCCTGAGATATTATCTGCAGGATCCAGGGGTCCACCTGTGAGTGAGCCCACTGTGCGCTGAAATTCTTGAGTCGACCCCTCACCGCCCCTGAGTCCGCTTGTAAAGCCCCAACGTCATGCTGAGGGCTTTGCAGAAGCCGGGGGGGGCTTCTGCTCCTGGGAAGAAGCTGCTTGGTGCACTCTCTTACCCTTTCCTTTGCCTCGGGGCAAATATGACTGTCCTTTCGCCCGCTTGTTCCTATAGGAACGAAAGGACTGCGGCTGAAAAGACGGTGTCTTTTTCTGTTGGGAGGGGACCTGAGGTAAAAAAGGTGGATTTCCCGGCTGTTGCCGTGGCCACCAAATCCGATAGACCGACCCCAAATAATTCCTCCCCCTTATACGGCAATACTTCCATATGCCGTTTGGAATCCGCATCACCTGACCATTGTCGCGTCCATAAACTTCTTCTGGCAGATATAGACATCGCACTTACTCTCGATGCCAGAGTGCAAATATCCCTCTGTGCATCTCGCATATATAGAAATGCATCCTTTAAATGCTCTATAGTCAGTAAAATACTGTCCCTATCCAGGGTATCAATATTTTCAGTCAGGGAATCCGACCAAACCACCCCAGTACTGCACATCCATGCAGAGGCGATGGCTGGTCGCAGTATAACACCAGTATGAGTGTATATACTTTTCAGGGTAGTTTCCAGCCTCCTATCTGCTGGATCCTTGAGGGCGGCCGTTTCAGGAGACGGTAACGCCACTTGTTTTGATAAGCGTGTGAGCGCCTTATCCACCCTAGGGGGTGTTTCCCAGCGCGCCCTAACCTCTGGCGGGAAAGGATATAATGCCAATAACTTCTTTGAAATTAGCAGTTTTCTATCGGGGTTAACCCACGCTTCATCACACACTTCATTCAATTCGTCTGATTCAGGAAAAACTACAGGTAGTTTTTTCAGACCCCACATAATACCCCTTTTTGTGGTACATGCAGTATCAGAGATATGTAAAGCCTCCTTCATTGCCGTGATCATATAACGTGTGGCCCTACTGGAAAATACGTTTGTTTCTTCACCGTCGACACTAGATTCGGTGTCCGTGTCTGGGTCTGTGTCGACCGACTGAGGTAAAGGGCGTTTTACAGCCCCTGACGGTGTCTGAGACGCCTGTACAGGTACTAACTGGTTTTCCGGCCGTCTCATGTCGTCAACTGATTTTTGTAATGTGCTGACATTATCACGTAATTCCATAAATAAAGCCATCCATTCCGGTGTCGACTCCCTAGGGGGTGACATCACCATTACCGGCAATTGCTCCGCCTCCACACCAACATCGTCCTCATACATGTCGACACACACGTACCGACACACAGCAGACACACAGGGAATGCTCTTATCGAAGACAGGACCCCACTAGCCCTTTGGGGAGACAGAGGGAGAGTTTGCCAGCACACACCCAAGCGCTATAAATATATAGGAACAACCCTATAGAAGTGTTGTCTCCCTTATAGCAGCTTAATATATATCAAAAACGCCAAAAAAAGTGCCCCCCCCTCTCTTTTTTACCCTGTTTCTGTAGTGCAGTGCAGGGGAGAGTCCTGGGAGCCTTCCTCGCAGCGGAGCTGAGCAGGAAAATGGCGCTGTGTGCTGAGGAGATAGGCCCCGCCCCCTATTTCGGCGGGCTCTTCTCCGGAGTTTGTGAGACCTGGCAGGGGTTAAATACATCCATATAGCCCCAAGGGCTATATGTGATGTATTTTTTAGCCAGAACAAGGTATTCTCATTGCTGCCCAGGGCGCCCCCTGCAGCGCCCTGCACCCTCCGTGACCGCTGGTGTGAAGTGTGTGACAACAATGGCGCACAGCTGCAGTGCTGTGCGCTACCTCATGAAGACTGAAAAGTCTTCTGCCGCCGGTTTCTGGACCTCTTCGCTTTTCGGCATCTGTAAGGGGGTCGGCGGCGCGGCTCCGGGACCGGACTCCATGGCTGGGCCTGTGTTCGATCCCTCTGGAGCTAATGGTGTCCAGTAGCCTAAGAAGCCAATCCATCCTGCACGCAGGTGAGTTCACTTCTTCTCCCCTAAGTCCCTTGTTGCAGTGAGCCTGTTGCCAGCAGGACTCACTGAAAATAAAAAACCTAAAAACTTTTTCTAAGCAGCTCTTTAGGAGCTCGGACGGGCACAAAAACCTAACTGAGGCTTGGAGGAGGGTCATGGGGGGAGGAGCCAGTGCACACCACCTGATCCTAAAGCTTTATTTTTGTGCCCTGTCTCCTGCGGAGCCGCTAATCCCCATGGTCCTGACGGAGTCCCCAGCATCCACTAGGACGTTAGAGAAACAACGGGTAGTTTTTTCACACCCCACATAATACCCTTTTTTGTGGTACTTGTAGTATCAGAAATGTTCAAAACCTCCTTCATTGCCGTGATCATGTAACGTGTGGCCCTACTGGAAAATACGTTTGTTTCCTCACCGTCGACACTGGAGTCAGTGTCCGTGTCTGGGTCTGTGTCGACCACCTGAGGTAACGGGCGCTTTAGAGCCCCTGACGGTGTTTGAGACGCCTGTACAGGTATTAACTGATTTGCCGGCTGTCTCATGTCGTCAACAGTCTTTTGTAAAGTGCTGCCACTATCACGTAATTCTTTCCATAAGACCATCCAGTCAGGTGTCGACTCCCTAGGGGGTGACATCACTAACACAGGCAATTGCTCCGCCTCCACATCATTTTCCTCCTCATACATGTCGACACAACGTACCGACACACAGCACACACACAGGGAATGCTCTGATAGAGGACAGGACCCCACTAGCCCTTTGGGGAGACAGAGGGAGAGTTTGCCAGCACACACCAGAGCGCTATATATATACAGGGATAACCTTATATAAGTGTTTTTCCCTAATATAGCTGCTGTATATTTATATGCCAAATTAGTGCCCCCCCTCTCTTGTTTTACCCTGTTTCTGTAGTGCAGGACTGCAGGGGAGAGTCAGGGAGCCTTCCTCCAACGGAGCTGTGAGGAAAAAATGGCGCCAGTGTGCTGAGGAGATAGGCTCCGCCCCTTTTTCGGCGGCCTTTCTCCCGCTTTTTTATGTAAAAATTGGCAGGGGTTAAATACATCCATATAGCCCAGGAGCTATATGTGATGTATTTTTTGCCAAAAAAGGTGTTTTTATTGCGTCTCAGGGCGCCCCCCCCCAGCGCCCTGCACCCTCAGTGACCGGAGTGTGAAGTGTGCTGAGAGCAATGGCGCACAGCTGCAGTGCTGTGCGCTACCTTATAGAAGACAGGACGTCTTCTGCCGCCGATTTTCCGGACCTCTTCCGTCTTCTGGCTCTGTAAGGGGGACGGCGGCGCGGCTCTGGGACCCATCCATGGCTGGGCCTGTGATCGTCCCTCTGGAGCTAATGTCCAGTAGCCTAAGAAGCCCAATCCACTCTGCACGCAGGTGAGTTCGCTTCTTCTCCCCTTAGTCCCTCGGTGCAGTGAGCCTGTTGCCAGCAGGTCTCACTGAAAATAAAAAACCTACTTTAAACTTTTACACTAAGCAGCTCAGGAGAGCCCCTTAGCCTGCACCTGTCTCGTTCGGGCACAAAAATCTAACTGAGGCTTGGAGGAGGGTCATAGGGGGAGGAGCCAGTGCACACCAGGTAGTCCTAAAGCTTTTTACTTTTGTGCCCAGTCTCCTGCGGAGCCGCTATTCCCCATGGTCCTTTCGGAGTCCCCAGCATCCACTAGGACGTTAGAGAAAAGCTGATGTCTCTGTAAGGTATGAGGAGAAGTCGGATCTCAATTTCAGTATATGGGTGGGAGCTGAATATAAATGAACCAAGTTAGCTAGCAATCTACCAGACTTATTGCTCCAACGACAACTATACTGAGCTTGTTCAGTGCACAATGTATCATATACGTTTTTAGTGTCTGCATAAGCCTGTCTAGTTTCTGGAAAATCCAGCAGGAAAAGCACCTCAAAGTTCTGTGATAAAGTCCTGCTTAGTGCCTCAACCCTAGATATCAAGGACTTGCATTGCCTGGCAACATATTACATTGTTGGACCTCACAACACTGGCTTAGAAGCTGCTCAAAATCAGTTGATACCATCAAAATGTTCAATATTGTCATCAACAAAGTTGAGTTAAGCTTTCTCCAAGTGTGCCCTAAAGTCAGTCACTTTTCCAGATTAGCTGGAAACCTCCAATTAAAACTCCAGTTCCATAAAAACTCACATACAGTATACATCACAGTGTAAAGGTCTCTAATTAACACCACTCTTGCAGGCCCAAGCTACTTCTACCCAGATTCTCACGTTGGGGGACATCCTATTATTCACGATCCGTTTTCACCCGGTGAATATCACGATTAATGACCGATGTTCAATATAGCGGTATCCTATTACAGGCCGTTTTTATGGGGGTAAAACAGATGTGCGATTGCATGATAACACATGGGATTGGGGATAAGTCTCTGATCCAATTAGTTATCGCGACTCTGGCAGCTGCTTATCGTGGATTATGCGTCAGGTGTGTGAGGTACCCAAAGTAAAATCAACAATAAGTGTTGGCATCGGGGGGAGGAGCATGCCACATCTGGGCTAATAGGATAACCCCCGCAATACAATTACCCTGGCAATCGACCGCTGGT
This sequence comes from Pseudophryne corroboree, assembly GCF_028390025.1. NCBI lineage: Eukaryota > Metazoa > Chordata > Amphibia > Anura > Myobatrachidae > Pseudophryne > Pseudophryne corroboree. The sequence continues at coordinate 925,302,801 of NC_086445.1, forward strand.
AATTGGATAACCCCCATTGTATTGCACCTTCTTGTTTTAGCATCTCCATTATATTGTAACCTCTCACAAGAAAGGACATCTTCTCCTGTCTTCTTTTTCCACATCTTCATCCTAGTAGCATGCCTCTTATATGTCCTGTACAACTCTAATTTGTTATACGCTTATTATGGTCATTGGTGGAACTTCTGACAAGGCATCCAGAGGCATGGTCTCTAGGCACCTCCCAAACCCATCGCAAACCCCTCAACAACCCTCTCTCACCTACCCCAGAGGCAAATTCCAGGAAGTGGCATGTACATTTACATGATAGATTGTGCAAATACATCATGTGTAAATGGCAGCACAATGCCTGTAGGGCACAGCCATTTACACAGGCTGCATTTACACGGTCTGCACTAAGTAAAGATGTGTCTGCCGCTCCATCCTCCCCCCTCAGGGCCCCACAAATAGCCGGCACCTAGAAGCCAATGCTTCCATCCCTCCAGGAGTCACGCCCCGCTATGGTTATGTAAAGTATTATGCCAAATGTCATGCTAATCTGCTAGGCATGTTTCTTAAATGTCCTGCATTTTTGCTTTTGCTTGTTTTTTATTATCCCTGTTGGTACCCTTTGTCTTTGTATTATGCAGTATTTCCCCAATGTACAGCTCTGACGAATTTTGTGGCACCATATATATAACAATAATAGCTCCAAATTTAATTTTGTATGGAGTAATCCTTTAATGTTACTGTTTTCTCACAAACAGAATTATATATTGGATCAAAGATAAATCTCATGTAGTACAATCAGGGGTCATTCAGGCAAACATAAAACATATTATAGTTTAATATCTGCATTAGATAATAGCAAAGTAAAAAGGAAAAATTTGGTTATTTAAATGGTCAGACAAACAATGGCAGCTGCTTGGTCATATTCCTGGAGATAATTATAAATCAGGTGGTAGAAAAGGGGAGGGGTCACAGGCAAACAGCAGACAGAGAGGGGGGGTGCTTTCCCCCTTCCCCCCTAGTATCCCCCCAGCACACTAAAAATTACCTGTAACCATACCTGAACCTATCTGGTAATAGAAATTCAGAGAATTGGTCACACATGTTTGCAAACGCATGTTTAGCTGCTGAGACACTTCACGGCTTCTCTGATATCAGCAGTCCTAACACTACATAATAGCAGTGCCCACATAGGGACATGTAATTTGTCTACAGTAAAGCCTCATGATAAAGGCTATTACTAAAATACATCCAGACAGAGAGCTAACTTACCCAGGAGCCACCCCAAGGATCTCCCATTGGCACTACAAGGAACATCATGCCTTCCAAATACTGCTCCCATTCAATGCCTTTCTCACACAAGCAGACAAACAATGGCAGTTGCTCGGTCATTCCTGGAGATAATTATATATCAGGTGCTAGAAAGGGGGAGGGTGTCACAGACAAACAGCAGACAGAGAGGGGGGAAGGTGCTTTTTCCCCCCTAGTATCCCCCCAGCACACTAAAAATTACCTGTAACCATACCCGAACCTATCTGGTAATAGAAATTCAGAGAATTGGTCACACATATTTGTTCTCTGTCTGGATGTGTTTTAGTAATAGCCTTTATCATGAGGCTTTATTGTAGACAAACTACATGGCCCTATGTGGGCAATGCTATTATGTAGTAGATACAAAAGAAATACAGATTATTCTCCCTTTGCGCTTTCCCAGGTGCAAGCAGGTGGCTAGATCACAAAATGGAGCACCCTCTTTCGAACAAGTCAGTGTAAATCAAAAAAAATGGTGACCAGCCTTTTGCGCTTCCAGAAGAATTTCTATCAATCTCACACACCAACTAAATGAATGTGGATCTGGTACACAGCTGTGTTCCGTTTATCTGCCAGTTGACCAGACGTCCACCCGGGATCTTGAAGAAGAGGTGAACAGTGGGGGAGTCACCGCTGTAGAGGTTTTCCGGCACTTCCCGACAGAACTCGGTCTTTGTGAGACTTTTGATCGATATATACACTGGCATGTGCATGTTGTTTTATTTTACCCTGTAATACAGTTGGAGGTATCAGGGTTTTTTTTGTTAAAATAAAAGATGTTTTTAACACAACTGCATGTGTTTTTGAGAGGATACCCTACACCTGTAAGGAGGAGAAAGAAACCATTATGTGCACGCGAGAGCGAAAAATAATGTAAGTCCATCTTTGATTTCTGAGATTTAAAGAAACCATTATGTGAATGCGGGACCGAACTAATATGTAAGTTCGTCGCTATAGAGTGCTGTGTACCAGATCCACATTCATTTAATTGGTGTGTGAGATTGCTAGAAATTCTTCTGGGAGCGCAAAAGGCTGGTCACCATTTTTTTTATTTATGCTATTATGTAGTGTTAGGACTGCTGATATCAGAGAAGCCGTGAAGTTGCTCAGCAGCTAAACCGGCGTTTGCAAACATGTGTGACCAATTCTCTGAATTTCTATTACCGGATAGGTTCAGGTATGGTTACAGGTAATTTTTAGTGTGCTGGGGGAATACCGGGGGGGAGCACTTTTTTGCAGTGACACCCTGAAGAGTGATATCCACTTAAGGGACATACAGATAAAAATAAATGTATATGAACCACCTTATTGTACAAAAACCACAAACTGCCAGCAGTTCTTTACATACCAAACACACCATTTCTCATCTGTTCTCTTTGAAACATTTATAGTTTTCTTACCATGGGTCCAGTGGCGACAGAGCTGGCCCTAACCAATATGATGCCCTAGGCAAGATTTTGACTGGTGCCCCCTAGCACCGCCGCTAGTTCTGCAGGAGATGCCTGGCATGAGTTAGCTGGCAGCTCTGCTAACTTCGGATGCCTTTTGTTTACGAAAATGCATCTTATTTGTATTACTATGTGGCTAGGATGCACAAGCAGCTTCTGCTGATTAAAATAATATGCAGCATGCCTATATTCTGTGTGCGACTGCGGCTGTATCTGCATACAAAATGCTACATTACAGTGATTTCCAGGAATACACTGCAACATTGCATTTCGTATGCAGATACAGCCACAGTCACAAACAGAATATAGGCATGCCGCATATCATTTTAATCAGCAGAAGCTGCTGATGCCCCTAAGCATACCAAATGCCCTAGGCATTTGCCTAGTTTGCCTATGCCTGAGGCCGGCTCTGAGTGGCGAGGCAAGATGATGATTGTATATTCTCCACATGATTGCGTGGGTTTCCTCTGGGTACTCCGGTTTCCTCCCACTATTCAAAAATATACTAGTAGGTTAACTCGCTCCAAACATAAGATTTCTTTAAATGCACAGATGAGATCCATCTATTTTGTTGGGTCAGTGATTAGCCCACCTGCTTTCTTACAAAGAAATACGCAAAACAGGACCTGTTGGGAAAACTTGAGGGTTGAGGTTGAAAAGCGCTGCATAATTTTTGGCAGGAGCCAACCTACATTATATTTTTGGATTGTGGGAGGAAACTGGAGTTCTCACTGCACAACCCCACACAGGCATATACAAACTCCACACAGAATCAAACCCAAGACCTCTGTGCTTTGAAACAGTAATGCTAACCATTATGCCAACTGTGCTGCTCACGTCATGCTCTAGACAAATGCAACTTGCTGTTCACACAAGCATATTTTCTTTTCTATTTACAAAATATCAGATATCTTTTAACTGTTATGTACTTTCAGAATTTGCTAATTTAAGACTGATTGAAGCGTGGCGAGCGAAGCAAACCCCGCGAGGGGATGCCTTTCTACAATTGGGGGTCCCAGATGACAAAACTATCCACACAAACCACAAAAATGCAAAAAACATGATGTCTACTTTTTTCATGTCGGCCTTTTGACCCTGTCAACCTTCTGTACTGTCTACCTTTTTCATATCGACCTTTTGACCCTGTCGACCTAATGTCTGTCTAACATATGGTGTCTATCTATTGACTGTCTAACTAGACACTATCTTTTATACCACACCCATAACACACATCTACTGACATTTAAAAATAAACATCAAAAATGGTCTGTTAAGGGGCATACACATTAGACAAGTAAGTGAACGATATGCACGATAAAGATAAAGATATAGGGGTCTATTCGATGCATGTCGGATCCTCTCCAACGGAGAGGATCCGTCAATGCAGTATTCAATTTGCGGGCAAATCCGACTGGTTTTGCTCATTTTCGACAATGCCAATCCGACTTTTTTTTAAAGTCGCATTGACATTGTTGAAAACGGGACTAGAACCTGTCGGATTTGCCCGCAAATCCGACAAAACACATGGATCCGCGGCAATTCCGACAAATCAGATTGCCGACAAGTCAGAAAGACGGCAGGACCATTGAATAGGTCGAATCATGATTCAACCTAAAAAAGTCGGAAACTGCCGTCTTTCCGACTAGATGGCAGTTCCGACTTTGATTGAATAGACCCCATAATCGTGCATATCGTCAAGTGTGTGTGCATGATAACGAAGCGAATTCCTGTGGGTCATTATCGTTTATCTTTATCAACTGAACATGCAGTCCAAATTAGGCTATATCTTTCATGACTGCATATTCAGAAATGTGAGGAGTGATGTCACTGAACGACATACTTGCCTACCTGACCCTCTCCATGAGGGAGAAAATGCTCTGCTCCTGGACTTTCCTGGTAATGTATGATTGCCATCACCTGTGGTGAGCTAGTTAATTGATAAGAAAGGTGTTTCACGGGCGTGGCTTGGATCGGAATGGAGTAGCAGTGTGCAGCTCTGGCTCTCCATATTAATCCTGCTTAAACATCCGTTTTCCCCTAACCCGTGGCTCCTGTGATCTGCCTGCAGGCATAAGAAGGTGTGCTACCCCTGCTGTCATCCGTGCTGGCCGGGAGCGTGAAGCGGCTCCTTGTATCTGACCCCTCCAGTGTGCTGGCCCGGCTCCCTGCCTCTCTGCGTGCCGGAGCTCGCGGGAAGACGCGCAACGACACGCGATAGCGCTCCTGACGGCGGCATTGCAGTGATCCCCCAGCTAGGGATCCGAGACGGAGGAGGCCCTGACTGACGGCCGGGAGCAGCGGTGCCTGCCTGAAGACCCAGCGGGCGGGTGAGTGCGGGGAGGAAAGCCCGCGAAGCCGCCATCTTCTTTTTTCTTTTTCCTTATGTGAAGCTTGTCTCCCAGCGCCTGACGTCCTCCCCATCCCGTGGTGCAGCACAGTGAGGTGAGCTGTGGCTGGGGCTGCCTCTCTGTCTCCCTCCTGGGCTTAATAACTGCTCAAAAGTGTGGTGCCCCCAAAAAAAAAAAAATATTACTCCCCCCTACATCCATTGAGGAGTTCCTGAATATACAGAAGGAGGAAGGGAATAGATGGCAATAATAAGGAAGGAAACAGCACAGTCCTTATATGCTCCCTGCAAATCTGCAATAACCACATAGTTTTGCTCTTGTGCTGAACCAGCTGGGCTCCTATTCTCTGCATACAACCTATTCTGCGGTGTGCTCATAAGCCTGCTCTACTTTGCTACATTATTAGTTATCATATTTGCCTGATCCGAGCGGCTCCAGCACCTGTGCTGACCTGATACTGCTTAGGAACTTTTTTGCTGTAATATCCTTGGGGTCCTGACTTCGCGTCCAGTGCTGCAATGGTGATGTCACAACTGAGGGCCTGAGCTGACGGGAGGCAGCCTCAGTTGTAGGGGCTGAGATGTACCGGAACCTGGGAGGTTGTATCAGACCCCTGGACATGTAACATGAATAATAACTGCCCGAAGGCGTGACCACGACAACTTGGATAAAAGTCAATGATGTTTATTATGACAACTCCGCAACACAGCAGCAGTAAAAGAAAACGTAAAAGTCAGCAAATAATAAATACAGTTCCTGGGTACTACAGGATGGCAGGAGCCACAGGGCACTGGTAGTGTGAGATAGTTCTTATGATCTTCTAGATGGAAAGTCCTTACCAGGCCCGACTGTAGCAATGGAGATAACCCAGGATTGTGCCAGCTGATGTTCCAGGAAAAGCTGGGTTGCTGAAGGTAAAACAGCTGCTGTGGATACTGGCTGGAACCAGACTGTTGTTAGCACGGAGTGGATACTGGCTGGAACCAGTTAAATAATAGATGAACTTGGGAGCGATGAAATATGAACTGAAATGTAGAACTTGAGAGTGGAGAAATAATAATACCGGTGGAGAGTGGTAAAGTGTAGAAAGGACACCGGCCCTTTAAGGGAAGCTGTACTCTGCTGAAAGCTGAGCTGGAAGCAGGTAATGTTGTAGCTGGAAACAGATGAATCCACAATGGATTGGAGAGTCAGGCTACACCGCAGGTGGAATGCTGGTGCGGGTCTCTATGGTGGAAGTCTTGAGACAGGAGCTGGAACCTGGAAGACAATCACAGGAGAGAGACAAACAGGAACTAGGTTTGACAACCAAAGCACTGACGCCTTCCTTGCTCAGGCACAGTGTATTTATACCTGCAGCAAGGAAGGGATTGGCTAGGCAATTATGCAGATTAACAATACTGACAACAGATTGGAGGAAATGATCAGCTGACAGAATCCAAGATGGCTGCGCCCATGCAGACACTTGGAGGGAAGTTTGGTTTGTAATCCATGTGGTAATGAAAACAGTAATGGCGGCGCCGGCCACTGGAGACAGGAGACGCCAGGCTGACAAGTGCACATCCAACCACGCGGACACAGCGGAGGCCGCGGCTGACGTAATCGCCACTCTGACACTCTGCATGCAGAAGCTCAGGGACGGCGGCGGAGGCCGCGGGAGACGCCATGCCAGATGCAATAAGGCGTTACTGTGACAGCGTCTCAGAGAGACAGGAGAGGATGCAGGAATGTGAACATTAGGATAACAGATGGGATCCGGTCCTGGAGCGCTGAGCCAGCCTTAGGAGGCATCTGATGGGTAAGAAATGGCGTCCAGATACCCGGATCGTGACAGCACCCCCCCCTTTAGGAGTGGCCCCAGGACACTTCTTTGGCTTTTGAGGAAACTTGGAATGGAATCTCCGGACCAAGGCAGGAGCATGGACATCAGAAGCATTGGTCCATGAACGTTCCTCAGGGCCGTAACCCTTCCAGTCAATAAGATACTGTAGTTGACCGTAACGGTGACGTGAGTCCAGGATCTTGGCCACTTCATACTCAACGCCTCGTTGAGTTTGGACTTTCGGAGTTGGAGGAAGTGAGGAATGAAACCGATTCAAGATCAGCGGTTTCAACAGGGAAACATGGAATGTCCTGGGTATTTTTAAGAAGGGAGGCAACTGGAGTCTGTAAGCAACAGGATTGATGACTTGTTCAATCTTGAAAGGACCGATATAGCGAGGTGCAAACTTCATACTGGGAACTCTTAACCTCAAATTCTTCGTGGATAACCATACCCGATCACCCACCTTGAGAGCAGGAACTGCTCGACGCTTCTTATCCGCAAACTTCTTGTACCTGAACGATGCCTTGAGCAGAGCTGATCGTACGCTCTTCCAGATATTGGCAAACTGATGCAAGGTGATATCCACTGCGGGAACAGAAGTTGCTGGAAGCGGTTGGAACTCAGGGACTTTAGGGTGGAATCCAAAGTTGGTGAAGAATGGTGTTGAAGAAGATGAAGAATGATACTGGTTGTTATGACAGAACTCGGCCCAGGGAAGTAATTGAACCCAGTCATCTTGAGAGGAGGACACATAGATGCGGAGGAAGGCCTCCAAGTCCTGATTCACCCTCTCGGTTTGACCATTGGTCTGAGGATGGTAAGCCGTGGAAAACTTTAGCTTGACTTGGAGGACTTGACATAAACTTCGCCAGAATTTGGCTGTGAATTGAACTCCTCGATCTGAGATAATTTCTTCAGGAAGACCGTGGAGTCGGAAGATCTCTTGTATGAATACTTGAGCCAACTTGGAAGCTGACGGAAGACCGGTGAGAGGAATGAAGTGTGCCATCTTGGTGAACCGGTCAACTACCACCCAGATGGTATTGAACTTGTTGCACATGGGTAAGTCTGTAATGAAATCCATCGACAAGTGGGTCCATGGTCGACGGGGAACGGATAGTGGAACCAGTTGCCCCGCAGGCGACTGGCGGGATACTTTATGTTGGGCACACTTTGGGCAAGATGCAATAAACTCCAAGACGTCTTTTTTCAGAGTTGGCCACCAATAGGAGCTAGAGATAAACTCCAGGGTTTTTTGGATACCTGTATGTCCGGCAAAACGGGAAGCATGGGCCCAATGCATGAGCTTCTTCCTTAGCATCGGCTTCACAAAACTTTTCCCTGATGGGGGCGTAGAGTCCATCCCTACCGTGGAGAATGCCAACGGATTTATAATAGGATGCTTGTCTGAAGACTCTGACTCATTTTCTTGCTCCCATGAGCGGGAAAGGGCATCGGCCTTGCGATTCTGAGAGCCCGGACAGAACTGGAGTTTAAAGTCGAACCTGGAAAAGAAAAGTGCCCATCTGGCCTGACGAGGGTTGAGACATTGTGCGCCCTTCAGGTATAAAAGGTTCTTGTGGTCTGTAAGTATGGTGATTAAATGAGAAGCTCCCTCCAACAGATACCTCCACTCTTCTAGAGCGAGCTTGATGGCTAGCAACTCCTGGTCGCCAATGGCATAGTTGCGCTCAGCTGGGGAGAACTTCCGGGAGAAGAAACTGCAAGGATGTAAATGGCCATCTTTAGCCCTCTGAGATAACACCGCTCCTACTCCAACGGAGGAGGCATCCACCTCTAGGATGAAAGGAGAGTCGATGTCAGGCTGTTTCAGGACAGGCGCAGAGATGAACCTCTGTTTTAAAAGATGAAAAGCTTGCATGGCTTCTTCAGACCACTTGGACGGGTTAGCACCCTTCTTGGTGAAAGCAGTAATAGGCGCCACAATGGTGGAAAAGTCTCGTATAAACTTTCGGTAATAATTGGCGAACCCTAAGAACCTCTGGACACCTTTGAGGGTTAAGGGTACCGGCCAATTCTGAATTGCTTGTAGTTTCTCAGGATCCATCTCTAGTCCGGAACCGGACACAATGTACCCTAGAAACGGAATGGACTTGACTTCAAAGACGCATTTTTCTAATTTGCAATAGAGATGATTGACACGGAGACGGGACAGAACCTCTTTAACCCAAAAATGATGTTCCTCTAAATCGTTGGCAAAAATGAGGATATCGTCTAGATAGAACACGACATGACGGTATAGAATGTCTCTGAAGATCTCATTGACAAAATGCTGGAAGACAGCTGGAGCATTGCTCAATCCGAAGGGCATGACGAGGTACTCATAATGTCCGTCACGGGTGTTAAAGGCGGTCTTCCACTCGTCACCCTCACGGATCCGGATGAGATTGTATGCACCTCGCAAGTCCAGCTTTGTAAAGATGGTAGCTCCGCTAACTCTGTCAAAGAGCTCAGTAATCAGGGGTAAAGGATAACGGTTCTTGATGGTAATGTCGTTCAAACCTCTGTAGTCGATGCACGGCCGCAGACCACCATCTTTCTTTTTTACAAAAAAGAAGCCTGCGCCGGCTGGGGAAGAAGAAGGTCGAATGAACCCCTTTGCTAGGTTCTCTTTAATGTATTCCTCCATAGAATGCGTCTCAGGCAGAGACAACGGATAAGTTCGGCCTCGAGGTGGAACCTTCCCTGGAACGAGATCAATCGGGCAGTCCCATTCTCTATGAGGAGGAAGGATATCAGCAGAAGCTTTACTGAACACATCCGTGAAATCTTGATATGGAGGAGGTGGAACATCAGACGACCTGGGGGAGGAAGAACAGACAGGCAATTCTTTAAACAAACATGTCTCTGCACAGGAGGAACCCCATGCCAGGATTTGCGTAGTCGTCCAATCAATTGTAGGATTGTGAAGACGGAGCCATGGAAGGCCCAGGACCACAGGATGTGTGGCTCTTGGAATCACTAAAAGTGAAATAAGTTCGGAATGAAGAACTCCCACTCTCAGACGAACTGGTAGAGTCCTTAGAGCAATAACAGTATCAAAAATTTTACTGCCATCCACGGCAGTTAAGGAAAAGGAGGAAGGAAGTCTCTCGGTGGGTAGGGACCACCGTTTAACATAGGCTTCAGTAATAAAGTTCCCAGCTGCTCCGGAATCAAGGAGGGCAATGACGTTCCGATAACGTTGAGCAACTTGAAGCGAGACTGGGAGATTACAATCATGAGGAGATGGAGAGGAGATCATTACTCCTAGCCGGCCCTCTCCTGGGCGAGCTAGGGTTTGGAGTTTTCCCGGACGTTCGGGACAGGCATTGATGGTGTGAGACGGAGCTGCACAGTAAAGACAAAGAGACTCAGAGAGGCGTCTTCGGCGCTCAGCAGGAGTTAAACGGGAACGGCCAATTTGCATGGGCTCATCTTTAGATGGTGACAGTTGACGAGGAGGAGGAGCAGAAGATTTTGGAGCAGATGATCTTCCACGCTCAGTTGCTCTCTCTCTGAAACATAAATCAACTTTTGTGCAGAGTGAGATTAGCTCATCTAACTTAGAAGGTAAGTCTCTGGTAGCTAACTCATCTTTAATAAGCTCAGATAAGCCATGCCAGAATGCAGCATACAGGGCTTCGTCGTTCCATGCCAGTTCGGATGCCAGGATCTGGAACTGTATCAGATATTGTCCTACAGTACGTGACCCCTGGCGTAAACGGAGAATCTCGGATGAAGCTGAGGTTACCCGGCCTGGCTCGTCGAAGATGCGCCTGAATGTTGACACGAATGCAGTGTAAGAAGATAGCAGGGTGTCGGACCTCTCCCATAACGGTGATGCCCAGTCAAGGGCGGAGCCACTGAGAAGAGAGATAATGTAGGCAATTTTTGTACGGTCACTGGGAAAATTGCCAGGTTGTAGCTCAAACTGAATCTCACACTGGTTGAGAAATCCCCTGCAGAATCTTGGAGATCCGTCAAATTTTGCTGGCGTTGGAAGATGAAGACGTGGAGCAGAAATGGGTAAGGTGGGTGGGGTTATAACTGGAGTCACTGTGGTTGACGCACCAGATGCGCCTGATCCACGGAGAGTTGTCTGAATCCCATCCAGCCGAGTAGAGAGATCCTGGAGACAGCGGATGATGTGGCCCTGTGCAGCCTCCTGATGTTCTAGTCGGGCTGCCAGTTCTTGCATCGGCCTGGCCGCTTGATCCTGGTCTCCGGCTGGATTCATTAGGTCAGTGCTTACTGTCACAACTGAGGGCCTGAGCTGACGGGAGGCAGCCTCAGTTGTAGGGGCTGAGATGTACCGGAACCTGGGAGGTTGTATCAGACCCCTGGACATGTAACATGAATAATAACTGCCCGAAGGCGTGACCACGACAACTTGGATAAAAGTCAATGATGTTTATTATGACAACTCCGCAACACAGCAGCAGTAAAAGAAAACGTAAAAGTCAGCAAATAATAAATACAGTTCCTGGGTACTACAGGATGGCAGGAGCCACAGGGCACTGGTAGTGTGAGATAGTTCTTATGATCTTCTAGATGGAAAGTCCTTACCAGGCCCGACTGTAGCAATGGAGATAACCCAGGATTGTGCCAGCTGATGTTCCAGGAAAAGCTGGGTTGCTGAAGGTAAAACAGCTGCTGTGGATACTGGCTGGAACCAGACTGTTGTTAGCACGGAGTGGATACTGGCTGGAACCAGTTAAATAATAGATGAACTTGGGAGCGATGAAATATGAACTGAAATGTAGAACTTGAGAGCGGAGAAATAATAATACCGGTGGAGAGTGGTAAAGTGTAGAAAGGACACCGGCCCTTTAAGGGAAGCTGTACTCTGCTGAAAGCTGAGCTGGAAGCAGGTAATGTTGTAGCTGGAAACAGATGAATCCACAATGGATTGGAGAGTCAGGCTACACCGCAGGTGGAATGCTGGTGCGGGTCTCTATGGTGGAAGTCTTGAGACAGGAGCTGGAACCTGGAAGACAATCACAGGAGAGAGACAAACAGGAACTAGGTTTGACAACCAAAGCACTGACGCCTTCCTTGCTCAGGCACAGTGTATTTATACCTGCAGCAAGGAAGGGATTGGCTAGGCAATTATGCAGATTAACAATACTGACAACAGATTGGAGGAAATGATCAGCTGACAGAATCCAAGATGGCTGCGCCCATGCAGACACTTGGAGGGAAGTTTGGTTTGTAATCCATGTGGTAATGAAAACAGTAATGGCGGCGCCGGCCACTGGAGACAGGAGACGCCAGGCTGACAAGTGCACATCCAACCACGCGGACACAGCGGAGGCCGCGGCTGACGTAATCGCCACTCTGACACTCTGCATGCAGAAGCTCAGGGATGGCGGCGGAGGCCGCGGGAGACGCCATGCCAGATGTAATAAGGCGTTACTGTGACAGCGTCTCAGAGAGACAGGAGAGGATGCAGGAATGTGAACATTAGGATAACAGATGGGATCCGGTCCTGGAGCGCTGAGCCAGCCTTAGGAGGCATCTGATGGGTAAGAAATGGCGTCCAGATACCCGGATCGTGACAGGTGAAAGGAGGTCAGAGCGCGGCGAACGCCGCTGCAAAACTGGAGAAATTTGCAAGGTCGCAACAGGCATCTCATTCGGCAAAGCAGGGTGACACCGACCCATCCCCGCCTGCGGCTGAGGTCGCTGCCCCCGACCCCACTGAGCAGGTTCATTCTACCCAGCAAATACTACAGGCCATTTTTGCGTCTGAGCAGAGGGTCACGGACAAGATTGGGCAAGTCCAGGCGGACGTCTCTCTTCTAAGGCAGGATCTACAGAAAATCCGGGAAAGAGTGGGTGAAACTGAGCATCGGATATCGGCTCTGGAAGACACTACATCACCCTTACAATTGAAAGTGGCCGATTTGTCTACCCAGGTGATATCTATGCAGACTAAAATGTCCGACATCGAGGGGAGACTACGGCGCAACAACGTTCGGTTTGTTGGGCTCCCTGAGAGGGCAGAGGGCACCTCCCCGGAATCCTTTCTGGAAAATTGGCTTATTAAATTGTTTGGCAAAGAAGCATTTACCTCTCAATTCGCGGTGGAATGAGCGCACAGGCTCCCGCCTAGACCGCCACCGCCCGGGGCTCCGGCTAGAACATTTATTGCTCGTTTCCTACATTTTAAGGACCGTGACGCTATACTCCGCATGGCCCGGACACAGGGCCCTATCCAACTAGATGGACATAATATATCCGTTTTCCCAGACTTTGCCCTGGAGGTACAAAAGAGTAGATCACAGTTTCTGCATGTTAAGCGTCAACTCCGTGACCGCAATATACAGTACTCTATGCTGTTCCCGGCCAAACTGAGGGTGGTGTCCGATAACACCACTCATTTCTTCTTCACTCCTCAAGATGCTGTTGCATGGTTGGAACGACAGCCTCGTCCTCCTCGTTGATGTATTATCATACACTTGTTGATTTGTTACTTTCTTATTGCTGGCTAAGCCTAACTGTTTCAAATCATATTACGCTAGTCATGCTGTGGGTGTATATGCAATGTACTAAGGGGGTAATGCTGGGCAGCCTAATGTTGATATTAATCTTTGTTTTGTTTTTATACGTTGGGGTACGCTGCTAGATATGTTTTTTTCCTCTTTTTTTTTTTTTTTTTTTTTTTTCAGGGTTAGGGTACTACTCCTATTGGTACTCTGTGGAGAGTTTATGCCGAAGATAGTGTAGGGTCATTTCTTTGGGTTCTTGGTTAGGCCCCTATCCCTTAGCTTAGTTACTTTGGTGGGAGTTATGGGATCCAGGTATACCTTATGTTCGCAAGGTGATACAGGGTGGGTGTGGGGGGGGTTAGTTTTTTGTTTTTTTTCATGCCATCAATTTTTACCTATGTGTGTGTTCTGCTACAATGCGTTATTAGGTGATACAGGGTGGGTGCAGGGGGGGTTAGTTTATTTTTTTCTAAGTCATCACTTTTTAGTTCTGTGCGTATTTTGCAAAGACGCGTATTTTCTGCATTATGTTGCTCTGTGCTCTTCTGCCTCCAGGAGCGTAGGGGGACTGGTTATTCCTGTCCCTATGTACTGTTGGCTCAACGTTGCTATGCTGCGATGCCAGGCTCTGCTATATGTCTCTTTAACCTATCCTGTTATCCCTCTCCGTTATGATTTCTATGTCTACTGTTTCTGAGGGGCTCCGTCTGCTCAGCTGGAACGTTCGGGGATTGAATGAAAAAATCAAAAGATCGTTGGTCCTGACTCAGGTTAAAAAATATCAGGCAGACATAATTTGTCTTTCTGAAACACATTTGCATGGAGGTAGAGTGTTGGCGCTTAGAAAGCCCTGGGTCAGTCACGTGTATCATTCCACCTTCTCTAGCAATGCCAGAGGCGTTTCTGTAATGATTAAAAAGTCCGTACGATTTCATATGGATGAATGTGAAACTGACCAATATGGCAGGTACGTCTTCCTACGAGCCCATATTAACAGCCGACTGTTTAATATATTAGCAGTATATGTCCCCCCGCCATATAACAATGAGGTCCTCCGGCACGCTGCCCGTTTCCTGGCCCGGTCCCCTGCTACCCCTGTGATATGTCTAGGAGATTTTAACAATGTCATGGATGGTGGCATGGACAGGTGGAGGGAGTCGGTTGCATCTTCCCCTCCCCTGGCGTCCCCTACCTCATTCGCGAGACTGGTGGGGGAGATGGGGCTGGTGGATATATGGAGATGTCGAAATCCCGCGGCCACTCAATTCTCCTGTCAGTCCGCTACCCATCATGCTTTTTCTCGTATTGATTTGGTGTTGGTTTCCCCTGGTTTGTCCCCGGACGTGCTGGCGGTGGACTATCTCCCTAGGGGCATATCGGATCATTCTCCTGTTTTAGTCACAGTTAATATAGGTTGGGAGCGGGGAGCAAAAATGTGGAAGCTTAATCCCTTTTGGTTGACTCTGTTGGGGGAGGGTGCGGATCTGATGGCCGCCTGGGAAGGGTTCCAGGAAGATAATTCACTATACAGTGTTCTGACAATGAAGCATGATGCCTTTAAGGCGTTTCTGCGGGGCTCCTTTATAAAGCGGATCTCTGAAGTTAAAGCGTTCAGTAAGAGGGAGGAGATGCGGTTGGAATCTTTGTGCCAGCAGTTGGAATCTCAATATCTTATTACCCATTTGCGGTCTGATGAATTGTTGTGGAAGAACGCGCAAAGTGAATGGTCGGATTGTTTATTTGAGAAATCCAGGCGTAGACTCCTTTTTGCGGGACATGAGCAGTATTTTCGGGCTGAGATGAATGGCAGCTATTTGGCCTTTTTGGCCTGGTCTGATTCCCCTAGAACAGTAATTCAGTGTGTGAAAAACTCTGCTGGCCAAATGTGTTATTCTGGATCAAAGGTGGCGGAGACTTTCCGTAGTTATTACTCCTCGCTTTATGCCTCCCGAGCCGGTTACTCTGATGATCAGCTGGGGGAATTTTTGGCTCAGTTGACCTTGCCATGCTTGTCCCGGGAGGACTCTGGGGCTCTGGATGCGCCTATCACGATGGAGGAGGTGGAGGCCGCGATCCTGTCTCTCCCGGCGTCTAAGGCACCGGGATCAGATGGACTTCCGGGAGAGGTCTATAAAAAATACATTACTTTTTTTGCCCCCTATCTCTTACAACTGTTTGAACTACTCTTAAAGGGTGGGGCCCTCCCGCGCTCTATGGCCGAGGCCAATATAATTGTCCTGCTGAAACCAGGGAAGGACCCCCTGCTCCCCGAGTCCTATCGATCCATTTCCCTCCTCAATACTGATGTAAAAATACTGGCAAAAATCTTGGCATCTCGATTGAATTTGGTAATTACAACGATAATTCATCCAGACCAGACGGGCTTTATGCCGGGTAAGTCCACGGCCCAAAATTTACGTAGATTGTTCTGTCATCTCCAGAGAAGTGATGTGGGGGGGTCGGACGCGGTGGTGGTGTCCCTTGATGCGGCCAAAGCGTTCGACTCCGTAGAGTGGAGGTACCTGTGGGGGGTGCTGGAGAAATTTGCCTTTGGTCCTCGATTTATTGGCTTTATCCAATTATTGTATTCCTTGCCTGTGGCTCGTGTGACGGCCAATGGTTTCACGTCTGAGCTTTTTGCACTGGAGAGGGGCACTCGACAGGGCTGCCCCCTATCTCCTGCACTGTTTGCGATGGCCGTGGAGCCGTTGGCCGCCCTGCTGCGAGGTGATGGCGGGGTCGGGGGAGTTGAGATTGGTGGTCATGTGGATGTGGTGGCGCTATACGCAGATGACATGCTACTCTTCCTGCAGGACTCTGATGACTCCCTACAAACAGCATTACAGGTAGTGGAGAATTTTGGTATCTTTTCCGGTCTGCTAATTAACTGGGACAAGTCCCACATTTTTCCTATCTCTGGCCTTCTCCCCGAAAACACACAGGGGGCGTATCCTTTGCAATGGACACTGCGATTCAAATATCTAGGCATCTGGATTACTCCTATGGCGCGTAGCTATATGGCCCAAAATATTGACCCCATACTAGCGACATTTAAAGAGAAGGCACATAGCTGGAAAAAAATTACCGTTGTCTGTCCTGGGTAGGGTCAATTTATTTAAAATGGTGATGCAGCCAAAGTTTCTCTATGCTCTACAGAATTCCCCGGTCTACCTTCCCAAGAAGATCTTTACTGTTATTGAGGGAGTTCTATCCTCATTTATATGGAGTGGTAGGCCGGCGCGGGTCTCTATCAGAACATTATGCAGATCTCAGATGTCCGGCGGGGCAGGCCTCCCAGATCTCAGACTATACTATGTGGCCACTCAGCTGGCCCATCTGAGTGAATGGACCGGGGACTCTCTGGGGGATACGATGAGGGGGTTTCTGGCTGAGCGGACGGAGTGCTCTCCTGCTTTCTCTCTCTCTCCTCTTCAGCTTCTCCTTTCTGGTCTCTCAACGTCTGGCATGCCTCCCTTGTTGCGTCAAGCCTTGCTTATCTGGCGTTATGCGCACACTTTATATGACTGGGAGGGACATGATACCTGTACCCCACTGTGGTTCAATAGTGCATACCCTGAGCTATATGAGATGTCGCTAGATAACATATGGATTGATAGGGGAGTCGTGGCACTGGGTCAGCTATACCACGGTGGAGTGCTGAAGTCATTTCAGCAACTGAAGATCGAATTTGATGTGCCTAACACAGTTATGTTCCGATACTTTCGGCTTAGACATGCCGTACGGACCCAATTCCCTCACGGCCCACCATCGATTGCTGACTCACCTGTTAAGACGCTGCTTGCTTCTATGAGCCAGAGGGGGAAGGTGTCTACCATATATGCTGCTTTAAATAACAATAGCTATCCCGATCTATTAAATAATCTCCGTACTAAATGGGAGACTGATTTGGGGCAATTGTCCCAAGAGCAGTGGCTCCAGATTATGAGTTCACTTAAATACACTACGCCATGTATAAGGTATAAGCAGGTTTTTTTCTACATTCTACACAGGGCCTATCGCACTCCGGTTATTATGCAGAGGGCTGGTCTTAGGGAAGATTCTAACTGCCCCAGGTGTCAGGCAGCTGATGCCGGATTTTGGCACTTATTGTGGGACTGCCCTGAGATTTCCCTTTTCTGGCATAGAGTTTGGTGTGATGTGGTCATGACAGCACCGTCCCTTCCTACATTAGATCCTGGCATATGTTTATTTGGGCTAGATTTGGAGGAGACGCACTCTGTTTTGCTGTACAAATATGTCCTGTGTCTCACAACGCTAGCTAAGGTGGTTATTGCTAGGGTCTGGTTCTCTGCTGATATACCTAGGGTGGAGCACTGGAGGGCGTTGGTGAACGAGGTAATTCGCCATGAGAGACATATGTATAAAATACGGGGTTCCACCTCTCGATTTACGGAGATGTGGGGCCGCTGGGGTGGTGCAGGGCTGGGCGAGCAAGTATTAAGCACATGAGCGACATTGTAAAACTATGGATACATATATGTAATTATATATGATAAGAAATAACACGCACACCAAAATGTGATTGAAAAAATCGGTTTATTGATGGCAACTGTTAATGTTACAGTTAAATTTCAATGTTGATGTTTTGTTTTGTTTGTTTGTGACATAAAACTCAATAAAAACTACTTGATTTAAAAAAAAAGAAAGGTGTTTCACCACAGGTGATGGCAATCATACATTACCAGGAAAGTCCAGGAACAGAGCATTTTCTCCCTCATGGAGAGGGTCAGGAAGGCAAGTATGCTGAACGATATTGGGGGTAATTCTGAGTTGATCGCAGCAGGATCTTTGTTAGCAATTGGGCAAAACTATGTGCACTGCAGGGGAGGCAGATATAACATGTGCAGTGAGAGTTAGATTTGGGTGGGTTATTTTGTTTCTGTGCAGGGTAAATACTGGCTGCTTTATATTTACACTGCAATTTAGATTGCAGATTGAACACACCACATCAAATCTAACTCGCTCTGCACATGTTATATCTGCCTTCCCTGCAGTGCACATGGTTTTGCCCAACTGCTAACCAAATTCCTGCTGCGATCAACTTGGAATTACCCCCATTGTTCACTCTGCTGCTGGGGACATTTCAGGGGAAATCTTTATTTTTATTAGTTCAAAATCGTCTAATGTGTACCTGCCTTTAGTAAATGTGTGTTTTAGCCCCTGAAACACAACATCGATTTAAATAGATTAAAAATCGACCTTTAATAAATATGCCCCTAACAATCATTCAGGCTCACGGCAGTTTGCTCAAATCCCAGTTTAGAAAATACCACAAGAAAATTCAGCAAAATCTGTTAAAATGAATGAGGGTTCAAGGATGTCTGAAATGAAATCTAATTATGTGTTAACTACACTGCACCCAAATGCATGCACTAATGTTTTAATTTTGTATTTAAAAAAAATAAATTACTTTTAAATAATTTCTATACTTTTACTCACCATATATATATATATTTTAGGATAAGGGTCCCATGTTCTGCTTGTCTCCGCACAGTACTTTGGGGCAGATGTATTAACCTGGAGTAGGCATAAGGAAGTGATAAACCAGTGATAAGTGCAAGGTGATGAACGTACTAGCCAAGCAGCTCCAATATTAACAGGAGCTGATTGGCTGGTGAGTTTATCACCTTGCATTTATCATTGGTTTATCACTTCCTTATGCCTTCTCCAGGTTAATACATATGCCCCAATGTTCTATACCCAACATATAATGCTGCATTTCATAATTATGATTCCTGATGTATGAAAATTAGCATGATAAGAAGATAAAGGGCCTAATTCAGACCTGATCGCTAGCAGGCGTTTTTTACACTGCTGCAATCAGATAGTCGCTGCCTACAGGGGAGGGTATTTTAGCTGTGTAAGTGTGAGAACGCATGTGTAGCAGAACTGTACAAACAGATTTTGTCAGTGCCTGCGCAGCCCAGGACTTACTCAGCCGCTGCGATCGCTTCAGCCTGTTCAGGACCGGAATTGACTGCAGACACCCGCCCTGCAAACGCTTGGACACGCCAGCATTTTCCCAAACACTCCCAGAAAACGGTCAGTTGACACCCACAAGTGCCCTCTTCCTGTCAATCTCCTTGCGAACGAATTCGTCGCATAGACCCACCGCTGAGCGGCGATCTGCTTTATACCTGCGACGCGCCTGCGCATTGCGGTGCATACGCAGTTTAGACCTGGTCACCTGCTGTGCGAAAACGCAGCCTAGCGATCAGGTCTGAATTACCCCCAAAGTCCAATGATCAGTTTCCCTTATGAAGATACTACACCGAAGTGTGGTGTGTGGATTGTTTGCCTTGATAATTACGAGATCCCTACTTAAGGATGCAAATAAAGACAAAACATTATTACACACAAAAACACTGTAAAATATTACATACCACCAAATTAGGGGATGCAGTCAATATACCGGCTGTCAGAATCCCGGCGATCAGGAGACCGACAGCTGGTAAAATGCCGACCCACAGAATCCCGACACACGATCGGAATTCCCACTCGGTTGGTGTGCCACGATACCAACCAAGCGGGAATAGAACCCAAAGCGCAGCGAACAGACTCACTGCTGGGATCCCAGCAGACGGGACACCGTTGTCTGTATAGTGACAGCCGGCATCCCGTCGGCCGGGATATCATATGTATCTCCCAAATTAGATGTGGTGTATCTTACCATTCATTTTTAAAGCCACCAGAACGTTTGGCCACTAATTTATCCAGATATGTATGCATCAAACTCAAATGCGAAAAAGAGTTGCAATAAGGACGTGAAACTTGTATTTCCAGAAAAGGGCTGTCCCTGCAAAAGTATGTATTTATCATATATTATTGTTTCATCAATAAATGATGCTTAAAACACCAAGTGGTTTTATACAACTATGACGGGTCCACTCTAGCATTCCCATTGTATATATTAAATTAAATTTAGCCTATTAGCTATTTGACTCCAAAATACCAACAAGTGTTTGGGGAAAAGCTGCAGCTGAACATATGAGATCTGTGATCTGCCAGATGAGAGAAAACCCTGGCAGGATATATTGGAATACTTTCCTCTTCTATTCAACTATATAAAGTCCCTCCAATACATATGCTATACCCTGGAAAAGTGATTGCTCGCTATATGCTAGGCATCCTACCACGGACAAGCACAGGACACATGCTGCACACTCTGCAAGCTGTTCTCTGACCCAGCATGCAATGTAAGGCAGGACTTCCTAACTTACAGTATAGTGCATTCTGGGAGATGTAGTCCACACACTAAGCATTGTGGACAAAAGGCAGAGGAGGGTGAGCTACAAGAAGGTATCGTATAGGAAGATACAGCACTGCAATGTACCAGCACTTCTAGTTATTGATAATGATGTATCTGTACTGAAGGCCCTTTATCACTCCCTCCAGTATATGGATCCATTTTGTCATCTGTATCTTTTTATTTATTTATTAATAATGATCAGCAGCTGTCAGTGCACCTTAGAGATAGATTAAATTAGACAGGCCTTTCACACGTTGCATAAATCTTTTCCAAGGGTCATGTTCCATTTTTTGACATATGTGTAATGAAAATTGGATTAGCTTTTTTTTTTTACAGAATGAGTCTCGTAAACAGTCTTTTTGGCTACGGAATGGGACATATTTTTGGAACATTTTTGTGTCACGCCAGAAACATAGCTGAAAGATTGGCAGAGTCGTATGCTGTGAGCCAGAGCTGTATACTGTCCAAAAGGGTTCTGTAGTCTAAATAGTTTGTGTCTGTTTTTCGCTCGTTCCATTGTTTTATGATATATGAAAACAGGCACAATCTATGTGTCTTTTCTGGCCTTCACGCCTCTGTTTACGCCAAGATGCATAGTTCTTGCCTGTTTTTTATTATATAAATCGATATTGTACATAACAGCCTTGAAAAATGTGCTGCAGCCAACCGTGTATAAAAAAAAAAATCTCATGTTTTGTGTATTGGATAATAAAGCAAGCACGCGCCGAAGCCAGATTCACTCGCTTTTCATGTTTCACTTGTCTCACAATATAGAAGTCTCCATCTTATTTAGCCGTGGTATTAAGGCGCTGTAGTAAATGGTGCAAACAAGTGATCATGATGAAAAATGTGAGGATGCTCTAGAATGTGCCAATACACTTATCCAGTATGAAATCATTGTGCATATTTTAGGAATAGACTAGTGAATTGTACGTTCCAGGACAGAATTTGAAATAGCGTGCAATGTTCTAAGATGGCTGAGTCTGAGGCGTCTGCTGTTTGGAGTTCATGATAGAGTTGACCATCGTATTTCAATGTACAGAAAACATCAGTGGTGGCTCCTACCATTAAGATTACGGGGGGCTGTAATTGCCTAGCTTCTGCTGGTTGCACACGGTACACCGCTACTGCTGGTTGCACACGGTACACTGCTACTGCTGGTTGAACACGTTACACCGCTACTGCTGGTCGAACACGTTACACTGCTACTGATGGTTGAACACGGTACACCACTACTCCTGTTGCACACTGTACACCACTACTGATGGTTGAACATGGTACACCGCTACTGCTGTTGCATACTATAGACCGCTACTGATGGTTGAACACGGTACACCACTACTGATGGTTGCACGCGATACACCACTGCTGATGGTTGAGCATGGTACACCGCTACTGCTGGTTGCACATGGTACATTGCTACTGCTGGTTGCACATGGTACATTGCTACTGCTGGTTGCACATGGTACATTGCTACTGCTGGTTGCACATGGTACATTGCTACTGCTGGTTGCACATGGTACATTGCTACTGCTGGTTGCACATGGGGGGTCATTCCGAGTTGTTCGCTCGTTATTTCTCTGACGTCCTAGTGGATGCTGGGGACTCCGTCAGGACCATGGGGATTAGCGGCTCCGCAGGAGACAGGGCACAAAAATAAAGCTTTAGGATCAGGTGGTGTGCACTGGCTCCTCCCCCTATGACCCTCCTCCAAGCCTCAGTTAGGTTTTTGTGCCCGTCCGAGCAGGGTGCAATCTAGGTGGCTCTCCTAAAGAGCTGCTTAGAAAAAGTTTTTAGGTTTTTTATTTTCAGTGAGTCCTGCTGGCAACAGGCTCACTGCATCGAGGGACTTAGGGGAGAGAAGTGAACTCACCTGCGTGCAGGATGGATTGGCTTCTTAGGCTACACCATTAGCTCCAGAGGGAGTCGGAACACAGGTCTCACCCTGGGGTTCGTCCCGGAGCCGCGCCGCCGACCCCCCTTGCAGATGCCAAAGATGGAAGAGGTCCAGAAGCAGGCGGCAGAAGACTTTTCAGTCTTCCTGAGGTAGCGCACAGCACTGCAGCTGTGCGCCATTGTTGTCAGCACACTTCACACAGCGGTCACGGAGGGTGCAGGGCGCTGGGGGGGCGCCCTGGGCAGCAATGTATAATACCTTTTTATGGCTAAAAATACATCACATATAGCCCTTGAGGCTATATGGATGTATTTAACCCCTGCCAGATCTCACAAACTCCGGAGAAGAGCCCGCCGAAATAGGGGGCGGGGCTTATTCTCCTCAGCACACAGCGCCATTTTCCTGCTCAGCTCCGCTGTGAGGAAGGCTCCCAGGACTCTCCCCTGCACTGCACTACAGAAACAGGGTAAAACAGAGAGGGGGGGCACTTTTTTTGGCGATATTACTATATTTAAGCTGCTATAAGGATACAACACTTATATAGGGTTGTTCCCATATATATTATAGCGCTTGGGTGTGTGCTGGCAAACTCTCCCTCTGTCTCCCCAAAGGGCTAGTGGGGTCCTGTCTTCAATAGAGCATTCCCTGTGTGTCTGCTGTGTGTCGGTACGTGTGTGTTGACATGTATGAGGACGATGTTGGTGTGGAGGCAGAGCAATTGCCGGTAATGGTGATGTCACCCCCTAGGGAGTCGACACCGGAATGGATGGCTTTGTTTATGGAATTACGTGATAATGTCAGCACATTACAAAAATCAGATGACGACATGAGACGGCCGTCAAACCAGTTAGTACCTGCCCAGGCGTCTCAGACACCGTCAGGGGCTGTAAAACGCCCTTTACCTCAGTCGGTCGATACAGACCCAGACACGGACACTGAATCTAGTGTCGACGGTGAAGAAACAAACGTATTTTCCAGTAGGGCCACACGTTATATGATCACGGCAATGAAGGAGGCTTTGCATATCTCTGATACTACAAGTACCACAAAAAGGGGTATTATGTGGGGGGTGAAAAAACTACCTGTAGTTTTTCCTGAATCAGAGGAATTGAATGATGTATGTGATGAAGCGTGGGTTAACCCAGATAGAAAAGGGCTAATTTCAAAAAAGTTATTGGCATTATACCCTTTCCCGCCAGAGGTTAGGGCGCGCTGGGAAACACCCCCTAAGGTGGATAAGGCGCTCACACGCTTATCAAAACAAGTGGCGTTACCGTCTCCTGATACGGCCGCCCTCAAGGATCCAGCTGATAGGAGGCTGGAAACTACCCTAAAAAGTATATACACACATACTGGTGTTATACTGCGACCAGCCATCGCCTCAGCCTGGATGTGCAGTGCTGGGGTGGTCTGGTCGGATTCCCTGACTGAAAATATTGATACCCTGGATAGGGACAGTATTTTACAGACTTTAGAGCAATTAAAGGATGCTTTTCTTTATATGCGAGATGCTCAGAGGGATATTTGCACTCTGGCATCGAGAGTAAGTGCGATGTCCATATCTGCCAGAAGAAGTTTATGGACACGACAGTGGTCAGGTGATGCGGATTCCAAACGGCATATGGAAGTATTGCCGTATAAAGGGGAGGAATTATTTGGCGTCGGTCTATCGGATCTGGTGGCCACGGCAACGGCCGGGAAATCCACCTTTTTACCTCAGACCCCCTCCCAACAGAAAAAGACACCGTCTTTTCAGCCGCAGTCCTTTCGGTCCTATAAGAACAAGCGGGCAAAAGGACAGTCATATCTGCCCCGAGGCAGAGGAAAGGGTAAGAGAGGGCAGCAAGCAGCTCCTTCCCAGGAACAGAAGCCCTCCGCGGGTTCTGCAAAGCCCTCAGCATGACGCTGGGGCTTTACAAGCGGACTCAGGAACGGTGGGGGGTCGACTCAAGAATTTCAGCGCGCAGTGGGCTTGCTCACAGGTGGACCCCTGGATCCTGCAGGTAGTATCTCAGGGTTACAGGTTGGAATTCGAGAAGTCTCCCCCTCGCCGGTTCCTAAAGTCTGCTTTGCCAACTTCTCCCTCAGACAGGGCGACGGTATTGGAAGCCATTCACAAGCTGTTTTCTCAGCAGGTGATAGTCAAGGTACCCCTCCTACAACAGGGAAAGGGGTATTACTCCACGCTATTTGTGGTACCGAAGCCGGACGGCTCGGTAAGACCTATTCTAAATCTGAAATCTTTGAACCTGTACATACAAAAATTCAAGTTCAAGATGGAATCACTCAGAGCAGTGATAGCGAATCTGGAAGAAGGGGACTTTATGGTGTCCCTGGACATAAAAGATGCTTACCTGCATGTCCCAATTTGCCCTTCACATCAAGGGTACCTCAGGTTCGTGGTGCAAAACTGTCATTATCAGTTTCAGACGCTGCCGTTTGGATTGTCCACGGCACCTCGGGTCTTTACCAAGGTAATGGCCGAAATGATGATTCTTCTGCGAAGAAGAGGCGTATTAATTATCCCTTACTTGGACGATCTCCTGATAAGGGCAAGGTCCAGAGAACAGCTGGAGGACGGAGTAGCACTAACCCAAGTAGTGCTGCAACAACACGGGTGGATTCTGAATTTTCCAAAATCTCAGTTGACCCCGACAACACGTCTGCTGTTCCTGGGAATGATTCTGGACACGGTTCAGAAAAAGGTGTTTCTTCCGGAGGAGAAAGCCAAGGAGTTATCCGAACTTGTCAGGAACCTCCTAAAACCAGGAAAAGTGTCTGTGCATCAATGCACAAGAGTCCTGGGAAAGATGGTGGCTTCTTACGAAGCAATCCCATTCGGCAGATTCCACGCACAAACTTTTCAGTGGGATCTGCTGGACAAATGGTCCGGATCGCATCTGCAGATGCATCAGCGGATAACCTTATCGCCACGGACAAGGGTGTCTCTTCTGTGGTGGTTGCAGAGTGCTCATCTGTTAGAAGGCCGCAGATTCGGCATACAGGACTGGGTCCTGGTGACCACGGATGCCAGTCTGAGAGGCTGGGGAGCGGTCACACAGGGAAGAAACTTCCAGGGAGTATGGTCAAGCCTGGAGATGTCTCTTCACATAAATATACTGGAGCTAAGAGCGATTTACAATGCTCTAAGCCTGGCAAAACCCCTGCTTCAGGGTCAGCCGGTGTTGATCCAGTCGGACAACATCACGGCAGTCGCCCACGTAAACAGACAGGGCGGCACAAGAAGCAGGAGAGCAATGACAGAAGCTGCAAGGATTCTTCGCTGGGCGGAAGATCATGTGATAGCACTGTCAGCAGTGTTCATTCCGGGAGTGGACAACTGGGAAGCAGACTTCCTCAGCAGACACGATCTACACCCGGGAGAGTGGGGACTTCATCCAGAAGTCTTCCACATGATTGTGAACCGTTGGGAAAAACCAAAGGTGGATATGATGGGCGTCTCGCCTCAAAAAAAACTGGACAGGTATTGCGCCAGGTCAAGGGACCCTCAGGCAATAGCTGTGGACGCTCTGGTAACACCGTGGGTGTTCCAGTCAGTGTATGTGTTTCCTCCTCTACCTCTCATACCCAAAGTACTGAGAATTATACGGCAAAGGGGAGTAAGAACGATACTTGTGGCTCCGGATTGGCCAAGAAGAACTTGGTACCCGGAACTTCAGGAGATGCTCACGGAAAATCCGTGGCCTCTACCTCTAAGGCGGGACCTGATTCAGCAGGGACCGTGTCTATTCCGAGACTTACCGCGGCTGCGTTTGACGGCGTGGCGGTTGAACGCCGAATTCTAAGGGAAAAAGGCATTCCGGAAGAGGTCATTCCTACACTGGTTAAAGCCAGGAAGGAGGTGACTGCACAACATTATCACCGCATTTGGAGAAAATATGTTGCGTGGTGTGAGGCCAGGAAGGTCCCCACGGAGGAATTTCAACTGGGTCGATTCCTGCATTTCCTACAAACAGGATTGTCTATGGGCCTCAAATTGGGGTCCATTAAGGTTCAAATTTCGGCCCTGTCGATTTTCTTCCAGAAAGAATTGGCTTCAGTTCCTGAAGTCCAGACTTTTGTTAAAGGAGTACTACATATACAGCCCCCGGTGGTGCCCCCTGTGGCTCCGTGGGACCTTAATGTAGTTTTGGATTTTCTCAAATCCCATTGGTTTGAGCCACTCAAATCGGTGGATTTGAAATATCTTACGTGGAAAGTAACCATGCTACTGGCCCTGGCTTCAGCCAGGAGAGTATCAGAATTGGCGGCTTTATCGTATAAAAGCCCATATCTGATTTTCCATTCGGACAGGGCAGAACTGCGGACGCGTCCTCATTTTCTGCCTAAGGTGGTGTCAGCGTTTCATCTGAACCAGCCTATTGTGGTGCCTGCGGCTACTAGCGATTTGGAGGATTCCAAGTTGCTGGACGTTGTCCGGGCATTGAGAATATATATTTCAAGGACGGCTGGAGTCAGAAAATCTGACTCGCTGTTTATACTATATGCACCCAACAAGCTGGGTGCTCCTGCTTCTAAGCAGACGATTGCTCGTTGGATTTGTAGCACAATTCAACTTGCACATTCTGTGGCAGGCCTGCCACAGCCTAAATCTGTCAAGGCCCATTCCACAAGGAAGGTGGGCTCATCCTGGGCGGCTGCCCGAGGGGTCTCGGCATTGCAACTCTGCCGAGCAGCTACGTGGTCGGGGGAGAACACGTTTGTAAAATTTTACAAATTTGATACCCTGGCTAAAGAGGACCTGGAGTTCTCTCATTCGGTGCTGCAGAGTCATCCGCACTCTCCCGCCCGTTTGGGAGCTTTGGTATAATCCCCATGGTCCTGACGGAGTCCCCAGCATCCACTAGGACGTCAGAGAAAATAAGATTTTACTTACCGATAAATCTATTTCTCGTAGTCCGTAGTGGATGCTGGGCGCCCATCCCAAGTGCGGATTGTCTGCAATACTTGTACATAGCTATTGTTACAAAAAAATCGGGTTGTTATTGTTGTGAGCCGTCTGTTCAGAGGCTCCTACGTTTGTCATACTGTTAACTGGGTTCAGATCACAAGTTGTACGGTGTGATTGGTGTGGCTGGTATGAGTCTTACCCGGGATTCAAAATCCTTCCTTATTGTGTACGCTCGTCCGGGCACAGTATCCTAACTGAGGCTTGGAGGAGGGTCATAGGGGGAGGAGCCAGTGCACACCACCTGATCCTAAAGCTTTATTTTTGTGCCCTGTCTCCTGCGGAGCCGCTAATCCCCATGGTCCTGACGGAGTCCCCAGCATCCACTACGGACTACGAGAAATAGATTTATCGGTAAGTAAAATCTTATTTTTTTTCTCGCAACGGAGCGATTAGTCGCTAATGCGCATGCGCAATGTCCGCAGTGCGACTGCGCCAAGTAAATTTGCTATGCAGTTAGGTATTTTACTCACGGCATTACGAGGTTTTTTCTTCGTTCTGGTGATCGGAGTGTGATTGACAGGAAGTGGGTGTTTCTGGGCGGAAACTGGCCGTTTTATGGGTGTGTGCGAAAAAACGCTACCGTTTCTGGGAAAAACGCGGGAGTGGCTGGAGAAACGGAGGAGTGTCTGGGCGAACGCTGGGTGTGTTTGTGACGTCAAACAAGGAACGAAACTGACTGAACTGACCGCAGATGCCGAGTAAGTGTGGAGCTACTCAGAAACTGCTAAGAAGTGTCTATTCGCAATTCTGCTAATCTTTTCGTTCGCAATTTTGAGAAGCTAAGATTCACTCCCAGTAGGCGGCGGCTTAGCGTGTGCAAAGCTGCTAAAAGCAGCTTGCGAGCGAACAACTCGGAATGACCCCCATGGTACATTGCTACTGATAGTTGCACACCATACACCAATACTGACGGTTGAGCGCGGTACACCGCTACTGATGGTTTCACACTGTTCACTGCTACTGCTAGTTGCACATGGTACACTGCTACTTCTGGTTGCATATGGTATACTGCTACTGATGGTTGCACACTGTACACCGCCAGGGCCGTCTTTTCGTATGGGCTCAATAGGCTCTTGCCCAAGGGGCCCAAGAGAATAAGGGCCCTAGGCTGATAGATGAGGGTCCCCTCTTTCCAGGGGTACCAGATTTTTGAAAATCGGCCCTGGCGAACCGGAGATATCCGACTTGAAAGCAGTGGTCCCCATCCAAGCCTGTTAATTGCTCTTCCCAGCCAGATATTTCGGGTTCTGTCTGACTTTGAGTATTTCTAAGGGTATAAGCCAAAAGCTGGGACTCTCCCCTTTCAGTGGACACTGGCAGCTTGTCTCTACTATGCCCAGAACCGGAGATATCAGCCTTCAAGCAGCTGGTCCCTGCTCCAGCTCCACACGCCTAATATGCAGTTTTATATTTTCGTTGGTGAATTGCCCTGGCTCCTGAACTCTGATCCCCAAGTCCCCAGAACCTTCTGAAGGGTGGCACTCTCTAGTATTTTATCCCATTCAAAGCTAAGAAATATATTTTCAGGAACTTGAGATATCTGCAGTCAAGCAAGCTGCCCTCCCACCGGAAAATTATAAATATTAAGCCCACTCCACTAGCCACCCCTCCCCTACGAATTAAACACCCTCTACCACCCTGGAAGTCATGTACCAGGGCCCCTTCATTCAGCCCAATGCCCCCCTTCTACAGTTTAGACCCATCTGTGCAGTGAAGGAGTAATTAGCAGAAATTACTGCCCCAGGTCCTACATGCTGAGCGGAAGATAGAACACCCCCTACCGCCCGCGGGACATCAAAGCTGCTGCTGATAGCTCCTCCCACCCCTACCGCTGGAGCATGGGTAGGGGGCCCAGTGCATTGCTGTGCCCAGGGGCCTACACTGCTGTTAAGATGGCTCTGTACACCGCTACTGCTGGTTGCGCATGGTACATCGCTACTGATAGTTGCACATATACCACATACAGATAATGTATTTTAAATTACCCAGGCACACCCCAATTCATTTCCCTTATCATTTTGACACCCTGCGTCTCGATCGCTACTGCACATCTGCAACTTAGATGCATGCGCAGTTGAAAAAAAATCTATCATTTGCAGGAGTATTAGCATTGCATCCAACTGTTGTTTTCTTTTTTAAATAGATTTCTTTCTTTTTTTTATAATAGTGACTTAGGGGTACATTTACTAAGCAGTGATAAGAGCGGAGATGTAAGCCAGTGGAGAAGTTGCCTATGGCAACCAATGAGCACAGAAGTAACATATATAATTTGCATACTATAAAATGAAACAGAAATGCTGATTGGTTGATGGGGAAATTTCTCCACTGGCTCACTTTTCCGCTCTTATCACTGCTTAGTAAATGTTCCCCTAAATGTTCTTAAATAAATTTCCGTACTAATGTTATAGGATTAATTTTCCACCTGTCCACCACTTGTAAATATTGATATCCGGAGGGAATGGTTCCCACATGTATGGAGGCGGCTACCGGGTATCTCCTTCATAGAAGATTTCCTTTCAAACTTGCCATCCATGTTATTTATTCCTGGGTCACCTAGCATGTGGCTGAGCAGTATATTTTTGGATTGTGGGAGGAAACCGGAGTACCTGGAGGAAACCCATGCAACTGCAGGGAGAATATACAAACTCCACACAGTTAGGGCCATGGTGGGAATCGAACCCATGACCTCAGTGCTGTGAGGCAGTAATGCTAACCATTACACAATCTGTACTGCCACTTACTATTTAAGTGAAGTTTAGGGCCACTGGCAGCAGCACTAGGGAAGAAGGAGAACTGCTCTTGTATGTAAGAGACAAGGGCAGGCTGTGGCTGTATAGTGCGACAGCAAATCCTGAAAATGCAGCACAGTAACCCACAGTAATATATCCAGGGAATCCAGAGCGATCTAGGACTGAGCACTAGGAATTCTAGAAGATAGATATACTAAGGATTGGGCTGTCAAACTATTGGTCAGAGTCAGATTTGAAAACCCGGGGGAGGCGAGGGGTGAGGTAGATGTATTAAGCCTGGAGAAGTGATAAAGCAGTGATAAGTGGAAGGTGATAACGCACTAGCCAATCAGTTCCTAACTGTCAATTTACATATTGGAGCTAATTGGCTGGTGCATTATCACCTTGCACTTATTACTTCTCCAGGCTTAATACATCTGCCCCCTTCTTCTTAGTAAATCTACACCTAGATCTTCCTTTCCCCACAGAGCAGTCTGACCCTGCTTCACTGCCCACTAATCCTCATCTCTTCATACCAGAACAGAATGAAGAAGCGGGTCTTCTAAAACATTTTTTAGATTGGTTTTCTGCCAATTATCAGCTTACATCGATGGACAAGTTGATTATTGGTTCCGAGCCTTATTGGTGCCGATCGCTTCTTGGCCTTTTGTCTAAGATCAAGTGTAGTACCTGCTCGAGGGAAACACTTGGTGCAGTACCTGTTCTTACACTGGGGGCTTGAAAGGTCCCTGGTGTGGAATGGAGAACCACCTTGGGGAGTACCGTGCTGGGGAGGGACTGGCCCTGGTTGAGAGTGGAGAAAAACTGGGCTTAGTATCCGTTGTCCTTTTAGGGGGTTGAAATAGGACCCCTGTGGTGGAGCGAAGAACAGCCCAGTTTAGTATCTACTCTCGTGCTCAGGGTTGGTCCTGTACCCTGGCACTGAGCAGGGACGAAGCTTGGTCTGGCTGGAGGTCAACAGCAGCCTGAGGCCGAAGGTGTTATGTGCCCCTGGTGCTAGCAGAGCCAGTGGTACCTGAAAATGCACTGGTGCTGCGCCCCACCATGCACTAGTATGGCACTTTACACTGTCACTTCACCACTTCTGACTGCACCCACTTTCCTTTGCCCTGGCCTTTTGGCTAGGGCAAGGACAATTTTTACTTTTCCCCTGGCCTTCTGGCTGGGGCTTATTTATGTATTTATCATTATTCTTTCACGTGTGTTTGCACTTTTTTTGCACTTCACAACTTTTTATGTGTCTCGTGTGTGTGTTTCACGTCTTTGCGGGGTTTAGGTGAGACCCTTATGGGCCACCCTCTCCCCTTGTAGCCGAGGCCCTCTCCTTTTGGGGAGGGCTGAAGGTTTTTTTTCTTTTGGGGAGGTCTGAAGGGGGAAGCTTCGGCCAACCCTGGTAAAAAGGGACGACCCCAAGTCGTGAGCCGGAAGGAAGTCCAAATACCCTTGCCCCCTAAAGGGCTTTTTGGCCCCGGGGGTCGGGGACTCAAGGTGTCCCTCTGCGCTTCGGCAAGGGGGGACCCGAAGATCCTTTTTCCCCTCAGTAGGCCGTCTGGCTCTGAGGGGTTGGGGAGTACGGGGCCCTTCTCCTTTTGGAGAGGGTCCAAAGTCCTATGCCCCCAGCACGGTTTTTGCACTGTTCACTGGGTGAGGAAGCCACGCACCTCAGGCTTCAAGTAAAAAAAAAAAATTGGTGCCGACCCTTAGATCTTACAACCCTAGGTCTTGAGTGTCAGACACAGGGCAGTTGTCTTCAGTACCCTTTCACATTAGAACCTGTTCAGGTCGGTAAGTACCATGGAGCAAGGAAAATACTTTGCATGGATTTTATAAAAGGCCACAAGGTGTGATTGGCTAAGTTGGTTAGCATCACCTGGAAGCCGGTGGGCGGCCCATAGGAGCAAATCCAGATTTATAATTGTGAAGTTTAAACTCCTAAAATATTCCAACTGAGTGGAGACCACTGTTCACCTTGTATTGATATTGGAATAATTCCTGACTATAAACCTCATATAGGATTGGGGGAATTCAATATTAGTATCACAGGCACTATCTCAGGTGTAATTTTGCTTCGTATGTCTGTGTTGGATTATTAAGCATTGTGTACCGGAGTCTGAGATGCACACAAAGCGGCACTGAGTCTGGATGGGTGCGGCAGCCAGACTATGGGGTCTATGGGGGTCATTCCGACCCGTTCGCACGCAGCGGTTCTTCGCTGGTGTGCGAACGGGTCTGGAATTACGCATGCGTGTCGTTGCCCTGCGACAGAGGTCGCCAGGCAACGACACTGACACAGAAGAAAGCGGTCGCAGCAGCGACCGCAAGAAGATGGACAGCAAGAGGGCGTTCCAGGGCGTCAACTTACCGTTTGGTGCTGTTTTTTGGGAGTGGTAAGTAAAACGCAGGCGTGTCCAGGCGAACGGAGGGCGGAGGTGTGACGTCAAAGCCGGCCTCATCATCCCTGGATCCGTCGCACAGGGTAAGTATGTCCATGGCTGGTCTTGTTTTGAGTGAAACTTTTTTAGCGTAGCAGGGCTGCACAAGCGAACGAGCCCTGCTATGCTAAAATACACTCCCCCATAGGCGGAGATTAGTTGATCGCAACAGCAGCAAAAAGTTGCTTGGTGCGATCAACTCGGAATGACCCCCTATGTATTAAGGGTTGGAGATAGATTAAGTACCAATCAATCAGCTCCTAACTGCTATGTGCTGATTGGCTGGTACTTTATCACCGTTCACTTTATCGCTCTCACCAAGGCTTAAGGCCCTATTCAGCTTGCATCGCTGATGCGATTGCATTGGCCCTTTTTTTAGCCCAGTGTGTGCGTCTAGGCCCCGTTCTGCACGTGCACGGGCCGGCCAGTGTGATCGCATTGTCTTGATGCGAACGCCTCTGACAGGCGGTGATGTTGCGTTGCGGGGGCGTTGCACTGAAAACGGGGGCAGGCTGGGACTGTTTTCATGGTAGATGAATGACGTCACACACAGCTGCCGTGACGGGAAAAATGGCGGCGGCCCGACTGCCTTTTCACAGGCAGTGGGCTCCCCTAAATTGCGATCACATCGCTGGCCGCAATTAGCATGATAAGTGGCCTTGTCCTGTACTAGGCGTCCCACAGCACGTGCCTATTAGCAAAACTGCAACTGAAGCTGAATAAGGCCCTTAGTACAGACCCCAAAGTACAATATGGTAATGTGGATATCCTCACAGCTACATGTGTATAGCAGCACCACCCCACTGTCTTTCCATCCGCAGTCATTAATATTGACACTTATGCCTACTCCATGCAGGGTGTAAGAGATCTGTCTAAAACAGGCATCCGTTCTCCACACACACCCACATAATGGGGGTAATTTAGAGTTGATCGCAGCAGGACATTTTTTAGCAGTTGGGCAAAACCATGGCCCTCATTCCGAGTTGATCGCTCGCAAGGCGAATTTAGCAGAGTTGCTCACGCTAAGCCTACGCCTACTGGGAGTGTATCTTAGCTTCTTAAAATTGCGACCGATGTATTCGCAATATTGCGATTACAAGCTACTTAGCAGTTTCAGAGTAGCTTCAGACTTACTCGGCATCTGCGATCAGTTCAGTGCTTGTCGTTCCTGGTTTGACGTCATAAACACACCCAGCGTTCGCCCAGACACTCCCCCGTTTCTCCGGCCACTCCTGCGTTTTTTCCGGAAACGGTAGCGTTTTTATCCACACGCCCCTAAAACGCTGTGTTTCCGCCCAGTAACACCCATTTCCTGTCAATCACACTACGATCGCCGGAGCGAAGAAAAAGCCGTGAGTAAAAATACTATCTTCATTGTAAAATTACTTGGCGCAGTCGCAGTGCGAATATTGCGCATGCGTACTAAGCGGAATTTCACTGCGATGCAATGAAAATTACAGAGCGAACGACTCGGAATGAGGGCCCATGTGCACTGCATGTGTGGCAGATATAACATTTGCAGAGAGAGTTAGATTTGGGTGGGTTATTTTGTTTCTGTGCAGGGTAAATACTGGCTGCTTTATTTTTACACTGCAATTTAGATTTCAGTTTGAACACCCCCCACCCAAATCTAACTCTCTCTGCACATGTTATATCTGCCACACCTGCAGTGCACATGGTTTTGCCCAACTGCTAACAAATTTGCTGCTGCAATCAACTCTGAATTAGGCCCAATAGCATAAAACTCTACGTGCACATGACACTCCCACAGTACAGCCCTCTTGCATACATCTGCAATCTATCCACCAAGGTGACACCCAGACACATCCATTTCATGGATGCAGAAGCGCAGGAAGATAAGTAGAGATGCACCATATAGAGCTGAATGGGACTCCGGGTCAGGCCCTGTATGTGTAGAATCATTCCATCTGACATTTAGCCTTGGGCAAAATTGTTGGTATCTTGACCTGATTCAGAGATGGATGCAGTTGGTACAGCTGGTGTGTCTTTGTACGCAACTGTTCTGCTAAAATATGAAAATGCTGCAGGAAGGGCCTTGAGTTAAAAGACCACTGCGTTACCATCGGACATCTGTGTGACCAGCGGACATCTGTGTGACCATCGGACATCTGCGAGACCATGAAGTTGCATGCAAGGACGTAGCCACTGGCTTCAGCACGCCCAGAAAACGGGGCCAACACAACCTGTTTTCCAGAACATCACCTGTCACTGCCTTGTCCTCCTCCCCAAATGCTGGCAGCATGTTATTCATGCTGCAATATTTGAGGCACTGCGAGAGAGTATTTGCAGACACTGGTGTATTTATAATGGGTGCAGTGTGTGTAGTTCACACGGGCCCTCCGGGGTCCCCACGCCACACACCCTGCACCCATTAATTTTGATACTTACCCTCCGGAGTCCCGGGGACTTGCAGCAGAGCTGCAGAAATCAATAGGGAATATGGCGCAGCGCCATTTTACCGGTGTTTCAGGCATGCGCAGTAGGAAAATCACTGGCAAAAATGGCCTCCACACCATTTTCATGGAGATCTGTGCATGACCTTTAGGCACTGTGACAGCGCTAGGGACCCTAGTGCCCAGAGCTACAGCGCTGCCGCTTAGAGAGGAGGGGGCCCAGACGGATCCTGAAACTCCTCCTCTCTAGATATGCCTCTGATTGCAGCCCTATATCTGCACATGGCCAGTGTGACCTCTGTACCTACGCAGATGTAAAAACCCAGGGCCATAAATAGATGTGTGCGGAGGGGGCACTGCACATAGCACTTCAGGGTAGGGGGCGCTGTTGGCGGCACTTGTCAAGTATCTGTTTTAATTACTGTCACTTGCAGCTTCCCCCCCTTTTTTATCCCGGCATCTCCTGACTGCCCCTGTCTCCTACCCTTCTCGTCCACTGCGTTAGTCTGGGGCTGCATCACCTGGGCTCCGGGACTGGCGGTTTGTGCCGCTGTGATACAGCAAGGAACAGCAGAAAGAGACGGCAATTAGGTGCCGGTAAGGATGACAGGAAGTCTTACTACTTCCATTCGCCAAACTCTCTTCCTGCTGCCTCTATGTGTGATGCCCCTGTGCCATCCCACAGATGAATGTGCGCGGCCGGCTATGTGTGAGTGGCAGAGAGCACTTCCCCGCTGCCCAGGCACACTGAGCACCTTTGGCAACTCCGGCTACTTCCTGCAGCTAGATCTATACCCCCTGTACCGTACAATGCACAAACCAGGGGGACCAGTCAGCACTGCCTGGAGACCAGGTATCCCATCACAAAGCAGCGTGCAGAAGCCGGAGGGGGAAACATGGCATTCTTTGTGAATAATAGCTTCAGACAGGCTGTGATAAAACCCATGGCTGACAGCAGCCCTCAGGTATGATACATAAGGGGGCTGTGTACCAAGGGTGGTCTTCAGTGTGCTGACTGTCGGGATCCCGGCGCACAGTATACCGGCGCTGAAAGCCCGACAGCCGGCATGCCATCACTTTTTCTCCCTCGTGGGGGTCCACGACCCCCCCTGGAGGGAGAATAAAATAGCGTGGCGCGCGTAGCACGCCACCATGCCTGCAGCGTGGCGAGCGCAGCGAGCCCGCAAGGGGCTCATTTGCGCTCGCCACGCTGTCGGTATGCCGGCGGTCGGGCTCCCGGCGCCGGTATGCTGGTCGCCGGGAGCCCGGCCGCCAGCATACCATACTACACCCGTGTACCAACTGTGACTAGCAGCTCACTGTGGAGTTACCTGGACCCCTCCTAAAGCAACGCAGAGCACAACTTTATTTCTGTTGTCCTTATAGAAATACTTTGCCTGCAATAATTGGGGGTAGGAGGGCCTCAGCATTTTTCAGTCTATAATAGTAATCGACATCATAGTCTGTTCCACAGTCAGTACACACAGCTGAGGTCTCAGCCTGCTTCTGTCATGGGGTGCCCACCACCGAGATACGGTCGTTAGGTCGACACAACTTATGTCGACAGTCATTAGGTTGGCAACTGATTGTCGACATGCATTCGGTCGACAGGGTCACTAGGTCGACATGGTCATTAGGTCAACATGTACTAGATCAACAAGTCAAAAGGTCGACATGAGTTTTTCACTTTTTTGGGGGGGACTTTTTCCAACTTTACGATCCACTTAGACTACATTTGGGAACGGTAACCTGTGCCAAGCGCAGCGGTAGCGGAGCGAGACACCTTGCCCGAAGCATAGCGAGCCATGCAAGGGGACACGGTGCATTAATTGGGGTTCCCCGTCACTTTACGAAGAAAACAACACCCAAAAAAGTAAAAAAAAACATGTCGACCCTTTGACCTTTCGACCTAGTACATGTCGACCTAATGACCATGTCGACCTAGTGTATCTGTTGACGTAATGCATGACGACCTTCTGTGATCGACCTAATGACTGTCGACCTAAGTTGAGTCGACCCAACGACCCATACCCCCACCACCTTGTGAAATGTGATAATGTGGAAATGAAGACACAGTAGCATTAGGTGTAGTTTTTGGATACATGCCATCACCTTTCCTATATACTTGATTTTATCTGTGTAATGGGAATCTTCAGCTATCTTACTACATGGCAGACCAAAGGGGATCAGGTCAGGATCCCGGTGGTCAGAATCCTGGCAGTCAAAATGCCAAAGCTGGAATCCTGACAAGTCTTGGAATACAGGCGCCGGCATCACGGCAAGGTACACAACACCGGCATTGGGATCCCAACCACCAGAAACCCTATCGTCTGCGAAGCCACCGGACAGGTAAGGGGCACTACTGTGGGCATTGTGTATAAGCACTATACTGTGGGCATTGTGTATAAGCATTGTACTGGGGGCATTGTGTATCTGGCACTATACAGGGGGCATTGTGTATGTAGCACTATATTGGGGCATTGTGTATCTGGCACTACACTGGGGGCATTGTGTATATATGGCACTACTGGGGGCATTATGTGTTTAAAAATAAAAAGTTTATGCAGCAATTGATGCCCTGCCCCTTTGATAGCTCGACCCACAACACCGCCAACCTCTGCCCCGCCCACAGTTCCTGAACTTTTTTTCCTACAAAATTAGCGCTGGTAATACCTGTATGTAAACCTATAGAATAGAAGTTCTCACGAGTAGGGTCTCTCTTCCTGTCTGTGTGCCTTCTCTCACCTCGTCCACCATTGTGTCCCTGTATGAAGTCTCTATTATGTCTTATTTTAATACAGGTTGAGTAATCCTTATCCAAAATGCTTGGGACCAGAGGTATTTTGGATATCGGATTTTTCCGTATTTTGGAATAATTGCATACCATAATGAGATATCATGGCGAGGGACACAAGTCTAAGCACAGAATGCATTTATGTTTCATATACACCTTATACACACAGCCTGAAGGTAATTTTAACCAATATTTTCATAACTTTGTGCATTAAACAAAGTGTGTGTACATTCACACAATTCATTTATGTTTCATATACACCTTATACACAGAGCCTGAAGGTCATTTAATACAATATTTTTTATAACTTTGTGTATTAAACAAAGTTTGAGTACATTGAGCCATTAGAAAACAAAGGTTTCACTTTCTCACTCTCACTCAAAAAATTCTGTATTTCGGAATAGTCCGTAATTTGGAATATTTGGATATGGGATACTCAACCTGTATTAGCAAATGCAAATATTTATTATTATAACTCAGAATTACAGTTGTTCATTTTCCTGCAATGTTGGTGCTTGCAAGTTGCTGGCAAATCTGTTTGGATTGAATTAAAATTGCAAATCATGTGTTTTGTTTTTTTCCCCCTACAAGACAAGAGAAGTCAATTTGGAAAAGTATTGTTTTTTTTTTCCCCAGCTGTATAAAATAGAGCCAGCACATTTACAACAGATCAGTTCTGTATTGACAGACCACAGTTCTCTAGAGAATCTATGGTTGGGGAAGCCACATTGATAGTCTTGTGGAGAGCTTAGACCACTGGGTCTTCCAATTTTTTTTGTCCTATCAGGGACATTTGAGTTCCCTGGAGTTCATATTAAAGGAACACTTTCATCATAATTGTAAAGTATTTGTAGTTAATGTTTTAACGTGATTAAGAGGGTCAGTCCAATTAGATGCGAGTCTGTGAATGCGAGTTTGTTTCATGGAACTCTCAGACTTTGCACAAATGCATGCATCCGAGAACTCTCTGATTCAGGGGTCTATTCATGAAGCAGTGAAAAGTGTGGAGAAGTGAGCCAGTGGAGAAGTTGCCCATGGTAACCAATCAGTGTTGAGGTAGCATTTATAAAGGGATTGCGGTCAAGATGTTAGCTGTCGGGATCCCAGCAGTCGAAATACCGAAGCCGGAATCCCTATACCCGTTTGAATCCCACCACCGAAACTCCAAAAGGGTCAGAAGACAAGTGCTGGAATACTGACAACTGGCATCCTGATTGGAAGTACAGCCGGCGGGTTAGATGTAGGGACGGGAAGGGAGAGGGGGGGTTAGGTTTAGGTGCCACACAGGGGGTTAGGGTTAGGCTGCAGGGGGTGGGGTAGGTTAGGGTTAGGCTGTGGGAAGGGGAGAGTTAGGGTTAGGCACCCCTTGGGGGGATTAGGGTCAGGCTGCAGGGAAGAGTTGGTTAGGTTTAGGCAGCATTTGTTTGCGACTTGTCTACGCAATGGGGAGACCTTTCTGAAGAACCGGCCCGAGCTTAATTTATTTTGTAAGCAAATATAGATTTTGGCGCCCCTTGATCGGATAAGCTTTTATAAAGAGACAGTGTGCACTGCAAAAAAAGGGGTGTGGTCTCACATGAAAAGGGTGTGACCAAACAATAGTACCCCCAAAGGTACAGGGAGATAGTAAGTGACTCGTTTTAATGAGATGGCTGTTTCATATGTAGTCTAACAGTAGGTAAGCTTGTATCTTTCAATTGGGTCTTATTCCCAGAATGTAAAAGTCTCTATATTTCTGTACCCTTAGCGGTGGCAGGAGATGTCATGTGTGCGGCAGTCCGTGATGGCACCCTTGCAGCTTGGCACCATATGCAGCTGCGTAACATACCTAATGGGCCGGCTGGCTGGCCCTGGCCCCTGGGCTGCTATCTTGTGGTGGCCTCTACCAATAAAATTACATTATGCCATACACTGAAGGGCCTACCAGCTCACAGTATGCCGCACACTGAATTGCACTGTGTCACACTGAATTACCTATCAGTTTCCACCGTAGTACCTACAGTACCAGATTTTATACACAGTAGTGCACCCTGTAGTCCACATTAAGCCACACTGTGGTGCCCCCAATTTGCACTTTGCTACTCCTTTGTGCCCCCAATTTACATTATGCCACACTGCAGTGCCCACAGTTGGCATTGTCTCTCCGCAGCACCCCATCTGGCATTATACCTCTCCTCTACTACTCACCTCATGTGTGATGAGCTCCTGCTGACTGAACACTCCTCTGAAATTCTCCCAACATGGCTGTGTGCAGACAATACAACTACCTGTTCCCGGGAGCTGTTCTGAATGTCACAATGGGAACAGGTGCTGCTGGAATTTTTTTTATCAGAAATTGGGCCAGAAACATATACAGAGGGCCCCCATGTGGATGTCCCCAGTTTCCCTTTGTGCCAGTCCAAACCTGCATGGGATATGTGGGGCACCTTGCACAAGTTTAGCAACAATGACCAGACAGCAGACTGTCGGCATGCGGGATGGCAGCGGCAGCAATGGGTGACCGCCGACTGTGTCTGGCAGTGGCGGCAGGAGAAATATATAAATGATGTCTCTTACTGCTAACTCCCTCCATATCTTCCCACAACACTTCTCATTACTCTTTTATAGCTCACTCCAGTTCCCTCCATATCTCACTGCACTCCAAGCTCCCACACCTCACATTGCTAATCGCACACCTCACTGCCACAGCTCACACCATACTTGCCTACTCTACTGGAATGGCCGGGAGGGTCCCGAAAATCGGATGACCTTCCCGGCCCCCCGGAAAAGCTTGCAAGTCTCCCGATTTTGCAGGTCCCCCCCGCCCAGCCACCCACTTAGTGAGTAAAGTGGGCGGTCTGGGCAGTCGATGATGCGATTCGTGCTGGATCATATCATTGCCACGGCCCCTGCTGTATAACGCAGGTAATTGCGGCATTACAGAGCAGGGGGCGTGGCTTAAATGACGTGCCACAATAACCCCACCCCGTTCTGCCTCCGCAACGCCCCCATTCCGCCTCAGCACCGCCCCCTATTCACGTCATAGGTCTGACCCGCCCCCCACTGAGCCGACCTGAGAGAGCAGCCTGGATGTCGGCATGTATGGCTCACACTTTACCCATCACACGCCCAGCTCACTGACCCATCACCCCCAATTCCTATGCCCCTACAATGCCCCTCTACTACACACACACACAAACACCAACACAATTGCAGTGGTATGATATCTGTTTCACACACGCTCGCTTACCACACAAGCAGCAGAAACACACACACACACACACTTACATGATGGTTAGATGATGGTTACTGTACATCACAAGCAGCAGATCTGCAGCAGCTTCACCTCAGTCTGACAGCAGCCCTGCTCTGCTCTGTGCGTGTAGCTCCATCCCCCTGATCACAAAGAAGTCCCTCTCCCTCTCTGGTAAAAAAAAATAAAAAAGGCCCTCTGCTCAAATTCAGCTGGTGGTAGGGGTATGTGTGTGTGGGGGGGAGGGGGGGTTTGGGGTAGTAGCGTGCTATGCCTCCCCCAGCAAGTGGTGCCCCGAGGCACGTGTCTCACATACCTAGTGGGAAATCCGCCATTGGCAGCACTCTTACAGCTTGGCACTGTACTCGGCTGCGTAACATGCCTAATGGGCTGGCCGGCCTTGCCTTCTGGACCCCAAGAAGGTGGCAACATCATGAGCAAAATCATATGTTAAATGTCAGATTTGTGCAGTTTTCTTTAAAGTAAAAAAAATTATATTAAGCAAAAAGGTGGTTTGGGGTTATTTTGAGGTGTCTTTGAATTTTGTAAGCAAAAAAAAAATCTAAAAAAAGCTATCAGTTTTTGTTTAAATAGATACTTTTTTTAAAATTTGGGTTGCATAATAAAACAAAAAAAGTAGATTTTGGTGTAATTTGAAGCTATTTCTATTTTTTTTTTAACCCCAAAAATGATATGCAACTATTGTCCCAATTAAGCTAATTGAAACCTTACATATGTCTACTTAGTCATTAGGGGAGGTGTCCAAGGGGTTCCGATATTACAACCTTAAAATAAAGATTTTCCCTAACTGTCCATAACCTCAAAAAAATGCAAATTTCCTCTGTTTGCTTCAATGCGAGTGTGTAATTGGATGGCGAAATGAATTTGCTGTGCAGATTTGCAAAGAAAATGGCAACTCACAGCCAGGGGCGTAGAGAGCCACATGGGGCCCCAGTAATGAAGGGGGGTGGCTTAAAAAGGGGCATGTACACATCCACTAAAAATAATAGAATGTAAAAAATGAATAGGCCCCATGTGCTATGGAAAGCAGGTCCCTCCTCCTCGGCTGCCACCATCTTCCCAGTGATATTTGGGAAGATGGTGCATGTGCGCTAGAGACCAAAGACTCTGGCACAGTGCCAGAGTTTTTGTTTTCAATGTATGGGCTCCATCTTCCCGAAGATATCACTGGGAAGATGGCGCCAGCCTTAAGTATAGGTATACTCGGAAGATAGGGGGGCAGCGGACCTGGGCCCTCCAGCAGCCCGGGCCGAGTAATTAGTACCTGCTTCCACCCCTCTTGGCGCCACTGCTCACAGCTCGCACAAGGCAACTCGCACCTAATTGGATTGACCCCTAGAAATGGAACTGTACAGTTGAAAGTTTTGTTGACAGAAATTTGGCATAGTCATTCCCTTTAATACCTTGGTGCATTTATATTTTTATTAATTGTACACTCAAGAGATTCAAGGCCTGATACAGAGGTGCCCAGAGTGGTGATGTCGCATGCAAGTGGTCAATGTTTTTAGTCTGTGCATGTGGCAGAGTCGCACTGCGCTTAGGTCCCGATGGTTATCGATTTAAGACACAGATGATATTGCACGCAGAGAGATTGTTTCTCAGTGGGCATTTGCTTAAGGTAACGGGGAGTGGGCGTGTTGTCTGCAATTGCACCTAAAGACGCAGATGCAATGACATATGAGGCTATGGGGGTCATTCCGAGTTGATCGTGTGCTGCATTCGTTCGCTGTCCAGCGATGAGGCAAAAAACGGCACTTCTGCGCATGCATATGCGGCGCAATGCGCACGCGCGACGTACTATTACAACGAACGATGTAGTTTCACACAGGGTCTAGCAAAGCTTTTCAGTCACACTGCTGGCCGCAGAGTGATTGACAGGAAGTGGGAGGTTCTGGGCATCAACTGACTGTTTTCAGGGAGTGTTCGAAAAAATGCAGGCGTGCCAAGAAAAATGCAGGCGTGGCTGGGCGAACGCAGGGCGTGTTTGTGACGTCAAAACAGGAACTGAACAGTCTGAAGTGATCGCAAGCGCTGAGTAGGTTTAGAGCTACTCAGAAACTGCACAAAAAAACTTTGTAGCCGCTCTGCGATCCTTTCGTTCGCACTTCTGCTAAGCGAAAATACACTCCCAGTGGGAGGCGGCATAGGCTGCTAAAAACTGCTAGCGAGCGATCAACTCGGAATGACCACCTATGTTCAGATAGCGAAATCGCACCTTAGTAGCACCACAACGGAATAGCGCCACAGCCACTGGCGTTTCTGTAATGGGTGCAGTGTGTGCGGTGCACACAGGCCCCTGAGTCCAGAGGAGGCCCCCACCGCACACACTGCACCCATTTGTAAAATACTTACCCCTCCGAAGTCCAGTGCCGGCATCTGCAGCGCCGCTAGAACACAGTGAAAATGGCCCAGTGGCCATTTTCACGGCGTTCTGCGCATGCGCAGTAAAGATATCTCAGGGAAAATGGCCGCCACTCCATTTTCCCGGAGATCTGTGCATGCGCAGTAGAGTCTGTGCCCTCTAGTGCTCAGACTCTACGGCTCTCCGGGCAGGGAGGCGGGGGCCGAACACGCCCCTTAAAACGCCCCTGGCCACAGCCTGTGGCCATGCCTCTGTGCACCTTATTTTTTTTGTAACATTAAAACATACTTGCCTACTTTTGAAAAAGCATTTCAGGGAGATTGTGAAAGTAACAA
Source organism: Pseudophryne corroboree (assembly GCF_028390025.1). NCBI lineage: Eukaryota > Metazoa > Chordata > Amphibia > Anura > Myobatrachidae > Pseudophryne > Pseudophryne corroboree. The sequence continues at coordinate 925,346,694 of NC_086445.1, forward strand.
CTAAAAGCGCGGGCGTGTACTGCTACATCTGAGAGGCCTGTCATGAAAATGGCTTACATCCAAATGTAAATGAGCCCCAAGGTTAGTAAGATCTACTTGTTGAAGAAAAGACACTGATATTTTGCAGGATTTGTTTGTGTATTGTGTTTTACAAGACGTTCCATATACTGTAAATGGCCACAAGAAACCTTATTTAAAATGAATGTAGCCATAGGGATCATTGTGCCTTATAACCAATGCAGGGAAGTGGCGCTGATGAACCTATGTGAATGTATTTATCTCTGATTTATTTTTTCCCTCAAGAATGTAATAGCTAGATAATGGGGGTAAGGTAAAATCAGGGAGATTGCTGGACTATTCAGGGAGTGAGGGAGATTGCTGATGTTTCAGGGAGTCACCTGCAGAATGAGGGAGGGTAGGCAACTATGCATTAAAAATGTTGGCGTAATCTGCCCCCCATGCTTCCTCTCATTGTATACATGTTAAATCTTTTTAACTGTTTTATGTAAGTTATAGATGTGCTGTCACTGTGCATGTAAAATATAATTAAAGTGAAAAGAGAATCCTGACGATGCAATGCTGACACTTCAGGATACAGCAACACTGGCAGCCGCTCTGCTTCTCCACCAGAGGGAGTATGTGTACTTTGCAGGCACAACAGCTGGTGGTGTTAAATATTATAGTACAGCCATAAAATTATTTAATATGGGGATTACTCGAGCAATTTATTTTTTGCTTTTGCTTTACATGAGCTGTGAGTGATTGAATGCTTATTTAATCACTTCTAAAGAGATCTTGGGAGAACATTTTTACAGAAAGTCATATATATATGTTTTTTTTAATCCTTTTTGAGGGTTTTTCTCTCAAAAGACCGCACCTTTGGCAAATATGCAAATGAAGCATTCTAGCCAGTACTGTCCTGCAGCCACTATCAGTCACTTTGAAGGCATTTAACATGTTTTGTAGTGAAATTCCATTTTACATAACAAGAAAGTTCTTCTGGAAAGGGGGAGTAGTTCCCAAACTTTCTTTTAATATAATAATGTTTCTCGATAATTTTAGGAAAATGTGAACGTTATAAACCCATGTCCAATTTAACAATTCCTACATGGAAAGAATTAAAGATTAATCGTGGTTTCATGGCCTAGACACCGGTTGTAAATGTGGGAATGCGCTAATCAGCTGATGAATGTGCTTATCTTAATATTCACATAATCGATACAGAAACAAGTGCCACGATCTTGGTTTTATTCAGGCATCTTTACAAGGGGTTGTCTGAGGTGCCTGCTGGTTATCATTTGACTAAAAAAAGGCTGATTCGCATACATTCATGGCTGCTTTTTCGTACTGGCTGCTTTTTCGTACTGCCAGGGGCACCGCGAGAAGGGGAGTGGGTACTAATTACCAGGACCCAGTCGGATGGCCCAGGTCATATGTTCAGGAGAACAAAAACCCCTCAGGAGAACATGCATAGTATTTTTTAACTTTTTTTTTTTTATAACAGAGGGAATGTGGCCACGCCTCCCAGATTTGGCCACATCCCATTTGTATACCCCAGGTCCACCACTTGTCTCGGCAGCCCAGCGTATAGCCGCGGCAGCCAGCTTACTACCTTATGATAATGCAAGTAACCACTCATGTGTGCCAAGCATCTGTGTGTCTGCATGTGAAAGGGTCGCCCGCCCACTGAGCGCCGGTATCCCAACAGCCGGCTTACTGAATACCACCTGTCTGTTCCTATGTCTGCATTTATTGTAAGGCAGCTTAGAACAAGCCGTGCTATTCCTTTGGGTTTATTTACTAAAAATCCGAGTTTGTCCGATTTGTGTGGATTACACGTGGATTAAAAACAGAAGAGGACCGATGTACACTGGATTTTTGTGAGTATAATTTTATTTACAGGTACCCCGTGGCTTCTACGTGGAGAAGGGGACCGACACTTCGTGTCATTATCGGTAAGTATGTGTGTATGTCGGTGTGCATGTATGTAATAAAGTTAAAAAAAAAAGAAAAACGGCTGCGCTTAGGGTGTTGCAAATGGGTGTAAATCACGGAGAGTTGACAGTCTTCTATATAAATTTGTTTATTATAGTGTTAAATACATCAACAGCAAATAAAATTAACCATATGTAAAAAGATGAATATCTATACTCTAAAACACCGTTGTATGAACACACAGTATCAATCAAAGCTTGTGTATAGTATTCCCCTGATTCAGATAAGGTTGATACTCTTTGAAATTGTAACAATAATGTAACTAAATAGTTACAATTTTACTCTCTACAGTTTATTGTAACTAAAATATATAAAAGCAGCAGAACTTTTTCTCCAGTAATAGGAGAAGAAAGGAGGGCCCAGCGGTCAAATATACAATGAGCAGTATGCAATATTACCTCTTCTAGGGGCTGATATTACCGAGCGTCCTTGGTAAAGTCCTATATAGAGCCCACAGTGTGATGCTAGGGAGAGAAATTCAATGAGGGAGTGATTATCCAAGCTTGCTCCTTAATCTGTAAGTCCCGGATGCAGGACAGATGCCTGTATATTCCCTTGGGCTGGTGGAAATCCTTTTATTGCCCTAGATGTAGGGAATAACACATCTTCCAAGACATCAGAGGAGCACACGCTGTGGCCACTAATTGCAGAGAAGATGCTCCTCCCTTTCTACTCTGATTCACCGGCACTACAGCTCTAAGGAACTTTGCCTACAGCGGAGAGTTCATTTGTCTGCACGGTGGCTCCATTGCGGTCTCTGTACTGCACCAGCCTGTATTGTCTGACGGCTGCAATTGGCCGCGGGACATCGCCAGCCTGCATCATCTGACGGCTGTGTCTGGCTGTGGGATAACGCCAGCCCGTATCATCTGACGGTAATATCTGGCTGTGGGACAGCGCCAGCCTGTATCATCTAAACGGCTACATTCAGCCGTGGGACAGCGCTTCAGTCCTTGAAATTCAGTGCCAGCAACGGCTCCGGCTAACGTTACACCTGTGCATCTTCTCCGCAATTAGTGGCCACAGCGTGTGCTCCTCTGATGTCTTGGAAGATGTGTGATTCCCTACATCTAGGGCAATAAAAGGATTTCCACCAGCCCAAGGGAATATACAGGCATCTGTCCTGCATCCGGGACTTACAGATTAAGGAGCAAGCTTGGATAATCACTCCCTCATTGAATTTCTCTCCCTAGCATCACACTGTGGGCTCTATATAGGACTTTACCAAGGACGCTCGGTAATATCAGCCCCTAGAAGAGGTAATATTGCATACTGCTCATTGTATATTTGACCGCTGGGCCCTCCTTTCTTCTCCTATTACTGGAGAAAAAGTTCTGCTGCTTTTATATATTTTAGTTACAATAAACTGTAGAGAGTAAAATTATAACTATTTAGTTACATTATTGTTACAATTTCAAAGAGTATCAACCTTATACCCTGAATCAGGGGAATACTATACACAAGCTTTGATTGATACTGTGTGTTCATACAACGGTGTTTTAGAGTATAGATATTCATCTTTTTACATATGGTTAATTTTATTTGCTGTTGATGTATTTAACACTATAATAAACAAATTTATATAGAAGACTGTCAACTCTCCGTGATTTACACCCATTTGCAACACCCTAAGCGCAGCCGTTTTTCTTTTTTTATTATTGTATCCACAGGCACATGCACAGTGCCAATTATCGGCAGCGCTCAGGTGTGATTGCATTTCGGTAGTTTATTTATTTAGGTGCTGTCAGCAATTTGTTTGTGATTCAGTGTAATAAAGTTATACTGTCACGGTGTGTGTGGACTGTTTTTATTTGGTTATTTTTTTGTAGTAGAACTACAGGTACCAGCGGGCCCGTTTTCCCCCACATGCTGGTACTTGTAGTTCTTCAAGTACCAGCTTGCGGGGGAGGCTTGCTGGGACTTGTAGTTCTGCTACAAAAAAAACAATATTCTTTTTTTTTTATACTTGGCTATCAGCCCCCCATCCGCCGCCCTTGGATGGGGGGAGACAGCCTCGGGCTTCACCCCTGGCCCTTGGGTGGCTGGAGGGGGGGACCCCTTGATTTAAGGGGTCCCCACTCCTCCAGGGTACCCCGGCCAGGGGTGACTAGTTGGTGATTTAATGCCAGGGCCGCAGGGACCAATATAAAAGTGTCCTCCGGCTGTGGCATTATCTCTCTGACTAGTGGAGCCCGGTGCTGGTGTGAAAAATATGGGGGAACCATACGTCTTTTGTCCCCCGTATTTTTTAGACCAGGCGCAGAGCCCGGTGCTGATTGTTAAAATATGGGGGATCCCCTGTCAATTTTTCCCCTGTATTTTTACAACCAGGACTGGCTCAAGAGCCCGAGGCTGGTTATGCTTAGGAGGGGGGACCCCACGCAAAAATTTTTCTGGCTTTTAACTCTTTAAACACTTTTTTTAAGGTACACAATGAAGCCCTGCACGGATCTCACAGATCCGGGCGGGATTCCTTGTGTTTTGTCAGGCAGTGTTTTACTCATCACTCCCGTAAAACACTGCCTGACATTACGAATCACATCGACATCGGAAAAAAACGAATGTGGAAAACTCGGCAGCTTAGTAAATGACCGTATCAGGATTCAAAAAGTTGCAGTAAAATGCACCCGATACCATTCTAGATCAAACACCCTTAAAAACAGCTAAAACACGAATATTAGTAAATATACCCCCTTGTTTCTTTCTCTCTGTGTACACTCACAAAGTACCAAACATCGGTACCCCGCAACAGGTGCAGCAGGAGCGTCGGGACCTGAATCAGCACCTTGTCTGTTCCTATGTCTGCAATTGTTATAAGGCAGCTTAGAACAAGGCGTGCTATTCCTTGTTTCTTAATATGCAATCAGGCTATTTGATTCAACATTATAACAGACAATTCCATTGTTCCTGTCCGTTATGGTGCACACATTTTCTGCTCTTTAGGCATTAGCGAATGTCTCCTTACCAGCTTAATATATTTGCCTGGTGATTTATTGTGACATACGGGAACGTTTGAGCACTTTCCCTGTGACATCATCTGCCAAATGTCATTTTTGCTGGGTTTCTTTATTGAGCATCTGTTGCTTCGGAATTATAGCCTGCTTTTCTGACTTATTGTTATTGAGACAGCTATCTCATGCCTCTGCTTAATCCAGTGGGGGCCACAGCCAGCGGGCATCCTACAGTAAAGCATTACACTCCTTACAGCTGCCTTTGAGGGAAAGCATGCTGCTTATTAGACACCAAGCCCTGAATTGTTTACTGCCATACTGTATATCACTAGCAGCACAAAGGTACACCGGATAGATTACCTCACTTATTCTATATACTGTACATCTATTTGTTGAGGAAGAAAGTGACCTAGTAGCAGACTGGATTGGATTTAACTTTTTTGCTCTTAGAAGCTGCTTTTGCTTCTTGTTGCTGCACCCTATTGCTATATAGACATGCTCTTAACAATCCCATGTGTCGTCTATATGTCTAGGAAAGAAATAAGTGTATTTAACCAATAATTCAATTTTTTAGGTATATCTTTTTAGATTAGGCAGCCATACATGGGGGTGGGGGATGGGGGGGGGGGGGGGGGTGTTGGGGAGGGAGATATGCTGCTCCAAGGTTTAACTATGGGTCCTTTTCACACATAATTTGAAGTCAGCCTCTGTGCAATGTGCTATCACTTCCCATATTGTCTATACAGCCGGTCACAGTGAGTGGCACGGACAGAGAATGAGTGACATAGCATTGTAGACTGAACAAGACAACCAGGCCTGTTTGGGACAGTTTCATTGCTAGTAGGATACATTTATTTATTTTCATACACAGGACATTAAACCCCAGTCAACTTAATATGTTAAAAATTCTTTCCATGTGTGTGCGTGCATGCGTGTGTATATGCCTATACATAGATTTTATGTGTGTATATTTATATAATGTACCTGTTTGTGCTTGTATATGTCTATACATGTATGTGCATATATAATATATGTCACACTTGCCTAATCTAACGGAATGGCCAGTAGGCTCCCAAACTATGGTTGGCACCCGAAAAAGTAGGCAAGTCTCCCAGTACCGGCACCACCTGCCCCCATCCATCTACTTACTGAGTGAAAGTAGGCGGTCCTGACAGCCGATGATGCAGTTTGCGATGAATCACGTTATTGTGACCCCGCCCCCAGCTTTACAATGCCAGTAATCATGGAGTTGTGTAGTGTGGGTGTGGGGCCATGATGACACAATTGCTTCATCACACCCACTGCCCCGTCGACTTTCCCACGAAACGAAACGAAGCACACATATACACACCCCTGCTGAGCCCACCTGGCTTCCCCCAGGAATTCGGCATGTATGATATATGTGTGCATATACTGTATACTGTATGTGTATAAAACAGTAAAGCCTCCTCCTAACAATCTGTTCTTCTGCTATTTAATGATTTGTCAGGACAGAAGATTACGAGGGTAGACTTGGTTTTGTCATAAACTGTAAGAAAATATGGCAGCCTGTGATACGAGGCTACAACAGGTCAGGGATGCCATTGCAGCAGCACACAAAGAATGCTCCCCCACTGAAAAACGACAGTACTATGACCAATGGTCCGGCCAATATGAAGAGGTAATAGTGTATGTGTTATATTATTTGTTGGAGACTAATCCTTTTAGTTGTGAACTGATTTCTTAAGGTGTGAGTCTTATATGTACATTTACTGTTTTGGATGTTTTCTAGACCTTTTATATGTTGAAGCTACAAATGTAGGATTTGGAGGCCTAAACTAATGTTCATTATCACTGCTGTTTGTGGTGATTTGGGACCAAGTTTCATTGGAAATGTATCGTACCCACGACTGTTCTGGCAAATCTTTACATTCTGACTTTTGATGCTAAAAAACAGTGGCAAAAGATGACACCACAGTGGCAAATGTTTTTGGAGCTTGATAAATAGCACATTCCAGGGCCAGTGTGAGTGCCGTTTAAGCAGAGCTGCCACACAGGGGTGCCACCCATTAGAGGGTGCAGCATGGGCATCGGGACCAATGACCAGCGGCGTGTGCACATGCGTAGGGGAGATAATGGTAGTCGAGATGCTGTCCAGGCCTTTGTGGAGTTATTTGCAGTTGCCGCTGGTATCACTACCACAAGATGATGTTATCACCTGTCGAGTGATCTGCAGCAGCATTGCATGATCCCCTGTGGGCCTCTAGCACTGGAATCAGGACCTGAGCAGAGACATGTTACAGCCATAACTGGAGCAGAGCAGATGACCAAAGGAATCTGTAGATAGACTATGCAACATTGTTTTCAGTTATATAATTGGATTGCTGCATGGGTGGAATTGGATTGCTGCATGGGTGGGGGGAATCTCTTGCACAGTGTGCTAGTAGACCTGGGTTGACCATGGCACAATGGCAAATTCACCATGTACTGTATGGGGAGAGTATGTCCTCCAATTCTGTCATTATTGCAGGAGATAAATAGGACATACTTGCCAACATTTTTGATCTCCTCTCTGGGAGAAGCCTGGAGAGGAGTAGCAGCTGGGCACTTAATGGGGTGGGGCTTCCACATAATTAGGCCCCACCTCTATCAGGGCAAATCTCAGAAATTGCAGGTCCTCTGGGAAGGCAAATGACAGTGATTAGCCCCACCCCCTCTATATGGACCCGCAATTTTTCACTAGGAAGTGGGTGGCATGCAGGGGGTACCCACTCTTCCAGGGATGCAGGGCACTAACAAAAAAATGGGAGGAGAGTAGTCAAGTATGAAAGAAGAATGATACTGAAATAATCATTAGCAGGAAAGAGAGGTTTGATAAATATTCCACTTGATCTTTTAAGTTCCCGTAATATTCTGTGGAGCCTCATTTTTTAATTGCATAGTTTATATATACAGTAATTTAAAGCAAAGACCAATAAAAGTGCTGAAAGTAAAAGAATACAGCTGTAGGGGCCAATCATGCTCCACCATAAGTCATAGCTTTCATAGAGGCAAATTTATTTCATGTATTGAGTCACCCTGATATGCGAGCAGGAGGGAGCGCTAACTGCTGCCTAGTTGTCTGCTCGCTGATGGATCATGGGTCTGTACTTATGAACAGCTCCGTGCCCCATTTGTCTTCATTTTGAAACTATTTTATGTAAAGTTTCTGCCAGCTGTTCGACAGGGACACACACCCGTTTTTGGTCACCTCTCAACAATGTTAAACATGCTGTCTCCAGATGCAAAGCAGTGGTGTGCCACAAGAGGGGGTCACATCACATAGAAAGCAAGCCCCTTCCCTGTAACTTATTTGGCCTCGATCACCACTGTGATGACAACATGGCAAGAAAATGTGACGTATTTTGGGAGCTGATTTATTTATTGATTTATTGATTAATTTAATGTTCTTTTTTGTTTAAGGATGTCTCAGTATTGGAATACAAAGCCCCCCATTTGGCTGCCATTGCATTGGCATCAGTGTGCAAACTGAATCAGAAGTCAAAGCTGGTGCTGGATGTAGCTTGTGGCACAGGACTTGTCGCTGAAGAGGTAATAAGAATTAGTTTTAGCATGTTACTTAGAGTGAGTCTCTGTCATCCTTATTTGCAAAACTATTGCTTAACACTAATATTTCATTATTAAATAGGATTTAATATTATTGTGCTCAAATCTTCAATTTAATATGGCATAGTTCACAATAAAATAATAAGTAGTCCGTTTTACTGCAGGCTAAGTGGCAGATGGAGGTTGCTGAGTATTTTGGGATCTTTGGGATCAACTTTGTGGCAGAATTTTGCACCACTCTAGTTTTACTTTAAATCTCCTACCATACATATTAACTAATTTACTATACTTCCAGGACTACTGTGCTTGTTGACACATTGATTTTACGATCCCTATTATACAACTTCAAATTAAGGAAGTAGAGATGTGCGGCTGGCATTTTTCGTGTTTTGTGTTTTGGTTTTCGTTCTAATTCCACTTTCGTGTTTTGGGTTTGGCTTGGTTTTTCCAAAACCACCCTTTTGTGTTTTGGTTTTGGTTTTGGATCTGGATGATTTTTGAAAAAAACATAACGGCTAAAATCACAGAATTTGGGGGTAATTTTGCTCCTACGGTATTATTAACCTCAATAACAATCATTTCCACTCATTTCCAGTCTATTCTGAACACCTCACACCTCACAATATTGTTTTTATGCCAAAAGGTTGCACCGAGGTTGCTGGATGACAAAGCTAAGCAACACAAGTGGACAACACAAACACCTGGCCCATCTAGGAGTGGCACTGCAGTGTCAGACAGGAGGGCAGATATAAAAAAAGGTCCCAAACAGCACATCATGCAAAGAAGAAAAAGAATTGCAATGAGGTAGTTGTATGACTAAGCCAAGCGACACAAACAATAGGCCCATCTAGGCGTGGCACTGCAGTGGCAGACAGGAGGGCAGATATTAAAAAAAAGGCCCCAAACAGCACAGCATGCAAAGAAGAAAAACAATTGCAATGAGGTAGTTGTATGACTAAGCCAAGCGACACAAACAATTGGCCCATCTAGGCGTGGCACTGTAGTGGCAGACAGGAGGGCAGATATTTAAAAAAAAAGGCCCCAAACAGCACAGCATGCAAAGAAGAAAAACAATTGCAATGAGGTAGTTGTATGACTAAGCCAAGCGACACAAACAATTGGCCCATCTAGGCGTGGCACTGCAGTGGCAGACAGGAGGGCAGATATAAAAAAAGGCCCCAAACAGCACATCATGGGGGTCATTCTGACCCGATCGCACGCTGCAGTTTATCGCAGCAGTGCGATTGGGTCAGAACTGCGCATGCGCCGGCGCCGCAGTGCGTTGGCGCATACCGGACAGCCGAAGGCCGTCGGGATGCTACGATCGCCTCTGCCTGATAGACAGGCAGAGGCGGTAGCTGTGCGGGGGCGGAACGGCGGCGTTTGGCCGCCGTTACGTGGGCGCGGTCCGGCCAACGCAGGCATGGCAGCCGCAGCGGGAGGGGGCAGGGGAGCGATGAGTAGCTCCCGGCCAGCACGCTAAAGCTGCGCTGGTCGGGAGCTACTCTTGAAGTGCAGAGGCATCGCCGCTGAGCGATGCCTATGCACTTCTGCGCGGGGGGGGGGGGGCGGCACTGACATGCGGGGCGGGATAGTCCTGTGCTGGGCGTCCCCCCGCATGTGAGTGTGAATGATCGTAGCTGTGCTAAATTTAGCACAACTACGATCATCTCAGAATGACCCCCCATGCAAAGAAGAAAAAGAATTGCAATGAGGTAGTTGTATGACTGAGCCAAGCAACACAAACAATTGGCCCATCTAGGCAAGGCACAGCATTGGCAGACAGGAGGGCAGATATAAAAAAAAAGGCCCCTAACAGCACATGATGCAAAGAAGAAAAAAGGTGCACCGAGGTTGCTGTATGACTAAGCTAAGCGACACAACCACCTGGCCCATCTAGTAGTGTCATGCAGTGGCTGAATGTCGAGAGTGGGCCGCAATTGTTCTGTCCACTGACAGCATCTCCAGCACGCTCCAGTCACTTTTAAAAAAATCTGCAATTGGTGGACTTATATGGGAGTACCCCAGGACTAATACAGCAGTACACCTTGACTCATATGGGAGTGTCACACAGGATGGCACTTTTCAAAAACTAGGCCCCAAACAGCACCTCGTGCAAAGATTTCAAAGAGGTGCAATGAGGTAGCTGTATGACTAAGCCAAGCGACACAAACAATTTCCACTGGAATTATACGTCCAAATCACTGGAATTATACGTCCAAATCACTGGAATTATACGTCCATATCACTGGAATTATATGTCCAAATCCCTGGAATTATATGTCCAAATCAATGGAATTAATTGGCAAAATCACTGGAATTATACGTCCAAATCACTGGAATTAATTGGCAAGATCACTGTAATTATACGTCCAAATCACTGGAATTAATTGGCAAAATCACTGTAATTAATAATTATACGTCCAAATCAGTGGAATTAATTGGCAAAATCACTGGAATTATACGTCCAAATCAGTGGAATTAATTGGCAAAATCACTGTAATTATACGTCCAAATCACTGGAATTAATTGGCAAGATCACTGTAATTAGTAATTATACGTTGAAATCACTGGAATTAATTGGCAAAATCACTGTAATTATACGTCCAAATCACTGTAATTAATTGACAAGACCACTGTAATTAATAATTAAACGTCCAAATCACTGGAATTAATTGGCAAAATCACTGTAGTTATACAGGTTGAGTCTCCCTTATCCAAAATGCTTGGGACCAGAGGTATTTTTTTCCGTATTTTGGAATAATTGCATACCATAATGAGATATCATGGTGATGGGACCTAAATCTAAGCACAGAATGCATTTATGTTACATATACACCTTATACACACAGCCTGAAGGTAATTTTAGCCAATATTTTTTATAACTTTGTGCATTAAACAAAGTGTGTCTACATTCACACAATTCATTTATGTTTCATATACACCTTATACACAGAGCCTGAAGGTCATTTAATACAATATTTTTAATAACTTTGTGTATTAAACAAAGTTTGTGAACATTGAGCCATCAAAAAACAAAGGTTTCACTATCTCACTCTCCCTCAAAAAAGTCTGTATTTCGGAATATTCCGTATTTCGGAATATTTGGATATGGGATACTCAACCTGTACATCCAAATCACTGGAATTAATTGGCAAGATCACTGTAATTAATAATTCTACGTCCAAATCACTGGAATTAATTGCAAGATCACTGTAATTAATAATTCTACGTCCAAATCACTGGAATTAATTGCAACATCACTGTAATTAATAATTATATGTCCAAATCACTGGAATTAATTGGCAAGATCACTGTAATTAATAATTATACATCCAAATCACTGGAATTAAATGGCAAAATCTCGCTATCGCCTGCCTAATGAAGTGGAATCTAGATGGGATTTGGTACCACTGGGGACACAATACCTCCATCAATTGTCTAAATCCCACTGCACAAATGGCGGATACCGGACGCACGTCTTACACCAACATAAGTGTCAAGGCCTCAGTTATGAGGGCTTCCATCATCATGTGAACCTGAACCACTAGTCATGAACATAGGCCAGGGCCTCAGCCGTCCTTGCCACTCCGTGTTGTAAATGGCATATTGGCAAGGTTACGTTTCTCCTCAGACCATTTACATTTATTTTTTTGGGGTCTTTTTACTGAACTTTGGCTTTTTAGATTTTACATGCCCTCTACTATCACAATGAGCATCGTCCTTGGCAGACGACGTTGATGGCATTTCAACGTCTATGTCATGGCTAGTGGCAGCAGCTTCAGCACTAGGAGGAAGTGGTTCTTGATCTTTCCTTATTTTATCCTCCAAATTTTTGTTCTCCATTATTTTTCTGGAGTTACAGATGGGTCCATGTTTATGTTGGCCTTTAATAGGATTAACTGAGACTGGGCAGTCAGACTTAGGCCCTCATTCCGAGTTGTTCGCTCGCTAGCTGCTTTTAGCAGCATTGCAAACGCTAGGCCGCCGCCCTCTGGGAGTGTATCTTAGCTTAGCAGAATAGCGAACGAAAGATTAGCAGAACTGCTACTAAATAATTCCCTGCAGTTTCTGAGTAGCTCCAGACCTACTCCTAGACTGCGATCACCACAGTCCGTTCAGTTCCTGGTTTGACATCACAAACACGCCCTGTGTTCGGCCAGCCACTCCCCCGTTTCTCCAGCCACTCCTGCGTTTTTACCTGGCACGCCTGCGTTTTTTAGCACACTCCCTGAAACCGGCCAGTTTCCGCCCAGAAACACCCACTTCCTGTCAATCACACTACGATCACTCGAGCGATGAAAAAACGTCGCTCGAGCTTGTGTAAATCTACAAAGTTTTGTGTGAAAGTACTTAGTGCATGCGCGCGGCGTACCATGCGCATGCGCATTTTTGCCGTTTTTTCACTTGATCGCTGCACTGCGAAAATCGGCATCGAGCGAACAACTCGGAATGACCACCTTAATCCCCTGCTGTAATGACTTAATCCCCTACTGTATTGTTCTCTGTATTGTATTGCAGCTGAGAACAATAGATGAAGGGTTTCTGTAAATAAACCATGGTGTGCCTAGGCGCAGCAAAGAAGCCAATATAAATGTGGATATATATGTATATAACACAATATGCGGCACAAGAGAGCGTACCCCTACACCTCACAGGGCAACCACTAATAATTATTTGGATTACATATTAATAACTCCTTTATTTGGAGTAAATAATATACAGCACAGGACAGCACCACTGAATTTATATGGCAGCACCACTGGACTGGATTTTTACGGAATTATATGGATTTATATGGAATTATACAGCAGGATAACTGGAACTATACGGCAGTATCACAGGAATTATATTGCAGTATCACAGCAATTATACGCCAGTATTCTGAGAATTATACGGCAATGTCACAGGAATTATACGTCAGTATCACGGAAATTATACACCAGTATTCCGAGAATTATATGGCAATATCACAGGAATTATACACCAATGTCACAGGAATTATACGCCAGTGTCACAGGAATTATACGCCAGTATCACAGGAATTAAATGGCAGTATGGAATTATACGACAGTATCACAGGAATTATATGGCAGTATCACAGGAATTATACGCCAGTATCACGGGAATGTTAGGGTCTCCTGCCCTGTGCTGCCACGTCGTCATGGCAACCGGGAGACAAGTGCTAGTGGTGTAACCTGAGCGCAGCTGATACTCCGGTTCGGGTCTTTTGCTGTGCAGTGGTTATAGGCTCTGTGCACGGCAGGGGATCCGGTGCTGGTTTTTGTGCTCACAGTCTGTGAGGTCTGAGTGGGGCGTGGACAGCACCTGCTTTATAAGGCCTCTTTTCAGGGTAAGCAGATGCTGCTGAATCTTTGTTGGTTAGTCAGTTCATGAAAGTTAGCCAGTACTGTGTAGCTTTGTATTTGTTTGTTGCTTACTGCAAATAGGCCTGGGGATTTGGTATTACACTCTGCCAATCCAGACCGAGCAGTAAGACTGGAGTCAGTCGTTTAGCTTGCTGGGGTTCTGTTACTACTCTGTGAACTTAGCAAGTATGCGGCTGTATTCTAAGACTTGCCTGTCTAATCCTGTCTCACTGTGCTAGGTGTCAGGGGTCAGTTTAGTGGCAGTAAGCTAAAACCTGTGCACTGCAAGTGAGAATTAGGATTGTGGAGATTCTCCTTGTGTCTATCATTCCATCTCTGACCAAGGAGTTTACTGCCACACCCGTTGGTAACCCTTTAGGGTTTTGCTGTTGCCCTTAGCAACAGCATTTCGGGTTCTCTACGTATTAAAACACAACATCTTGCTTTTCCATCTGAGCAGTTCTAATACAAGGGAGATACCCAGTTCCTTAGCCTCTGGGCTTCTCTGTTCACTTTGTGTGTATTTTGTTACCCTATCACCTTCTGTGTACATTATGTCATATCCCCCAGTTTGTCTGTGAGTCCATCTGTTTTGCATAACAGTTCAAACACCAGTACATTCCTGCAGACACTGGAGTGCATAACAGTTCTGACACCAGTACTTTCCTGCAGGCACTGGTGTGCATAACATATTCAGCAGCCTAATACTCCTGTTGAAATTTTGTGGGAATATGGAGCATACCCCTCAAAATACGTTGCAACAGGTGGTCGATCAGGTGCAGGTCCTGACTCGACAATTTAATGATTTGTCCATTAAAATGCACACCTCCCAGGCTGCTGGCGGAGCTCCCGCAGCAGCAGCACCTGCAGGGGTTAAGGAGCCGAAAGTAAATCTCCCGGATCGTTTTTCTGGAGATCGCTCGCAGTTCTTTTGTTTCAAGGAGAGCTGCAAGCTATACTTCCAGCTTAGGCCTCAGTCTTCTGGGTCGGAGATTCAGCGGGTGGGCATAGTGATTTCCTTGCTACAAGGAGACCCACAGGTCTGGGCATATGGGTTGCAGCCTGACTGTCCGTCGCTTAAAAGTGTTGATGCTTTTTTTACGGCACTGGGCATGTTGTATGATGACCCTGACAAGACGGCCTCAGCCGAGGCTCAGATTTCGATCCTTAAGCAAGGGCGAAGGCCAGTTGAGGTTTACTGTACGGAGTTTCGGAGGTTGGCCCATGATACCCAGTGGAATGACCCAGCCCTGAGACACCAGTACCGAAGAGGTCTTTCTAACCAGATAAAGGACCAACTGGTACAATATCCCTTGCCTGATAGCTTGGATCAGCTCATGCAGTTATCCATCCGGGTGGATAGACGGCTGAGAGAGCGTAGGCTTGAAAGGGAGACTGAGATTTCCTTCCTTCCCAAGGGAACCTCAGACTCTGAGGAATTTTCTGAGGAGCCTATGCAGATTGGGGCTACCCGCCTCTCCTCGCGTGAGAAGACGCGGAGGAGACAGCAGGGGTTGTGTTTGTACTGTGGGAATAAAGGTGATGTGGTAGTATCATGCCCAGAAAAGCCGGAAAACTTCAGGGCCTGAGGGTGATGGGAAATATCCTGTCAGGCCAGAAGTCAGAATTTCCCAAGAAGACTTTTATCATTCCGGTGACCTTGAAGATCCTCGGTCAAACTGTCAAGACTGAGGCCTTTGTGGACAGTGGGGCCGACGGGGTTTTTATGGACCGCCAATTCGCCCTGAAACACTCTGTTCCCTTAGTACCCTTGGCATCGGAAATTGAGATTTGTGGGTTAAACGGGGAACCATTATCCCAAGGTAAAATTACCTCTTGCACTAGCCAGATTTCTTTGTTTATTGAAGCCACACACTCTGAAAAATTGTCCTTTTATGTGACTGTCTGTACTTTTGCCCCATTGGTGTTGGGGTTACCCTGGTTAAGGGCCCACAATCCTCAATTTGACTGGGTCTCTGGGGAGATTCTTAATTGGGGTACTGATTGTTTCAGGAGTTGCTTGAGCCTTCCAGTCAGGCTCTCGCAGCTAAGTTTGCCAGGATTGCCAGGGTGTTATGTAGATTTTGCGGACGTGTTCTCCAAAAAAGTTGCAGAGGTACTACCTCCCCATCGCCCCTATGACTGTGCCATTGATTTGTTGCCAAATGCTAAGCTTCCCAAGAGCAGGTTGTACTCCCTGTCACGTCCTGAGACTCAGGCTATGGCAGAGTACATTCAGGAGAACTTGGCTAAGGGATTTATCAGACCTTCACAGTCTCCAGTTGGGTCGGGGTTCTTCTTCGTGGGTAAAAAGGACGGTTCGTTGCGACCCTGCATCGACTTCAGGCAATTGAACCGTATCACGATTAAAAACTCATACCCACTGCCTCTCATTTCGGTCTTGTTTGACCAGCTTCGTACTGCCACCATTTTTTCTAAGATTGACCTACGCGGTGCGTACAATCTAATCCGAATAAGAGAGGGGGATGAATGGAAGACTGCCTTTAATACCCACTCAGGGCATTATGAATATTTGGTGATGCCTTTTGGGCTCTGTAATGCCCCGGCAGTCTTCCAGGATTTCATGAATGATGTGCTCAGGGAATATTTGGATAGATTCTTAGTTGTATACTTAGATGACATCCTAATCTTCTCCCATTCCCTGGAGGAACATCGGAAGCATGTACGCTTAGTCCTCCAGAAACTCAGAGACCACCGGCTTGGGGCGAAGCTGGAGAAGTGCGAATTTGAAGTTCAGCAAATCGCATTTCTAGGATATATTATCTCCCCAGAAGGTTTCCAAATGGAGGGTTCCAAGGTACAGGCAGTCCTGGATTGGGTGCAGCCCACTAGTTTGAAGGCGCTTCAGCGTTTCCTGGGCTTTGCGAATTTTTATAGACGATTTATCGCTGGATTTTCGTCTATAGTGGCGCCCTTGGTGGCACTCACTAAGAAAGGGGCGGATGTGGCTCACTGGTCTTGTGAGGCTAAAGCGGCTTTTGCCCGTCTCAAAAGGGCATTTGTTTCGGCCAAGGTGCTGCGACACCCAGATCCAGAGCGTCCTTTTGTGGTGGAGGTGGATGCCTCTGAGATGGGTATTGGGGCAGTGCTTTCTCAGATGGGAGTGTCTGATAATCGCCTTCATCCCTGTGCTTACTTTTCCCGTAAATTTTCGCCTGCCGAGATGAATTATGACGTGGGTAACCGGGAATTGTTGGCTATTAAGGATGCACTCGAGGAGTGGAGACACTGGCTTGAGGGGGCTAAGTTTGTGGTCTCAATTCTCACTGACCATAAGAATCTGGCATATTTAGAGTCAGCGAAGCGTCTCAATGCCAGGCAGGCACGATGGGCTTTGTTTTTTGCTCGCTTTAATTTTTTGATAACATATCGCCCTGGGTCAAAAAACATCAAGGCTGATGCGCTCTCGCGGAGTTTTGCTCCAATCCAGGAGACCACCGAGGAGCCGTTGCCCATTGTTTCCCCATCATGTATTAAAGTGGGCATTACCCAGGACCTCTTATCATTAGTCCTTAGAGCACAGGAGCAGGCTCCTCCAGACCTTCCGGTAGGTCTTTTGTTTGTGCCTCCTAGGTTAAGACAGCGAGTGTTCCTGGAATTCCATGCCAAGAAGTCGGCAGGTCACCCGGGTATTGCCAGAACTCGGGAGTTGCTATCTAGGGCGGTGTGGTGGCCCTCGGTGGCTAAGGATGTGGATCAGTGGGTTCGGGCATGTGACATCTGTGCCCGAAATAAGACTCCTAGAGGGGTTCCTGTTGGCCCATTACATCCACTCTCTATCCCATCTAAGCCATGGACCCACATTTCAATGGATTTTGTGGTGGACTTGCCCAAATCCTCGGGGATGACAGCCATCTGGGTTGTCGTTGACAGGTTTTCGAAGATGGCGCACTTCGTTCCACTGGTTGGGCTGCCATCAGCCAGACGCCTGTCTGAATTATTTATGCTGCATGTTGTGCGTCTCCACGGGTTGCCACTTGATGTGGTCTCTGACCGCGGATCCCAGTTTGTGGCCAAATTCTGGAGGGCATTTTGTTCCGATCTCCAGATTTCTGTCAGCTTGTCGTCAGGCTACCATCCGCAGTCTAATGGGCAGACTGAAAGGGTGAACCAGTCCTTGGAGCAGTTCCTCAGGTGTTATGTCTCCAAGTGTCAGACTGACTGGGTTGCTCATCTGTCCATGGCGGAGTTTGCCTATAACAACGCGGCTCACTCTGCTACAGGGATCTCTCCCTTCCTTTGTGTGTATGGGCATCATCCTAAGGCCAATTCTTTTGACCCCCTGGACTCCACGCCTGGTGGTTCCTCTGTGGTTTCGGTCCTTAGAGGTATTTGGCGGAAAGTGAAGAAAGCCCTTGTGTCTGTGTCATTAGTGACCAAAAGGGTTTTTGATAAGCGGAAAAGACCCTGCAGCTTCAAATTAGGAGACTTCGTCTGGTTGTCTACCAAGAATTTGAAGTTGAGACAGCCATCTCACAAGTTAGGGCCCCGGTTCATCGGCCCTTATAAGATCACCAGGGTTATCAATCCGGTGGCATTTCAGTTAGATCTGCCCCGTTCTTTGGGTATCAATAAAACATTTCATTGTTCCCTTTTAAAACGGGCGATTAGTAATCCTTCTTCCAGTGGAAGACCTTCCCCTCTTCTGATACGTGGCCAGAGGGAGTTTGTTGTTGAAAGGATTCTTGACTCCAAGGTGGTTCGGGGTCGGCTGTCATTTTTGGTGCACTGGAAGGGGTATGGCCCGGAGGAGCGGTCGTGGGTGCGCAGTTGTGATCTTCATGCCCCCAGACTGATACGCTCTTTCTTCTCGCAGTTCCCCGATAAACCCGGTGGTAGGGGTTCTTTGACCCCTCGTCAGAGGGGGGGTAATGTTAGGGTCTCCTGCCCTGTGCTGCCACGTCGTCATGGCAACCGGGAGACAAGTGCTAGTGGTGTAACCTGAGCGCAGCTGATACTCCGGTTCGGGTCTTTTGCTGTGCAGTGGTTATAGGCTCTGTGCACGGCAGGGGATCCGGTGCTGGTTTTTGTGCTCACAGTCTGTGAGGTCTGAGTGGGGCGTGGACAGCACCTGCTTTATAAGGCCTCTTTTCAGGGTAAGCAGATGCTGCTGAATCTTTGTTGGTTAGTCAGTTCATGAAAGTTAGCCAGTACTGTGTAGCTTTGTATTTGTTTGTTGCTTACTGCAAATAGGCCTGGGGATTTGGTATTACACTCTGCCAATCCAGACCTAGCAGTAAGACTGGAGTCAGTCGTTTAGCTTGCTAGGGTTCTGTTACTACTCTATGAACTTAGCAAGTTTGCGGCTGTATTCTAAGACTTGCCTGTCTAATCCTGTCTCACTGTGCTAGGTGTCAGGGGTCAGTTTAGTGGCAGTAAGCTAAAACCTGTGCACTGCAAGTGAGAATTAGGATTGTGGAGATTCTCCTTGTGTCTATCATTCCATCTCTGACCAAGGAGTTTACTGCCACACCCGTTGGTAACCCTTTAGGGTTTTGCTGTTGCCCTTAGCAACAGCATTTCGGGTTCTCTACGTATTAAAACACAACATCTTGCTTTTCCATCTGAGCAGTTCTAATACAAGGGAGATACCCAGTTCCTTAGCCTCTGGGCTTCTCTGTTCACTTTGTGTGTATTTTGTTACCCTATCACCTTCTGTGTACATTATGTCATATCCCCCAGTTTGTCTGTGAGTCCATCTGTTTTGCATAACAGTTCAAACACCAGTACATTCCTGCAGACACTGGAGTGCATAACAGTTCTGACACCAGTACTTTCCTGCAGGCACTGGTGTGCATAACAGGGAATTATGTGGCAGTATTACAGGAATTATACGGCAGTATCACGGGAATTATATGGCAGTATCACAGGAATTATATGCCAGTATTCCGAGATTTATATGGCAATATCACAGGAATTATATGGCAATGTCACAGGAAATATACGCCAGTATCACAGAAATTATATGGCAGTATTACAGTAATTTTAAGCCAGTATTCCGAGAATTATACAGCAATATCACAGGAATTATACGGCAATGTCACAGGAATTATACACCAGTATCACAGGAATTATACGCCAGTATCACAAGAATTATATGGCAGTATCACAGGAATTATACTCCAGTATTCCGAGAATTATATGGCAATATCATAGGAATTATGCAGCAATATCACAGGAATTATACGCCAGTATCACAGGAATTATATGGCAGTATCACAGGAATTATACGCCAGTATCACGGGAATTATATGGCAGTATCACAGGAATTATATGCCAGTATCACAGGAATTATATGGCAGTATCACAGGAGTTATATGCCAGTATTCCGGGAATTATATGGTAGTATCACAGGAATTATATGGCAATGTCACAGGAATTATACGCCAGTATCACGGGAATTATAGGCCAGTATCACGGGAATTATATGGCAGTATCACAGGAATTATACGCCAGTATCACAGGAATTATACGCCAGTATCACGGTAATTATTATATGGCAGTATCACAGGAATTATACGCCAGTATTCCGAGAATTATACGGCAATATCACGGGAATAATACGCCAGTATCACATGAATTATATGGCAGTAACACTGGATATATGGCAGCAGAGGACACCACCACTGTGACTGGTCACTGGACTGATGCTGCACAAGACACTTCCCCTGGTCTAATGCAGGACAACACAGCACCACTGAAAGGGACTTATACAGCTACACTGGATATATGGCAGCAGAGGACACCACCGCTGTGACTGGTTACTGGACTGATGCTGCACAAGACACTACCCCTAGTCTGATGCAAGACAACACAGCAAAAATGCAAGGGACTTATACAGCAGTCAGCAGCACTGGGGACATATAGCGGCAGAGCACACCAACACTGTGACTGGCTGGACTGATGCAGCATAAGACACTGACTACACTGGACTGGACTGAGCAGCAGAACCCGCTCTTCTCTATAAGGAAGTAACTTCGGTTAGTAGTGGCAATCTCACTGACTCCATGACATAGTAGCAATCTCACTGAGGGCGGGATTTACTAAAGGGAAAATGCGATAAAACCCCCGTTTTTGGGGGTTTTATTGCATTTTCGTATGTACTATCACCTGACCGCTGCATTTTCGCCCATAAGGGTATCGCAATCCCTGGATGGCGATCCCCTATAGAAGCCAATGGGCTTCTTTTCACCGGCCGCCGCAACCTGCCGCTCCCCCCTCCAACCTACCGACCCCCATCCCCCCGGCATACCTTCCTCCAGGAAGCCTGGACCCGGAAGGTAATCTCCTCCTCCCCCTACCAACGCAGCCGGAGGTCCTTACGGCTGCAGGGGGGAGGAGGAGTCGCCGGGGACAGCCTGCTGCCTGCTTCCCGGCAGGGGAGCAGGTGAAGAGCCCGGGGAGGTGACGGAGACCCCCCTCACAGGTATCGCAGGGGGCCTCCGTTACTGCATTGCGATATTGATCGCATGTGCTAGTACATATGCGATCAACATCGCTGCGTTAGGTGGCGAGGTCGGCGATGTATGTTGATACATCCCGCCCTGACTCCCTGAAGAGTGTAGCAATCTCCCTGATTGCACTTAACCCCCACTATATAGCTGTTATATTCTTGAGAAACAAAAGGAAATCAGAAATATATACATTTAAATGGGATCATCAGTGCCATTTTCATGCATTGGTTATAAGTAGGCTTATCATACTATCCCTTTAAACCAGAGGCAAACACACGATTTTTGGCTTGGGTATCTGTTTAAATCTATATATCTATCTATCTGCATATATACAGCATATATTTGTGTTTTATATTTTCACGTGTTATGTGTACTTTATATCTTGGCCTGTTATGACTGGAATATGTGTTGTCACATAGACAGTGCACAAGCATGGTGCATTTTCTGTGATCATCACGTAGTTTGGGCCCTATTCAGGTTGGATCGCAAAGAGCTAAGTCCCCGTGGGCGCATACGCAGGGCCAGGGCGCCCCGCAGTAAATGCGAACGCCTATGCCAAGGTGGAGATGGAGAATTGCGGGGCAGCATTGAGGGTGGTGCCAGTCGAACGGGGGACGTGCCGTGGGCATTTTTGGGGCGGTCAAACGCAGCCGATGTGATCAAAAAGATGGCGGCGGGCCTCCTGCAGTTGCAGCAAGGCTGTGCCGGCAAGGGGCTACCCTATTTTTAGCGATCACACTGAAATTGCGGTGTGACCGCAATGTCAGTGTGGTCTCTGGGGGGTGAGGGGGGTGTATAGCATGCTGGGCGGCCTTGCCCTGTGATGGGCGGACCCCAGCATGCGATCAAAAGGATTGCAAATTCTGCTACTTAGCAGCATTTGCAATCCTTACTGAATCGGGTCCTTTAACACATATTCTTATAAAGAGGAAGTGCATAGGGAAGTATATTATTAATTGGACCCTGGATCTAGAGGCAGATCACAGGTGTATTAAAGGGTCTACAATGCTCTCTGGGCAGTATTCAATTGTTCCTCTCGCCGGCAGCCAGCAGATGGTTGGGTTTAGCTGTTTTACATGGCTAAACCTGAACTCTATGGGAGCGATTAGTGTGATAAATAGACACGATTGAATATTGCCCCTGCAATCTCCCGTCGCTTTAGATGGGAGATTGAGCGCGATAATCAATTGAATACCGCCTTTTGTGTCTGTCTATCTGTTATCATAGCACAATATTACGTCTGCTAGCCCATGTAATAGTTTTCCCTCCCATCGGAGGAAACCTGTAATCAGGCCTGGGTAAGCGTGGTTGAGTGTTAAAATCATGATTCTGTGGCCGCCTGTGGAATGCCACTGGCAGAACCTCACTAAGAAATACACTTACCAGCTGCAAGTTCATATGAATACAGTGTATATACAAATATATACTGTAGGCATCAGCTATTATGCATGGTGTACCTTATTTTCTTCAATATTTACTGTTATTAACATGAATCTTCCTTTACCAAGATAAATTAACTTTTTGTACATGGACTTGAAAGTCCAGTGGACGAGCAATTATGAAAATTACTAAATTAAGAGTTAATTTTTGAACAAAGCATCTCTTGGGTTTTTGTGTTAAAAACATTTTTTAAGTGAATGTTTTCTTGACCATAATGTCTCTTAAAGCTTTGGTTTGTCAGCATGTGACTTTTTCTTTCCAGTTGCTGCGCTTTGGATTTAAATTGTTTGATGGCTTGGACGGTAGTGCAGGGATGCTGGAGGTTGCTAAGCACAAAGGACTGTACCAGGAGCTGAAGGAGTGCATGCTGGGACAGGGTCCGCTACCATCTGACTCTGGTAAAAGAGATCTAACCTTGCTGAGAAATACTGTAGTTAGCTGCACAATTTCTCATTGTTGTGTTATGAGGAATCCCCAACGTCATTGGGTGTAGATCAATGGATTGACAATCTTATGGTTGAAAGTCATTAGGTCGACACCAAATGGTCGACATGCATTTAGATTCACAAGTATAATAGGTTGACACACAAATGGTCATTATGTGACCCCATCAGTACAACGTGTACCCTCGCTTTGCTCGCCGCTCTTCCGGCAAGGTGGCTCGTTATGCTCGCCGCAGGTTGCTATTCCCAGTAGATGTCCACATGGACATGGAAGGTAAATAAAGCAGATTTTATATATATATATATATATATATATATATATATATATATATATAGTAGGGACACAGAGAACCAGAAATGGTTTTAGTTGAATAAAGGCCATGATACAAACATTAATTTATTAGCCCCTTTATCTATAATAAGAGGGGAAAAAAGGTTACCAATGGCCAGTAATGCATAGAAAAATCTGCACACATGAAATCATCAATAGTCCATCATTGTGATTAGTAAAAGATTATTTTTTTAAATAAGTGTAATACAGAGTTCAGTGACTTCGTAGGGTGATTCTTTCTCTGTTTCTATGTCTTGTTGGCCTAGCATTCTGATAAAGTCCATTAAAGTATGTTAAATATAATGGTGCCCATACACTTATGAAATTATCGGTACTAGCCTTCGATTTTGACCACATCTGTGAGAGAAATGGAAGGATTGTATGCACATTTTAGGTACCTTGAGACGCGATGCGTGGGCACGCCGGTCGAATATCGCATCTCAAGATATTATGTGCTGCACTTAATATTTCTCTCTTCGCAGTGCGATCGCATGTGGTTTTAAGCCCACATGAGATATATCGCACTGCGATGTGCGATGGGCACCCGCCGGGAGCGGCCTGAGGCCGCTCCCACTCGTCGGTGACGTGCCTATCACGTGATTACCATGCGATCTATCGCATGATCGATTGGTAATCACTTTGGCAGTTCAGGTGCGATGCCCCGCGATGTCACGTCGTGGGGCATCGCACAAGTGTATGGCCAGCATAAGAGTGACTGAATATCCCAATAAGAAAAAAAACTTGTAGAAATCACAACATTACTCTGATCTTGGTAAAGATTTAATGTAGCAGGTACAGTTGTATTGGAACCAAATGCAGTGCAGTATTGTATGTATTGAGTGCCCTAAGTAGGGATGTGCGAGCAGTGCTGTTGCTGACCCATGGTCACTGCATCTGGCTAGCAGAGTGCTAGGAACTGCAGCCTGTAGCCAGAATCTCTGCTGCAGTGCTGCCTGGAGTGTCCTTTGTGCACAGACCTGAACAGTGCTTCGAGTACAGCCCCCGGTGCACCCTGGGGATACTCCAGACAGTACTGTTGTTCACAGCGTGACGCCAATGCGTCATGCTCTCCAGGCGCATGGCCGACACAGGCATCATAAAGCCCTGTTACGGCACTGTATGTATGTTTACATTTATGCCCTGTTCTTTATTTTAGAATATAGAGAACAATCACCCATGTATTTATGGGTAATCCCCTACATAGAACTAACATCCAGTGTAAAGGAAAATATTCATCAGTCGGATTTGGATTTGCCAAACCGCCGCGACTGGCTTTGGATTTGGATTTGGATTTTTTTCAAACTAGAGGGTGGTCAGCTTAAGTAATGCAAAGCCAGTTTGTACAAGGGCCTCCAAATTACCTTTTTTTCCTTCCAGTACTCAAAGGGACTCTGAGTGACATGCCTACTTTTATAGTGCCAGGGTACAGTGCACCAAATAGTACAAACAATAGACCTTTATGATATATTTTTTTTATAACTTGCAGTTCCTTTCAAACGGCGTTAATTACAGGGTTAGATGCATGTGAACAGAGCCGGCCCTAACTATTTTGATGCCCTAGGCAATATTCTGGCTGGTGCCCCCCCTTGTGGAGATAGTGGATGACTGGGAGAGGGTGACAGGGAGATAGTGGGTGACTGGGGAGGCAGGAGTGATGGTGAGATAGTGGGTGACATGGTGAAAGGATGACAGGGAGATAGTGGATGACTGAGATAGTGATTGACAGGGAGTTAGTTGGTTACTGGAGAGGCAGGGGAGATAGGGAGTGACTGGGAAAGGGTGACAGGGAACCACCCTGCCGGCACCAGCGACAACCATGAATCCCCCCCACACACATCCCCTGTCAGCCCAGGATAACAGCAATGGAGGCAAAGCGGGTAGAGGATAAGGAGGACCGGTGCTGCATCAGCCATGCTGCTAATACCAGTAAAAGAGTCTATCTCTCCAGCCTAACAGCCCTGCTTTATTACATTAGATGCCCCCCCCCCTCCCACACAATCACATATAAAGGATCCCTGTGTAGTATCAGTGTGTGTATGGACCCCCTGCATAGTGTCAGTGTGTGTATGTACTCTTATATATTGTCAGTATTTATATAGTGGACCCCTGTATAGTGTCAATGTGTAAATGCAACCATGCATAGTGTCAGTGTGTATATAATGGGCCCCTCTATAGTGTCAGTATGCAGCACTACCTCACTGACAGCAGCACATTCCCGCCTCACTGACAGCGGCACATCCCCGCCTCACTGACATCGGCACATTTCGCCTCACTGACAGCGGAACATCCCCGCCTCACTGACAGCGGCACATACCCGCCTTACTGACAGTGGCACATCCCTGCCTCACTGACAGTGGCACATCATTCCATCACTCGCTGCAGCACAATCCCTGTCTCACTGACTGCGGCACAATCCCCGACAGAAAAAATAATATATATATATATATATTTATATACATACATACACACGTACACATATATACAGGTTGGCAAAATGTTGAATATATGAATTTAAATTCCTTACTGTTTTAAATGCATTTAGTGCTGGCCTGGTCCGCCCCTACACATTTTTTTAAGTTGCCGCTGCTGCTTTGCAGTTGGGGGTAGCAGTGGTGGTGCAGTGTCCGGAATCTGAGTGGCTGACTCCAAAGGATCATGGGAGGAGGAGCTGCAGGGCATGCGCAGCACCCCTCCTCCCACAGCAGTGGCCATATTTGTGAGGGGAAGCTGCCGCTGGAATGCCAGCACCGCCGAACATCGGGTGCCCCACTGACTACCAATGGTATCTGAGCTGGTCCCTACGTGAAGGCAGATGCCCTAGGCAATTGCCTAGTCTACCTATAGCTAGGGCCGGCTCCGCACTGTAACATAGCATTTCGTATGCAGATATAGTCGCAGTCACACACAGAATATAGGCATGCCGCATATCATTTTAATCAGCAGAAGCTGCTTGTGCCCCTAGGCATACCAAATGCCCTAGGCATTTGCCTAGTTTGTCTATGCCTAGGGCCGGCTCTGCATGTGAAGAAAGTGCACTAGGGTACAGCGCACCAAATAGTACAAACAATAGAACTTTACTATATTTTTATTTTTCTGTTTTTTAACTTGCAGTTTGCAGATCACTGCATGGAATCACAGGGCTTATAGCTATACGTGAACACAGCGGAATAGGATAAAGCGCTGCAGTGCAAACAGTATAAACAATAGCTATAAATATATATCTTTTTTTGTATTTTTAACTTGCAGTTCGCAGATCACTGCGTGGAATCACAGGGCTTATAGATGCGCGTGAACACAGTGCACTAAACAGTACAATTTACAGCAGAGTATAACGCAGCATACAGCAGCGCATCCCTATACACTGTAGAGCACCCTCCCTATACACTATAGAGCACAGCTCAGTTAAATACAGCAGCGTATAATACAGCAAAACATGCCCCCTATACACTTTGGATATTCAGCACAGCCCCTTGTGAGACTCTGAACACAGCGCAGTTATAATATAATAATAATAATAATAATATAGCAGAGTCAACACAGCATACATCAGCATGCAGTGTACCCTCTACAGTTAAACACATTATTATTAATAGTGTCTCCATACTGCCAATACAGTTCCTTGTGAGACTGTGGACACAGCACTTGCAGCAGTGTATCCCCTATACATTTAGTAACAGTCTTTCCATTGTTACCCTATATAGTAATTTTTTTTTTTTTTTGAATGTGCCCCTAGTATTTATTTTTACTTAATGTTCCCCTTATATAGTTTTTTTTTCTCCACAGAGTTAGTGCAGCACACAGCAGCGTGCAATCTCCAGCGAGAATCCAACACCGTGACGATGATGTTCGGCCTCGCGCTGGTATCCGAGTCTGGCTGGAACACCCGAGCCTGAGGCTCTGGTGCGCTCGGTTCCCAGTGTTCTGAGCGGTTCTGATTCTATAGAACCTGAACCGCTCATCCTTAATTATAATAACATGAAAATATGTATGAAATTCAAGGGAATAAAATCCTTTTATAAACAGAAACAGGTGTCTCAAATAATACACCTAAAGATTATTATCTTTCCAACCAGCCATAGCTGGGGAATGAAAATCTGCTAATGTATGTGAGCAAATGACAATCACCCATTTCATCCCAAACACCGACAAAAATTGTTGCTCAGACAAGTTGATTAAATTCTTTTAATTTAATCAATTTATCTGAAAGGGGTATGTGCAATTGCGGTCGAATTGCCGCAAATGTCGAAAAACGGGACATTTTGGACACAAAAAAAATTTCGACAATGCAATACAGTACTTTTCGACAAAAAAATGGATGTTTCAGATTCGACTTTTTGAAATTCGACAGTTGTCAAATTCGACATGTCTGCAATGGTAAAAATGCGGCTTTTCGACAAAAGTATATTAAATTGAAGAATGTCGATTCGACAACAGTGCTTTTCGACAGTAATTTCGTCAATTTCATTCCGCCTCACTTTGCTGGCGGAATCTAATAAAAAAAAAATTGTGTTTTTTTTTATTGCTAATAGCATATCTATTTATATTAGAAGGGATTATGTACTTGGTTTAGGAGACACAAGTATTATTTATATATTTTTTAAAAGAATATATATTTTTTTAAACTTACTAAAATATTATGGAGAGATCAGAGCATGGTTTTCAGTGGGAATGGGTTAAAATCAAGAAAAAAAATGCGTGGGGTCCCCCCTCCTAAGCATAACCAGCCTCGGGCTCTTTGAGCCGGTCCTGGTTGTAAAAATACGGGGGGGGGGGGAATGACAGGGGATCCCCCGTATTTTCACAACCAGCACCGGGCTCTGCGTCCAGTCCTGGTGCCAAAAATATGGGGGACAAAAAGCGTAGGGGGTCCCCCGTATTTTTAACACCAGCACCGGGCTCCACTAGTCAGAGAGATAATGCCACAGCCGGTGGACACTTTTATATCGGTTCCTGCGGCCCTGGCATTAAATCACTAACTAGTCACCCCTGGTCGGGGTACCCTGGAGGAGTGAAGACCCCTTAAATCAAGGGATCCCCCCCCTCCAGCCACCCAAGGGCCAGGGGTGAAGCCCGAGGCTGTCCCCCCCATCCATGGGCTGCGGATGGGAGGCTGATAGCCAAGTGACACAAAAAAAGAATATTGTATTTTGTAGCAGTACTACAAGTCCCAACAAGCCTCCCCCGCAAGCTGGTACTTGTAGAACCACAAATACCAGCATGCGGGGGGAAACAGGCCTGCTGGTACCTATAGTTCTACTACAAAAAAAATACCCAAATAAAAACAGTACACAGACACCGTGAAAGTAAAACTTTATTACATACATGCCGACACACACATACTTACCTATGTTGACACGAGGTTCGGTCCACTTCTCCAAGTAGAATCCACGGTGTACCTGAAAATAACATTATACTCACCAAAATCCAGTGTAGATCGGTCCTCTTCTGAGCTTGTAATCCACGTACTTGGCAAAAAAACAAACCGCATTTACCCGGACCACGTGCTGAAAGGGGTCCCATATTTACACGTCGTGTCACTCTCCTGATTGGCTGTGCGCGTCTGAGCTGTCAGACGGCACATCGCCCAGCCGCTCTATTATCTTCAATGGTGGAAACTTTGCGGTCAGCGTTGAGGTCACAGCTCAGACGCGCACAGCTAATCAGGAGAGTGCCACGATGTGGCGCTCCCTGATTGGCTGAAGGGACCCTCTGTGATAGGAGTCACAGGGGGTCCCGGCATTCAGGGAAAGGGGTCCCATGTGTAAACATGGGACCCCTTTCAGTGCGTGGTCCGGGTAAATGCGGTTTGTTTTTTTGCGAAGTACGTGGATTACAAAACAGAAGAGGACAGATCTACACTGGATTTTGGCGAGTATAATTTTATTTTCAGGTACACCGTGGATTCTACTTGGAAAAGTGGACCGAACCTCGTGTCAACATAGGTAAGTATGTGTGTGTCGGCATGTATGTCATAAAGTTTTACTTTCACGGTGTCTGTGTACAGTTTTTATTTGGGTATTTTTTTTGTAGTAGAACTACAGGTACCAGCAGGCCCGTTTCCCCCCCGCATGCTGGTACTTGTGGTTCTCCAAGTACCAGCTTGCGGGAGAGGCTTGCGGGGACTTGTAGTTCTGCTACAAAAAACAATACTCTTTATTTTGTCACTTGGCTATCAGCCCCCCATCCGCAGCCCTTGGATGGGGGGGACAGCCTCGGGCTTCACCCCTGGCCCTTGGGTGGCTGGAGGGTGGGGGATCCCTTGATTTAAGGGGTCCCCACTCCTCCAGGGTACCCCGGCCAGGGGTGACTAGTTAGTGATTTAATGCCACGGCCGCAGGGACTGATATAAAAGTGTCCCACGGCTGTGGCATTATCTCTCTGACTAGTGGAGCCCGGTGCTGGTGTTAAAAATACGGGGGACCCCTACGCTTTTTGTCCCCCGTATTTTTTGCACCAGGACCAGACGCAGAGCCCGGTGCTGGTTGTGAAAATACGGGGGATCCCCTGTCAATTTTTTTCCCGTATTTTTACAACCAGGACCGGCTCAAAGAGGAGGGGACCCCACGCAATTTTTTTCTGGGTTTTTTAATCATTTTTGTGCCGTCCAAAAAGTCGAATCCAGGACGCACATATCTGTCAATTGGTACGTTTTTCTACAGCGGGACTGTCGAATCCGTTTTTTATTGAATATGTCGAATTCGAGTCCCGGCGGGAGGGTATGTGACTGTCGAATTGTGTCGAATTTAAAAACGGTCGAATTCCAGCCGGAATTCGACCACAATTGCATATACCCCTTTGTCAGTTGTCCAGCATTTAGTAGCAAATGGGCGATTGTCGTTTTCTCATATATATTACCAGACTTTCATCCTAAGGATCCCTCTCCTGAAAAGATCTGTGAAAGGTAGCCCATGGGCTACTATTGCCTAACGCCATCTTGGTAAATCTGACATCTTTGCAATCCCCTTGTTAGTCTCTAGTTTATGAATATAATTAATTCAGACCGCATTCCACACTTTGAGGCTGCACAAAAAGGCTAAATTCACCACTGTTTTCAATGAATTTATTTAATTAATTTTTTTAATCCTATTAATTTACTTGTTCCCCCACACATGTCCCGCGTTCAGGAGCTTTCTATATTTGAATTCACCAGATGAACATCAATATTGTGACTTCCTGTGCCCCTGGCACTCAGCCACTTTGATAGCTAGTTTCGTTGACACAAAATCACTTTGTTCTGGGGTCCAAAACGATTTCTTGCTCCATTCAAAATCCATGCCAGGTAATGACTGCAGTGCATAGACTCTCGTCACTCTGACCAGGCCATTTAGGAATATCTGCAAATTTTCCCCATTACCTATCACAACATTTTTTTTTACTGCCCCATCTATTACAATTATCTTGCCGGAACAGAGACCCAGCTGGCATTCTGCGTATGTGTATATGTAGTATGTCAGGTACCTAAAATGAAATAAATGTGATAATGTATCCTAAAGGCCGCAATGGCAATTGCCATTTTAGGATGGCATCCGCTATGGGGGCTAAGTTCAGAAAGGTTCGGCTTTTCAGTGCTTTCTAAATTGGGTATTTTTTGAAGCACTAGCTGCATTATTTACCTTGATAAATATTCCCATTTATGATTAAGATAAGAATGACTGGGTAATACACATTGGACCTAATTCAGACCTGATCGTAGCAGCAATTTTGTTAGCAGATGGGCAAAACCATGTGCAGTGCAGGGGAGGCAGATATAACATTTGCAGAGAGAGTTAGATTTGGGTTGGTTATTTTGTTTCTGTGCAGGGTAAATACTGGCTGCTTTATTTTAACACTGCGATTTAGATTTCAGTTTGAACACACCCCACCCAAATCTAGCTCTCTCTGCACATGTTATATCTGCCCACCCTGCAGTGCACATGGTTTTGCCCAACTGCTAACAAATTTGCTGCTATGATCAGGTCTGAATTAGGCCCATTATCCCTAAAGACGATTTTTTTTTACCAATATGGCCAATGCAGACGATTGTGAATGATATATCGTTCACATCGTCTAGTGTGTATGGTCATGCAATCAACGATGCGCACTGCATGCTCAATGTGAGCAATGTCACTTGTGACATCGCTCATCACGGCATGTGTGTACGGAGCCGCGATGAGCGATGTGCACAATGTGACATGGCTCACATCCCCTCCAGTGGCTCCGTCCCCGCAGCGGCTCCCCTCCCCACCAGCGGCTTCATATCTGAGGCCGCTGACGGGAGCTGCTGACTGCTCAGCGTGTATCCCCTCCAGCGGCTCCCTACCCGCCAGCGGCTTAATTGTAACTGACCCGCTGATGGGAGCCGCAGGAGGAGAGACGCTGACCGCTCAGCGTCTCCATCCACTGCCCCACAAATGTACCCACTGCCCCACCAATGTAATTAAAAAATTAATTATAACGGGTTCCAAATATTATATATATAAATAAATAAATATGTATATATATATATATATATATATATATGTATATATGTGTGTGTGTGTGTGTGTGTATATATATATATATATATATATATATATATATAAATAAATATGTATATATATATATATGT
This sequence comes from Pseudophryne corroboree, assembly GCF_028390025.1. Classification (NCBI taxonomy): domain Eukaryota; kingdom Metazoa; phylum Chordata; class Amphibia; order Anura; family Myobatrachidae; genus Pseudophryne; species Pseudophryne corroboree. Next base: position 925,378,870 of record NC_086445.1, read on the forward strand.
ATATATGTGTGTGTATATGTATATATATATATATATATATATAGCAAGAAGTAAAGTAGCCGGCACTCTCAGTATAGTCAATCACCGGGGTGCCTTCCAATGCAGGAAATAACGTTGATGTAGTCCCCTGGGTGTAGCTATGCACATCCAACCACCCTCCAGGGACCAGGCGGCACTCCACGGATTTTTGAAAAATAGCTTTTATAAATTGATCAAAAGTTCAATACATAGTGCAAAACAAACCGACGTTTCAACGCCTCACAGGCGTTTTTTTCAAGGTGCACAGTGCTATCAAAATAAAGAAAAATAACAAACAACAGAACCCACAAGTGTACTCACCTAAATAGGCACCTCGTGTACGGTCTCACCTCGTCCCGCTTCCGGACGCCAGTGGCGAGCCGCATCCGCGCTCCGGGGCTGAGTCAGCGGCGCCCGTCAATGCCTATCGTGTGAGACTTGCTGCTACATGGAATCAGGGCCCACTTTTGTACACCCTGTTACCCTACGATCCCTGTGAGGCGTTGAAACGTCGGTTTGTTTTGCACTATGTATTGAACTTTTGATCAATTTATAAAAGCTATTTTTCAAAAATCCGTGGAGTGCCGCCTGGTCCCTGGAGGGTGGTTGGATGTGCATAGCTACACCCAGGGGACTACATCAACGTTTTATATATATATATATATATATATATATATACACACACACATAGGAAGGTGGATAAGGTGTTTCTAAGCGACCAATGGTGTCACATAAAGTTGGGGAGACCAAAAATATATTAAAATACTTTTACAATTTATTACAATTTGATGTTTTTATTGATTTAAATAAATTCATAAGAAAATTAACCCTAAAAAGACATTACCTTAAAAAAGAAGACGCCATCATCCAGAATTATGAACAGTCAAAGTCGGGATTAAAACCCACTTCGAAATTTTACCCCCTGGAATCCAAGGGCCACAATGTGGGTATCTTCTACGATTTGGTAAAGAAAGATCTGTGCGATACTGAAATCGAACCTATCAAGGAGAAAAACTTAACGAACAGAGAAGCAAAGGCCATCAAGGAACTCCAGGATAATATGAGTATTGTCATAAAATCTGCTGACAAGGGGGGGGGGGTTGGTTATAATGGACCGGGAGGCCTATGTTGAAGAGGCCAAGAGACTTTTGGGGGACAGAAATTCTTACACGCCACTCCCAACAGATCCGAAAGAAGAGTATGTGGAAGAACTCAGAGCCATCCTCCTGAAAGGTTTCAGGAGTAAGATTCTCACCAAAGATGAGTACCAATACCTTTTTAATTCCAACCCCACCACCCCCATCTTTTACTTTTTACCCAAAGTGCACAAATCTATGACTAATCCCCCAGGAAGACCCATTGTTGCTGGGATTGACTCCCTAACATCCCATCTATCAGAATATGTGGACGTATTTCTGAGGAAACATGTGGTAAATCTAGCAGCAAATCTTAAAGACACTACCTCAGTTCTTAATTTAATGGAATCATTCGAATGGCAAGACACATATAGATGGGTCACCATTGATGTACAGTCACTCTACACCTGTATAGAACACGACAAGGGGATCGAAGCCTGTAATGTATTTCTTAGCAAGGATGCCCAGATCACAGAAGAACACAGAATTTTTATATGCGAACTGATCAATTTCATTTTAAAACGTAACTATTTTAAGTTTTTAAATGACTTCTTCCTCCAAATCTGTGGAACCGCCATGGGCATGATCTTTGCACCGAGTTTCGCTAATCTTTTTATGGGACAATGGGAAAATTATTAAGTTTTTAAGGATCATCCATTTCAGCAGAACATCGTTTTTTATAAACGTTATATAGACAATATTTTACTCATATGGGATGGCGACGATTTGAGTTTTAAGGAATTTTTTATGTATATATCTAACAATTCTATGAACCTCAGTTTTACTGCTAATGATAGTACGGATAAGATTGACTTTCTGGACCTGATACTGACACATTCGGGGAAGGAAATGGTCACCAGGAACTACATCAAGAAGGTCGACATGAATAGTTATGTGCACTATAAGAGTAACCACTGTCAACAATGGAAGAATAGCCAGGAACTGTAAGAACAATGATGACCGAGATCAACAGCTGCAAGTTTACACTGAAATATTCAAGGAGAAATGATATCCGAACCATTTACTGGAAGAAGCCAACGTTAAAGCAAAGAAACTTGAGAGAGAACACCTCCTAAGGTATAAACCAAGGGAGAAGAAGGAGGATACGGTGAGGTTCATCACCACCTACAGCAGGCATGAGCACCTTATAAAAAGAACTTTGAAAAAACACTGGAACGTCCTCCTGATGGATCCCATTTTGAAAGATTATCTCCCAAAAGAACCATCAGTGGTATTCAGGAAATCACAAAACCTGAAGGATCTTGTGGCACCAAGCATGTTGAGAAATCCAGAAGTACTCTCCAGGATGCCAAAGTGTGTGGGGTGCTACAAGTGTGGATGCTGCAATGTGTGTCGGTATCTACATCCCAATAGGAAAACTTTCAAAAATACCAACAACTCCAAAGACTATACAATTAAACACTTTATCAACTGCAACACCGTCTCGGTCATCTACATGCTGGAATGTTCATGCAGAATGAAATACATTGGGAAAACCAAGAGACCCTTGAAGCTCCGAATTCAGGAACATGTGAGAAACATTAAAAACAAGGTCCTGACACATGCGGTGTCGAAGCATTGCCATTTATGCCACAATTCTGACCCCGATGAACTAACGTTTAAAGGCATTGAGTTGGTTGCACTTGGAGAGAGAGGTGGAGATCTTTCCAGCCTTCTGTCTAGAAGGGAGATGTACTGGATTTTCGAATTAAACACCCTTCATGCAGACGGCTTCAACGAGGGCTATGAAATAGCCCCGTTTCTATGACGTAAGCCATTTTTTGCATCTCCTCTTGATCACCAGAGTGACCTTCCTTACCTCTCCTTTTCTGCCTCATACACTTTCCTTCCACCTCTGTTTTCATATCACCACTACAGCCATACCACACTGGAGATGCCCAACACCGCCTGATCTTGGAAGCCAAGCAGTGTCGGGCCCAGCCAGTACATAGACGGGAGACCATCATGGAAGACTGGGTGCTGTATTTCTGAAAGAGGAATATGAGGCTGTCTATACCTCTATTTTCACTCAAACCTCTCTTCTCAAATCAATCATTCTTTGGGGAGCTCTGGTGCAGTCTCTGTGGTATATTGAATGAGCTAAATATACAGGGGACCCGTACGAATATGTTATTCGAACATGAGAACAATAATGATCTAACCATGCACAGAAATGTGTATGGGGATCTATGTTTTCATATGCATATATGCGCACGTATATTGATGTGTAATGTATACACATATGTATGCAGGGGGGACTATTACGGACCCTATATACTCGTATAACTCGGATGCTGATCATCGTTATACATTGCCGTCACTCCCCTTTATTATCAGTTTATGAGGTAATCAATTCGGACATATATAGTATTTATGAATATTAAAGTTTATCCATATCTAACATTTAGAGAATATGGACCAAGTGAAATTAGCAATGGGCCATTGCAAATGAAGAACTTAAACTACTCTCTTTTTCTTCTTTTTTCTTTTGTCTCTCTTAACTGCACCCCCGGTTTGCGAGCACTACTGGGTAGCATCTGAATTTTCCTATCAAAGATGGCCGCTGGGACTGTACACTTTACAAAAGAACTGTCTGCTAGCAGGTTATGCTACAAGAAAATGGCCGCCGCATGTTGAAAATAGGAGAAGGGACATCAAGCGTCACCTGATCGGGCTACACTGGGTGGGCGCAGGTGCAGTAGCGCACAGGGATCCGAGGCCCGTCATCCGGAGCCGGCGCATGCGCAGAAGGAGTCGTCCGACGCCGGAAGTTGGGCGGATGTGATGTCATCCGTAGCCCGGACCGGAAGTCCGGAGAAAAAGACTTTGTAATGTCTAAAACACCCTGCAAACAGTAAATTAGTGTTTTTCTACGTAGCGATTTACCCCAGTATTATGTTAATAGTTTAGAGGAAGCACCAGCACTTTATTTTGCCACTTTAAACTGTATCTTTCATTTCTGAACCTGTAATTGACAGGAAGTGAGGTAGTAATTACTTCCTCATTAGTGCATGTATATATATCTGAGCTGTCCCACTCACATATCACCCCTTGATGAAGTCCAGATAGGACGAAACGCGTTGGGTGTTACCAGACTTAACCCATCCTCTCAAGTTAAGCAGTTTTATGGTTCTTTTTTGTCTTACCGTCATTATATGCAGTTTATGGTCCCCATATTTTATCTTTTATGGATGAATTTTCTGTATTTCTAGCCTGCTCCAAAGATTTTAATTAATCATTTATCTGTGGTTTTGGTAATATAATTGTTTTTTACTGGTGTGTTTTGTAATAAATTGTAAAAGTATTTTAATATATTTTTGGTCTCCCCAACTTTATGTGACACCATTGGTCGCTTAGAAACACCTTATCCACCTTCCTATCTACATTACCCATAAAGCACTTTACCAGTGCTTATTTTTTAAGGTGTAGCAGACGCCCTATTATACTAAAGGGAGTGTCCTCCAAGGGAGATTGTATAGGTATATAATTATCTATTTATCTATTTTACCTATTATTGTCTTGGTCTAACTACTAGTGTTGATTGGCAATCGCATATTGGCGCGGTTTGTTCTCTCTCTTCACATATATATATATATATATATATATATAAAACGCAGGTCCAGCTCTCCCTGTAATAAATATTCTGCGCCGGGTGTCCACACATAAAAAGATGTATGTAGATAGGCAGGTGTTGCACTCTTTACGTCTGAGACACTTAAATGGAGACATGTATGTTGAATGCCATGCAACATGCATGTCTCCATTTAAGTTTCTCAGACGCCAGGAGTGCCACACCTGCCTATCTATCTATCTATCTATCTATCTATCTATCTATCTATCTATCTATCTATCTATATATATATATCTATGACCCCTGAGGAAGTCCCAGCATACAGAACGGGACGACACGCATTGGGAAATTACTGACTCTCCGCTCTCCTATGTGATTGACAGATAAGCATTTATATTGTCACAAAATTGTACGAGTCCATTTTTATGTTTTTTGTTATATTAAATGTTTAAAAATAGTATTACATTATTAGAGTTTTTTCCCTCCTGGGAGCATTCTGATTTTAAGGTACTTTTGTCTGATGGATGACACTGAGAACTCCATCTGCTCATGCTGTATTTTCAAAAACGTGAGTGCTGCCCTGTTATATTAATTTAGCTGGTGCTGCTTCCTCGATATTGGTAAATAAGCACATTATCATAAGGGTGTCCTTTTCAAAACCTTTTTGGCACATTATAGCACTATTGCACGATTCTTGCACTTTTTTGCACCACTAGCACAGTGACACTTTATATTCTGATCAGTGCACTTTATTGATACATTGTCTTCCATCTGCCATCCACGTGGAATACCACGTAAATATCCGGATGGATGTAAGAGGAGGAGTTTAACAAGGAGGAAGACCGAGATGAAAAGAAATGTTTTACAAGCACATATCAATGTGTGTCTGGTACGCATATTTGGTTATTATTTAAGGACACTTTGTTGAATCACTTTTAAGAACATTGAAGGCGTGGCTGATTTACCTTCGGAACAATATATATATTGGTGGGGTGCCTTGGAGATCGGTATGCAGGCTTCCGTGCATTAGCCAATCCACTAACTAAACCCCCATCATTTATTTATTGAATTGTTGAGGATAAGTGAGCTTACTTTGGTGAGTGCGGGGTTTTTTGTTTGTATATATATATATATATATATATTATTGAACCCATTATAATTAATTTTTAATTACGTTGGTGGCACAGTGGAAATATAATTGGTGGGGCAGTGGGTGATAAAAAAAAACCTCATTGGTTCCCCCTTCTACAGCCCTGCCCACACACCCAGAAATGCCTCCCCAATATTAAAATATGTAAATAAGGTGCCAATTCCAAAGATATCTGTCTTTCAAATTGTTTGAAAAATTGCTTAGTGTGTACACTCAATTTCGTTTGTCAGGACTCCTGGAAGTTCAAGGGAAATTGGTCATTTTTCAAATTGTTCATCTTTCACATTGGTCATGTCTTCTAGTGTGTAGGGCCCTTAACTTTACCCCTTGCCTGTCTTCCAGACAAATATGATGCAGTCATTATAGTAGGAGCTCTGAGTGATGGAAATGTCCCAGTAGCTGTGGTCCCTGAACTGCTGCGTGTCACGAAACCAGGTGAGATAAAACACACCATTGCATTTATTCTGAATTGTATGCGCAGTACTCTAAGGTGAAAACATCTATTGTTATACGTCTTACCATCTGTCCTCAAAGATGACATTATAATTTTGAATTGCTCACTCATGAGAAACACTTATAAAAAGGATTTTTTTACCCCCCAGTCTTTGTAATAGATGCCGTGCTCTAACTCAGGAGCTGCGGCGACAATATCACGTCCTGGGCAGTGCGGATCTGAGGGGGAGGGGGAGGGGGTGATTATTCAGCAGCACCCAAATGCACAAACACCCTCCCTCCCCCTCCTATAATACGGGTTACCAGCAGTAAGTTGTACTATTTGCACACAAAAAAAAATTGTAAGCTATTTTGTGGTGGTGGCTGCCTGCTCAGCCTTGTGAGTAATCTGGCCTGATTAGACAAGATCTGTCACAGCTATCAGCAGCAAATAAAGGTCTACAGTATTCTCATCATTTGTCCACTGACACGTTACATGTGCATCCTTTCAGCTGCCAACATTTTTTATATTACCACATAGTTGTAAGAGTGCATATGTGTAGAGTACTTGATAATGGGTAACCTGCTATAGCATTGACTGGCATTGTAGAGGAGTATTCAGAGGTTATTTAATCTAGATAGTCATTTAGCTTGTATTTACTATTGCCATTCATTACCGTATTTGTAAGTATACGCAATGCTCACTATAGGATTGGGACCCCAGACTCCCCAGAGGGATGCAGTTAATGTACCAGCTGACGATACTGACGCCAAAATCCCAACAGCTGACAATGCCGACAGCCGGAATCCCTGCGATCAGGGGCTATTTCCACTCGTCCACGACACCCATAGAGTGGGAATAGTACCTGTGGTGAGCCACCCAGCCCGCAATGGGACTCTTTGCGCTCACCCTGCTGCCGGCATACTGACAGGCGGGACGCCGTTGTCAGTATACTGACATCCGGCATCCCAGCCGCTGGTAAATCATACTGATCCCTCCCCAGATTTTCTGTGTATATTTGTAAAGTTGTCCCACATGGAAAGGTCTGGATCCGGCCCAGTCTCTGACTAATGACTGCACCTAAAGCCAGTCGCAGCATAATTTGTGTTGGGCACATACTACTTTCTCTGAGATGAGGCGATCCAGTAATTTGGTTTCTGGTCACACAGACCCTGCACACAGCACTTCTGCATCTGTGATCTCACATCCTATATGCCTCTGCACATCACCTCTAATAGATGCAGTTTCCACAGGGTTAAATGGTAGCTGATCTACAGTACCATACAATGTATTAGATATACAGTATGTTACCTTGTTAGAAACAATAGAACTACATCAGATTATTACCTAACTCATCAACATATCACATTAATTATATGAGTAAAGAGAAATGTGGCAAACTACATATATATATATATATATATATATATTTTATTCATCAGTACAGAAGGCACCCGATTTCATTTATATTAATTGGCTGCCAGTCCACACCAACTCTGTTATTAAGATAATCAGCTCCGGGACTATGGAGTATAAACAGGAGGACCAATCAGATGCGCCGATCAAAAGATTGTGTCTTCTGATTGGACCTACTGCTCACACCACCTTCTTTTGAAGTGGCATAACATAGATTGATGCCATCCTGGCAGAATATCTACACTTAGACTGTACATGGTAGTACCAATGCAAAAATAATGGTGTATTGGTTGATATGTGTAGAATAATGTTGAGCATTTTTATTGATTGGAAAGGTAGAGGCAACTCTGAATTTTTCTTTTTTATGTGTGCTTAGGTGGCCTGTTATGTCTGACCACACGTAGCAACTTCTCAAATCTGCAGTACAAGTGTGATCTAGAAAAAGCCATGTCTGATCTACAGAACAAAGGACTCTGGGAACAGATCTCTGTAGAGGAAGTGGAACAGTGGGAGAGAGCCACATCAGAAACTGAGGTTACAAAAGATTCTGATTACATCCCTGGTATCATATACCTCTACAGGAAAACCGCATCTTCCTCCACTGTTCATTAATGGCATGGAAGGTTTTTGCTGGGTTGTATAACTGTATTGCTTTATTAAAAAAAAAAACATTTTTACATAATTTGATGTCATCTGAAGCATATTTTTTCTCGGACTCAAGCACCAAAATTTGTTTTTACAGCATGTCTACGTCTTATGATCCAAAAATCATCACCTCATGCGCATGAACCTTCCTCATTATGCTATTTATTTAGGAAAAAGAAAAAGTTCTTAAGTACCCTTTTCCATCCCTCCGTTATACTCTGACTCAGCGATAATTGCACAAGCAGTATTGGCTGCAGAAAGTGCTCATATGTTGGAAATATGTATGTAAAGAGTTGAGGATGTAGCCGATAGCTCTGCAGATGCTCAGTAGTAGCTTCAGTGGTCGCTTCGGTGGTCATCTTGGTACAGGGAATGAAGCTTCCCAGGAGGTGAAGCAACAAGGAGTCTGTGCAGTAGCACACTCCACTTTCAACACTAAGCAGTCCAAGAACATAGTAGTTGCATTCTCCGCTGTCTCCTTTCTTGTATAAAAGGGTACTCTAACCTGATCAGCTGAGCACTTGACTGTCCAGCCCCCAGTAGGGCTATACTCTGAACTCCTGCACAACAGGGATGACAGGTTTAGTCAAATAATGTATTTTACATATGCTATAATAGTCATTGTAATGCACTCTTAATAGTGCCTTTGTCTCTTAGCCTTTTATACGCATTTTTATGGCAACGTAACAAAGTATAGATAAATATTGGGTTAAATGAAATGTGGATGACTGCTGTATTAATATACATTCATTTTGTATACTTGTAAGATTAGATTCTAGGATGTATTTATAAACAGAGATGCAGATCTCCAACTACCCACAGCAGCTAGTTAGCTTTGGTCATTCTAGATTTATGTAGCTTTAGTAGGTGTCTTATTAGCTACATCTACCCAGGTGTGGATTGGGATGGAAAACCAGGGCAAGGTCTGTCAAGGGGGTGGCATCTGTTGAGGGGGTATGACAGGGCACAGGGCAAGGTATTACTGGGTACAGGGTAAAGTATGACGGGGACAGGGCCGGATTAACAATGGGGCTGATGGAGCTGCAGCTTCAGGCCCACCCTCAAAATAGGCCCACAGCTTCAGCAGACTGTTGTGCTGCTGTAAACAGGAAAAAAAAAATCATGCTACAGCAGCCTGCCAGTAACCAGCCAAGGCCCCGTCCCCCAAGCACAGATACCTCCGGCCGCGGCACTGGAACATGCAGTGCCGCCCTCACCCGCATAGTGTATTGTTTGGCTAAGATGGCGGCGCAGTGAAAGGCTTTCCTAGCCCTCCCTGCACCGCATATACACAGCTACTCCTCAGCGCTGTGTGTCGCTACAGCGCGTGATGTCATAAAGGTGCCGCTGTGCCCAGAGTATCCCAACTTATCTATCAACTCTACGGTTGGGCGGCGGGCCACCGCACTAGCAATCACGGCAGCTCTGTGAAGGCGGTCCAGCAGCGGCAGCGTGTCTGATCCTCCTGACTGACTGAGGTGAGGTACAGTCCTGCTGGCTGGGTACTGCTGCTGCTAGTGTTATCTAATACAGTATATGCAGGGCAAGCTGAGGCACTTTGTAATTGTATATACGTGTGTGTGTGTGTGTGTGTGTGTGTATATATATATATATATATATATATATATATATATTGGTCCAGGTGAAACGGCACTCGGAGATCATGAAAACGTGAAGAGATTTTATTTCATATCATTAACGTTTCGGGGCAGCAAGCCTCGTCCTCAGAATCTCTTCACGTTTTCATGATCTCCGAGTGCCGTTTCACCTGGACCAATATCAAACTGCTTAAACTGGCACCGGAGCAAGCTGATTCCAGGATATGAGTGCCGGCTAACACTGGAAGTATATATATATATATATATATATATACACATATGTAATCAGAGAAGATGGAACAAGGTGCAGTAACTTCTCAATATGTTGGACATACACACAGTGCGTATATAGGTAATGACGACCAGCAGGAGGCTTGCTGGTCTGGATGAAATTGCAGGCTGAAGTTCAACACTAACACAGCACAAAGGATCCTCTCTAAGATTGGGGTCGGCCGTGTACAAGGTGACGAGACCATTAGAGGTGATATGCGCAACTGAACCTATTATCTGGTACGCAGATTGCCTATATACGCACTGTGTGTATGTCCAACATATTGGTGGATAATGTATTTCAAAATCACATCAAAGATTCCAACGTTTCAGGGTCCGCAGCTCCTTCTGCAAGCCCCGAAACGTTGGAATCTTTGATGTGATTTTGAAATAAATTAAAATTCCGGTGAGTACCGCTGTCTTTTAGTTTTGCTGTACTGAGTTTTCAAAGTGGGCACTGTACTGTATCTCAATTTTCTCTGTGGTATATTTTATGCCCCATGTTTTCACCCATGACTATTAAGTGACGTTTATACTGTATAGGATGACAATATGCACTATCGGGTGGTCTTCAGTATACTCGCGCCGGGATCCCGACACCCGGCATACCGACAGATATTCTCCCTCGTGGGGGTCCACGACCCCCTTGGAGGGAGAATAACGTGTGCCACCGCGCCCGCAGCGTGGCGAGCGCAGCGAGCCCGCAAGGGGCTCCTTTGCGTTTGCCACACTGTCGGTATGCCGGCGGCCAGGCTCCTGGCGCCGGTATGCTGGTCGCCGAGAGCCCGGCCGCCGGCATACTATTATACACCCGCACTATCTATGGGGTCAATTAAATTTACCGACAGTTAAATAGCGCCGGTAATTAGCTCTCAGCGCTATTCAATACAGCGCCACGTGACACTTAATTGTCTGGATTTCTTCACACCGGGGGTTTAAGCAGAAATCCGAGAAAAGTGCTGGCGTGCGGCCGGCGCGATGCTTATTCTGTGGGGAATCAGCATCATGCCGGCCTGTTAAGTCAAAGAATGCCGTTCTCCCGACAAATCACCCTGTTAAGTCCGTGAGAACGGGCATTCGCTGACTTAACATTGCGCAGAATTGAATAACGCCGGGAGCTAATTCCAGGCGCTATTCAACTGACGATAAATTGAATTGACCCCTATGTCTGATATGCTGTATCTGCTTATGCTCAGACCATATAGTATCTCTCTCTTTCTCTCTCTCTCTCACATATATATGTAAAAGATAAAGTCCGCGCAAACAACATATTAATCCAGATTCATGCAGTCTAACATGTAGTGCCAGCTCATCCACTCCAGCCAGGAGAACAAATTCTAAAACTGCAAATAATGGAGAGCGCACTCATGAAAATCACATAAAAAGAAACTTTACTTCGTGTACATATTCACATACATGTTAGTTTAAAATGGCACACTTAGCCGGCTCCACAGTAGGGGCCACCCAAGGACAGCGTGTTCACTCAGCAGTAATTCTCCAGATGGAGCTCGTCACCGGCTCTGGTCCCAGCGTTTGACGTCCAACCGTCTACGTCAGCAAGCCACGCCCAACGCATTTCGTCGTTATGGACTTCGTCATATATTTAAGGCTAACACTCCTGATCTCTATGGGGGAGTTCAAGTGTTTTGTGCACTGGTGGCTATTGACCATGCAATTCAACTGTTACTCTGTTGGACAAGCGTAGCCACCAGTGCTGACATTTCTGCTTGCATTTCCCCGTGCCTACGAGCAGAAATGAGTGAAAACTGACCTGTGTGCGCGGTCAATCAGGACTTTTTCGTGTGGCTCCCATTACTTTGGTCGGGTTTAGCTGTTTTACGTGGCTAAACCCAACGGCTCTGTTATGCACACCAGTGCCAGCAGGAATGTACTGGTGTCTGAACGGAGAGGGATGCAAAACAAATGAACTCACAGACAGACTGGGGAATATGACATTACATACACAGAAGGTGATAGGGTAACAAAATAAACACAAAGTGAACAGAGAAGCCCAAAGGCTAAGAAACTGGGTGTCTCCCTAGTATTAGGAATGCTCAGATGGAAAGAAGCGAGATGTTGTGATTTAATACGTAGAGAACCCGAAATGCTGTTGCTAAGGGCAACAGCAAAACCCTAAAGGGTTACCAACGGGTGTGGCAGTAAACTCCTTGGTCAGAGATGGAATAATAGACACAAGGAGAGTCTCCACAATCCTAGTCTTCACTTGCAGTGCACTGGTTCAGCTTACTGCCACTAAACTGACACCTGAACACCTTGCACAGTGAGAAAGGATTTTGGCAGGCAAGTCTGAGAATACAGCCGCAAACTTGCTAGGTTCACAGAGTAGCAAAAGAACCCCAGCAGGTTAAACGACTGACTCCAGTCTTACTGCTAGGTCTGGATTGGCAGAGTGTAATACCAAATCCCAAGGCCTATTTGCAGTAAGCAACAAACAAATACAAAGTTTACACAGTACTAGCTAGCTTTCAGGAACTGACTAACCAACAAAGATTCAGCAGCATCTGCCTAACCTGAGAAGAGGGTTTATATAGCAGGTGCTGTCCACGCCCCACTCAGACCTCACAGACTGTGAGCACAAAAACCAGCACCGGATCCCCTGCCGTGCACAGAGCCTGTAACCACTGCACAGCAAAAGACCCGAACCGGAGTTTCAGTTACGCTCAGGTTACTCCGCTAGCACTTGTCTCCCGGTTGCCATGACGACGTGGCAGCACAGAGCAGGAGACCCTAACAGTACCCCCCCTCTGACGAGGGGTCAAAGAACCCCTACCACCGGGTTTATCGGGGAACTGCGAGAAGAAAGAGCGTAACAGTCTGGGGGCATGAAGATCACAACTGCGCACCCACGACCGCTCCTCCGGGCCATACCCCTTCCAGTGCACCAAAAATGACAGCCGACCCCGAACCATCTTGGAGTCAAGAATCCTTTCAACAACAAACTCCCTCTGGCCACGTATCAGAAGAGGGGAAGGTCTTCCACTGGAAGAAGGATTACTAATCGCCCGTTTTAAAAGGGAACAATGAAATGTTTTATTGATACCCAAAGAACGGGGTAGATCTAACTGAAATGCCACCGGATTGATAACCCTAGTGATCTTATAAGGACCGATGAACCGGGGGCCTAACTTATGAGATGGCTGTCTCAACTTCAAATTCTTGGTAGACAACCAGACGAAGTCTCCTAATTTGAAGCTGCAGGGTCTCTTCCGCTTATCAAAAACCCTTTTGGTCACTAATGACACAGACACAAGGGCTTTCTTCACTTTCCTCCAAATACCTCTAAGGACCGAAACCACAGAGGAACCACCAGGCGTGGAATCCAGGGGGTCAAAAGAATTGGCCTTAGGATGATGCCCATACACACAAAGGAAGGGAGAGATCCCTGTAGCAGAGTGAGCCGCGTTGTTATAGGCAAACTCCTCCATGGACAGATGAGCAACCCAGTCAGTCTGACACTTGGAGACATAACACCTGAGGAACTGCTCCAAGGACTGGTTCACCCTTTCAGTCTGCCCATTAGACTGCGGATGGTAGCCTGACGACAAGCTGACAGAAATCTGGAGATCGGAACAAAATGCCCTCCAGAATTTGGCCACAAACTGAGATCCGCGGTCAGAGACCACATCAAGTGGCAACCCGTGGAGGCGCACAACATGCAGCATAAATAATTCAGACAGGCGTCTGGCCGATGGCAGCCCAACCAATGGAACGAAGTGCGCCATCTTCGAACACCTGTCAACGACAACCCAGATGGCTGTCATCCCCAAGGATTTGGGCATGTCCACCACAAAATCCATTGAAATGTGGGTCTATGGCTTAGATGGAATAGAGAGTGGATGTAATGGGCCAACAGGAACCCCTCTAGGAGTCTTATTTCGGGCACAGATGTCACATGCCCGAACCCACTGATCCACATCCCTAGCCACCGAGGGCCACCACACCGCCCTAGATAGCAACTCCCGAGTTCTGGCAATACCCGGGTGACCTGCCGACTTCTTGGCATGGAATTCCAGGAACACTCGCTGTCTTAACCTAGGAGGCACAAACAAAAGACCTACCGGAAGGTCTGGAGGAGCCTGCTCCTGTGCTCTAAGGACTAATGACAAGAGGTCCTGGGTAATGCCCACTTTAACACATGATGGGGACACAATGGGCAATGGCTCCTCGGTGGTCTCCTGGATTGGAGCAAAACTCCGCGAGAGCGCATCAGCCTTGATGTTTTTTGACCCAGGGCGATATGTTATCAAAAAATTAAAGCGAGCAAAAAACAAAGCCCATCATGCCTGCCTGGCATTGAGGCGCTTCGCTGACTCTAAGTATGCCAAATTCTTATGGTCGGTGAGAATTGAGACCACAAACTTAGCCCCCTCAAGCCAGTGTCTCCACTCCTCGAGTGCATCCTTAATAGCCAACAATTCCCGGTTACCCACGTCATAATTCATCTTGGCAGGCGAAAATTTACAGGAAAAGTAAGCACAGGGATGAAGGCGATTATCAGACACCCCCATCTGAGAGAGCACTGCCCCAATACCCATCTCAGAGGCATCCACCTCCACCACAAAAGGACGCTCTGGATCTGGGTGTCGCAGCACCTTGGCCGAGACAAATGCTCTTTTGAGACGGGCAAAAGCCGCTTTGGCCTCACAAGACCAGTGAGCAACATCCGCCCCTTTCTTAGTGAGTGCCACCAAGGGCGCCACTATAGACGAAAATCCAGCGATAAATCGTCTATAAAAATTCGCAAAGCCCAGAAAACGCTGAAGCGCCTTCAAACTAGTGGGCTGCACCCAATCCAGGACTGCCTGTACCTTGGAACCCTCCATTTGGAAACCTTCTGGAGAGATAATATATCCTAGAAATGCGATTTGCTGAACTTCAAATTCGCACTTCTCCAGCTTCGCCCCAAGCCGGTGGTCTCTGAGTTTCTGGAGGACTAAGCGTACATGCTTCCGATGTTCCTCCAGGGAATGGGAGAAGATTAGGATGTCATCTAAGTATACAACTAAGAATCTATCCAAATATTCCCTGAGCACATCGTTCATGAAGTCCTGGAAGACTGCCGGGGCATTACAGAGCCCAAAAGGCATCACCAAATATTCATAGTGCCCTGAGTGGGTATTAAAGGCAGTCTTCCATTCATCCCCCTCTCTTATTCGGATTAGATTGTACGCACCGCGTAGGTCAATCTTAGAAAAAATGGTGGCCGTACGAAGCTGGTCAAACAAGACCGAAATGAGAGGCAGTGGGTATGAGTTTTTAATCGTGATACGGTTCAATTCCCTGAAGTCGATGCAGGGTCGCAACGAACCGTCCTTTTTACCCACGAAGAAGAACCCCGACCCAACTGGAGACTGTGAAGGTCTGATAAATCCCTTAGCCAAGTTCTCCTGAATGTACTCTGCCATAGCCTGAGTCTCAGGACGTGACAGGGAGTACAACCTGCTCTTGGGAAGCTTAGCATTCGGCAACAAATTAATGGCACAGTCATAGGGGCGATAGGGAGGTAGTACCTCTGCAACTCTTTTGGAGAACACGTCCGCAAAATCTGCATAACATTCTGGCAATCCTGGCAAACTTAGCTGCGAAAGCCTGACTGGAAGGCTCAAGCAACTCCTGAAACAATAAGTACCCCAACTAAGAATCTCCCCAGAGACCCAGTCAAATTGAGGATTGTGGGCCCTTAACCAGGGTAACCCCAACACCAATGGGCAAAAGTACAGACAGTCACATAAAAGGACAATTTTTCAGAGTGTGTGGCTCCAATAAACAAAGAAATCTGGCTAGTGCAAGAGGTAATTTTACCCTGGGGTAATGGTTCCCCGTTTAACCCACAAATCTCAATTTCCGATGCCAAGGGTACTAAGGGAACAGAGTGTTTCAGGGCGAATTGGCGGTCCATAAAAACCCAGTCGGCCCCACTGTCCACAAAGGCCTCAGTCTTGACAGTTTGACCGAGGATCTTCAAGGTCACCGGAATGATAAAAGTCTTCTTGGGAAATTCTGACTTCTGGCCTGACAGGATATTTCCCATCACCCTCAGGCCCTGAAGTTTTCCGGCTTTTCTGGGCATGATACTACCACATGACCTTTATTCCCACAGTACAAACATAACCCCTGCTGTCTCCTCCGCGTCTTCTCACGCGAGGAGAGGCGGGTAGCCCCAATCTGCATAGGCTCCTCGGAAAATTCCTCAGAGTCTGAGGTTCCCTTGGGAAAGAAGGAAACCTCGGTCTCCCTTTCAAGCCTGCGCTCTCTCAGCCGTCTATCCACCCGAATGGATAACTGCATGAGCTGATCCAAGCTATCAGGCAAGGGATATTGTACCAGTTGGTCTTTTAACTGGTTAGAAAGACCTCTTCGGTACTGGTGTCTCAGGGCTGGGTCATTCCACTGGGTATCATGGGCCAACCTCCGAAACTCCGTACAATAAACCTCAACTGGCCTTCGCCCTTGCTTAAGGATCGAAATCTGAGCCTCGGCTGAGGCCGTCTTGTCAGGGTCATCATACAACATGCCCAGTGCCGTAAAAAAAGCATCAACACTTTTAAGCGACCGACAGTCAGGCTGCAACCCATATGCCCAGACCTGTGGGTCTCCTTGTAGCAAGGAAATCACTATGCCCACCCGCTGAATCTCCGACCCAGAAGACTGAGGCCTAAGCTGGAAATATAGCTTGCAGCTCTCCTTGAAACAAAAGAACTGCGAGCGATCTCCAGAAAAACGATCCGGGAGATTTACTTTCGGCTCCTTAACCCCTGAAGGTACTGCTGCTGCGGGAGCTCCGCCAGCAGCCTGCGAGGTGTGCATTTTAATGGACAAATCATTAAATTGTCGAGTCAGGACCTGCACCTGATCGACCACCTGTTGCAAAGTATTTTGAGGGGTATGCTCCATATTCCCACAAAATTTCAACAGGAGTATTAGGCTGCTGAATATGTTATGCACACCAGTGCCAGCAGGAATGTACTGGTGTCTGAACGGAGAGGGATGCAAAACAAATGAACTCACAGACAGACTGGGGAATATGACATTACATACACAGAAGGTGATAGGGTAACAAAATAAACACAAAGTGAACAGAGAAGCCCAAAGGCTAAGAAACTGGGTGTCTCCCTAGTATTAGGAATGCTCAGATGGAAAGAAGCGAGATGTTGTGATTTAATACGTAGAGAACCCGAAATGCTGTTGCTAAGGGCAACAGCAAAACCCTAAAGGGTTACCAACGGGTGTGGCAGTAAACTCCTTGGTCAGAGATGGAATAAAAGACACAAGGAGAGTCTCCACAATCCTAGTCTTCACTTGCAGTGCACTGGTTCAGCTTACTGCCACTAAACTGACACCTGAACACCTTGCACAGTGAGAAAGGATTTTGGCAGGCAAGTCTGAGAATACAGCCGCAAACTTGCTAGGTTCACAGAGTAGCAAAAGAACCCCAGCAGGTTAAACGACTGACTCCAGTCTTACTGCTAGGTCTGGATTGGCAGAGTGTAATACCAAATCCCAAGGCCTATTTGCAGTAAGCAACAAACAAGTACAAAGTTTACACAGTACTAGCTAGCTTTCAGGAACTGACTAACCAACAAAGATTCAGCAGCATCTGCCTAACCTGAGAAGAGGGTTTATATAGCAGGTGCTGTCCACGCCCCACTCAGGCCTCACAGACTGTGAGCACAAAAACCAGCACCGGATCCCCTGCCGTGCACAGAGCCTGTAACCACTGCACAGCAAAAGACCCGAACCGGAGTATCAGCTACGCTCAGGTTACTCCGCTAGCACTTGTCTCCCGGTTGCCATGACGACGTGGCATCACAGAGCAGGAGACCCTAACAGGCTCTTTGCGCAACACTGTTATTTAGTTCTGTCATTTTGACGGGCTGGTGACTATTGATATCAAATTTATGTTGGATTTATTATACAGTATATTACTTAGATTTTGGTAATCTAAGTGCACGGGGGCGCATTTAAATGATAGTGACTTGTCTTTGCTATCTTAAGAAAAATAAGATCTATACCCTTTTAATAGCTTTTAATACAGTGTTTATGTCATACTGTGCGTTCTAGCATGATCCACAAGGTTCAATTTTTTGAAGCCCTATAAGCCCCTTGTGGTTAAAAGCGGATTTCCAGTTTTCGGGTTGTACCCTGATTGGCTCCTTAAGGTTGTGTGCTGCTCCATACGTGTCACTGTGACATGTATTCGCATTGGTTATGACGTCCTGCTTTTACAGTGTGGAACACTAATTCCAGTTATTTAAAATGAATGGTGATTGGTCTATAAATATACATGGAGCGGTGCGTGCCACTGTGGAAAATTATCTCATTACTTTGGTGCCTTGAAAGGGGCTCAATTTTATGCTGGCAGTTGCCTGTGTCTGCTGCTCCATTTGACCTGTCTTGACAAAGACCCACCAGGTGCAAAATGTTGACTTTTTTGATGGCTTTTCCATAAATGTATTCTTTGCATTGAATGATAGATATGGTAAGTGCCCTCATTTGGCTGTGGTTATTTATCTGAGCTATAAACCATCTACTATGGTTCCTTTAGTGGCGCACCCCACCTGCTAACAAAGATCTGGGTGTGAGTGTGGACATCACCTAGCAATGCTGTATGAAATATGCTGCATCCCCCTGTGTTTCTGCAGCTCCAGCTCCACAGTGTCTCCCCAGCCAGCCATCTTCTGTCTCTCCAGGCCCTACAGTGTCTCCCCAGCCAGCCCTTTTGTCTTTCCAGCCACCCATTGTCTCCACACTCAGTCACCTTGTCTGTCATTCACCCAGTATCTCACCAGCCAGTCACTTTCTGTCTCTCCAGCCACCCAGTGTCTCCCCAGCTAGACTCCTTCTGTATCTCAAGGTCCCCCATTGTCTCCCCAGTCAGCCACCTTTTCTGTCCAGCCACTCAGTGTTTCCCCAGGCAGCCCCCTTCTGTCTCTCCAGTTACCCAGTGTCTCCCCAGCCAGCCATCTTCTGTCTCTCCAGCCTTCCAATGTCTCCCCAGCCAGCCCTTTGTCTCTCCAGCTTTCACACTATCTCCCCATCCACTCAGTGTCTCTCCAGCTCTCACAGCATCCCCCCCAGCCTTCCCCCACATCCATCCCCCTGTAGCACACAGACACTTACCTCCTTTAGGGGGATATTCAGTTAGTGTTGGATCCTCTCCGACACTGCACTATTCTATTGCTGGCCATTTCCGCTCGTTTCCCCTCTGTTTCCGACCATTGATTTCAGCCCTCTCTTATGGGCGAAAATGAATGGTTGAAAACGGACCTGTGTTCGACCGCGGCGGGGTCGAAAACACATGGATGAGCAGAGATTCCGCTCATCCATGTGTTTTTCGACTTGTTGGAATTTTCGACAGGGCGGAAAAACAGCACTTCAATTGAATATTGAAGTGTCGAAAAGTTCCAGTTATTGGCGGAAAGTACCGTCTTTCTGCCCCGTCGAAAACTTCCGACCCTAATTGAATACTCCCCTTAGTGTCTTCTAGTCAGCTGCCCCTCTTCATGCATCGGCTCCTCTGTCCAATGCTTCCATTGCCTTTGGGTGTTCCGCCGCTATATATATATATTTCTGTTGCGGGGTACACTGGGCTCCACAAGTCTGGACAATGGGGTGTAGAGTAGGATCTTGATCCGAGGCACCAACAGGCTCAAAGCTTTGACTGTTCCCAGAATGCACAGCGCCGCCTCCTATATCACCCCGCCTCCCAGCACAGGAGATCAGTTTGTCAGTTGGTGCTGCAGTAAGCAGGCACTTAACAGAGGGGCTGCTCCAAGCAGCCCTGTGAAAAGCTTTTTATGAGGTCAAAATTGAAGACTTCAAGGGCAGCAGCGGTGGTAAATGTCTTGTGACATTCACTGCTGCAGCTCCAGCTCTCCCCAGTGGCGCTGTATACTCCCGAGCCCTGGTTGCCGGGTACCTACAGCGGAGGCTCCGGTTTTCTTCATGTTAGACACACGGCTGGGGCTCTCCAGGATCGCGTGGCCGCGCTTCGGGAGGTGGTAAGTGGGTTCCGCTCGCGGGACCCGGTCTTTATCGCGATCCGGCGTGGCCAGTGGGAGGCGGGCCGCGCGCACTGGCGGTGGACACTGTGGATACAGGCGATCCCACTAGATCACCAGGGCATGGGCGCAGGTCAGGTTTTCTCTTAAAACCGATTTTAATATCGCCCACAGTACCCGGTGGTTTTGCCAGCAAGGGGGATAAGGCTTAGACCTGAAGCCCCTCCCCCAGCCCCAGGGCGCCATTTCCAGCAAGTGTTCCCACCCTGGAGCTGCATCTCTGTCTTTTCCTCACTCCCTGTCAGTGTCTGCGGCGCCATTACTCCTCAGCTCACTGTTCCTGGGACTGCTTGGGCAAATCCTCCTATGTAAAGCCGCCTGGTTGTCAGCGCTGTGCCTTTACATGACACTTAAGTATCCTACCTGCCTTTTAGTCAGTGTTAGTAAGAAAGAGTGCATTTAGGGAGTAATTCCAAGTTGATCGCAGCAGGAAATTTTTTAGCAGTTGGGCAAAACCATGTGCACTGCAGGGGGGGCAGATATAACATGTGCAGAGAGAGATAGATTTGGGTGTGGTGAGTTCAATCTGCAATCTAAATTGCAGTGTAAAAATAAAGCAGCCAGTATTTACCCTGCACAGAAACAAAATAACCCACCCAAATCTAACTCTCTCTGCACATGTTATATCTGCCTCCCCTGCAGTGCACATGGTTTTGCCCAACTGCTAAAAAATTTCCTGCTGCGATCAACTTGGAATTACCCCCTTAGTCAGGGGTTTATAGTACAATTACCCTGTGATATACATCCAGTTTCTTACTGTGTAGTGTTATATCTATTGACTATATAGCTGTGTAAGCTAGTCCAGTGCAGTATTATTGTCTGTAATAACCTCTGCATTGTACAAACTGTGACTATCTGTGTGTGCATTTGATAGCTGAGTGGTGTCCATCTCGTGTCTTTCACTCAACTTGCTATCCCTATATTCTATAACCTGAGGGGGCTTGGTGCGTCAGGTGTTATTTAATATAGGATTTTCACAAAGATATACTGTATTACGTATTTTTCTCTGTGATTTAGTCACCATATCTCTCCTTTATCTCTGCTGGTGCTGACTACATTGCGCAGGGGTTTGGGTTTAGGGTTATAGTGCTGCTAATAATTGTACTGTGTTACCTCATACTGCAAGTTATATCATGTCTGCTTCTGAGGGTAACGGTTCTGGGGCGGAACATACTGCTGGTGTTGCTGAAACCACAGGCACATATGGGGAGAATATAGCATCTGTGGGCTCTGGTTCTGGGGGCTCCTTGCCCCCCAGTGGGACTGTGGCAACGGAGGCACATACTGACCCTCCGTGGGCCGCTTTTGCCACGCTTCTGCATACGCTAGTTCATAAACTAACACCCCCTATGGGACCCCCAATGCCGGTACAACCGTATGTGGTCTCTGCAGCTAACCCGCCATGGGCGGATGATTTATCTGCTCAATTAAAGAAGTTGAACTAGGGAGGCCAATCCCGGGATCGGCGGATTCCGGGATTTGGGCCCAAAAATGCCGGGATTTGAATCCCGGGATTGGAGCATCCAATCCCGGAATTCACGGGATTATACTGCGCATGCGCGGCGGCGGGAGGGTGGGTGTGTAAGTAATAGTACTTACTAACATTAGGCGGGCGGCAGCCATGAACAAGTTGAACGCGGCGGCACTTCAAATGTAGCGCCGGCAGCCAGCCAATCAGAGCTGGCGGACCGGCAGCCAATCAGGGAAGCGGCAGCCAATCAGGAGCGACTGCTGCGGCCACTTCCCTGATTGGCTGCCGGTCCGCCAGCTCTGGTTGGCTGGCGGCCGGCGCTTCATTTGAAATGCTGCCGCGTTCAGTGTGTTAATGGTTGCCGCCCGTCTAATAGTAAGTACTATTACTTACACCCACCCTCTCTCCCTCCGTGCATTCAGTGGTGCTCCCTACAGCCATCCTCCCTCCCACGCCACTACCAACCCTCCCTGCCGCGACCTACACCCTCCCTTCTGAGACCTGCACCGCTACCTACACCCTCCCTACCTCCCGCACCGCTACCTACACCCTCCCTACCTCCCGCACCGCTACCTACACACTCCCTACCTCCTGCACCGCTACCTACACCCTCCCTCCAGCGCTGCTCCCTACAACTTTCTCTGATCCCTACTGGAATCCCGGGATTGACCGTTTTTCAATCCCGAATCCCGGGATTGAAAAAACGGCCCGGGATTGGCCTCCCTAAATTGAACCAGTCCCTGACTAATAAAAAGTCTGACCATCGCTCGCCTAAGTCCAAGAGGTCCTCTAAGCGAGCGCTCGTCTCCTCACAATCCACAGCTGTCACTGACACCTCGTCTGATGAAGACAGCACATACACTGACACCACAGGTTCTGACTCCGATACGGCTGATGGGGAGTGTAGTTCACATGTGGATGTTCCTGATCTTTTGGAGGCTATTAAATTAATTCTGCACATTATGGATGATCCCGAGCCATCCGTTCCTCCTAAAAAACCAGATAGGTTCAAGCGTCAGAAAGTGATTAAACAAGTTTTACCTCACTCTGACCACCTAGTGGATATACGTCAGGAACCCTGGCAAAGCCCGGGTACGAAGTTTGTGCCTCAAAAGAAGATGCTGGCTCGCTATCCCCTTGCGCCAGAGCTGTCTAAGAATTGTGAAACGCCTCCTCCAGTAGACTCACATGTGGCTAGGATGGTGGTTTCCTCAGCTCTACCTGTCACTACCGTCACGTCTCTAAAAGAGCCTACGGATAAACGTGTCGAGGGTTGTCTAAAAGCGATTTACACCCTCACGGGTGCTGCACAAAGGCCCACTATTGCAGCTACATGGGTGGCAGAGGTTATTGAAGCATGGGCCTTGGAGTTGGAAGCTGAAATCTCCTCTGACCATGCTAGACAATGCTTGTCATATATTGTCACAGCTTCTCGCTATATTAAAGAGGCGGCTTCTGATGCCGGTATCCTAGCAGCCAAGGCCTCTACTACGTCAGTCCTGGCTCGCAGGATATTGTGGCTGAGATCCTGGTCTGTGGATCTGGACTCTAGAAAAACCCTGGAGGTACTCCCTTTCAAGGGGGATATTCTGTTTGGGGAGGACTTAAATAAGATAGTGGCTGACTTGGCTACTGCCAAAACTGCCTGTCTGCCTAATACAGCTCCTTCTGTGTCAAAGGCCAAAGGCACGTCCTTTCGCCCCTTTCGTCCTTCAGGTAAAGCAAAAGGTCAGGCGTACCATAAGCAGGCCCGCACTTCCAAACCTGGTGAGCCGAAGCCCAAAAGAGCCTGGGCTGCCCGTCAGCCAGCAGCCAAGACCGATAAGCCTGCCGCATGATGGGGCGGGCCTCCCCCTGGGGGATCCCAGGGTAGGGGGGCCGGCTTCTAGGGTATACCCAGGAATGGTTGAAGGCCACTTCAGATGCCTGGGTATGGGAAGTCGTCACTCGAGGTTACGCCATAGCCTTCAAAAACCGACCCCCTCATCGATTTTGCCAGACAGACGTCCCATCAGACCAGACAAAGGCAAACACTCTGCATTCGGTGGTACAGACCCTCCTGGATACAGGAGTCGTAGTACAGGTGCCTCTTGCTCAGAGGGGCCGGGGGTACTATTCTCCGCTGTTTCTAGTCCCGAAACCGAATGGGTCCTCCCGGCCCATTCTCAACCTCAAGGCACTGAACAAGTTTGTGAAGGTTTCCAAGTTCCGTATGGAAACCCTTCGCTCTATAGTTCTGGCCTTGGAACCTGGGGACTACATGGTCTCCCTGGACATACAGGATGCTTACCTGCATATTCCTATAGCAGTGTCACATCAACAATACCTGAGGTTCGCTATCGGCAACCTCCATTACTAGTTTCGGGCGTTACCTTTTGGTTTAACAACGGCTCCGCGAGTCTTCACCAAAGTTATGTCGGTGATGACGGTGGTACTCCGCCGTCAAGGGGTCAGGATACTGCCGTATCTGGACGACTTGTTAATCCTGGCAAATTCCCCAGATCTTCTCCTGCGTCATCTGGATATGACGGTCTGGTTTCTACAAGCCCAAGGGTGGCTCATCAACTGCAATAAATCCTCCCTGGTCCCTGCTCAGAGCATGGTGCATCTGGGAGCGCTGTTGGACACTCACAACCAGAGGTTGTTCTTGTCTCAGGAGAAAGTCCTGAAACTTCAGGACAGGATTCGTTGCTTCCTTTCTTATCCGCAAGAGTTGATACATTCGGCGATGCAGGTGCTGGGCCTCATGGTATTCGACATGGTGGAGTATGCTCAATTCCATTCTCGCCCCCTCCAGAGGCTGATTCTAGCCAAGTGGGACGGCCTGCCTCACCGACTCAGGTCTCAAATGATCTCTTTGACTCCGGAGGTCTGTCTGTCGCTGCTCTGGTGGCTCCAGGACCGACAATTGTGCAGAGGCCATCCCTTCTGGATATCCAACTGGGTCCTGTTGACGACAGATGTCAGTCTAAGAGGTTGGGGCGCGGTGCTGGAGCAGCACTCCTTGCAGGGTAGGTGGACCAAGGAGGAATCTCTCCTCTCGATCAACATTCTGGAATTGCGGGCGGTCTTCAATGCGTTGAACCTAGCCCAGCATTTGATTCAGAACCGTCCTGTTCAAGTACAGTCGGACAACGCCACCACAGTGGCTCACATAAATCATCAAGGCGGCACTCGAAGCCGTTTGGCAATGAAGAAAGCCTCACGGATTCTACATTGGGCAGAACGCCATCTACCGGCAATATCGGCAATATTCATTCCGGGAGTCCTGAATTGGGAAGCGGACTTCCTCAGTCGTCAGGACGTGCATACCGGCGAGTGGGGCCTCCATCCAGAAGTGTTTCAACTCCTCGTCGAAAGGTGGGGTCTTCCAGATGTGGATCTGATGGTGTCTCGACACAATCACAAGGTTCCGGTCTTCGGAGCACGGACAAGGGATCCTCAAGCAGCATTCGTGGATGCGCTGGCAGTGCCGTGGAGGTTTCGGCTGCCGTACGAGTTCCCTCCGGTGTCACTCCTGCCCAGGGTAATTCGGAAGTTAAAGCAAGAAAAAGGAAATCTGCTTCTCATAGCTCCAGCGTGGCCCAGATGGCACTGGTTCTCAGACCTGCAAGGCCTATCGTCAGAGCGTCCACTTCTACTTCCACAACGCCCAGACCTCCTCGTTCAGGGCCCCTGTGTCTACCAGGACCTAGCCCGGCTGTCTTTGACGGCGTGGCTCTTGAAGCTTCCGTCTTAAGAGCTAAGGGTTTTTCTGAAGAGGTCATTAAAACTATTTTGCGGGCCCGGAAACCGGCCTCTGCTCGGATTTACCATCGAGTCTGGCATTCCTACTTTGTTTGGTGCACATCTAACCATTATGACTAAAAATGCCAAATTGATTTCTCACAAATATTTAAAATGCCCGCTCTAATATATATTGTAAACGCCTGCACCTCTTATTACCATATCCCATGAATGTGGTTTATACATCGCAAAACACTGCATCCCATAAGAGAAAACAATACACCCACACATTATCTGAGTTCCAAAGCTCATTGATGTATATATTTGTTATTAAAAAGGATATGGATTTAATATGTATTACAAAGTACAGTATACCTATAGTTACATGATTACAACTCACACAGTAAGCAGATTTAACTTACCGTTACATACAGTTACATACAGTTACATGCCAGCGATACAATACCATTATCCTTAAGTTCTATAAATTCGTCTTTCCATATCACTCTCTCTCTCTCTCTGTAATGTACTGCTGGGACTCCATCTTCCTCTGAGACCTTACAGCAACTCTGAGACCAAAACAGGAACTACCTTCCTGTGTGATCAGCAAAATGTGTTAACTAGTTTCTGGGGGAGGGGACTCTCATTCATGATGAGTCACTAGTTTCTTTGTATATGCTGAACAGGTTCAGCCTTGGGGACGTCCAAAGGGGCTGGCATGAGTTTCCTGTTCATTACCTGTTTGGAATATCTATTGTTCTAATAAAAGTGATTTTAGCTTTTATACATTTAATCATAATTCCATGTTGCAATGTCCTACAACTTAATAACAAGTATCAAATGAATCCACACATTAATCTGGTCGTTTCAATAGTAAACATGACAGGTCTATCTTGTTTCGTTCAAATAATACACATTCATGACATTAATTCATTAGATAATTTTAAATCATCATGATGTCTGGCGCTTGATATTATTATAATTATGTACTGTATGAGATAAGTGTCGAATCCATCGCTGTGGCATGTCCGTGTAAATGCGTGTGTTACCATATATTGCTGTGCTCGCTGCGCGTATTTGCAAGTATAGCGACTTATATGTGTGTAGAGTTTGTATGTTCTCTTTGTGTAATATTTTTGACTTCGGCAGTCCACCCTTTGGCAGTAAACAATAACTGCCATCAATTATTAACATAAGAAAAAAATATTTCATACCATAATTGGTGACCTAGACACAAGTATGTATGCATTTCGCAAATCAGACGCTTGACTATATTTGGGGAAGACAGGGAGGAGGACGAGACATCCTCTATATGCACTCGGTGGTCACGGGACCACTGGTTGGGTGTGGGACAACATTCAACCTATAGAGTATGCTGGGACAGTGCTTTGGCCTATAATGTCTGATTTGCGACGAACATTTCACACATACATGTACCTACGTCTTTGTACACTGATGTTTGGATTCAATTGAGGTTCTGCTGGGTAAGTGAAGAAGACACAAACAAATCGTGACAGTGACATATAAAATTTTCATGATCTACATATTCCTATCATTTTCTGTGTTTCCATTTCTGGAACGTATGCTAGGTCTGTTTAATCATTGAACAAGGGTTATAAGTAGTGTCCTTCCTAAATAACATAAACCTTCAGAGTTCGGGGAGAGCCACTCATAAACCTTTCTTCCACATATATTAATGAGCTCTTTATCTGCAATGTGTGAATAGCCATTGTCTGACTGTTCCTGATTACCTCTGAACTCCATAACTACTAGACCTTTGATTTTTCTCTGACTTTAACAAACTGATCGGCAATCCTGGGATCCTATAAGGAGATCACTCCTTCCTACAGAACCAGTTCCAGTCCCACACTCGACTCCTCATAAAAATAAACCTCGCAAAAATAGAATATCCTGAAAGAAAATGTTTGTCAGCGGGAAAGAGAGAAAAGAGAAATAGAACAAAACAACTCTTGTTCATAACAAATCAATTACAATGACTGGTCTTTCTGCAATCCTTTAGTACGCTCAGGTAGTGTTCAACAGTGCCGCCTCTCAGTCTTCACGGAACAGAGTTTCTGGTGATACGAGGTTCTCTTTGCCTTGCTCTTTGGACACACAGTTCACTTGGAACACACAGTTCACTTTGCTCTCCACCTTGCTCTTTGAACACACAGTTCACTTGGAACATACAGTTCACTTCGAACACACAGTTCACAACTCGATGAATGTGAGCAATAAACTACTTTGTCACGAGTTCTCTACGGGTCAGCGACCTTCTTGCAGTGGGACAAGTGGACCCAAGTCTCTCTTTCAGCGACCTTTAGTGCTGTCAACAAATCTTGGTATGGTCCTTCCCACCTGTCTATTAGGCAACCTGAGCGTAAGAACAATCACACAGTCTCTTGATTCACAATCAAGACAGTTAGCATTTGGCATACCAGCAATCAACAGTTTCAAGTTCATTTGTGAAGTTCTCAAATGCTGGCTCATCTCAATAAGGTACTGTCCTGTCACCTCATTGGTGTATTTCTGATCATTGTGCGGATCAATCATGACATGAGGTTGTCTTCCAAAAACAACCAAAAAGACACAAATACCAAAACCAAAATAAAAACAAATTTCAAAGAGGGTGATTTGTTGAGTGAAGATCTGGGAGTGGTTTCCGAAGCTACATATTACTAGTGGCAGTATCTATGATCACAATAGTACAATTTCAAGCTTTGCTCCTACTTCTAGGGGTATCATTATCTACACACAAATTTCCGCGCAATTTTCCTTTGCGGTAAACACAGCAGCATCCGTGGCGGCAGGAAATGCCTCTACCCAGTTTGAGAAAATATCAGTGCACACCTATACATAACAATAATTCCTAAAGGGTGTTAACTGTACGAAGTCGATTTGTATTTCCTGAAAAGATCCGTCTGCAGGAGGGATATGGGATGGCTCTGTTGGTATTGCTTTACCAATATTCTTCCTCAAGCAAGCAAGACAGGTCATTGCTCTCTTACCTGCATGAGAATAGAATCCTGGTGCACACCAGTAGGCTCTCATCAGCCTGCACCTACCCTCTTTGCCTAGATGAGTCAGACCGTGTGCCACCTCAGCTAGACTTGGAAGGTATGCTCTGGGGGCTACTGGCTTACCGTGTCCACCTGCCCACAGTCCTGAGGACTCCTGGCCATACCCCTTTGTCCTCCAGACTGCCTCTTCCTGCAGGGAACACAAATTTTGGTATCTTAATTTAACTATCGTGTGTTTGCAATGTAGAGTACCATGAGCATAACTCAAAAAAAAAAAAACATCTCTAGAAGAGAGAAAGAAGAAGAAAATGAAAAAGAAAATGTCAGGTTTGCCATTCACCAACAGGCATATCAGTGTCTATACAAAATTTCCCTTCACCAGTATTCCCATTCTCCACCCTTTGTGCATGACAAGGCACACTGCAGTAATACTGGTGTCATCGTGCTGTTGAGATATACTGGGTTCGGGCAGAACTCTGAAGGACCTAGGCATGTGGAGCTTGAACTGTACTTGGGTCCATGTATTGTACCACCCTGTGTGAACGCAAAAGATGAAGAGTAAACTGTAGAGAAACAGAATAGAGGTTGGTGACAGATGAGTTTGTAGAGGTGAAGAAGATTTTATAGAAATTTGACAACTGGATTGGGCACTACGGGGAAGTGATTCTCTATTTGGTCTACTCCCCTTAAAAAAAATTTCTGTGTGCCTTATCTCTACTGGGACTATCCCAGCCATCAATCCAGTGTCCTGTCCATCCTAAGTCATAGGGAACCCGGTATCTGTGAGTTAATTTTCTCTACCTGTGATGGACATGCATCTAGAACAGTGAAATGTAACATTAGTCTTCAAGTTTTGTCAAAGGGTAATGTTGCATTTATTTTGTTCTTCCCATTAACCGAATCTGTGTTTCCTATATGGCTTATGATTCCTTACTATATGTCCCTTGGTCCCATCTATGTGTTTAATAATGTGGCTTGTGTTTTCTGTCTAGGGGATCTATATTGACTATGTGTCCTACTACTCCTACAATCTCTGGCAAAATGCCCTTCCTTCCTACAAGTGTAACATATTATTGACCATTAGGGATCTGGGGTTTGGACTGATGGGTCTTTCCTGTATGTGCCAGTATACTTACCGTCCTCAACCTCTCCACCTGTTGTTCTCTGCTCCTAACACTATTCTTGTGATGTTTAATAGCACACTATCTAAGATTAGCTACTGTGACCTTTCCAATTTTGCAAAGAAGTCTGCACCCTGACACTCAATGCCTTATTGAGCCCGTCCATTTGCACAGAGACAGCCACCTCCCATTTGCCGAATTAGTGTTTACCAGTGGTCTTATCCAGATGGAGAGTTTTCTATTACTGCAAGAGACAAAAACAAAAAAAAGTTTAACAAGCTACTAGGTCATGCGAAGTATTTCATTCAATCCTTCTCATCCCGTATTAAGGGTCTGTACATGGTCCAACAAACATTTCCAAGCTCATCTTTACTAGGGGCATTACTAGGAACGAATACTTCTTATATGGTAACTGAAAGAAATACCCTGGGGTTACCTTGTCTCTGCCCGCTTTCCTACTGGCAAATACTAAATGTGCAGACAGGTGTCATCGTGCTGTTGAGATATACTGGGTTCGGGCAGAACTCTGAAGGACCTAGGCATGTGGAGCTTGAACTGTACTTGGGTCCATGTATTGTACCACCCTGTGTGAACGCAAAAGATGAAGAGTAAACTGTAGAGAAACAGAATAGAGGTTGGTGACAGATGAGTTTGTAGAGGTGAAGAAGATTTTATAGAAATTTGACAACTGGATTGGGCACTACGGGGAAGTGATTCTCTATTTGGTCTACTCCCCTTAAAAAAAATTTCTGTGTGCCTTATCTCTACTGGGACTATCCCAGCCATCAATCCAGTGTCCTGTCCATCCTAAGTCATAGGGAACCCGGTATCTGTGAGTTAATTTTCTCTACCTGTGATGGACATGCATCTAGAACAGTGAAATGTAACATTAGTCTTCAAGTTTTGTCAAAGGGTAATGTTGCATTTATTTTGTTCTTCCCATTAACCGAATCTGTGTTTCCTATATGGCTTATGATTCCTTACTATATGTCCCTTGGTCCCATCTATGTGTTTAATAATGTGGCTTGTGTTTTCTGTCTAGGGGATCTATATTGACTATGTGTCCTACTACTCCTACAATCTCTGGCAAAATGCCCTTCCTTCCTACAAGTGTAACATATTATTGACCATTAGGGATCTGGGGTTTGGACTGATGGGTCTTTCCTGTATGTGCCAGTATACTTACCGTCCTCAACCTCTCCACCTGTTGTTCTCTGCTCCTAACACTATTCTTGTGATGTTTAATAGCACACTATCTAAGATTAGCTACTGTGACCTTTCCAATTTTGCAAAGAAGTCTGCACCCTGACACTCAATGCCTTATTGAGCCCGTCCATTTGCACAGAGACAGCCACCTCCCATTTGCCGAATTAGTGTTTACCAGTGGTCTTATCCAGATGGAGAGTTTTCTATTACTGCAAGAGACAAAAACAAAAAAAAGTTTAACAAGCTACTAGGTCATGCGAAGTATTTCATTCAATCCTTCTCATCCCGTATTAAGGGTCTGTACATGGTCCAACAAACATTTCCAAGCTCATCTTTACTCGGGGCATTACTAGGAACGAATACTTCTTATATGGTAACTGAAAGAAATACCCTGGGGTTACCTTGTCTGTGCCCGCTTTCCTACTGGCAAATACTAAATGTGCAGACAGGTGTCATCGTGCTGTTGAGATATACTGGGTTCGGGCAGAACTCTGAAGGACCTAGGCATGTGGAGCTTGAACTGTACTTGGGTCCATGTATTGTACCACCCTGTGTGAACGCAAAAGATGAAGAGTAAACTGTAGAGAAACAGAATAGAGGTTGGTGACAGATGAGTTTGTAGAGGTGAAGAAGATTTTATAGAAATTTGACAACTGGATTGGGCACTACGGGGAAGTGATTCTCTATTTGGTCTACTCCCCTTAAAAAAAATTTCTGTGTGTCTTATCTCTACTGGGACTATCCCAGCCATCAATCCAGTGTCCTGTCCATCCTAAGTCATAGGGAACCCGGTATCTGTGAGTTAATTTTCTCTACCTGTGATGGACATGCATCTAGAACAGTGAAATGTAACATTAGTCTTCAAGTTTTGTCAAAGGGTAATGTTGCATTTATTTTGTTCTTCCCATTAACCGAATCTGTGTTTCCTATATGGCTTATGATTCCTTACTATATGTCCCTTGGTCCCATCTATGTGTTTAATAATGTGGCTTGTGTTTTCTGTCTAGGGGATCTATATTGACTATGTGTCCTACTACTCCTACAATCTCTGGCAAAATGCCCTTCCTTCCTACAAGTGTAACATATTATTGACCATTAGGGATCTGGGGTTTGGACTGATGGGTCTTTCCTGTATGTGCCAGTATACTTACCGTCCTCAACCTCTCCACCTGTTGTTCTCTGCTCCTAACACTATTCTTGTGATGTTTAATAGCACACTATCTAAGATTAGCTACTGTGACCTTTCCAATTTTGCAAAGAAGTCTGCACCCTGACACTCAATGCCTTATTGAGCCCGTCCATTTGCACAGAGACAGCCACCTCCCATTTGCCGAATTAGTGTTTACCAGTGGTCTTATCCAGATGGAGAGTTTTCTATTACTGCAAGAGACAAAAACAAAAAAAGTTTAACAAGCTACTAGGTCATGCGAAGTATTTCATTCAATCCTTCTCATCCCGTATTAAGGGTCTGTACATGGTCCAACAAACATTTCCAAGCTCATCTTTACTAGGGGCATTACTAGGAACGAATACTTCTTATATGGAAAGAAATACCCTGGGGTTACCTTGTCTCTGCCCGCTTTCCTACTGGCAAATACTAAATGTGCAGACAGGTTTTTTTTCTCCATTTCTGACGTTACTTTCTTGATTTTTTGCTTTATTTTTGGGTTTTACTATATATGTACACGAATGATACCATACTTACCTGTTCCACTGGTCTCAGCCACTTCCCCCACAGGCTACTGCTCTTCTTTTACCTGTTGGATACTCCTCTGGGTGCATGAGAAATGTCTGAAAACGATCAGGTCACCTTCTCCTCCTAAATAAAACTTCAACATTCATTAGTACATATATAGGTTACAATCATATTTTTCATATTTTTATTATTTTCTATAGTTTGTATGCTGGCCGTAACTGCTTCCACATCTACATAAGGCGGTGTACTTGCATTCTCTTTTTTTTTTCTTTTCTTTTCTACTTATTGTTGCTACAAGTTCAAACAGTTCTTATATTTCCATTCTTGTCTTATATGACTTTGGTTAAACATACCACCTGCAATACCTTAGGATCAAACTCACCAACCCCTCTTGCTGTCACAGGTTTAAACACTTTGTATGTCTGACCCTTTTTTCGGGATTTTATCAGACATATTCTTATCCTTAAGTTCTGCAATACCTCTGGTTCAAAGCTGCCCACTTTAGGGAATGGTACCCTATCTTTGTCAGTCATACGTACCCAATCAGACAAAAAGTCTTCCGTGTGTGAACCGTATTTTCCACACATAACAAACCTCGCTGACCCCTTGGGCCGCGGCTCTTCAACCTGAACCCTGGTTACAAAACGTCCACCCATCACGGACTTTTTCCTTTTACGCAATCCCCAATGCACAATACGAATAGACGGTGAAAGTTCTCAGAGCGCTTTCACCCACTCACGCCCACGTTGGCCAGTTCTACCATACACTGTTGATAGCGAAGGCAATGTACCCAACTTAGGTCCCTATCTGACCTGTATTTACTGGAAGTTTTTAGGAATAACTTACCCTTTCCAGTAAAGTATTGGTCGTTGGAGATTTTCCTGAAAGAGACCAGCGAAAACTCCCTATGCACTTTATTATACACAAATCACGCTTGCGTATGCTCTTTATAGCGCTAATGATACCGCGATTTTCTGCAAAAGCTCGTAAAAGGATATCACGTTGCGCTATGTATCGCACCCACAAACGCACGGTTCAATCGCACAGCGTATAGGTACTTGTTACTTATCTGCCGTACGACCACGGGTCGTTGTACAAACTGGGACCCTCAGTCCGGAGCGTAATACCAAAAAAAACCTTTTTACTTCAATACTTCGCAATACAATACACTATCACGCTCCTCTACAAATCACCTCACGATTTGCGTATTAAACCTTATACTAACGTAAGTCAGCATTCTCACGCCACCAAGCCTCCACTCACTTGATGTACCAAACGATGGGATCCCGAATTCCGGGGTTCGAATTTCACTCACTCCTACGTTCGCTCACTCAGGTATACTTTGTATTTCTGTACAGAAAATTTTCATTCATTCAGATAAGCAGCTTTTCCCCCAGAGGCAATACAGTTTAAACAAAAAGTTTTATACTATTCTTTGGAAACCGAGCAGTTTTGTGCTATTGTAGCGTGGCTACTGTTACACCTTTAAACTAAACGACACTATTGTGTGGTTTTATTATGCGCACACAACCCTACACAAGCTTGCGTAATTACGCAACCGTGCGTACCTCTATGCCACGTGTGCGGCCTTGCGCCACGTGCACGTTTTTTGTACGCTGTCCTCACGTTCCGTATCACGTGTACCAATGTGCGTACGCAATAAAACAACTCACACAACTTCGATAAATGTGAGCAATAAAAACTACTATTGCCCACCAAACACAACACACACTTGTTCCGTTTTAACCCTATTACGACTGGGCCAGAACTGCGTTTTGTGTCTTTATACTTACTTCCTTAAACATTTATTTTAGTTTTAACTATATAGCAACAAATGTATTCGGTTTCACACAGATCTATAATGAATCTAGCAATAATCAATAATTTAAATGATATGATTCAGATTGGATAGCTATCTTGCAGAACATACACTGATATAAATATACACACAATTATAATAATATTATATATATGTACCATTCACTGGTCTCCTATGAGACTCATTTACCCATTCAGTGCTTCTAATTTGCATATCAACAGAGGTTCATATGCCTGTTCAAGAGGGTAGTGGGACAGGTTAATTAACATTTCAATGGCTATCCTAAACTAGCAAGCAGATTTTAACTAAATCCTAGAGGTAAAAGAAAAAAAACTTTTTTTTAAATCTGTGTTTAATTCTTACATCAAGTATTCATCTCTTAACTCTCACTAGGCCCAGCTGAAACTATTTGTAATTGACTATGGCATGGGTTAAATAAATGCATTGGTAACTCATAAATGGTGTTTGATGTGACCAAGGAAAGCTGATTATTCTGAGCAGTGAAAATCAGCCATTTAGAAAATTACCTTCCCAAAATGGCCACTGCTCCTCCCCCTTCCACATCCATGAGGGTTACACAAAATGGTGGACAGGCCATGTGGTTAGTCCAAAATGGAGGACAGACCATGCGGCTTCCTTTGTCACAAAGAAATCACACATCATACAAGCACCAGAAGTTATTTTAGGCCTGAGTTTAAAAAAAAACTATATCAGGCTATGCAGCAACTTTTAAATATACTTTTAACCCTACTTAACAGATAAGCAATCCAATCTGAATCAAACACAATATGACTTATTTGAACCTTGTTTTGCAACAATAAAAATACATTTTAGCATCTTAAATATTATGAGAAACGCATTGTCCCTTGAAATTTCATATCATTGGCTTACTGATAACACAACGATACATTAACGTGGATGTTATTTTCATCAGCTTCGCAATGCGTCCATCGGAGCCGGTCAATTACAGCCGCGTTTGTAATGTACAGTGCATCATTAAGACCCTGATATCCCGTAAGAGCCCTCATCTAAGAATGCCAAATTGATTTCTCACAAATATTTAAAATGCCCGCTCTAATATATATTGTAAACGCCTGCACATCTTATTACCATATCCCATGAATGTGCGCTATACATCGCAAAACACTGCATCCCATAAGAGAAAACAATACACCCACACATTATCTGAGTTCCAAAGCTCATTGATGTATATATTTGTTATTAAAAAGGATATGGATTCAATATATATTACAAAGTACAGTATACCTATAGTTACATGATTACAACTCACACAGTAAGCATATTTAACTTACAGTTACATACAGTTACATGCCAGCGATACAATACCATTATCCTTAAGTTCTATAAATTCATCTTTCCATATCACTCTCTCTCTCTGTAATGTAATGCTGGGACTCTATCTTCCTCTGAGACCTTACAGCAACTCTGAGACCAAAACAGGAACTACCTTCCTGTGTGATCAGCAAAATGTGTTAACTAGTTTCTGGGGGAGGGGACTCTCTCTCATTCATGATGAGTCACTAGTTTCTTTGTATATGCTGAACAGGTTCAGCCTTGGGGAAGTCCAAAGGGGCTGGCCTGAGTTTCCTGTTCATTACCTGTTTGGAATATCTATTGTTCTAATAAAAGTGATTTTAGCTTTTATACATTTAATCATAATTCCGTGTTGCAATGTCCTAAAACTTAATAACAAGTATCAAATGAATCCACACATTAATCTGGTTGTTTCAATAGTAAACATGACAGGTCTATCTTGTTTCGTTCAAATAATACACATTCATGACATTAATTCATTAGATAATTTTAAATCATCATGATGTCTGGCGCTTGATATTATTATAATTATGTACTGTATGAGATAAGTGTCGAATCCATCGCTGTGGCATGTCCGTGTAAATGCGTGTGTTACCATATATTGCTGTGCTCGCTGCGCGTATTTGCAAGTATAGCGACTTATATGTGTGTAGAGTTTGTATGTTCTCTTTATGTAATATTTTTTACTTCGACATGACGCTTCCAAGTTTAGTACAGCCAAACTTTTGGCTTTTGTACAGCAAGGCCTAGATTTAGGCCGGCGTCTGGCCTCCCCCAAGGTTCATATTTCTGTGTTGCGTATCCAACCTCCCTATGTCCCGCCTGTGGCTCCTTGGGACTTGTCGTGGTTTTGGATGCGTTGCAGGAGCCTCCATTTGAACCTCTTGGTTAGGCTGACCTTAAGTGGCTTTCCCTTAAGGTGGTGTTCTTGCTGGATATTGCCTCTGCTAGAAGAGTGTCGGATTTGGGTGCCTTGTCTTGTTGTTCCCCATATCTGATTTTTCACCGTGACCGGGCGGTTCTTAGGACTTGTCCTGGATATTTACCTAAGGTGGTTTCTTCGTTCCGCCTTAATCAGGAGATTGTGGTTCCAGCTTTTGTCTCTCCTGATTTGTCTCCCAAAGAGCGGTCTTTGGATGTGGTACCTATCTATGTGAAGAGAACTGCTTCTATTGGAAAGTCTGATTCTCTCTTTGTTTTGTTTGGATTTCACAAACGTGGCTGGCCTGCTCACAAGCAGACCCTGGCCAGGTGGATTAGAATGGTGATTGCGCATGCTTATGTGAAGGCTGGTCTGTCAGCTCCTGTTCATATTACGGCCCATTCTACTCGGTCTGTTGGACCTTCTTGGGCGGCCCAACGTGGTGCGACCCTTGATCAATTGTGCAAGGCGGCTACGTGGTCCTCCGGGAACACGTTCATAAGGTTCTATGCCTTCGATACTGCCGCTTCCCAGGATGCTTCCTTTGGACGCCGGGTTCTTGTGCCCGCTACAGTGCGTCCCCTCCCATAAGGAACTGCTTTAGGACATCCCCATTGTCCAGACTTGTGGAGCCCAGTGTACCCCGCAGCGGAAAACGAGTTTTATGGTAAGAACTTACCCTTGTTAAAACTCTTTCTGCGAGATTCACTGGGCTCCACAAGATGCCCACCCTGACGCAATTAGCTTCTTTGGGTTGATATGGCATTAGCCGCTGACACTTCTCTTATCGTGAGAGTGTGGTGTATGTGGCTACTAACCGTTGTCGTCTCTTTTCCTGCTACTGCATTGGGCTGGTTAACTAAACTAAGCTCCTGTGCTGGGAGGCGGGGTGATATAGGAGGCGGCGCTGTGCATTCTGGGAACAGTCAAAGCTTTGAGCCTGTTGGTGCCTCGGATCAAGATCCTACTCTACACCCTGTTGTCCAGACTTGTGGAGCCCAGTGTACCTCGCAGAAAGAGTTTTAACAAGGGTAAGTTCTTACCATAAAACTCATTTTATATATATATATATATATATATATATATATACACACAATATAATCATAATGTGGTGGTATTTGCATAAAGTCGCTGATGCGCAAATGTCAAAAGATACCGCAGTGTCTACCTCTGAATCAGCCCATAATCGTGCTCTCCTATTCTGTTTATAGTATGTATGGATTTACACAAGTTTGCACTGTTTGTCACATCGCCTTCTCTTGTTATTTCTTGATTTTGATCCTGGACTATTGATGATGATGGCCATACTTTCTGAAGAAAGAGTGTGTTCATATTTATTTTAGATGATTTTAATTTTGGTAAATTTTCGCTCTGTATGTCTG
The DNA here is from genome assembly GCF_028390025.1 of Pseudophryne corroboree. Classification (NCBI taxonomy): domain Eukaryota; kingdom Metazoa; phylum Chordata; class Amphibia; order Anura; family Myobatrachidae; genus Pseudophryne; species Pseudophryne corroboree. The sequence continues at coordinate 925,416,887 of NC_086445.1, forward strand.
TTTCAATAATTGATTTGTTGGTGATATAATTTGGCATTTAATGCTGAGATTTTTCTTTTTTTTCAAACACACATACACACTTATATACAGCACTGGTCACACCCCCATATCAGTAGCCCACCCTTGCCACACTGGTCACACTTCAGCGGAGGCACACAATAGGCCTTTCATCAATTTCAGCTCCAGGCCCATGAGGACTTTAATCTGTCACTGGGCACAGAGCAAGGTATCACAAGGCAAAGTATGATGGGGTACAGGGTAAGAAAGGTATGGTGGGGCACCATGTAAAGTATACCATGGTAATGAAGCAGGCTGGTGATGATGTACAGTGTATTACAGAAGCTGTCAGGTCATACTTGCCTACTCTCCCGGAAAACCCTCCTGGCCCCCCCGGAAGAACAGGCAAGTCTTCAATTTTGAAGGTCCCTCTCTGCCCGGCCGCCGACTTAGTGAGTAAAGTGGGTGGTCTGGGCAGTTGATGACGTGATTCTTGCTGAATCGTGTCATTATAGCCATGCCCCTTGCAGTATGAGGGCGGGATGTACTAAGCTCTCCCGCCGCAGAATCTCCCCTCTCTGCGATTCCGTTACCTGCTGCACGTTAACTGCTCTCCTCACACTGGCCGGCGCTGCCCCTCTGCCCATAGGTGTCTCATCTCCCCCTCCGCATCTGAATCCCTCTGCTCTCCGTGTTGATTAAGCCACGCCCCCTTTCCTATTCTCTTGCGCACTCCCATTTAGCACAGCCTGATGGGATGTTGTGCTAACCGCGTGTGCAAGAGAATAGGAAAGGGGGGTGGGGTCGCTGAGTCAGCGCAGACAGCAGAGTGGCCGCGGCTATGGGGATTCAGATGCGGAGGGGGAGATAAGAGACCTACGGGGAGTGAAAGGCAGCGCTTGCCAGAGGGAGAAGAGCAGTTACCGTGCAGCAGGTAACGGAATCGCAGAGAGGGGAGATTCCGCGGCGGGAGAGCTAAGTACATCCTGCCCTTATGCTGGTAATGAGGTGATCACGGTAACCACGCCCCCATTCCTCCTCCATCCTGCCCCTTACAAGCATCATAACCTCGCCCCCCTGCTGAGCAAGCCTGGTTGCTCTCTCCTGGAGAGAGCGACCAGGATATCGGCAAGTATGTGTCAGGGCACATTATAAGGTGTCACCCGGATGGTAACAGAACATGAATGGGAGCTGCTCTCCCTATGCTCACAGGGAATCATGAATGCATTACTCAGGCCTGGTCCTGGCTCTGACCTCCCCACTAGTGGAATGTGCGTACCTGACCCTTGCCTCTTCGACGCCGGGTGCTCCATGTCAGTTACCTCAGCTCTAACACCCACCACAGTAACAACAAATATACAATAATGATGAATCCACTAACTCTGGACCACCTCCATCCTGTCTCAGGGAATGCGCAGGCGCAGACAACCTGTGCTCCACCATCCTGATCACCGGTCATCCAGCACATGTACAGTGGAATTCAAACTGCTAGAGGCCAAACTGATCCACTGCACTAACAGAGCAGGCGCAGATCATCTGCGTTCCACTACCTAGAATACAGCATAATAATGGAATATAAACACACGGCAGCCGGCCTGGTGGAGGGGAGACGGGTGGCTAGTGAGGGGATAACGGGACTGGCTAAGCAGGGACAGGCCCGGCGGCCCAATTTGCCCCTGTATCTACCCCATAAGCAGGGGCTGATGTCCATGTGGGAATATTATGTGTAAATTATTTACTTGCTGCGTAATATGTGTGCGTTATATAAATAACTGCTAACAAACACTGTTAAAGAATGCTCGTAACAAAATTATGTTGTTATGCCAGTGAAAAGGAGGCCTAGTGAGCCGTTAGAGAATGTTTTTAATTGCTTCATAGAAGAAATGTCATTAAAATTTGCCAAAAATATTAACATTTAGTTGAAGACACGATTAAAGAATTCCATTCAATGGTGTTATTCTTGTGAATTTGTTATTAAATAGCTTGTCAGGATTTGTACTTTATATGTGTGTCAGTCACACTCAGAATGCTCTGACCTAGAACACAATTTCTCATAAAGCCTTATCAGTCTCCTAATTGCAGATGTTTGCTATGACACATACTGTACTTTCATTACACATTCCTCTTAGAATGAAATTTCAAATAAACCTTGTGCGCAGGAAGTTTCTGTTGTTAGAGGAACAAACCCAATCCTGACGGAGTACACTTTTATGGGAAACAGTACGTGCTTTAAATGGTGTAAGTGCAATAGAAAGCTTTTACAGCTAGCTAACCTGTTCTGTAAAACAGTTCCGGCAGCCATACAGAGAAATATTACTGAGAACCTGACAATAATAATACAGGTTGAGTATCCCATATCCAAATATTCCAAAAATACGGAATTTTGTGAGAGACTAAAATAGTGAAACCTTTGTTTTCTGATTGCTCAATGTACACAAACTTTGTTTAATACAAAAAATTATGTATAAGGTGTATATGAAACATAAATTAATTGTGTGCTTAGACTTAGGTCCCATCGCCATGATATCTCATTATGGTATGCAATTATTCCAAAATACGGAAAAATCCGATATCCAAAATACTTCTGGTCCCAAGCATTTTGGATATGGGATACTCAACCTGTAATAGGAACTACTGACAGCAATGAGGCAAAAAGTTGCATTCAAATATTGGGGGTAATTCCAAGTTGAACGCAGCAGGAAATTTTTTAGCAGTTGGGCAAAACCATGTGCACTGCAGGGGGGGCAGATATAACATCTGCAGAGATAGTTAGATTTGGGTGGGTTATTTTGTTTCTGTGCAGGGTAAATACTGGCTGCTTTATTTTTACACTGCAATTTAGATTGCAGATTGAATACACCACACCCAAATCAAACTCTCTCTGCACATGTTATATCTGCCCCCCCTGCAGTGCACATGGTTTTGCCCAACTGCTAAAAAAATTCCTGCTGTGATCAACTTGGAATTACCCCCATTGTTTCTGTGCACAAAAGAGCTCTCTCCACTAATTGGCTCACACAAGGGGAGATGTATCAAACAATCTAATGAGGACAGACGAGGAAAATGCCCATAGTAACAAATCAGCTTATACAGTACCTATCATTTAATAGAATGTACTTGATAAATGTTAGCTAGAAGTTGATTGGTTGATATGGACAGCTTCCCCATTTTGTTCTCTTTAGCAGGTTTGGTACATCTCCCCCAAAGTTTTTGTGATGTCACTCTTTCCTAATAGGCTGTTTTGTCTTGAATATTTGCTCAGTGCACAAAATAGAACTCTCTCTCTCTCTCTCTCTAGCTGAGTACCTACCTCCTTATTCAACTCTGCCTCAATCATAGCTGTTACTAAAGGTGCCATACACTACTGCGATTTTGCCTGATTTCATCCGATTCTGACGTTTCGGGTTGATAAATCGGATAAAAACTGGCAAATTACATGTGTTTTACCTTTGATCCGATCCGCGGTCCCGTGAGCATCGGATCGGAGCCCCTAGATCAGAAGTACTGCATTATATATATATCGTACCAGCAGCCTTGGCTGGGGTCGCATACAATACATCGTATGCAAAAGAACTGCATACGATGTATCATATGCGATCCTGCCGGGCGGTTCAAGGGTGATCGTACGCGACTTCTCCCCTCCGAGAAGTTGCATAAGTGTATGGCCAGCTTAACTGTCCTCTCTCTGGTGTCCATTCATGAAGCAGAGAAAACAGTGGAGAAACAGATCAGAGGAGAAGTTTCCCATGGCAACCAATGAGCATCTCCCTTGCATTTTATAAAATGTAATTGATAAAGGCTTTCTTCATAGCTGATTTGTTGCCATGGGCAACTTCTATTTATTTATTTATTTTATTTATTAGCAGTTTCTTATATAGCGCAGCATATTTCGTTGCACTTTACAATTAGAACAACAGTAATAGAACAAAACTGGGCAAAAACAGACAGACATAGAGGTAGGAAGCCCCTGCTCGCAAGCTAACAATCTATAGGGAAATAGGCATTGATACACAAGGGTAGGTGCTATCTACTGCATAATGGTCCACCAGATTGCTAGGTTCTTAATGGGTTGTATGATATGATCACCCAGCAATGTTGCAAGACAAAATATGTGAGGTTATGTGGACTGTACAGAGAGGATGTAATTAGATAGGGAAGCATTGAAGTTTATGTGGGTGGGTCTGAAATTTGATAGGCTTGTCTGAAGAGGTGAGTTTTCAGGGAACATTTAAAGGTTTGGAGACTAGAGGTGAGTTTTATTGTGCGTGGGAGGGCATTCCACAGAGTGGGGGAAGCCCGGATAAAGTCCTATAATTTTGAGTGGGAACAAGTAATACATGTGGATGAGAGACGCAGATCTTGTGCAAAGCGGACAGGTCTGGTAGGAAGATATCTTGAGATGAGTGAAGAGATGTATGATGGTGCAGTTTGGTTAATAGCCTTGTATGTGAGTAAAAGTATTTTATACTTAACACGGTAAAATACCGGTAACCAATGGAGAGACTGACAGAGCGGATCTGCAGACGATGAACGTCAGGCGAGGAAGATTAGCCTCGCAGATGCATTTCAACCTGAAAATATGTAATATTGACACATGTCGACATTTTTAACTATGATGACATGCTACAATTCGACATTATGGTGCTGGCATTAACAGTCATTGTTGACATGGAGACTGAACATCATTTGCTTACAGTGCTATGTTGTAAATATTATTTCTACAAATAGGTAGGTAGACACACACTGTTCCAAAAGAGATGTTTCTATTATATTAGCTCCGGCAAGATGTGCTACATGGAGAGAAAAGTGTGTATATTTTATATATATATATATATATATATATATATATACTTCCTGACTTCCTGAAACGTGCATCACATCCGCCAAATGTCTAGTGTTGCTTTTATTACAGAAATATATGTACACACAGGCCTATAATACATAATAATTACAAAGCTTGCTGTAAAAGGATCTACAGTAGACTGAGACAAATCAAGACTTCTCAGAAGTCTTAAGGCCCGTACACACTGGCCGATATATCGGCCGTTCTCTTGAACGGCCGATATATCGCGGGTCCGTTGGCCAGTGTGTACGGCCGATATGTCTGTGAACTCCGTCGTTCACAGACGTATCGCGTCGGCCCCGCAGCACCGCCGACGGCCAATATATCTACCGATATATTGGCGCATCGCTGTGTGTGTACAGGCGGTCGGCCGACCGCCCGTACACATGCTGCGGCGGCCGGCGGTGATTGACAGCTGAACTGGGCGGACGTGTGTACGCGCCCGCCCAGTTCATGACGTCAGTCCCCGACGGATCGGGCAGTGTGTATGCACAGCACACTGCCCGATCCGTCCATAGATATATCTGCCGATCAATTGATCGGCAGATATATCTTTCAGTGTGTACCCACCTTTGGATACACAGCTCGTAGTTTGTAATCAAGAACATTCAACTATTTACACATTACATGGAATTTATCAGGGAAATTACAGGTAAATGAAACCATAATGTAAAAAGGTTATACAAGGACAATTTGCTGTATAAATAAAAAGGTCTTTTTTACACTCATTGCTGAAATCCACAGAAAAGAATGGTGGACCTGTATAAAGGCTGGTGCCATTGGCGGAACTAGCGAGCGATGTGCCCAGGTGCGACAAAATGCTTTGGGCCCCCACCCCCCTTCCATCCCATCCAAGTCTACCCCCTCACCCCTGGAGAGGATCTGGTGAGGGGGACCTGCTCAGGGCCAGGGAAATGGATACCTAGCAACAGTGCCGTAACTAGACATTTTAGCATCATTTTAGCGCTGTGTGCATGAAACGGCATCGGAGCCTCCCCCCTCTATGTAAGACAGGGGCAGTACACGCCGTAGGCGCGCGCAAAAAATATAGGGGCGTGGTCACAAAATAATACCAATTCATATAACGGTGCACAGTAGTCTCCATTATTCAAACTACGCCGCACAGTAGCACCACTACACCAGGTAGAGCCACTTTTGCAAATTACGGCGGACAGATTCCCATTTTTACACATTACGGCAGACAGCGTCCCTTTTTTACAAATTATAGCAGACAGCGTCCCCTTTTTACACATTACAGCAGACAGCGTACCCTTTTTTACAAATTACGGAAGAAAGACAGAAAGAAAAAAAGAAAGAAAGAAAGAAACTGTCTCCGCTGGCAGTCAGGCTCCTCGGTGCAGCTTGATGGCGGATGATGATCCCGGACAGGGGAGAAGAAGGAGGAGGGAGGTGGAGGAGGAAGCCGCAGCAGCGCAGTGTAATTGGTGGAGGCGCTGCTTCTGCTGTCCCTCTCCTTCAACATAGGCTGTCCTCCGCCGCTGTGAATGCTGGGATGCGCTTCCACCAATTACACTGCGCTCCTGTGGCTCCCTCCTCCTTCCCCCTCCGTGGCGCAGTGCACCTCTCCTCGGCGGGTGGCGGACAGCGGCATGTAATGAGTCAATTTGACTCATTACATGCCGCGCTGGCTTTGGGCCCCTGGACAGTGGCAGGTCCCAGTGCAAGGCACTGCTTGCACTGGCGGTAGTTCCGCCACAGGCTGGTGCAATGAAAATAGGTGGTCTTGCCTGTAGCAACTTCTCCACTAGTCTCTTTCTCCACTCTTTTTGCTGCTTCATAAATAGACCCCAATGTCACTTAAGGCTGTGCTTGTGCTCATCTCCCTAGATGAGCCTTATGAATTGTGGGGCAGTAGTTCACTATGGCTACAGTGACCTGAACGATGTTGTCAAGCCAATGAATTGGTACCTCGTGTTACGGGATACCACGTGCCTCCCCTTTAAATGATGTGTGTCCTCACACATTACATCTCACACAAAGGGGTAGATTTACTAAAAGTCGATTTATGAACCGAACAAAATCGATGTCGTGTTTGTGTGTCAAAATCGCTAATTTACTATCCAGTAGTGTCATGTGTAAACTGACATCGATGTTGATCGATTTTTGTGTTCTATAGTTTGTCGGTTTTCACCTAAAAAAGGACACTGCTTTCCTATTGGCCAAAACCAACCACATGTTATTTTTACGTCACAGGTTTAGAAAAAAAACAAAGACTGTTACGGAGCAACAGTCATAGCCTGAATCCCAAACACATACAAACATGCAATTAACATATAGCATTTTCAAATGTAAGTTTTTAAAATACAATATACTTCACTTATCCAGTAGTCACACCTCAGACATTTGGCCGGCATCATGGATGATCATGTAGGCATCATGACAGAACCAGGATAGTTTTTTTTGTTTTGCATCCCACACCACCTGCACATTCATGGAATAGGCGTTATTCCTAAGTGGTCTCAGCCCTATGTGTTTACAGTCTATAGCTCCCAGGACATTAGGCATGCGTACAAGACCATAGAAGGCTACCTTTAGTTCATGCAACTGTGACTCCTGGCTGGGAAAGCAGGTGTAGGTCTTACTGAAGGGAATGAGGTCTCCCATGACCTGTGTGAGGTGCCTGCTAAAGGTAGCCTGCAATGTACCCAGCACTTTACCAGAAACTGACTGAAGGAGCCAATTGCAAAAAAAAATGCAGAGCACACAGCAGATTGTGTAGGCCTGATACGGCACGTGACTGTGCAGTGCCTGGCTCAAGCTGAGTCTTGACATGGTTATACAACACCATTATGTTGGAACAGTTGAGGCAGAACATCTGTATGATCTTGCCAGAAGACAATGCATTTAGATTTTACCATGCACGGAATAACCTAGACCATAGTAGGCTCTGTGACATCTCAATAAGCTGCTGATGGTCCTCTTATTCAATCTCCTTGGTCCTCTTATTCATGTGGTGTTGTGTAGCATACCCCAGGAAAGTGCAGAGCATACCATAGCCTTCCTCTAATGCCATGTTTACTACAGCCAGAACACACCACATGCTTGTGTCCCTTTTAATAGGCATCATAATTAATTTTGGACCATTAAAAACTAGTTTGGAAGTCAAAGAGACCTGTCAGTTAAAAGTTTGTTGTTTAGTCGTTTTTGCCGTCGGTTTTTGGTCGATTTTGAAACCTATAATTAGTAAATCTCTAGTTTCAATAGATGTCTATGAAAAGTATCAACTATTGGTCCAATGTTCCAACTTGTTCTAAAGTAATTTGTTGGTTGATTTTGTCGGTTTTGACTTCAGGAAATCTCCAATTTGCAAAAGCAACGGAAAATCAACCACAAAATTAAATCAACCAAAAATTGACCTTTAGTAAATTTACAAAAAAAATTCTTGTAGAAAACATCCATCCAAAGTCACTGGTAGAAAGTAACTAAAAAAAGGTATTAGGAATAAAAATAAATGCAGGTATTGACTTTTGAACTACTGTCTGTAACTGAGAGGTGATTTATGCTCAGTAAACTATTTCTCTGACCCTCTCAAAGCTCTCTGATCAATTGAAGACATCGCCCTAGAATTAATAACAATCAATTCTTCATCTGGAAACTTACAGTGTACTGGAACTAAAGATCGATTTTAATAAATTTTTTAATCAATCTAAATATTTTATATTGATATTTAAATGTTAGTAAATGTGCTATTTAGAACATCGGTTTAGATCGTATTAAGGGGATAATCCAGACCTGATCGCTGGGCACCGATTTTTGCAGCCCTGCGATCGGATAGTGGCCGCCTACAGGGGGAGTGTAATTTAGCTGTGCAAGTGTGCATTCGCATGATGTAGCAGAGCTGCACAAACTGATTTTGTGCAGTCTCTGCACAGCCCAGAACTTACTCAGCCGCTGCGATCACTTCAGCCTGTCCGGGACCGGACTTGACATCAGATACCCTCCATTCCAACGCTTGGACACGCCTGCGTTTTTCCAGACACTCCTTGAAAACGGTCAGTTGCCACCCACAAATGCCCTCTTCCTGTCAATTTCCTTGCGATCGCCGATGCGTTCAGAATTTTTGCATCATCCCGTCGCTGACCGGCGATTCCCGTTGCTGCGGTCCATCACGCCTGCGCATTGCAGTGCATACGCATTTCAGATCTGATCGCAGGCTGTGAGAAAACAGCCTAGCGATCAGGTCTGAATCAGCCCCATAATTTTATTAAAATTGACCTTTATTAAATGTACTGCTAAGACTCTTTAGGCTCGATTCAATCCAGCGCAATGTTAATGGTGCCGGGAAAGATGTCCCGGAGCTATTCAATTGGCCACAATGTTGGCTGACGGGATGCTTAAATATAGAGAGACTTACACTTGGAAATGATACACGGCCTTGAAAAAGACTCCGGAACGGGAGTTGAAACGCGTTGGCGGCACCCCATGTGGATAGCATCTGGTGGACATTCGGCTGTGGAGCGACCAGAGACAGTCTGAGCGTGCGGCCCGGGACGGCTCTTTGGACTTTAAAGAACCTGTTTGAGAACTTTTTTTGGGTTCTCAAACCCTCTGGTAATTCTTCCGCTTTTCTCCCCCTGCGGCTTCCATACCTGGGTTATCATTTCCACAAACCCATTTATATTGCTTTATGTGTATTGTGTTCCCCTCCCCCTTTTTATTGGAAAATTGTATATGTATGTTTAATTAAAAAACTGTACTATACATGTGCTCTCCTTTCCCCTCTATTTTCATATGCTGCATGTAAACTATTCACGCTGCAAGGAGGAGGTGTGAGCTTTTGGAGGTTGGACACTATGCCCTAGGAGAAAAGGGTTGTATACACAATTATTCTTTGTTTATAAACCACTATTTTGTTTATATACATTGTTTATTTTTGGCGCCCAGTGGAACTCGTGACCATAATTCTTTCATGCACTAGATATCATTTTGTGGCGTTTTGGAGAGACACCACCTCTGGTCACGAACTCATAGGGCAGCCTTTTGAGGATATGCGCAAAACACAGAGTGTCTAGACATTTGTTGTTGTGATCACAATGTTAAGCCCGACTAGAGGATTTGAGCTTGCACCCCTCCTGAAGTGCGAGCAGAAATCCGACTAAACTAGTGCCGCAATGCTGTTTTATGCCTTTACTGCAGTGCAAACAGCATCTAGTCAGGCACTTAAGTCGGTTCTCGCAACTAAATGCTCCGCTTAACTAACGATTGGACAATTGAATGGCTCCGGGACCTCCTTCCTTGTGCTATTAACATCACATTGAATTGAATCCCCTCCTTTTGCTACAAATCATGGTTCCATGAACAAAAAATTTGCATAATAGAATCCTGGGGAATCTGATCCGGGAACCACAAACTCTCTGCTATGGGCCAGTTGTTCACCCCTTTGGTGTCTTCCTTTCGTTCAGCTGTACACAGCTCTGGTTAATTGCAGGGGACCATACTGGAATTGGTGTACTTCATACTGGGTTAGCACAGATGTTTTCTGAGGAGATAGTGATTGGTCTATAATTTGCAGGTTCTGATACACTGGTCTTCCACACCTGGGTCACACTGGCTCCTCACACTCCTCCATTCTCTGAGCACTGATCTCTTCTTACTCTTAGTAGCTGTATTTAATCCTAACCAAGTCTCTCTTTCTTTCTCTCTCTCTCTCTCTCTCTCTCTCTCTCTCTCTCTCTCTTTCACCTAGCACCTTCTTTTACAGCTGTATCTCAACTGTAACTGTCCTCTTCTAAGTGAGGAATTCAATTGTTTCTCCCCGGGGCTACCACTAGATAGCGCCCAACGAAGCAATTCAATTTGGATGCAGTGAGCCATGGGGAGATACATTTCAGCCTGAATGTTGAGTCCACCAGAGTCAATTCTTATGGTTGTTACAACCAATTACAGCAAGAAAGAAATGTTCCCTCCTAGATGTATCTGTTAAAGTCCAATGGGCCGATTTATTACTATCCGCATCTGAGGATGAGGATGGGATGGGCTTAAATCAACCAAATCTGCAATGTGATAATTGATTACATTGCATGGATGTATCAATTACTGCATGCAGAGACAGAGCTTGCGAAAAGCTCTGTCCCTGCAATGGAACTCTGCAGCCCTGCTGTACATGCGCCGCCGACATCGCCGCTACCACCACCACATAGCTCATCACACTGCCTGGTCCCTGCACAGCTTTCTATGGACAGAGAAAGCTGTGCAGAAGGCAGCATATCGCAGCGAACCCTCTGATAACGCTGTCTCAGGACAATGTTATTATAGAGCTCACAGAGGTATTTTTTTTTTTTACATTTTTTAAGTAAAATTGGTCAGATCGTACAGTATGGGAAATGTAATCTTGTTGCTAAAAAAACAAAACAATTTTGAGTAGTTTTTTTTGTCACAAAAACTGATCCAAAAACCCTTTAATACAACCAAGTGCATGGCCTACATCACAAAACATACCCAGAAAGACTAAAATCTCAATATGTATAGTTTGGAGCAGAGAAGGGAAAGGGGGAACATGACAGAAACTTTCAAATATATTATTAATAACAATAATAATAATAATAATAATAAAATGTCTATCGTAGACTATCCTTCATTCACACGCATACTCCAGCCATACTCTAAAGAAATAACTGACACAGACAACAGGAATAATTTTGGCAAATAAAAAATGTCAGCTTTATTATTAAACAAATGGTATGGTGGCAAGGAGGGATGGCCTATTTAACTCCAGTCCCTATTTATTCTACATTTTAACCCTTTTAATTGTGGCTGACCCAAACAACATCTAAATTTCAGAAGACAAGAAGAGGCAAAGGCCCAACTTCAGCCCAGCCTCCATCGCATCACAAGGGTCCATAAGGGGCCATTTGCCACCCCTTGTGTTGATTAATCTTTACCGGGGATACCGTGGCCAACTCTCCACTCAAGGTATTCCCCAACTCCAAACCAAAAGGTGCTCAGGTGTCTACCCACTCCACCGGAGACCAAAGCCCACCTGGTCCGATGGTACTCCGGCCCCGTAATGCATCAGACTCCACCACCTTCTCATCTCCTGAGCACCTATAAAACCTTTTTCAACTACAGCCACAATTTCAGGCTGTCCCAACCTGCCAAGCCGACACCAATAATAACTCACCATAGGGCAAGTGAGTGGGTCAATTTTTCCTGTGTAAAAGAGGGAGAACTTAATCAAGCCTCCCCTCATAAGGGCTAAGCCCCACCCATCACCTGATTCCTCAGCAATCTCATAGGTCAAGCAGTTACCATGGACACACCTCCACATGTCCTTGCTGCTTCATTCAGTATACTACTCAGAATTTTATGTCACTATGGACATATGAAATGTCCTTTGTGCTCTTAAAATGTTGATCGTAGACTGTCCTTCATTCACACGCATACTCAAGCCATACTTTAAAGCAGGCATTCCCAACCACGGCCCTCAAGGCACACCAACAGTGCAGGTTTTGGTGATATCCAGGCTGCAGCACAGATGGTTAAATCAAAATAACTGAGCTACTAATTAAGTCACCTGTGCTGAAGCCTGAATATCACAAAAACCTGCACTGTTAGTGTGCCTTGAGGACCGTGGTTGGGAATGCCTGCTCTAAAGAAATAACTGACACTGACAACAGGAATAATTTTGCCAAATAAAAAATGTCAGCTTTATCGTTAAATAAATGGTATGGTGGCAAGTAGGGACGGCCTATTTAACTCAAGTCCCTATTTATTCTACATTTTAACCCTTTTAATTGTGGCTGACCCAAACAACATCTAACTTTCAGAACATAAGAAGAGGCAAGGGCCCAACTTCAGCCCAGCCTCCATCACAACACAAGGGGCCATTTGCCACCCCTAGTGTCTATTAATCTTTACTGGGGATACCGTGGCCAACTCTCCACTCAAGGTATTCCCCAACTCCAAGCCAAAAGGTGCTCAGGTGTCTACCCACTCCACCGGAGACCGAAGCCCACCTGGTCTGATGGTACTCCGGCCCCGTAATGCATCAAACGCCACCACCTTCTCATCTCCTGAGCACCTATAAAACCATATTCAACTACAGCCACAATTTCAGGCCGTCCCAACCAGCCACAGTTTCAAAGAAACCCCGACACCATACCTCAAACCTTAAAAACACTCCGCTTACTCTTCCTAAAAAAACCTTCTACCTAACTAATAAAATTCCAAACTGCAGACTAACGACAACAAGTCCTCCAGAAAGATTTCCATACCTCTCAAATTCAAATGGACACCATCGGCCATGTAAAGTTGAGGGGCAGAAACCGAAATGGGGGGATGTGGGACCACAAACCCCCAATTCTCACTCACAGCCCGGCCCACCACAGAATTGATTCGGCGCTGGACCAACTCTATGGCAGCTAGTCTCTCCGCACCTCTCCACACTAACCGTGGAACGATGTCAGACCATCCCACGCTTAGGAAGGGTAACCTGTTTTGTAGGCTAACTAAGTCCCTAACCATGGTTTTCCGTAGGTCAAGACCCGACCTTTTGGTCAAGTTGTTCCCCCCCGGCATGGAACACCACTCTCAATGGGCATCCCGACCTCTGCATCTGCTGCCAAAACAGGGGCATGACTTGCTCCCAACGTAGGCCCCTCACACCGATCCTCCTGATCAGTTGCGCATCAGGGGATTGAAGGCACTCCAACCCAGACCTTTCACCATGGAAGACGTACGAGTGCCCCACAATCCATATCGGACACTCATCCAAACACCAATCTGAAAATACAAAAACAATGTTCACAGAACCTTCATACTACAAGAAATTCAAATAAGATGACCTAAAAAACAACTTTACTTCCAAGACAAAAAAACACCTGACTATTCCCATTATAACCTTTCTAACATGGTATTTTTTAATCATTAAGCTATTTTAATTTGGACTCTAAGATGATGAATTTGAAATGTAGGGTGGTGGGGGAAGGAATATGAAGAATCAGACTTGACGAGTGGCAAAAAACACACCTGTCAAGTGGGTGTGAACCCCATGGCTTAAGGCACCTGACAGGATAAAAAAATTCCTCAAGACCCCAGATATGGCGAGTGGCTGAAGCCTCAAGTCTGATTTAGATACCCCAGGTCAAAACCTGATATATTTCCGAAATACATCAGACTTCCACCTCCCAGGAGCTCTAATTTGCCTGCTCAAACAGCTCTCAGCAGCCGCTGTTGTCGCCGCACCTATACGGAATGAATGGGTACCGTATTTCGATACTGGTAAACCCACCGTGAAAATACAATGTTCCATCACCTATCTAAATTGGGATTGAGTAACCGGCATACCATCTATATGCTGCAACCATGGACCTGGAATATCAGTCCTTGCTCTCAAATATGCCTTTGCCAGAGACACTGGGCAAATCTCATTATCGTCAACACACCTCAAGGCCACCCAACACCCTTTGCCTAATTGGTCAGTTTTGGAAGGTTGCACTTTGCACCATAAGCATCCTTCTTCAAGTGACACATGCTCACGAAGCATAGGTGACAACGCTGTTCTTGATGCGGCCACCAATTCACTGACTTTAAAAGCCCCAAAGAAGGCCATCACGAAACACAATGTAAATACATGTGCTTCGTAATCAGATGCACAAACCTCCTGCAAAACGACCGCCATGCGCCACAACATTGAAATGGTTATGGGCCTTTGTGCGTCCTGTACAGGGGGCATAATCCGTGCCCACCATTTAAGTACTCTCGCTAAAAAGAAAGATTTAGTGAAATCATTCCGGCCTTCAAGTCTCAAGAAGTAAGATAGAGCAGATAGTAAGCGTGATACAAATCCTCTTGGCTTGCCTGCCCTAAAACATTCCCCAACATAATCCAATAACATGGTATACTCGTTCTTACCTTGGTCTCGACGCATGTGGACATATCTCTCCCACTCTCTCATTGCTGTTCTGTACCCTGGAAGAGTAGAAGGAGCCAAGGACCTTAGCGCTAAGTCCTCCAATCCAGGCGTATCACCTGCCAGGCATAAGATGGACAAGGGTCACCAGATACATTTGCATCCGGCTCTAGGACACTGAACATGTGCCACTCAAAATGTGAAAGAGCATCTGCCACACCATTTTCTATGCCTGGAACATGCTTAGTGCAAAAATGTATATTCCATTGAAGGCAACGCAGGACAATCTGACGCAACAAACACAAAACAGGTAGACCAGCAGCTTTCTGTCTGTTAATCGCATGAACTATCCCTAAATTATCACACCAAAAAACTACTGAAACATTGGCCAATACCTCGTGCCATAACTCCAGTGCAACCATAATTGGGAACAAATCTAACAACAACAGATTCCCAGTAAGGCCTTCATCAAACCATGTTTTAGGCCATGGGGAAGCACACCACCTACCCTCCAGATACGCTCCGAAACCCAAAGAACCAGCCGCATCTGTGAATAATTGCAACTCAACATTGGATCTGGGTTCAGACTGCCAAATGCGAATATCATTAAAATTCGACAAAAACTCTTCCCAAATATGCAAATCCCTACGAATTTCTTTAGATAATCGTATAAAATGACCAGGCCTCCTAACACCCGTTGTCGCTCTTTCCAACTTCCTGCTAAAGACCTTACCCATTGGGATAACTCTGCAAGCGAAATTGAGAGACCCCAATAATGATTGAGCTTGTTTCAACGTCACTTTGCCATTAGCCAATGTCACCATTATCTCCTCCCTCAGCTTAGCTATTTTTTAAATGGGCAAACTTGAGTAACCCTCAATCGTATCAATTTCAATACCCAAGAAGGTTAACACCGATACAGGGCCCACTGTCTTTTCCTCAGCTACTGGAACCCCAAATTCAGTAAACAATGACAAAGCATTTGATAAAATATTACCACAAATATCGGACTTAGTTGGGCCCATGAACAAAAAATCATCTAAATAATGAACAATTCAATACTGACCTGAATATTCTGAAATGCACCAATGTAAAAAACTACTAAACTTTTCAAAATATGAACAAGATATAGAACAACCCATCGGAAGACATCTATCAACATAGAAACCATCATCCAGGCGAAAACCCAAATGACGAAAAAATTCCGGATCAATGGGCAAAAGCCGAAAAGCCGACTCTATGTCAATTTTACTCAACGCTCTTTATAGGAACCCATCGGGGACAAAATTAAATCCGGAAATGGTGGAGAACTAAACGGCCCTACCTTTCTTCCCAAAGCAACCTCTTTATCAATTTTTCCTTTCAAAATTTCCGGGAACTGCTCAGCCAAGCGCAAATTACGAACAAAACCACAACTAACTTGGCCCTTAATAGGCAAAGGGAAACCTCTGAAAAAACCCAACCTCAATAAATCAGCATCCTCTCTGTCTGGATAATAATCTAACCAATAAGACAATTTATCCAATCTCACAGGAGTAGGGGCCCTACTTAGTATTGGCAACTGCGGGAGCATGGTTCTGCTGTCTGTTAAAACCTCCTCTACCACCTGAGGGTCGCGAGCAGTCTCTAATGGGATGTGACCCCCCACATCGGATACAAACATGCTGAAAAACAACACCTTGACCATTATTAAAAGCATAGCACCTACCTTAGCTGTTCTTCCCTGCTGTCCATCTATTACTGTTACTACCGCGTTTCTCACTAATCGTTTCAGAACCACTCTTCAGTGGTTGTGTAACATCTACAAAAATCTCCACATCTTTTTTAACAAAATCTATGACCGCTCTGCCATTCTGTTTCCTGCGAAACTCCTCATCATAAGTCCTCCAAGCTGTCCCACGCCCTGATCTCGACAATTCATGTAACAAATACATATATTGATTATGTTCAAATGCTCTTGAGGTCTTGTTTCTAAGCAGCAGTCCGCAAAGACTAGCATGCCTTTTTGCCAGTTAGAGTACGATTTCTTTCTGGCCGCAGCTAATGCCTTCTTTGCTTTGCTGGTTAACGCAACCATGTTAACAAATCTGCCCTCTCATATCCCTAATTCTGGGCCATACTCCTCTTAAAACTGCCGTATTAGCACATTGCAGAGAGTCCTCAGGACCCTCCTCCGAGGACATACTAGAACTGCTGTGTCTGAGCCTTCTTTTGTGTTTTTTCTTGCAACCACTGCAACCCTAATTAACCTTGCGGTTTACCGCAGACCGCAAAGTTCCTATCATTGGGTAGGATGGAGGAGCGCTCTCCTCCATTCTAGCCAGTGTGCTCCTCCTGATTGACAGGATAGGAGCGCACAGCCAATCAGGAGAGCACCATGATGTGGTGCTCCCTGATTGGCTCTCAGGGGACCTTCAGGGACAGAAGTCACGGGGGGTCCCAGCATTCGGGGAAAGGGGTTCCTTGTGTAAACATGGAACGCCTTTAGTGGCGTGGATCGGGTTTCCGGTTTGTTATTTTATTCAAGTCCCTGGATTATGTCGGATAAGAAGAGGACAGATCTACACAGGATTGGTTGTAAGTATAATTTTTATTTGACAGGTACCCCGTGGATTCTACTTGACAAGGGGACGGAGGGGCTCCGTGAGACAATAGGTAAGTATGTGAGTGTGTAAGTATGCATGTATGTAAAATAAAGCTTTACTTTCACGGTGTGTGTGTTGTGGTTTTTCTGGTGTATTTTTTTGTTGTTGTAGAACTACAGGTACCAGCGAACCCATTATTTCCCCGTATGCTGGTACTTGTGGTTCTCCAAGTACCAGCTTGCGGGGAGGCTTGCTGGGACTTGTAGTTCTACAACATAAAACAATAAAAAAAATTTACACAAAGGCTATCAGCCACCCATCCACCACCCACAGATGGGACAGCCTCGGGCTACACCCCTGGCCCTTGGGTGGCTGGAGGGAGGGAACCTTGATTTAAGGGGTCCCCACTCCTCCAGGGAACCCCGGTCAGGGGTGACTAGTTGGGGGGGGGTAATGCCACAACCACAGGGACCTATATAAAGTGTCCCCCGGCTGTGGCATTATCTCTCTGTCTAGTGGAGCCCAGTGCTGGTTTAAAAAATACGGGGGACCTCTACATCTTTTGTCCCCCGTATTTTTTGAACCAGGACCGGACGCAGAGCCCGGTGCTGGTTGTATAAATATGGGGGCACCCTACGCATTTTTCCCCCTGTATTTTTACAACCAGGGCCGGCTCAAAGAGTCCAAGGCTGGTTATGCTTAGGAGTGGGGACCCCACACAATTTTTTTTAGACATTTTTAAGCTAAACAGACCCTATCCCATAGATAAGCATGCACGGATCTCACTGATCCGTGCATGACTATCCAAACACGCCAGAAAAAAGCAAGTCTATTTTTTTGCTGCTTTTTTTTTTACGAGTCGCAAAAAAATACGACTGCAATTGATCATTCACGGACAACAAACAAAATACGACTGAATAATAAATTACTGTGTTGTATGCACAAACAGCCGCGTTTGACCGATGGTCTATTCATTCGTATTTCTGTCCTCTGCTGTGAAAAACTATACGAATAGCCCCAACACTGAGGAGATTTGTGTTTAGTAAATTCCTGTGTTGACACTTTGAGAGAAAAAAACATACTCGGACAAAATCGGGACTTTATTAAATAAACCCCAAGGAAGGAAACATTCTTCAAATGAAGAGAAGTATTAGAACACCAGGACATGCACTGATACTGGAGAAAGGTAGGTTCAGGGGAAACGTAAGGAAAAAAGTGTAGTGGACAAGTGGTATAGCCTCCCATCAGAGGTGGTAAGGATAAGACAGTAGAGCAATTTAAACATGCATGGGACAGACATAAGTATATCCTTACAAAATAATATGGCTCAAAAAAGGTCAGAGGTAAAAATATGGGGTTTAAATTAGTGATGAGCGGGTTCGGTTCCTCTGAATCCGAACCCGCCCGAACTTCAGCTTTTTTCCACGGGTCCGAGCAGGCTCGGATCCTCCCGCCTTGCTCGGTTAACCCGAGCACGCCCGAACGTCATCATCCCGCTGTCGGATTCTCGCGAGACTCGGATTCTATATAAGGAGCCGCGCGTCGCCGCCATTTTCACACGTGCATTGAGAGTCATAGGGAGAGGACGTGGCTGGCGTCCTCTCCGTTTAGAGAAGAGAGAGACACAGTATTTTGGGGAGCATTATTAGGAGGAGTACTACTATACTGTATACTACTCTACTACTTGCTGAAGTGATATTTATAGAGTCATAGGGAGAGGACGTGGCTGGCGTCCTCTCCGTTTAGAGAAGAGAGAGACACAGTATACTATTTTGGGGAGCATTATTAGGAGGAGTACTACTATACTGTATACTACTATACTACTTGCTGAAGTGATATTTATAGAGTCATAGGGAGAGGACGTGGCTGGCGTCCTCTCCGTTTAGAGAAGAGAGAGACACAGTATTTTGGGGAGCATTATTAGGAGGAGTACTACTATACTGTATACTACTCAGACACAGTATTTTGGGGAGCATTATTAGGAGGAGTACTACTATACTGTATACTACTCTACTACTTGCTGAAGTGATATTTATAGAGTCATAGGGAGAGGACGTGGCTGGCGTCCTCTCCGTTTAGAGAAGAGAGAGACACAGTATTTTGGGGAGCATTATTAGGAGGAGTACTACTATACTGTATACTACTCTACTACTTGCTGAAGTGATATTTATAGAGTCATAGGGAGAGGACGTGGCTGGCGTCCTCTCCGTTTAGAGAAGAGAGAGACACAGTATTTTGGGGAGCATTATTAGGAGGAGTACTACTATACTGTATACTACTCTACTACTTGCTGAAATGATATTTATAGAGTCATAGGGAGAGGACGTGGCTGGCGTCCTCTCCGTTTAGAGAAGAGAGAGACACAGTATACTATTTTGGGGAGCATTATTAGGAGGAGTACTACTATACTGTATACTACTCTACTACTTGCTGAAGTGATATTTATAGAGTCATAGGGAGAGGACGTGGCTGGCGTCCTCTCCGTTTAGAGAAGAGAGAGACACAGTATTTTGGGGAGCATTATTAGGAGGAGTACTACTATACTGTATACTACTCTACTACTTGCTGAAGTGATATTTATAGAGTCATAGGGAGAGGACGTGGCTGGCGTCCTCTCCGTTTAGAGAAGAGAGAGACACAGTATTTTGGGGAGCATTATTAGGAGGAGTACTACTATACTGTATACTACTCAGACACAGTATTTTGGGGAGCATTATTTGGAGGAGTACTACTATACTGTATACTACTCTACTACTTGCTGAAGTGATATTTATAGAGTCATAGGGAGAGGACGTGGCTGGCGTCCTCTCCGTTTAGAGAAGAGAGAGACACAGTATTTTGGGGAGCATTATTAGGAGTACTACTATACTGTATACTACTATACTACTTGCTGAAGTGATATTTATAGAGTCATAGGGAGAGGACGTGGCTGGCGTCCTCTCCGTTTAGAGAAGAGAGAGACACAGTATACTATTTTGGGGAGCATTATTAGGAGGAGTACTACTATACTGTATACTACTATACTACTTGCTGAAGTGATATTTATAGAGTCATAGGGAGAGGACGTGGCTGGCATCCTCTCCGTTTAGAGAAGAGAGAGACACAGTATTTTGGGGAGCATTATTAGGAGGAGTACTACTATACTGTATACTACTCAGACACAGTATTTTGGGGAGCATTATTAGGAGGAGTACTACTATACTGTATACTACTCTACTACTTGCTGAAGTGATATTTATAGAGTCATAGGGAGAGGACGTGGCTGGCGTCCTCTCCGTTTAGAGAAGAGAGAGACACAGTATTTTGGGGAGCATTATTAGGAGGAGTACTACTATACTGTATACTACTATACTACTTGCTGAAGTGATATTTATAGAGTCATAGGGAGAGGACGTGGCTGGCGTCCTCTCCGTTTAGAGAAGAGAGAGACACAGTATACTATTTTGGGGAGCATTATTAGGAGGAGTACTACTATACTGTATACTACTCTACTACTTGCTGAAGTGATATTTATAGAGTCATAGGGAGAGGACGTGGCTGGCGTCCTCTCAGTTTAGAGAAGAGAGAGACACAGTATTTTGGGGAGCATTATTAGGAGGAGTACTACTATACTGTATACTACTATACTACTTGCTGAAGTGATATTTATAGAGTCATAGGGAGAGGACGTGGCTGGCGTCCTCTCCGTTTAGAGAAGAGAGAGACACAGTATACTATTTTGGGGAGCATTATTAGGAGGAGTACTACTATACTGTATACTACTATACTACTTGCTGAAGTGATATTTATAGAGTCATAGGGAGAGGACGTGGCTGGCGTCCTCTCCGTTTAGAGAAGAGAGAGACACAGTATTTTGGGGAGCATTATTAGGAGGAGTACTACTATACTGTATACTACTCAGACACAGTATTTTGGGGAGCATTATTAGGAGGAGTACTACTATACTGTATACTACTCTACTACTTGCTGAAGTGATATTTATAGAGTCATAGGGAGAGGACGTGGCTGGCGTCCTCTCCGTTTAGAGAAGAGAGAGACACAGTATTTTGGGGAGCATTATTAGGAGGAGTACTACTATACTGTATACTACTCTACTACTTGCTGAAGTGATATTTATAGAGTCATAGGGAGAGGACGTGGCTGGCGTCCTCTCCGTTTAGAGAAGAGAGAGACACAGTATACTATTTTGGGGAGCATTATTAGGAGGAGTACTACTATACTGTATACTACTCTACTACTTGCTGAAGTGATATTTATAGAGTCATAGGGAGAGGACGTGGCTGGCGTCCTCTCCGTTTAGAGAAGAGAGAGACACAGTATTTTGGGGAGCATTATTAGGAGGAGTACTACTATACTGTATACTACTCTACTACTTGCTGAAGTGATATTTATAGAGTCATAGGGAGAGGACGTGGCTGGCGTCCTCTCCGTTTAGAGAAGAGAGAGACACAGTATTTTGGGGAGCATTATTAGGAGGAGTACTACTATACTGTATACTACTCTACTACTTGCTGAAGTGATATTTATAGAGTCATAGGGAGAGGACGTGGCTGGCGTCCTCTCCGTTTAGAGAAGAGAGAGACACAGTATACTATTTTGGGGAGCATTATTAGGAGGAGTACTACTATACTGTATACTACTATACTACTTGCTGAAGTGATATTTATAGAGTCATAGGGAGAGGACGTGGCTGGCATCCTCTCCGTTTAGAGAAGAGAGAGACACAGTATTTTGGGGAGCATTATTAGGAGGAGTACTACTATACTGTATACTACTCAGACACAGTATTTTGGGGAGCATTATTAGGAGGAGTACTACTATACTGTATACTACTCTACTACTTGCTGAAGTGATATTTATAGAGTCATAGGGAGAGGACGTGGCTGGCGTCCTCTCCGTTTAGAGAAGAGAGAGACACAGTATTTTGGGGAGCATTATTAGGAGGAGTACTACTATACTGTATACTACTATACTACTTGCTGAAGTGATATTTATAGAGTCATAGGGAGAGGACGTGGCTGGCGTCCTCTCCGTTTAGAGAAGAGAGAGACACAGTATACTATTTTGGGGAGCATTATTAGGAGGAGTACTACTATACTGTATACTACTCTACTACTTGCTGAAGTGATATTTATAGAGTCATAGGGAGAGGACGTGGCTGGCGTCCTCTCCGTTTAGAGAAGAGAGAGACACAGTATTTTGGGGAGCATTATTAGGAGGAGTACTACTATACTGTATACTACTATACTACTTGCTGAAGTGATATTTATAGAGTCATAGGGAGAGGACGTGGCTGGCGTCCTCTCCGTTTAGAGAAGAGAGAGACACAGTATACTATTTTGGGGAGCATTATTAGGAGGAGTACTACTATACTGTATACTACTATACTACTTGCTGAAGTGATATTTATAGAGTCATAGGGAGAGGACGTGGCTGGCGTCCTCTCCGTTTAGAGAAGAGAGAGACACAGTATTTTGGGGAGCATTATTAGGAGGAGTACTACTATACTGTATACTACTATACTACTTGCTGAAGTGATATTTATAGAGTCATAGGGAGAGGACGTGGCTGGCGTCCTCTCCGTTTAGAGAAGAGAGAGACACAGTATACTATTTTGGGGAGCATTATTAGGAGGAGTACTACTATACTGTATACTACTATACTACTTGCTGAAGTGATATTTATAGAGTCATAGGGAGAGGACGTGGCTGGCGTCCTCTCCGTTTAGAGAAGAGAGAGACACAGTATTTTGGGGAGCATTATTAGGAGGAGTACTACTATACTGTATACTACTATACTACTTGCTGAAGTGATATTTATAGAGTCATAGGGAGAGGACGTGGCTGGCGTCCTCTCCGTTTAGAGAAGAGAGAGACACAGTATACTATTTTGGGGAGCATTATTAGGAGGAGTACTACTATACTGTATACTACTCTACTACTTGCTGAAGTGATATTTATAGAGTCATAGGGAGAGGACGTGGCTGGCGTCCTCTCCGTTTAGAGAAGAGAGAGACACAGTATTTTGGGGAGCATTATTAGGAGGAGTACTACTATACTGTATACTACTATACTACTTGCTGAAGTGATATTTATAGAGTCATAGGGAGAGGACGTGGCTGGCGTCCTCTCCGTTTAGAGAAGAGAGAGACACAGTATACTATTTTGGGGAGCATTATTAGGAGGAGTACTACTATACTGTATACTACTCTACTACTTGCTGAAGTGATATTTATAGAGTCATAGGGAGAGGACGTGGCTGGCGTCCTCTCCGTTTAGAGAAGAGAGAGACACAGTATTTTGGGGAGCATTATTAGGAGGAGTACTACTATACTGTATACTACTATACTACTTGCTGAAGTGATATTTATAGAGTCATAGGGAGAGGACGTGGCTGGCGTCCTCTCCGTTTAGAGAAGAGAGAGACACAGTATACTATTTTGGGGAGCATTATTAGGAGGAGTACTACTATACTGTATACTACTCTACTACTTGCTGAAGTGATATTTATAGAGTCATAGGGAGAGGACGTGGCTGGCGTCCTCTCCGTTTAGAGAAGAGAGAGACACAGTATTTTGGGGAGCATTATTAGGAGGAGTACTACTATACTGTATACTACTATACTACTTGCTGAAGTGATATTTATAGATTAGATAGTGTGACTGTAAGTGTATTATCTGACTTGTGGGGGAGACACTGACAGTGGGGAGCAGTTAGAGTCTGAGAGCAGGACTCAGGAGTACATATAACGTACAGTGCACACTTTTGCTGCCAGAGTCAGTGCCACACTGCCATTGTTGTGACCACACTGACCACCAGTATAATAATATATTTTGTGATTGTCTGCTTAGGACTCGGAGTACTAGTTGCAAGTTGCAACGTGACCTGACCACCAGTTTAATAATCAATCACCACCAGTTTAATATATATATAATTGTATATAATATATATATATATATATATAATATTGTATACCACCTACCCATGGTTTTTTTTTTTTCTTTCTTCTTTGTACATACTACTATAGTATAGTAGCTTACTGTAGCAGTCTGCGGTGCTGCTGAGCTGACAGTGTCCAGCAGGTCCGTCATCAGTCATCATTACCAATACCTAATAAATATATTATCTACCTGTCCGGCTGCAGTACTAGTGATATTATATATACATACATATATATATTGATTTCATCTCATTATCAATCATCCAGTCTATATTAGCAGCAGACACAGTACGGTAGTCCACGGCTGTAGCTACCTCTGTGTCGGCACTCGGCAGTCCATCCATAATTGTATACTAGTATCCATCCATCTCCATTGTTTACCTGAGGTGCCTTTTAGTTGTGCCTATTAAAATATGGAGAACAAAAATGTTGAGGTTCCAAAATTAGGGAAAGATCAAGATCCACTTCCACCTCGTGCTGAAGCTGCTGCCACTAGTCATGGCCGAGACGATGAAATGCCAGCAACGTCGTCTGCCAAGGCCGATGCCCAATGGCATAGTACAGAGCATGTCAAATCCAAAACACCAAATATCAGTAAAAAAAGGACTCCAAAACCTAAAATAAAATTGTCGGAGGAGAAGCGTAAACTTACCAATATGCTATTTACCACACGGAGTGGCAAAGAACGGCTGAGGCCCTGGCCTATGTTCATGGCTAGTGGTTCAGCTTCACAGGAGGATGGAAGCACTCAGCCTCTCGCTAGAAAACTGAAAAGACTCAAGCTGGCAAAAGCACCGCAAAGAACTGTGCGTTCTTCGAAATCCCAAATCCACAAGGAGAGTCCAATTGTGTCGGTTGCGATGCCTGACCTTCCCCACACTGGACGTGAAGAGCATGCGCCTTCCACCTTTTGCACGCCCCCTGCAAGTGCTGGAAGGAGCACCCGCAGTCCAGTTCCTGATAGTCAGATTGAAAATGTCAGTGTTGAAGTACACCAGGATGAGGAGGATATGGGTGTTGCTGGCGCTGGGGAGGAAATTGACAAGGAGGATTCTGATGGTGAGGTGGTTTGTTTAAGTCAGGCACCCGGGGAGACACCTGTTGTCCGTGGGAGGAATAGGGCCGTTGACATGCCTGGTGAAAATACCAAAAAAATCAGCTCTTCGGTGTGGAAGTATTTCAACAGAAATGCGGACAACATTTGTCAAGCCGTGTGTTGCCTTTGTCAAGCTGTAATAAGTAGGGGTAAGGACGTTAACCACCTCGGAACATCCTCCCTTATACGTCACCTGCAGCGCATTCATAATAAGTCAGTGACAAGTTCAAAAACTTTGGGTGACAGCGGAAGCAGTCCACTGACCAGTAAATCCCTTCCTCTTGTAACCAAGCTCACGCAAACCACCCCACCACCAAATCCCTCAGTGTCAATTTCCTCCTTCCCCAGGAATGCCAATAGTCCTGCAGGCCATGTCACTGGCAATTCTGACGAGTCCTCTCCTGCCTGGGATTCCTCCGATGCATCCTTGCGTGTAACGCCTACTGCTGCTGGCGCTGCTGTTGTTGCTGCTGGGAGTCGATCGTCATCCCAGAGGGGAAGTCGTAAGCCCACTTGTACTACTTCCAGTAAGCAATTGAATGTCCAACAGTCCTTTGCGAGGAAGATGAAATATCACAGCAGTCATCCTGCTGCAAAGCGGATAACTGAGGCCTTGACAACTATGTTGGTGTTAGACGTGCGTCCGGTATCCGCCGTTAGTTCACAGGGAACTAGACAATTTATTGAGGCAGTGTGCCCCCGTTACCAAATACCATCTAGGTTCCACTTCTCTAGGCAGGCGATACCGAGAATGTACACGGACGTCAGAAAAAGACTCACCAGTGTCCTAAAAAATGCAGTTGTACCCAATGTCCACTTAACCACGGACATGTGGACAAGTGGAGCAGGGCAGGGTCAGGACTATATGACTGTGACAGCCCACTGGGTAGATGTATGGACTCCCGCCGCAAGAACAGCAGCGGCGGCACCAGTAGCAGCATCTCGCAAACGCCAACTCTTTCCTAGGCAGGCTACGCTTTGTATCACCGCTTTCCAGAATACGCACACAGCTGAAAACCTCTTACGGCAACTGAGGAAGATCATCGCGGAATGGCTTACCCCAATTGGACTCTCCTGTGGATTTGTGGCATCGGACAACGCCAGCAATATTGTGTGTGCATTAAATATGGGCAAATTCCAGCACGTCCCATGTTTTGCACATACCTTGAATTTGGTGGTGCAGAATTTTTTAAAAAACGACAGGGGCGTGCAAGAGATGCTGTCGGTGGCCAGAAGAATTGCGGGACACTTTCGGCGTACAGGCACCACGTACAGAAGACTGGAGCACCACCAAAAACTACTGAACCTGCCCTGCCATCATCTGAAGCAAGAAGTGGTAACGAGGTGGAATTCAACCCTCTATATGCTTCAGAGGTTGGAGGAGCAGCAAAAGGCCATTCAAGCCTATACAATTGAGCACGATATAGGAGGTGGAATGCACCTGTCTCAAGTGCAGTGGAGAATGATTTCAACGTTGTGCAAGGTTCTGATGCCCTTTGAACTTGCCACACGTGAAGTCAGTTCAGACACTGCCAGCCTGAGTCAGGTCATTCCCCTCATCAGGCTTTTGCAGAAGAAGCTGGAGACATTGAAGGAGGAGCTAACACGGAGCGATTCCGCTAGGCATGTGGGACTTGTGGATGGAGCCCTTAATTCGCTTAACAAGGATTCACGGGTGGTCAATCTGTTGAAATCAGAGC
This sequence comes from Pseudophryne corroboree, assembly GCF_028390025.1. Lineage (NCBI taxonomy): Eukaryota > Metazoa > Chordata > Amphibia > Anura > Myobatrachidae > Pseudophryne > Pseudophryne corroboree. The sequence continues at coordinate 925,443,918 of NC_086445.1, forward strand.
ACTACATTTTGGCCACCGTGCTCGATCCTAGATTTAAAGCCTACCTTGGATCTCTCTTTCCGGCAGACACAAGTCTGCTGGGGTTGAAAGACCTGCTGGTGACAAAATTGTCAAGTCAAGCGGAACGCGACCTGTCAACATCTCCTTCACATTCTCCCGCAACTGGGGGTGCGAGGAAAAGGCTCAGAATTCCGAGCCCACCCGCTGGCGGTGATGCAGGGCAGTCTGGAGCGACTGCTGATGCTGACATCTGGTCCGGACTGAAGGACCTGACAACGATTACGGACATGTCGTCTACTGTCACTGCATATGATTCTCTCAACATTGAAAGAATGGTGGAGGATTATATGAGTGACCGCATCCAAGTAGGCACGTCACACAGTCCGTACTTATACTGGCAGGAAAAAGAGGCAATTTGGAGGCCCTTGCACAAACTGGCTTTATTCTACCTAAGTTGCCCTCCCACAAGTGTGTACTCCGAAAGAGTGTTTAGTGCCGCCGCTCACCTTGTCAGCAATCGGCGTACGAGGTTACATCCAGAAAATGTGGAGAAGATGATGTTCATTAAAATGAATTATAATCAATTCCTCCGTGGAGACATTGACCAGCAGCAATTGCCTCCACAAAGTACACAGGGAGCTGAGATGGTGGATTCCAGTGGGGACGAATTGATAATCTGTGAGGAGGGGGATGTACACGGTGATATATCGGAGGATGATGATGAGGTGGACATCTTGCCTCTGTAGAGCCAGTTTGTGCAAGGAGAGATTAATTGCTTCTTTTTTGGTGGGGGTCCAAACCAACCCGTCATTTCAGTCACAGTCGTGTGGCAGACCCTGTCACTGAAATGATGGGTTGGTTAAAGTGTGCATGTCCTGTTTATACAACATAAGGGTGGGTGGGAGGGCCCAAGGACAATTCCATCTTGCACCTCTTTTTTCTTTAATTTTTCTTTGCGTCATGTGCTGTTTGGGGAGGGTTTTTTGGAAGGGACATCCTGCGTGACACTGCAGTGCCACTCCTAGATGGGCCCGGTGTTTGTGTCGGCCACTAGGGTCGCTTATCTTACTCACACAGCTACCTCATTGCGCCTCTTTTTTTCTTTGCGTCATGTGCTGTTTGGGGAGGGTTTTTTGGAAGGGACATCCTGCGTGACACTGCAGTGACACTCCTAGATGGGCCCGGTGTTTGTGTCGGCCACTAGGGTCGCTTATCTTACTCACACAGCTACCTCATTGCGCCTCTTTTTTTCTTTGCGTCATGTGCTGTTTGGGGAGGGTTTTTTGGAAGGGACATCCTGCGTGACACTGCAGTGCCACTCCTAGATGGGCCCGGTGTTTGTGTCGGCCACTAGGGTCGCTTATCTTACTCACACAGCTACCTCATTGCGCCTCTTTTTTTCTTTGCGTCATGTGCTGTTTGGGGAGGGTTTTTTGGAAGGGACATCCTGCGTGACACTGCAGTGCCACTCCTAGATGGGCCCGGTGTTTGTGTCGGCCACTAGGGTCGCTTATCTTACTCACACAGCTACCTCATTGCGCCTCTTTTTTTCTTTGCGTCCTGTGCTGTTTGGGGAGGGTTTTTTGGAAGGGACATCCTGCGTGACACTGCAGTGACACTCCTAGATGGGCCCGGTGTTTGTGTCGGCCACTAGGGTCGCTTATCTTACTCACACAGCTACCTCATTGCGCCTCTTTTTTTCTTTGCGTCATGTTCTGTTTGGGGAGGGTTTTTTGGAAGGGACATCCTGCGTGACACTGCAGTGACACTCCTAGATGGGCCCGGTGTTTGTGTCGGCCACTAGGGTCGCTTATCTTACTCACACAGCTACCTCATTGCGCCTCTTTTTTTCTTTGCGTCATGTGCTGTTTGGGGAGGGTTTTTTGGAAGGGACATCCTGCGTGACACTGCAGTGACACTCCTAGATGGGCCCGGTGTTTGTGTCGGCCACTAGGGTCGCTTATCTTACTCACACAGCTACCTCATTGCGCCTCTTTTTTTCTTTGCGTCATGTGCTGTTTGGGGAGGGTTTTTTGGAAGGGACATCCTGCGTGACACTGCAGTGCCACTCCTAGATGGGCCCGGTGTTTGTGTCGGCCACTAGGGTCGCTTATCTTACTCACACAGCTACCTCATTGCGCCTCTTTTTTTCTTTGCGTCATGTGCTGTTTGGGGAGGGTTTTTTGGAAGAGACATCCTGCGTGACACTGCAGTGCCACTCCTAGATGGGCCCGGTGTTTGTGTCGGCCACTAGGGTCGCTTATCTTACTCACACAGCTACCTCATTGCGCCTCTTTTTTTCTTTGCGTCATGTGCTGTTTGGGGAGGGTTTTTTGGAAGGGACATCCTGCGTGACACTGCAGTGACACTCCTAGATGGGCCCGGTGTTTGTGTCGGCCACTAGGGTCGCTTATCTTACTCACACAGCTACCTTATTGCGCCTCTTTTTTTCTTTGCGTCATGTGCTGTTTGGGGAGGGTTTTTTGGAAGGGACATCCTGCGTGACACTGCAGTGCCACTCCTAGATGGGCCCGGTGTTTGTGTCGGCCACTAGGGTCGCTTATCTTACTCACACAGCTACCTCATTGCGCCTCTTTTTTTCTTTGCGTCATGTGCTGTTTGGGGAGGGTTTTTTGGAAGGGACATCCTGCGTGACACTGCAGTGCCACTCCTAGATGGGCCCGGTGTTTGTGTCGGCCACTAGGGTCGCTTATCTTACTCACACAGCTACCTCATTGCGCCTCTTTTTTTCTTTGCGTCATGTGCTGTTTGGGGAGGGTTTTTTGGAAGGGACATCCTGCGTGACACTGCAGTGACACTCCTAGATGGGCCCGGTGTTTGTGTCGGCCACTAGGGTCGCTTATCTTACTCACACAGCTACCTCATTGCGCCTCTTTTTTTCTTTGCGTCATGTGCTGTTTGGGGAGGGTTTTTTGGAAGGGACATCCTGCGTGACACTGCAGTGCCACTCCTAGATGGGCCCGGTGTTTGTGTCGGCCACTAGGGTCGCTTATCTTACTCACACAGCTACCTCATTGCGCCTCTTTTTTTCTTTGCGTCCTGTGCTGTTTGGGGAGGGTTTTTTGGAAGGGACATCCTGCGTGACACTGCAGTGACACTCCTAGATGGGCCCGGTGTTTGTGTCGGCCACTAGGGTCGCTTATCTTACTCACACAGCTACCTCATTGCGCCTCTTTTTTTCTTTGCGTCATGTTCTGTTTGGGGAGGGTTTTTTGGAAGGGACATCCTGCGTGACACTGCAGTGACACTCCTAGATGGGCCCGGTGTTTGTGTCGGCCACTAGGGTCGCTTATCTTACTCACACAGCTACCTCATTGCGCCTCTTTTTTTCTTTGCGTCATGTGCTGTTTGGGGAGGGTTTTTTGGAAGGGACATCCTGCGTGACACTGCAGTGACACTCCTAGATGGGCCCGGTGTTTGTGTCGGCCACTAGGGTCGCTTATCTTACTCACACAGCTACCTCATTGCGCCTCTTTTTTTCTTTGCGTCATGTGCTGTTTGGGGAGGGTTTTTTGGAAGGGACATCCTGCGTGACACTGCAGTGCCACTCCTAGATGGGCCCGGTGTTTGTGTCGGCCACTAGGGTCGCTTATCTTACTCACACAGCTACCTCATTGCGCCTCTTTTTTTCTTTGCGTCATGTGCTGTTTGGGGAGGGTTTTTTGGAAGAGACATCCTGCGTGACACTGCAGTGCCACTCCTAGATGGGCCCGGTGTTTGTGTCGGCCACTAGGGTCGCTTATCTTACTCACACAGCTACCTCATTGCGCCTCTTTTTTTCTTTGCGTCATGTGCTGTTTGGGGAGGGTTTTTTGGAAGGGACATCCTGCGTGACACTGCAGTGACACTCCTAGATGGGCCCGGTGTTTGTGTCGGCCACTAGGGTCGCTTATCTTACTCACACAGCTACCTTATTGCGCCTCTTTTTTTCTTTGCGTCATGTGCTGTTTGGGGAGGGTTTTTTGGAAGGGACATCCTGCGTGACACTGCAGTGCCACTCCTAGATGGGCCCGGTGTTTGTGTCGGCCACTAGGGTCGCTTATCTTACTCACACAGCTACCTCATTGCGCCTCTTTTTTTCTTTGCGTCATGTGCTGTTTGGGGAGGGTTTTTTGGAAGGGACATCCTGCGTGACACTGCAGTGCCACTCCTAGATGGGCCCGGTGTTTGTGTCGGCCACTAGGGTCGCTTATCTTACTCACACAGCTACCTCATTGCGCCTCTTTTTTTCTTTGCGTCATGTGCTGTTTGGGGAGGGTTTTTTGGAAGGGACATCCTGCGTGACACTGCAGTGACACTCCTAGATGGGCCCGGTGTTTGTGTCGGCCACTAGGGTCGCTTATCTTACTCACACAGCTACCTCATTGCGCCTCTTTTTTTCTTTGCGTCATGTGCTGTTTGGGGAGGGTTTTTTGGAAGGGACATCCTGCGTGACACTGCAGTGCCACTCCTAGATGGGCCCGGTGTTTGTGTCGGCCACTGGGGTCGCTTATCTTACTCACACAGCTACCTCATTGCGCCTCTTTTTTTCTTTGCGTCATGTGCTGTTTGGGGAGGGTTTTTTGGAAGGGACATCCTGCTTGACACTGCAGTGACACTCCTAGATGGGCCCGGTGTTTGTGTCGGCCACTAGGGTCGCTTATCTTACTCACACAGCTACCTCATTGCGCCTCTTTTTTTCTTTGCGTCATGTGCTGTTTGGGGAGGGTTTTTTGGAAGGGACATCCTGCGTGACACTGCAGTGCCACTCCTAGATGGGCCCGGTGTTTGTGTCGGCCACTAGGGTCGCTTATCTTACTCACACAGCTACCTCATTGCGCCTCTTTTTTTCTTTGCGTCATGTGCTGTTTGGGGAGGGTTTTTTGGAAGGGACATCCTGCTTGACACTGCAGTGCCACTCCTAGATGGGCCCGGTGTTTGTGTCGGCCACTAGGGTCGCTTATCTTACTCACACAGCTACCTCATTGCGCCTCTTTTTTTCTTTGCGTCATGTGCTGTTTGGGGAGGGTTTTTTGGAAGGGACATCCTGCGTGACACTGCAGTGACACTCCTAGATGGGCCCGGTGTTTGTGTCGGCCACTAGGGTCGCTTATCTTACTCACACAGCTACCTCATTGCGCCTCTTTTTTTCTTTGCGTCATGTGCTGTTTGGGGAGGGTTTTTTGGAAGGGACATCCTGCGTGACACTGCAGTGACACTCCTAGATGGGCCCGGTGTTTGTGTCGGACACTAGGGTCGCTTATCTTACTCACACAGCTACCTCATTGCGCCTCTTTTTTTCTTTGCGTCATGTGCTGTTTGGGGAGGGTTTTTTGGAAGGGACATCCTGCGTGACACTGCAGTGACACTCCTAGATGGGCCCGGTGTTTGTGTCGGCCACTAGGGTCGCTTATCTTACTCACACAGCTACCTCATTGCGCCTCTTTTTTTCTTTGCGTCATGTGCTGTTTGGGGAGGGTTTTTTGGAAGGGACATCCTGCGTGACACTGCAGTGACACTCCTAGATGGGCCCGGTGTTTGTGTCGGCCACTAGGGTCGCTTATCTTACTCACACAGCTACCTCATTGCGCCTCTTTTTTTCTTTGCGTCATGTGCTGTTTGGGGAGGGTTTTTTGGAAGGGACATCCTGCGTGACACTGCAGTGACACTCCTAGATGGGCCCGGTGTTTGTGTCGGCCACTAGGGTCGCTTATCTTACTCACACAGCTACCTCATTGCGCCTCTTTTTTTCTTTGCGTCATGTGCTGTTTGGGGAGGGTTTTTTGGAAGGGACATCCTGCGTGACACTGCAGTGCCACTCCTAGATGGGCCCGGTGTTTGTGACGGCCACTAGGGTCGCTTATCTTACTCACACAGCTACCTCATTGCGCCTCTTTTTTTCTTTGCGTCATGTGCTGTTTGGGGAGGGTTTTTTGGAAGGGACATCCTGCGTGACACTGCAGTGACACTCCTAGATGGGCCCGGTGTTTGTGTCGGCCACTAGGGTCGCTTATCTTACTCACACAGCTACCTCATTGCGCCTCTTTTTTTCTTTGCGTCATGTGCTGTTTGGGGAGGGTTTTTTGGAAGGGACATCCTGCGTGACACTGCAGTGCCACTCCTAGATGGGCCCGGTGTTTGTGTCGGCCACTAGGGTCGCTTATCTTACTCACACAGCTACCTCATTGCGCCTCTTTTTTTCTTTGCGTCATGTGCTGTTTGGGGAGGGTTTTTTGGAAGGGACATCCTGCGTGACACTGCAGTGACACTCCTAGATGGGCCCGGTGTTTGTGTCGGCCACTAGGGTCGCTTATCTTACTCACACAGCTACCTCATTGCGCCTCTTTTTTTCTTTGCGTCATGTGCTGTTTGGGGAGGGTTTTTTGGAAGGGACATCCTGCGTGACACTGCAGTGACACTCCTAGATGGGCCCGGTGTTTGTGTCGGCCACTAGGGTCGCTTATCTTACTCACACAGCTACCTCATTGCGCCTCTTTTTTTCTTTGCGTCATGTGCTGTTTGGGGAGGGTTTTTTGGAAGGGACATCCTGCGTGACACTGCAGTGACACTCCTAGATGGGCCCGGTGTTTGTGTCGGCCACTAGGGTCGCTTATCTTACTCACACAGCTACCTCATTGCGCCTCTTTTTTTCTTTGCGTCATGTGCTGTTTGGGGAGGGTTTTTTGGAAGGGACATCCTGCGTGACACTGCAGTGACACTCCTAGATGGGCCCGGTGTTTGTGTCGGCCACTAGGGTCGCTTATCTTACTCACACAGCTACCTCATTGCGCCTCTTTTTTTCTTTGCGTCATGTGCTGTTTGGGGAGGGTTTTTTGGAAGGGACATCCTGCGTGACACTGCAGTGCCACTCCTAGATGGGCCCGGTGTTTGTGTCGGCCACTAGGGTCGCTTATCTTACTCACACAGCTACCTCATTGCGCCTCTTTTTTTCTTTGCGTCATGTGCTGTTTGGGGAGGGTTTTTTGGAAGGGACATCCTGCGTGACACTGCAGTGCCACTCCTAGATGGGCCCGGTGTTTGTGTCGGCCACTAGGGTCGCTTATCTTACTCACACAGCTACCTCATTGCGCCTCTTTTTTTCTTTGCGTCATGTGCTGTTTGGGGAGGGTTTTTTGGAAGGGACATCCTGCGTGACACTGCAGTGCCACTCCTAGATGGGCCCGGTGTTTGTGTCGGCCACTAGGGTCGCTTATCTTACTCACACAGCTACCTCATTGCGCCTCTTTTTTTCTTTGCGTCATGTGCTGTTTGGGGAGGGTTTTTTGGAAGGGACATCCTGCGTGACACTGCAGTGACACTCCTAGATGGGCCCGGTGTTTGTGTCGGCCACTAGGGTCGCTTATCTTACTCACACAGCTACCTCATTGCGCCTCTTTTTTTCTTTGCGTCATGTGCTGTTTGGGGAGGGTTTTTTGGAAGGGACATCCTGCGTGACACTGCAGTGCCACTCCTAGATGGGCCCGGTGTTTGTGTCGGCCACTAGGGTCGCTTATCTTACTCACACAGCTACCTCATTGCGCCTCTTTTTTTCTTTGCGTCATGTGCTGTTTGGGGAGGGTTTTTTGAAAGGGACATCCTGCGTGACACTGCAGTGACACTCCTAGATGGGCCCGGTGTTTGTGTCGGCCACTAGGGTCGCTTATCTTACTCACACAGCTACCTCATTGCGCCTCTTTTTTTCTTTGCGTCATGTGCTGTTTGGGGAGGGTTTTTTGGAAGGGACATCCTGCGTGACACTGCAGTGACACTCCTAGATGGGCCCGGTGTTTGTGTCGGCCACTAGGGTCGCTTATCTTACTCACACAGCTACCTCATTGCGCCTCTTTTTTTCTTTGCGTCATGTGCTGTTTGGGGAGGGTTTTTTGGAAGGGACATCCTGCGTGACACTGCAGTGCCACTCCTAGATGGGCCCGGTGTTTGTGTCGGCCACTAGGGTCGCTTATCTTACTCACACAGCTACCTCATTGCGCCTCTTTTTTTCTTTGCGTCATGTGCTGTTTGGGGAGGGTTTTTTGGAAGGGACATCCTGCGTGACACTGCAGTGACACTCCCAGATGGGCCCGGTGTTTGTGTCGGCCACTAGGGTCGCTTATCTTACTCACACAGCTACCTCATTGCGCCTCTTTTTTTCTTTGCGTCATGTGCTGTTTGGGGAGGGTTTTTTGGAAGGGACATCCTGCGTGACACTGCAGTGACACTCCTAGATGGGCCCGGTGTTTGTGTCGGCCACTAGGGTCGCTTATCATACTCACACAGCTACCTCATTGCGCCTCTTTTTTTCTTTGCGTCATGTGCTGTTTGGGGAGTGTTTTTTGGAAGGGCCATCCTGCGTGACACTGCAGTGACACTCCTAGATGGGCCCGGTGTTTGTGTCGGCCACTAGGGTCGCTTAGCTTAGTCATCCAGCGACCTAGGTGCAAATTTTAGGACTAAAAATAATATTGTGAGGTGTGAGGTATTCAGAATAGACTGAAAATGAGTGTAAATTATGGTTTTTGAGGTTAATAATACTTTGGGATCAAAATGACCCCCAAATTCTATGATTTAAGCTGTTTTTTAGTGTTTTTTGAAAAAAACACCCGAATCCAAAACACACCCGAATCCGACAAAAAAAATTCGGTGAGGTTTTGCCAAAACGCGGTCGATCCCAAAACACGGCCGCGGAACCGAACTCAAAACCAAAACACAAAACCCGAAAAATTTCCGGCGCTCATCTCTAGTTTAAATATGGTAAAAAAGGGTCAGACTAGATGTGCAAAGTAGTTCTTATCTGTATACGTAAGTTAATAAATCTGCCCCCAAATGTGTTACTGTAATCAGGAGTACATTTCTATCACTATAGTAATACACCATAGGGCTAGTCAACATGTATCCAACTGCAGTGCTGGCTTCTAGCAATGATTTGCAATTCTTACTGAATAGAGTCCTACAGTATATACATAACATGAATCCACATCAGGCTCATTGTTATCATTTTGGGATGAGCAAGACATAGTTATATGAGGGCTGCAAGGTGGCAGAATTCTTGGGTTCTATTCCTACAAGGCCCTTTGTGGATATTATTTGTTTTCCCTGTGGGCTTCCTCTGGATACTTCAGCTTAATACCATACTGCAAAAATATACAGGTAGGTCAATTGTTTTTTGACACAAAACAGCCCTTGGTTGGGATCGGGTGACCAGCGGTCGGGATCCCATCGATCAGCATACTGATGCTGGGATCCTGGACGGAAGATTGCCGGCGGGGGAGGCGAGCACAGCAAAGCCCCTTGCGTGCTCTCTGTGCTCACCACAAGTTCTTTTCCCGCTCTGTGGGTGTCATGGATACCAACAAGTAGGAATAGTCCCTGTTAGTCAGCATGCCAAGTGTCGGGATTACTAGCGGTTGGGATTCCGACCACCGGTAACATGATTACATCCCATATGGAGGAGCTGTGTATGCTGTGTGTAATGTTGTACTGGGTGTAATATGGAGGGTGTGGGGGGAGGGCTGGGCTGTGTATAAAGCAATGTAATCTGCCACTGGATGTAATATGGGCGAGGGGCGCTGTGTGTGTTATTTATGTCATACCTTCCAACTGTCCTGATTTTGGCGGGACAGTCCCGTTTTTTTTCACGGACTGTACCATTTTCCCACCTGCGGGCATCAGTGTCCTGCAGTTGGGGGAGGGGCAGTTGGCAAACCCAAGCAGAGCAGCAGTGTATATCATACTTGCCTACCCTCCCGGAATGGGCGGGAGGGTCCCGAAAATCGGGTGACCCTCCCGGCCCCCCGGAAGAGCAGGCAAGTCTCCCGATTTCGGTGGGCACCCCCTGCCCGGCCGCCCACTTAGCGAGTAAAGTGGGCGGTCCGAGCAGGCGATGACGCGATTCTTGTTGAATCGCGTCATCATAGCCATGCCCCCTGCTGTATAATGCCGGTAATAGCGGCATTACACAGCGGGGGCGTGGCTTACACGACGCAATCCAGCAGCCACGCCCCCATTCCACCTCCTGCCCGCCCCGTTCCACCTCTGGCCCGCCCCCCTCTGGACGTCACCTCACTGCCCGCCTGCCCTGATGAGCCGACCGGCTGCTCTCTCCCGGAGAGAGCAGCCCAGAAGTCGGCAAGTATGGTGTATATAGACACTGTGTGCATGCACACAGCGTCTATTCACCGGCAGAGAGGACACAGGGCGTGGTCAGCAGCTCACAGAGCGCTGTTCATTCCCCCATAGTAACAAAAACAGGGGCATGGCTCATAATCGCGGCACTTCCTGTGAGGCCACACCCGTCAATGAGGCCAAGCCCCTAATTCCGGATCGCCTTCAGCGCGCACAGATGTCCCTCCTGAAAGATTCAACAAATTGGGCGGCATGTTATAATGTAAAGTACTGGGTATAATGCTGCTTTTGCTACAATAGTTTTTACCTGCCATTGCAGGACACACCCCTGATTGCAATAAATACGCCTATAGGTGGAGCTAGACATGCCATTGGGCAAAGCTAGAGATGCCCCTTAACGGCGCATTCAGCTGCTGCCTGGAATATCCCTGAAACTAGTTTTCAAAAGTAGGCATGTTTGGGGTAGGGGCAGAGCCGGATTAAGGGGGGAGCCCTGGGGGTACGTACCCCGGGCCCCCCTTTTTAAAAGGGCCCCCCGCAGCCCCACAACCCACCACAGATCGGATTTCTGATCCGATCTGCAGTACTGTGCCTAGAGCCGGAGCTAGCCGCTCAGCGAGGTCGTCACTGCAGGGAGGCGCCGGTCTGGACGGAGAAGCGCTCTCCCCGCTCTTCCGCTTGCTGCACCTGTCAAACTAACAGGCAGCGGCAAACTAAGGCAGAGCTACGAGCCCTTCAGCCCATCTCCCCTGGCGCGGATATTAGTGTGTAGAATACCCTCCCCGCCCTGTTACAGTAAAGGCGCCTGTCAGTGTCAGTATACACACTGAGGGGTGACCGGGAGCGAAAGGTGGCTGCAGTTCTGTCCCCAGTATACCCCTCCCTCCGGCTGGCAGGAGAGGAGCTACTGCTGTGGAAACCCCGCTCCGTCCACCTAACTGCTGTTGAGTGCTAAGAGAAGCAGGTAACGGGACATGGACACCGGAGACCCCGAGCTGACACACAGAGCTTCCCCCGGAGCCCCGTGCATTCACTGGACACATTCAGCATTAGCCCCTGGTGGAGACATTCAGACAGATCTGTGAGTCTCTTGGGGGAGTGGGGAGGGGGGGGGGGGGGGGTAACTGTATACCATGGGGAGCAGATAACTGTGCACCATGGGGGGAGGAGTAACTGTATATCATTTATAGATGAGACAAAAAGTAAGGCTGACTATATATATATATATATATATATGTATATTATTTATATATATATGTGTGTGTGTGTGTGTGTGTGTGTGTGTGTGTGTGTGTGTGTGTGTGTGTGTGTGTGTGTGTGTGTGTATATTAGTGATGAGCTGATTCGGTTTTACTCGGTTTTACTCGGTTCTCATCCGCTCATCACTAGTGTATATATATATATATATATATATATATATATATATGTGTGTATATAATAAATATATATATATATATATATGTATATATATAATATATATATATATATGTATGTGTGTGTATATATATATATGTGTGTGTGTGTATATACAATATATATATATACACATATTGTATATATATATATATATATATATATATATATATATATAGGCCCCCCTGTCTTAAGTACCCCGGGCCCCCTGAAGCCTTAATCCAGCTCTGGGTAGGGGACAGTGTCCACATGTGATGTCCAGGAACCGATAGCCAGCCTTGTGAATAAGGATTATCTGGTATGTGGTTCATTTATAGTTAATGATTCAAGTTTCCATTATATTTTGTTTTAAAGAGATGTGTTGGTTTACTTACAGCACTACAAGGAAGTGTCCTTATTTTACTTTCATTGCCTGGGTGAGGTTAGGAGAGAAACAGAAATCTTTCATTGCCAGACAGGAAGTTCATTGGTTTCAGGCTGCCAGTTAAAGTCCCTGTCACATGTAAATTAGGGATGTGCACTTGAAATTTTTCGGGTTTTGTGTTTTGGTTTTGGGTTCGGTTCCGCGGCCGTGTTTTGGGTTCGAACGCGTTTTGGCAAAACCTCACCGAATTTTTTTTGTCGGATTCGGGTGTGTTTTGGATTCGTGTGTTTTTTTCAAAAAACCCTAAAAAACAGCTTAAATCATAGAATTTGGGGGTCATTTTGATCCCAAAGTATTATTAACCTCAAAAACCATAATTTCCACTCATTTTCAGTCTATTCTGAACACCTCACACCTCACAATATTATTTTTAGTCCTAAAATTTGCACCGAGGTCGCTGGATGACTAAGCTAAGCGACCCAAGTGGCCGACACAAACACCTGGCCCATCTAGGAGTGGCACTGCAGTGTCACGCAGGATGGCCCTTCCAAAAAACACTCCCCAAACAGCACATGACGCAAAGAAAAAAAGAGGCGCAATGAGGTAGCTGTGTGACTAAGCTCAACGACCCAAGTGGCCGACACAAACACCGGGCCCATCTAGGAGTGGCACTGCAGTGTCACGCAGGATGGCCCTTCCAAAAAACACTCCCCAAACAGCACATGACGCAAAGAAAAAAAGAGGCGCAATGAGGTAGCTGTGTGACTAAGCTCAGCGACCCAAGTGGCCGACACAAACACCTGGCCCATCTAGGAGTGGCACTGCAGTGTCACGCAGGATGGCCCTTCCAAAAAACACTCCACAAACAGCACATGATGCAAAGAAAAAAAGAGGCGCAATGAGGTAGCTGTGTGACTAAGCTCAACGACCCAAGTGGCCGACACAAACACCTGGCCCATCTAGGAGTGGCACTGCAGTGTCACGCAGGATGGCCCTTCCAAAAAACACCCCCCAAACAGCACATGACGCAAAGAAAAAAAGAGGCGCAATGAGGTAGCTGTGTGAGTAAGCTAAGCGACCCTAGTGGCCGACACAAACACCTGGCCCATCTAGGAGTGGCACTGCAGTGTCACGCAGGCTGGCCCTTCAAAAAACTACTCCCCAAACAGCACATGACGCAAAGAAAAAAAGAGGCGCAATGAGGTAGCTGTGTGAGTAAGCTAAGCGACCCTAGTGGCCGACACAAACACCTGGCCCATCTAGGAGTGTCACTGCAGTGTCACGCAGGATGGCCCTTCAAAAAACACTCCCCAAACAGCACATGACGCAAAGAAGAAAAAAAAGAGGCGCAATGAGGTAGCTGTGTGAGTAAGCTAAGCGACCCTAGTGGCCGACACAAACACCTGGCCCATCTAGGAGTGGCACTGCAGTATCACGCAGGCTGGCCCTTCAAAAAACTACTCCCCAAACAGCACATGACGGAAAGAAAAAAAGAGGCGCAATGAGGTAGCTGTGTGACTAAGCTCAGCGACCCAAGTGGCCGACACAAACACCTGGCCCATCTAGGAGTGGCACTGCAGTGTCACGCAGGATGGCCCTTCCAAAAAACACTCCGCAAACAGCACATGATGCAAAGAAAAAAAGAGGCGCAATGAGGTAGCTGTGTGACTAAGCTCAACGACCCAAGTGGCCGACACAAACACCTGGCCCATCTAGGAGTGGCACTGCATTGTCACGCAGGATGGCCTTTCCAAAAAACACCCCCCAAACAGCACATGACGCAAAGAAAAAAAGAGGCGCAATGAGGTAGCTGTGTGAGTAAGCTAAGCGACCCTAGTGGCCGACACAAACACCTGGCCCATCTAGGAGTGGCACTGCAGTGTCACGCAGGATGGCCCTTCAAAAAACACTCCCCAAACAGCACATGACGCAAAGAAGAAAAAAAAGAGGCGCAATGAGGTAGCTGTGTGAGTAAGCTAAGCAACCCTAGTGGCCGACACAAACACCTGGCCCATCTAGGAGTGGCACTGCAGTGTCACGCAGGATGGCCCTTCAAAAAAATACTCCCCAAACAGCACATGACACAAAGAAAAATGAAAGAAAAAAGAGGTGCAAGATGGAATTGTCCTTGGGCCCTCCCACCCACCCTTATGTTGTATAAACAGGACATGCACACTTTAACCAACCCATCATTTCAGTGACAGGGTCTGCCACACGACTGTGACTGAAATGACGGGTTGGTTTGGACCCCCACCAAAAAAGAAGCAATTAATCTCTCCTTGCACAAACTGGCTCTACAGAGGCAAGATGTCCACCTCATCATCATCCTCCGATATATCACCGTGTACATCCTCCTCCTCACAGATTATCAATTCGTCCCCACTGGAATCCACCATCTCAGCTCCCTGTGTACTACTTTGTGGAGGCAATTGCTGCTGGTCAATGTCTCCACGGAGGAATTGATTATAATTCATTTTAATGAACATCATCTTCTCCACATTTTCTGGATGTAACCTCGTACGCCGATTGCTGACAAGGTGAGCGGCGGCACTAAACACTCTTTCGGAGTACACACTTGTGGGAGGGCAACTTAGGTAGAATAAAGCCAGTTTGTGCAAGGGCCTCCAAATTGCCTCTTTTTCCTGCCAGTATAAGTACGGACTGTCTGACGTGCCTACTTGGATGCGGTCACTCATATAATCCTCCACCATTCTTTCAATGGGGAGAGAATCATATGCAGTGACAGTAGACGACATGTCCGTAATCGTTGTCAGGTCCTTCAGTCCGGACCAGATGTCAGCATCAGCAGTCGCTCCAGACTGCCCTGCATCACCGCCAGCGGGTGGGCTCGGAATTCTGAGCCTTTTCCTCGCACCCCCAGTTGCGGGAGAATGTGAAGGAGGAGATGTTGACAGGTCGCGTTCCGCTTGACTTGACAATTTTGTCACCAGCAGTTCTTTGAACCCCAGCAGACTTGTGTCTGCCGGAAAGAGAGATCCAAGGAAGGTTTTAAATCTAGGATCGAGCACGGTGGCCAAAATGTAGTGCTCTGATTTCAACAGATTGACCACCCGTGAATCCTTGTTAAGCGAATTAAGGGCTCCATCCACAAGTCCCACATGCCTAGCGGAATCGCTCTGTGTTAGCTCCTCCTTCAATGTCTCCAGCTTCTTCTGCAAAAGCCTGATGAGGGGAATGACCTGACTCAGGCTGGCAGTGTCTGAACTGACTTCACGTGTGGCAAGTTCAAAAGGTTGCAGAACCTTGCACAACGTTGAAATCATTCTCCACTGCGCTTGAGACAGGTGCATTCCACCTCCTATATCGTGCTCAGTTGTATAGGCTTGAATGGCCTTTTGCTGCTCCTCCAACCTCTGAAGCATATAGAGGGTTGAATTCCACCTCGTTACCACTTCTTGCTTCAGATGATGGCAGGGCAGGTTCAGGCGTTTTTGGTGGTGCTCCAGTCTTCTGTACGTGGTGCCTGTACGCCGAAAGTGTCCTGCAATTCTTCTGGCCACCGACAGCATCTCTTGCACGCCCCTCTCGTTTTTTAAATAATTCTGCACCACCAAATTCAAGGTATGTGCAAAACATGGGACGTGCTGGAATTTGCCCATATTTAATGCACACACAATATTGCTGGCGTTGTCCGATGCCACAAATCCACAGGAGAGTCCAATTGGGGTAAGCCATTCTGCGATGATCTTCCTCAGTTGCCGTAAGAGGTTTTTAGCTGTGTGCGTATTCTGGAAAGCGGTACTACAAAGCGTAGCCTGCCTAGGAAAGAGTTGGCGTTTGCGAGATGCTGCTACTGGTGCCGCCGCTGCTGTTCTTGCGGCGGGAGTCCATACATCTACCCAGTGGGCTGTCACAGTCATATAGTCCTGAGCCTTCCCTGCTCCACTTGTCCACATGTCCGTGGTTAAGTGGACATTGGGTACAACTGCATTTTTTAGGACACTGGTGAGTCTTTTTCTGAGGTCTGTGTACATTTTCGGTATCGCCTGCCTAGAGAAATGGAACCTAGATGGTATTTGGTACCGGGGACACAGTACCTCCAACAAGTCTCTAGTTGCCTCTGCAGTAATTATGGATACCGGAACCACGTTTCTCACCGCCCAGGATGCCAAGGCCTCAGTTATCCGCTTTGCAGCAGGATGACTGCTGTGATATTTCATCTTCCTCGCAAAGGACTGTTGGACAGTCAATTGCTTGGTGGAAGTAGTAAAAGTGGTCTTACGACTTCCCCTCTGGGATGACCATCGACTCCCAGCAGCAACAACAGCAGCGCCAGCAGCAGTAGGCGTTACACGCAAGGATGCATCGGAGGAATCCCAGGCAGGAGAGGACTCGTCAGAATTGCCAGTGACATGGCCTGCAGGACTATTGGCATTCCTGGGGAAGGAGGAAATTGACACTGAGGGAGTTGGTGGGGTGGTTTGCGTGAGCTTGGTTACAAGAGGAAGGGATTTACTGGTCAGTGGACTGCTTCCGCTGTCGCCCAAAGTTTTTGAACTTGTCACTGACTTATGATGAATGCGCTGCAGGTGACGTATAAGGGAGGATGTTCCGAGGTGGTTAACGTCCTTACCCCTACTTATTACAGCTTGACAAAGGCAACACACGGCTTGACAAATGTTGTCCGCATTTCTGTTGAAATACTTCCACACCGAAGAGCTGATTTTTTTGGTATTTTCACCAGGCATGTCAATGGCCCTATTCCTCCCACGGACAACAGGTGTCTCCCCGGGTGCCTGACTTAAACAAACCACCTCACTATCAGAATCCTCCTGGTCAATTTCCTCCCCAGCGCCAGCAACACCCATATCCTCCTCATCCTGGTGTACTTCAACACTGACATCTTCAATCTGACTATCAGGAACTGGACTGCGGGTGCTCCTTCCAGCACTTGCAGGGGGCGTGCAAATGGTGGAAGGCGCATGCTCTTCACGTCCAGTGTTGGGAAGGTCAGGCATCGCAAACGACACAATTGGACTCTCCTTGTGGATTTGTGATTTCGAAGAACGCACAGTTCTTTGCTGTGCTTTTGCCAGCTTGAGTCTTTTCATTTTTCTAGCGAGAGGCTGAGTGCTTCCATCCTCATGTGAAGCTGAACCACTAGCCATGAACATAGGCCAGGGCCTCAGCCGTTCCTTGCCACTCCGTGTGGTAAATGGCATATTGGCAAGTTTACGCTTCTCCTCCGACAATTTTATTTTAAATTTTTGAGTCCTTTTTTTACTGATATTTGGTGTTTTGGATTTTACATGCTCTGTACTATGACATTGGGCATCGGCCTTGGCAGACGACGTTGATGGAATTTCATCGTCTCGGCCATGACTAGTGGCAGCAGCTTCAGCACGAGGTGGAAGTGGATCTTGATCTTTCCCTATTTTTGGAACCTCAACATTTTTGTTCTCCATATTTTAATAGGCACAACTAAAAGGCACCTCAGGTAAACAATGGAGATGGATGGATACTAGTATACTTATGGATGACGAGCGACTGCCGACACAGAGGTAGCTACATCCGTGGACTACCGTACTGTGTCTGCTGCTAATATAGACTGGATGATAATGAGATAAAATTAAAATATATATATATATATATATCACACTAGTACTGCAGCCGGACAGGTATATATTATGTAATGACGGACCTGCTGGACACTGTCTGTCAGCACTGCAGACTCCTAAAGTAAGCTACTAGTATCAAGAAGATAGAAAAAAAAAAAACACGGGTAGGTGGTATACAATTATGGATGGACGAGCGACTGCCGACACAGAGGTAGCTACAGCCGTGGACTACCGTACTGTGTCTGCTGCTAATATAGACTGGATGATAATGAGATAAAATTAAAATATATATATATATCACACTAGTACTGCAGCCGGACAGGTGTATATTATGTAATGACGGACCTGCTGGACACTGTCTGTCAGCACTGCAGACTCCTAAAGTAAGCTACTAGTATCAAGAAGATAGAAAAAAAAAAACCACGGGTAGGTGGTATACAATTATGGATGGACGAGCGACTGCCGACACAGAGGTAGCTACAGCCGTGGACTACCGTACTGTGTCTGCTGCTAATATAGACTGGATGATAATGAGATAAAATTAAAATATATATATATATATATCACACTAGTACTGCAGCCGGACAGGTATATATTATGTAATGACGGACCTGCTGGACACTGTCTGTCAGCACTGCAGACTCCTAAAGTAAGCTACTAGTATCAAGAAGATAGAAAAAAAAAACCACGGGTAGGTGGTATACAATTATGGATGGACGAGCGACTGCCGACACAGAGGTAGCTACAGCCGAGGACTACCGTACTGTGTCTGCTGCTAATATAGACTGGATGATAATGAGATAAAATTAAAATATATATATATCACACTAGTACTGCAGCCGGACAGGTATATATTATGTAATGACGGACCTGCTGGACACTGTCTGCAGAATGCGTTTATAAAAACACCACACGACGAGTGTTTAACTTTTTCAGGCAGACAATCACAATATACTGGTGGTCAGCAGACAATCACAATATACTGGTGGTCAGTGGTCACTGGTCAGTCACACTGGCAGTGGCACTCTGGCAGCAAAAGTGTGCACTGTACTTAAAATATGTACTCCTGCTATAACTGCTCCCCAGTCTCCCCCACAATTAAGCTGTGTGAGCAGTGAGCACTCAGCACAGTCAGATAATGATATACAGTATTACATATGATGCAGCACACTGGGCTGAGCACAGATATGGTATGTGACTGTGTCACACTGTGTATCGTTTTTTTTCAGGCAGAGAACGGATTAATTAAACTGGTGGTGGTCACTGGTCACTGGTCACACTATCAGCAAGTAGTACTCCGTCCTAAGCAGACAATCACAATATACTGGTGGTCAGTGTGGTCACTGGTCAGTCACACTGGCAGTGTGGCACTCTGGCAGCAAAAGTGTGCACTGTACTTAAAATATATTATTTATGTACTCCTGCTCTAACTGCTCCCCAGTCTCCCCCACAATTAAGCTGTGTGAGCAGTGAGCACTCAGCACAGTCAGATATACAGTATTACATATGATGATGCAGCACACTGAGGCTGAGCACAGATATGGTATGTGACTGTGTCACACTGTGTATCGTTTTTTTTCAGGCTGAGAACGGATTAATTAAACTGGTGGTCAATGGTCACTGGTCACACTATCAGCAAGTAGTAGTACTCCAGTCCTAATATGCTCCCCAAAATTAGTAAATAGTGTCTCTAACTCTCTACTCTCTTCTCTATAAACGGAGAGGACGCCAGCCACGTCCTCTCCCTATCAATCTCAATGCACGTGTGAAAATGGCGGCGACGCGCGGCTCCTTATATAGAATCCGAGTCTCGCGATAGAATCCGAGCCTCGCGAGAATCCGACAGCGGGATGATGACGTTCGGGCGCGCTCGGGTTAACCGAGCAAGGCGGGAGGATCCGAGCCTGCTCGGCCCCGTGTAAAAAAAGCTGAAGTTCGGCGGGTTCGGATTCCGAGAAACCGAACCCGCTCATCACTAATGTAAATAGAAACCTTTTATCAGTTCATTAGCTGAAGGAAATGTTCTATTATGTACTACTGAGTAGATCGCACTGTCCCATCAGATATTCCAACAATTTCATCACTGTCCTATTGTAAGGTGACAACAACCTGCAGAAGAGAGCAGGGATAGCGCCATGAAAATGTTGGGTCAGTTATAAAAATAAAAAACAATTGTGGCCTTGTATCTGTATTTGGTTTCAAATAAATGTCAAAAATCGTTCTGATAGTTTTAGATTTAAAAATTCATAAAATATTTGCTTTTGTTTGATTTCCCTTAGGGTTACTTACAAGTCATGCGCCTGTAAAAAAAGATACTGTTACATAAATACACTATACCATGATAAAATCGTTTATTAGAATAAACACTTCGGGTTAAATGTAATGGGCTGCTGTGATTAGGTAAAAGTGCAGATTTTCCAGCATCAAGCTACTGTATGAGCTCTGGTGCTGTCTTCACTTTATGGGGGAGATGTCTCAAGCCTGGAAAGTGATAAAGTACTATATATTCACCTCAGTCCCTGCCCCAGTGGAGCTTACCATCTATTTTCCCTACCAGATATACACGCAAGGATTAATTTTGTTGGGAGCCAATTAACCTACCAGTATATTTTTGGATTGTGGGAGGAAACCGGAGTACCCGGAGGAAACCCACGCAAGCACGGGGAGCATATACAAACTCCAGGACCATGGTGGGAATCAAACCCATGACCTCAGTTCTGTGAGGCAGTAATGCTAACCATTACACCATTCGTGCTGCCCCATAGCAATTGTTTTCTGAGAAATATACTTCTAGGGACTATTTATAAACTATGGAGAAGGGAATCAAAATCAGAATTTTTGTCTGTATGTCTGTCTATTCCTTTCGGCATCACGCAAAAGCTGCTGGGTGAATTTGGATGGTGTTTTCAATATGGTATAGCTTAGTGACCTAGAAAGAAACTGAGGTATGTGTGATCTCGATGTGAGATCAGAGAGAGGAGCAATAAAGGACAAACCAGACACTTGATACTCGCCATGTGCAGTGTGCAGGCTACAAAATGATTATACAGTATGTGTGGAATTTCTGAACTCAATTAGTGCAGCTGGACTTCCAGCGCACAGCATTACATTGAAAGTTGGGTTTGCTATCATGCTTCTGCGGAACTTGAATTCACCAAAGTTATGCAACGGAACCCGGCCTATGGCCCAAATGTATTAAGCTTTAACAAGAGAAGTGGAGACGGATAAAGAGTCAGAAATGACCAGCCAATCAGCTCCAAACCACTGGCATATCTATAATGGGCGCAGTGTGTATGGTGCACACAGGCCCGAGTCCCGAGGGTCCCCCACTGCATGAGCTGCACCCATTTTGTTAATACTTACCCTTCCGCTGAGCAATGACAGACATCCATGCGAGTGAAGCTGCTGGAAAACGCTAATATATATATATATATATATATATATAAAGAGTATAACCAAATTACCAAATTGCGCTAATATAAACCACCTTAGACACAATAGTCCTTGGAGGAATCGGCCGCAAATCTCCAAACAGGTCCTCTTGCCAGTTGAGAACCGATGGTTAAACAATAACGATGGTAGTATGGAGAGCGCTAACATAGATGTCTCTTTGCAGTAACTCTAAGATGTTCCTTCAATTCTGGATTAACCACGGAGAGATGTATGTGTCTGAAAAAACGCTCTCACCAAAAATCATCCAAAACAACAGCGTCACTCGTTAGTCCGTAATTTCCAGATATTTATTAAAAATATTTAAAATGTTGTTATGTGTCTCTTACATTAGTCTTAACATTCGTGGGGGATGTGATCTTAATAGGACTTGCTGCCCACCCCAGCCGGGGAGGAGCTCCTATAGCAGCCTATCCGCCCCCTATGTCTAAGACAATCACCCCACCCGGGTGATTGTCTTAGACATAGGGGGCGGACAGGCTCAGTGGTTAATCCAAAATTGAAGGAACATCTTAGAGTTACTGCAAAGAGACATATATTTGAGCGCTCTCCATACTACCATCGTTTTATATATATATATATATATATATATATATACAAACAGAGAACCCAGCACTCACCAAAGTAAACTCACTTATCCTCAACAATTCAATAAATAAATGATGGGGGTTTAGTTGGTGGATTGGCCAATGCACGGAAGCCTGTATACCGATTCAAGGTACCCCACCTTCATACAGGTCCTACACTATCACAGAGTCTTAAAACCTGACTACCACACTGCTGCATCATCTGCCTGCTAGATGTAATGTGTACCTGCCACAGACTTTATGGCTTTTAAAGGCACACTAGTCACCTATTGCACTGGCTCAAAGATGATTGCTAAAAAACAGCTGAGACAGGTTCAGGATAATAAAGTCCACACAGGGGTGCATGAGAAAGCTAGTGGCCACGGTTAATAAGAGCTAACCATAGATTAACCCCTTCATATACACAGAGTAAAAACCACAGCACTCACCGCACCAGAAGCGGGGCACAGCTATGCACTCACCACTCACAGGGTGGGGTGCATGTAACACTGCACTCTCCACCACAGAAGCGGGGTACACAGCTGTACTTACCACTCACGGGGCGGGGTGCATGTAGCCCATGACCACATCGCTCTAATAAATACAAACAGAGAACCCAGCACTCACCAAAGTAAACTCACTTATCCTCAACAATTCAATAAATAAATGATGGGGGTTTAGTTGGTGGATTGGCCAATGCACGGAAGCCTGTATACCGATTCAAGGTACCCCACCTTCATACAGGTCCTACACTATCACAGAGTCTTAAAACCTGACTACCACACTGCTG
Source organism: Pseudophryne corroboree (assembly GCF_028390025.1). NCBI lineage: Eukaryota > Metazoa > Chordata > Amphibia > Anura > Myobatrachidae > Pseudophryne > Pseudophryne corroboree. The sequence goes on from NC_086445.1 coordinate 925,466,202, forward strand.
CATCATCTGCCTGCTAGATGTAATGTGTACCTGCCACAGACTTTATGGCTTTTAAAGGCACACTAGTCACCTATTGCACTGGCTCAAAGATGATTGCTAAAAAACAGCTGAGACAGGTTCAGGATAATAAAGTCCACACAGGGGTGCATGAGAAAGCTAGTGGCCACGGTTAATAAGAGCTAACCATAGATTAACCCCTTCATATACACAGAGTAAAAACCACAGCACTCACCGCACCAGAAGCGGGGCACAGCTATGCACTCACCACTCACAGGGTGGGGTGCATGTAACACTGCACTCTCCACCACAGAAGCGGGGTACACAGCTGTACTTACCACTCACGGGGCGGGGTGCATGTAGCCCATGACCACATCGCTCTAATAAATACAAACAGAGAACCCAGCACTCACCAAAGTAAACTCACTTATCCTCAACAATTCAATAAATAAATGATGGGGGTTTAGTTGGTGGATTGGCCAATGCACGGAAGCCTGTATACCGATTCAAGGTACCCCACCTTCATACAGGTCCTACACTATCACAGAGTCTTAAAACCTGACTACCACACTGCTGCATCATCTGCCTGCTAGATGTAATGTGTACCTGCCACAGACTTTATGGCTTTTAAAGGCATACTAGTCACCTATTGCACTGGCTCAAAGATGATTGCTAAAAAACAGCTGAGACAGGTTCAGGATAATAAAGTCCACACAGGGGTGCATGAGAAAGCTAGTGGCCACGGTTAATAAGAGCTAACCATAGATTAACCCCTTCATATACACAGAGTAAAAACCACAGCAGTGGTGAGTGCATAGCTGTGCCCCGCTTCTGGTGCGGTGAGTGCTGTGGTTTTTACTCTGTGTATATGAAGGGGTTAATCTATGGTTAGCTCTTATTAACCGTGGCCACTAGCTTTCTCATGCACCCCTGTGTGGACTTTATTATCCTGAACCTGTCTCAGCTGTTTTTTAGCAATCATCTTTGAGCCAGTGCAATAGGTGACTAGTGTGCCTTTAAAAGCCATAAAGTCTGTGGCAGGTACACATTACATCTAGCAGGCAGATGATGCAGCAGTGTGGTAGTCAGGTTTTAAGACTCTGTGATAGTGTAGGACCTGTATGAAGGTGGGGTACCTTGAATCGGTATACAGGCTTCCGTGCATTGGCCAATCCACCAACTAAACCCCCATCATTTATTTATTGAATTGTTGAGGATAAGTGAGTTTACTTTGGTGAGTGCTGGGTTCTCTGTTTGTATTTATTAGAGCGATGTGGTCATGGGCTACATGCACCCCGCCCCGTGAGTGGTAAGTACAGCTGTGTACCCCGCTTCTGTGGTGGAGAGTGCAGTGTTACATGCACCCCACCCTGTGAGTGGTGAGTGCATAGCTGTGCCCCGCTTCTGGTGCGGTGAGTGCTGTGGTTTTTACTCTGTGTATATGAAGGGGTTAATCTATGGTTAGCTCTTATTAACCGTGGCCACTAGCTTTCTCATGCACCCCTGTGTGGACTTTATTATCCTGAACCTGTCTCAGCTGTTTTTTAGCAATCATCTTTGAGCCAGTGCAATAGGTGACTAGTGTGCCTTTAAAAGCCATAAAGTCTGTGGCAGGTACACATTACATCTAGCAGGCAGATGATGCAGCAGTGTGGTAGTCAGGTTTTAAGACTCTGTGATAGTGTAGGACCTGTATGAAGGTGGGGTACCTTGAATCGGTATACAGGCTTCCGTGCATTGGCCAATCCACCAACTAAACCCCCATCATTTATTTATTGAATTGTTGAGGATAAGTGAGTTTACTTTGGTGAGTGCTGGGTTCTCTGTTTGTATTTATTAGAGCGATGTGGTCATGGGCTACATGCACCCCGCCCCGTGAGTGGTAAGTACAGCTGTGTACCCCGCTTCTGTGGTGGAGAGTGCAGTGTTACATGCACCCCACCCTGTGAGTGGTGAGTGCATAGCTGTGCCCCGCTTCTGGTGCGGTGAGTGCTGTGGTTTTTACTCTGTGTATATGAAGGGGTTAATCTATGGTTAGCTCTTATTAACCGTGGCCACTAGCTTTCTCATGCACCCCTGTGTGGACTTTATTATCCTGAACCTGTCTCAGCTGTTTTTTAGCAATCATCTTTGAGCCAGTGCAATAGGTGACTAGTGTGCCTTTAAAAGCCATAAAGTCTGTGGCAGGTACACATTACATCTAGCAGGCAGATGATGCAGCAGTGTGGTAGTCAGGTTTTAAGACTCTGTGATAGTGTAGGACCTGTATGAAGGTGGGGTACCTTGAATCGGTATACAGGCTTCCGTGCATTGGCCAATCCACCAACTAAACCCCCATCATTTATTTATTGAATTGTTGAGGATAAGTGAGTTTACTTTGGTGAGTGCTGGGTTCTCTGTTTGTATTTATTAGAGCGATGTGGTCATGGGCTACATGCACCCCGCCCCGTGAGTGGTAAGTACAGCTGTGTACCCCGCTTCTGTGGTGGAGAGTGCAGTGTTACATGCACCCCACCCTGTGAGTGGTGAGTGCATAGCTGTGCCCCGCTTCTGGTGCGGTGAGTGCTGTGGTTTTTACTCTGTGTGTATATATATATATATATATATATATATATATATTATATATACACACACATATACACTGCTCAAAAAAATAAAGGGAACACTAAAATAACACATCCTATATCTGAATGAATGAAATATTCTTATTAAATACTTTGTTCTTTACATAGTTGAATGTGCTGACAACAAAATCACACAAAAATGATCAATGGAAATCAAATTTATTAACCCATGGAGGTCTGGATTTGGAGTCACACTCAAAATTAAAGTGGAAAAACACACTACAGGCTGATCCAACTTTGATGTAATGTCCTTAAAACAAGTCAAAATGAGGCTCAGTAGTGTGTGTGTGGCCTCCACGTGCCTGTATGACCTCCCTACAACGCCTGGGCATGCTCCTAAAGAGGTGGCGGATGGTCTCCTGAGGGATCTTCTCCCAGACCTGGACTAAAGCATCCGCCAACTCCTGGACAGTCTGTGGTGCAACGTGGCGTTGGTGGATGGAGCGAGACATGATGTCCCAGATGTGCTCAATTGGATTCAGGTCTGGGGAACGGGCGGACCAGTCCATAGCATCAATGCCTTCGTCTTGCAGGAACTGCTGACACACTCCAGCTACATGAGGTCTAGCATTGTCTTGCATTAGGAGGAACCTAGGGCCAAACGCACCAGCATATGGTCTCACAAGGGGTCTGAGGATCTCATCTCGGTACCTAATGGCAGTCAGGCTACCTCTAGCGAGCACATGGAGGGCTGTGCGGACCCCCACAGAAATGCCACCCCACACCATTACTGACCCACTGCCAAACTGGTCATGCTGGAGGATGTTGCAGGCAGCAGAACGTTCTCCTTGGCGTCTCCAGACTCTGTCACATGTGCTCAGTGAGAACCTGCTTTCATCTGTGAAGAGCACAGGGCGCCAGTGGCGAATTTGCCAATCTTGGTGTTCTCTGGCAAATGCCAAACATCCTGCATGGTGTTGGGCTGTAAGCACAACCCCCACCTGTGGACGTCGGCCCCTCATACCATCCTCATGGAGTCTGTTTCTGATCGTTTGAGTAGACACATGCACATTTGTGGCTTGCTGGAGGTCATTTTGCAGGGCTCTGGCAGTGCTCCTCCTGTTCCTCCTTGCACAAAGGCGGAGGTAGCGGTCCTGCTGCTGGGTTGTTGCCCTCCTACGGCCTCCTCCACGTCTCCTGATGTACTGGCCTGTCTCCTGGTAGCGCCTCCATTCTCTGGACACTACGCTGACAGACACAGCAAACCTTCTTGCCACAGCTCGCATTGATGTGCCATCCTGGATGAGCTGCACTACCTGAGCCACTTGTGTGGGTTATAGACTCCGTCTCATGCTACCACTAGAGTGAAAGCACTGCCAGCTTTCAAAAATGACCAAAACATCAGCCAGAAAGCATAGGAGCTGAGAAGTGGTCTGTGGTCACCACCTGCAGAACAACTCCTTTATTGGGGGTGTCTTGCTAATTGCCTATAATTTCCACCTGTTGTCTATTCCATTTGCACAACAGCATGTGAAATTGATTGTCAATCAGTGTTGCTTCCTAAGTGGACAGTTTGATTTCACAGAAGTGTGATTGACTTGGAGTTACATTGTGTTGTTTAAGTGTTCCCTTTATTTTTTTGAGCAGTGTATATATATATATATTTGCTCCAGGGATAGGGTACCAATATGTTACGCCTCCTCACAGCTGTAGTTACAGCTGCCTCTACAATAAGTAGAGGACAATAGAGTATATGGAGGTGCTAGTAAGGAATATAAGGAATATGCAAAATGTGTAATATCAAAATAGGGATAAATAATTTTCATGTGCCTGCAAGTTAAAATAAAAAAGTGTAACTGTAAAACAGAAACACAGAGGTACTAATTAGGAAAGACATTTTTTAATTGAAGCAAAAACACCAGATAACTTTGGAAGTCAGGGTTACATATGATATACCAGCGGACGGAATGTCGGCTGTCAATATCCCGACAGCGGCAACCTGTCCGCCAGAATCCCGGCAGCACAGTGCTGCAAGTATGGCGGAACGGGGTGGTACGGTGTACCAGTAAGAAATTCCCAGCCGGTATGCCGTACCGCCGGGCTGTCCACCATACCTGCACCCCGCTGGCTGGTATGTGCGGGGAAGAGGGGAGCGCAGTGCCTCTCCTGCCCCTCAATTCTCTGTGATGTCTGGTCTCATGCGGCTGCGGCATCGACGGGGTGAATCTCAATAAGGCACCAGTTTGCTAGCCAATCAGAGCTCGCAGACCGGCAGCCGCGGCTCCTGATTGGCTGCCGGTCCGCGAGCTGTGATTGGTTAATGAACTGGCACCTCATTTGAGATACCTGCCGCCGGAGCTGCGGAGACTGGACTTCACGAGCATCGAGGGACAGGAGAGGTGCTGCGCTCTCCTCCCCTCACACAGCACAAACAGAGGCAGCAGTGAGCAGGGGGGGGGGCACTCTGGGCAAATGTACATCTGGCACTGTGGGGCATTTGTGTATCTGGCACTGTGGGGGCATTTGTATATCTGGCACTGTGGGGCAATGTGTATCTGACACTGGGGCATTTGTGTATCTGGCACTGTGGGGCAATGTGTATCTGGCACTGTGGGGCAATGTGTATCGGGCACTGTGGGGCAATGTGTATCTGGCACTGTGGGGCAATGTGTATCGGGCACTGTGGGGCAATGTGTATCTGGCACTGTGGGGGCATTTGTGTATCTGGCACTGTGGGGGCATTTGTGTATCTGGCACTTTGGGGCAATGTGTATCTGGCACTGTGGGGCAACGTGTATCTGGCACTACTGGTGTCATATGTGTATCTGGCCCCCCATATGTGTATCACGACCCCATTTTCATTGGCCACACCCATTTTTGGCGCACACACAGTACCTATAAGACATTTTTTTCTACTTGCACCACTAGGCGAGCACTAAGAGTCCCCTTGTGGGCTAGCTGCACGCGCTATGCTTCGGGCTCGGTGGCTTGCTGCTCTTGCGATCTATGGGTGTCGTGGACACCCACGAGTGGGAATAGCCCTCGTGAGCCGGCTGTCAGCATTGTCGGCTGTTGAGATTTCCGCGTTGGTATCCTGAACACTGGCATCCCGACAGCTGGCATTTTGACTGCATCACGCAAGACATATGAGTCAAGCATAAAAAACATTACAAGCAGTGATAAGCAATACATAATAAACATATCCCGGTGCATTTCCATGGGCTGCCTTTACAACAGGTAGGTATCATGTAGCCCAAGACTTGTGTAAAATACAGATACCTACAAGGGGGTGTTATTCAGAGATGGTCACAGATTTTGCGAACACAGCAAAATCTGCTACCATACTACTTACATTCTGGGAGCCGGCCAGCACAGCGCCGCCCAGAATGTGTGGTGCCGCTGCTCGATGCGAGCACAATTCAGTTGCGATCGCATTGAACAGAGGTTTACCCCTAAATACCTTGCATGGCTGCATAGGCAGGGGTCCCGACGCCATGTTTCCTATCGCAGGAAACGCAGACGAAATCATCGGCCAGCCCAAAACAAACAGCCATGACACACCTGCGTTTCCTGCCCTCCTCCCCTTCAACTCCGCGTCACCACCCCTGGACGCCCATTGCCTGTTAATCACTATGCGATCGCATCCTTCCGGGTGTATCATGTCGGTTTTCTGGGCGTGTATATGCTGTCACCTGCGATCATGTATGCAGAGAAACATGGCGCCTGCATCACCACTGCTGTGTCCTGTCTGCGTAGCCATAAACCTATTCAAGCATTTTTTTGCGTTAAGACTGCGAATGTATATGCAATTGCGAATGAGTTGCTATGGCTGCAGTGGGCTTCTCATTTCACTTCTGGGCAGCAGTTTCTCTTGCTAACATCAGTTCCGTAGCATAGAAAATCCCAATTGCAATTGCATTAGCGTACAACTCTGAATCGGGGCCCATGGCCCATAATTCCTAGGGTGTAGCTTAAAGTTCTCTCTATTTGTTGTTATTGCTTCAGTGAAGCTGACAAACAGCAGATGATAACGGATTGTTATTAGTAAAATAGTTTCTTCAAACCATCTTGCTGTTTATATTTACTGTGCAGCTTAAAGGGGCTTAATCACAAGGTCTTGTAATGCATGGTCCGAATGAATGCATATGAATGTACTTTTCCATCACCATGGAATCTTGTGTGTACAGATCTGTTTTATTTTCTAGGCGAAATACTGTAGCTCCCACACCCACCTAAACCATTCAGGCAGAGCGCACGTTTACCCCCAAGGGTTGTGACTATGCAAATAGGGGGATGTGGTTTTGTAAATAGTGTCAGCAAGAGATCATAATGCGGACTGGCAGCAGGGTGTGATCTGTTGTGTTCCCAGCTGGCACTCTGCTCATGTTCTTTCCCGGCAAGTGCAAGTAACAGCCTGAAGTTCTCATACAGGGCCTGACAGGAGAGACACAGCTCATCAGTACTAGGGTTGCTGTAATGTCCAATGGTGTGGCCGATGTCCGATGTGGCTGATGATTGTGTGACCTCCTCCCGCCCCTGCACTAAGGACCCTAGTGTGCCTATACGTTAAGATGGCCCTGCCCAAAGTGTGTCCATTCTCTCTATTGTAGCTTCATATTGACCTTTATGCAGGCTGGCTGTGTGACTGAGCAGACTACACCGCCCCAAGAGTGTATAATATAAATCATAATCTTGCTCAATTAAACATCAAGTAAATAGTAGAGATGTGCACTTGAAATTTTTCGGGTTTTGTGTTTTGGTTTTGGGTTCGGTTCCGCGGCCGTGTTTTGGGTTCGACCGCGTTTTGGCAAAACCTCACCGAATTTTTTTTGTCGGATTCGGGTGTGTTTTGGATTCGGGTGTTTTTTTTTAAAAAACACTAAAAAACAGCTTAAATCATAGAATTTGGGGGTCATTTTGATCCCAAAGTATTATTAACCTCAAAAACCATAATTTCCACTCATTTTCAGTCTATTCTGAATACCTCACACCTCACAATATTATTTTTAGTCCTAAAATTTGCACCTAGGTCGCTGGATGACTAAGCTAAGCGACCCTAGTGGCCGACACAAACACCGTGCCCATCTAGGAGTGGCACTGCAGTGTCACGCAGGATGGCCCTTCCAAAAAACACTCCCGACACAGCACATGACGCAAAGAAAAAAAGAGGCGCAATGAGGTAGCTGTGTGAGTAAGATAAGCGACCCTAGTGGCCGACACAAACACCGGGCCCATCTAGGAGTGTCACTGCAGTGTCACGCAGGATGGCCCTTCCAAAAAACCCTCCCCAAACAGCACATGACGCAAAGAAAAAAAGAGGCGCAATGAGGTAGCTGTGTGAGTAAGATAAGCGACCCTAGTGGCCGACACAAACACCGGGCCCATCTAGGAGTGGCACTGCAGTGTCACGCAGGATGGCCCTTCCAAAAAACACTCCCCAAACAGCACATGACGCAAAGAAAAAAAGAGGCGCAATGAGGTAGCTGTGTGAGTAAGATAAGCGACCCTAGTGGCCGACACAAACACCGGGCCCATCTAGGAGTGGCACTGCAGTGTCAAGCAGGATGGCCCTTCCAAAAAACACTCCCCAAACAGCACATGACGCAAAGAAAAAAAGAGGCGCAATGAGGTAGCTGTGTGAGTAAGATAAGCGACCCTAGTGGCCGACACAAACACCGGGCCCATCTAGGAGTGGCACTGCAGTGTCACGCAGGATGGCCCTTCCAAAAAACCCTCCCCAAACAGCACATGACGCAAAGAAAAAAAGAGGCGCAATTAGGTAGCTGTGTGAGTAAGATAAGCGACCCTAGTGGCCGACACAAACACCGGGCCCATCTAGGAGTGGCACTGCAGTGTCACGCAGGATGGCCCTTCCAAAAAACCCTCCCCAAACAGCACATGACGCAAAGAAAAAAAGAGGCGCAATGAGGTAGCTGTGTGAGTAAGATAAGCGACCCTAGTGGCCGACACAAACACCGGGCCCATCTAGGAGTGGCACTGCAGTGTCACGCAGGATGGCCCTTCCAAAAAACCCTCCCCAAACAGCACATGACGCAAAGAAAAAAAGAGGCGCAATGAGGTAGCTGTGTGAGTAAGATAAGCGACCCTAGTGGCTGACACAAACACCGGGCCCATCTAGGAGTGGCACTGCAGTGTCACGCAGGATGGCCCTTCCAAAAAACACTCCCCAAACAGCACATGACGCAAAGAAAAAAAGAGGCGCAATGAGGTAGCTGTGTGAGTAAGATAAGCGACCCTAGTGGCCGACACAAACACCGGGCCCATCTAGGAGTGGCACTGCAGTGTCACGCAGGATGGCCCTTCCAAAAAACACTCCCCAAACAGCACATGACGCATAGAAAAAAAGAGGCGCAATGAGGTAGCTGTGTGAGTAAGATAAGCGACCCTAGTGGCCGACACAAACACTGGGCCCATCTAGGAGTGGCACTGCAGTGTCACGCAGGATGGCCCTTCCAAAAAACCCTCCACAAACAGCACATGACGCAAAGAAAAAAAGAGGCGCAATGAGGTAGCTGTGTGAGTAAGATAAGCGACCCTAGTGGCCGACACAAACACCGGGCCCATCTAGGAGTGGCACTGCAGTGTCACGCAGGATGGCCCTTCCAAAAAACATTCCACAAACAGCACATGACGCAAAGAAAAATTAAAGAAAAAAGAGGTGCAAGATGGAATTGTCCTTGGGCCCTCCCACCCACCCTTATGTTGTATAAACAGGACATGCACACTTTAACCAACCCATCATTTCAGTGACAGGGTCTGCCACACGACTGTGACTGAAATGACGGGTTGGTTTGGACCCCCACCAAAAAAGAAGCAATTAATCTCTCCTTGCACAAACTGGCTCTACAGAGGCAAGATGTCCACTCCATCATCATCCTCCGATATATCACCGTGTACATCCCCCTCCTCACAGATTATCAATTCGTCCCCACTGGAATCCACCATCTCAGCTCCCTGTGTACTTTGTGGAGGCAATTGCTGCTGGTCAATGTCTCCACGGAGGAATTGATTATAATTCATTTTAATGAACATCATCTTCTCCACATTTTCTGGATGTAACCTCGTACGCCGATTGCTGACAAGGTGAGCGGCGGCACTAAACACTCTTTCGGAGTACACACTTGTGGGAGGGCAACTTAGGTAGAATAAAGCCAGTTTGTGCAAGGGCCTCCAAATTGCCTCTTTTTCCTGCCAGTATAAGTACGGACTGTGTGACGTGCCTACTTGGATGCGGTCACTCATATAATCCTCCACCATTCTTTCAATGGTGAGAGAATCATATGCAGTGACAGTAGATGACATGTCCGTAATCGTTGTCAGGTCCTTCAGTCCAGACCAGATGTCAGCATCAGCAGTCGCTCCAGACTGCCCTGCATCACCGCCAGCGGGTGGGCTCGGAATTCTGAGCCTTTTCCTCGCACCCCCAGTTGCGGGAGAATGTGAAGGAGGAGATGTTGACAGGTCGCGTTCCGCTTGACTTGACAATTTTCTCACCAGCAGGTCTTTCAACCCCAGCAGACTTGTGTCTGCCGGAAAGAGAGATCCAAGGTAGGCTTTAAATCTAGGATCGAGCACGGTGGCCAAAATGTAGTGCTCTGATTTCAACAGATTGACCACCCGTGAATCCTTGTTAAGCTAATTAAGGGCTCCATCCACAAGTCCCACATGCCTAGCGGAATCGCTCCGTGTTAGCTCCTCCTTCAATGTCTCCAGCTTCTTCTGCAAAAGCCTGATGAGGGGAATGACCTGACTCAGGCTGGCAGTGTCTGAACTGACTTCACGTGTGGCAAGTTCAAAGGGCATCAGAACCTTGCACAACGTTGAAATCATTCTCCACTGCGCTTGAGACAGGTGCATTCCACCTCCTATATCGTGCTCAATTGTATAGGCTTGAATGGCCTTTTGCTGCTCCTCCAACCTCTGAAGCATATAGAGGGTTGAATTCCACCTCGTTACCACTTCTTGCTTCAGATGATGGCAGGGCAGGTTCAGTAGTTTTTGGTGGTGCTCCAGTCTTCTGTACGTGGTGCCTGTACGCCGAAAGTGTCCCGCAATTCTTCTGGCCACCGACAGCATCTCTTGCACGCCCCTGTCGTTTTCTAAAAAATTCTGCACCACCAAATTCAAGGTATGTGCAAAACATGGGACGTGCTGGAATTTGCCCATATTTAATACACACACAATATTGCTGGCGTTGTCCGATGCCACAAATCCACAGGAGAGTCCAATTGGGGTAAGCCATTTCGCGATGATCTTCCTCAGTTGCCGTAAGAGGTTTTCAGCTGTGTGCGTATTCTGGAAAGCGGTGATACAAAGCGTAGCCTGCCTAGGAAAGAGTTGGCGTTTGCGAGATGCTGCTACTGGTGCCGCCGCTGCTGTTCTTGCGGCGGGAGTCCATACATCTACCCAGTGGGCTGTCACAGTCATATAGTCCTGACCCTGCCCTGCTCCACTTGTCCACATGTCCGTGGTTAAGTGGACATTGGGTACAGCTGCATTTTTTAGGACACTGGTGAGTCTTTTTCTGAGGTCTGTGTACATTTTCGGTATCGCCTGCCTAGAGAAGTGGAACCTAGATGGTATTTGGTAACGGGGGCACACTACCTCAAGAAATTGTGTAGTTCCCTGTGAACTAACGGCGGATACCGGACGCACGTCTAACACCAACATAGTTTTCAAGGCCTCAGTTATCCGCTTTGCAGCAGGATGACTGCTGTGATATTTCATCTTCCTCGCAAAGGACTGATGGACAGTCAATTGCTTACTGGAAGTAGTACAAGTGGTCTTCCGACTTCCCCTCTGGGATGACCATCGACTCCCAGCAGCAACAACAGCAGCGCCAGCAGCAGTAGGCGTTACACGCAAGGATGCATCGGAGGAATCCCAGGCAGGAGAGGAATCGTCAGAATTGCCAGTGACATGGCCTGCAGGACTATTGGCATTCCTGGGGAAGGAGGAAATTGACACTGAGGGAGTTGGTGGGGTGGTTTGCGTGAGCTTGGTTACAAGAGGAAGGGATTTACTGGTCAGTGGACTGCTTCCGCTGTCACCCAAAGTTTTTGAACTTGTCACTGACTTATTATGAATGCGCTGCAGGTGACGTATAAGGGAGGATGTTCCGAGGTGGTTAACGTCCTTACCCCTACTTATTACAGCTTGACAAAGGCAACACACGGCTTGACACCTGTTGTCCGCTTTTCTGTTGAAATACCTCCACACTGAAGAGCTGATTTTTTTGGTATTTTCACCAGGCATGTCAACGGCCATATTCCTCCCACGGACAACAGGTGTCTCCCCGGGTGCCTGACTTAAACAAACCACCTCACCATCAGAATCCTCCTTGTCAATTTCCTCCCCAGCGCCAGCAACACCCATATCCTCCTCATCCTGGTGTACTTCAACACTGACATCTTCAATCTGACTATCAGGAACTGGACTGCGGGTGCTCCTTCCAGCACTTGCAGGGGGCGTGCAAATGGTGGAAGGCGCATGCTCTTCATGTCCAGTGTTGGGAAGGTCAGGCATCGCAACCGACACAATTGGACTCTCCTTGTGGATTTGGGATTTCGAAGAACGCACAGTTCTTTGCGGTGCTTTTGCCAGCTTGAGTCTTTTCAGTTTTCTAGCGAGAGGCTGAGTGCTTCCATCCTCATGTGAAGCTGAACCACTAGCCATGAACATAGGCCAGGGCCTCAGCCGTTCCTTGCCACTCCGTGTGGTAAATGGCATATTGGCAAGTTTACGCTTCTCCTCCGACAATTTTATTTTAGGTTTTGGAGTCCTTTTTTTACTGATATTTGGTGTTTTGGATTTGACATGCTCTGTACTATGACATTGGGCATCGGCCTTGGCAGACGACGTTGCTGGCATTTCATCGTCTCGGCCATGACTAGTGGCAGCAGCTTCAGCACGAGGTGGAAGTGGATCTTGATCTTTCATTAATTTTGGAACCTCAACATTTTTGTTCTCCATATTTTAATAGGCACAACTAAAAGGCACCTCAGGTAAACAATGGAGATGGATGGATACTAGTATACTTATGGATGGACTGCCGAGTGCCGACACAGAGGTAGCTACAGCCGTGGACTACCGTACTGTGTCTGCTGCTAATATAGACTGGATGATTGATAATGAGATGAAATCAATATATATATGTATGTATATATAATATCACTAGTACTGCAGCCGGACAGGTAGATAATATATTTATTAGGTAATGATGACTGATGACGGACCTGCTGGACACTGTCAGCTCAGCAGCACCGCAGACTGCTACAGTAAGCTACTATACTATAGTAGTATGTACAAAGAAGAAAGAAAAAAAAAAACACGGGTAGGTGGTATACAATTATGGATGGACTGCCGAGTGCCGACACAGAGGTAGCTACAGCCGTGGACTAACGTACTGTGTATGCTGCTAATATAGACTGGATGATTGATAATGAGATGAAATCAATATATATATGTATGTATATATAATATCACTAGTACTGCAGCCGGACAGGTAGATAATATATTTATTAGGTAATGATGACTGATGACGGACCTGCTGGACACTGTCAGCTCAGCAGCACCGCAGACTGCTACAGTAAGCTACTATACTCTATAGTAGTATGTACAAAGAAGAAAGAAAAAAAAAAAACCACGGGTAGGTGGTATACAAATATGGATGGACTGCCGAGTTCCGACACAGAGGTAGCTACAGCCATGGACTAACGTACTGTGTCTGCTGCTAATATAGACTGGATGATTGATAATGAGATGAAATCAATATATATATGTATGTATATATAATATCACTAGTACTGCAGCCGGACAGGTAGATAATATATTTATTAGGTAATGATGACTGATGACGGACCTGCTGGACACTGTCAGCTCAGCAGCACCGCAGACTGCTACAGTAAGCTACTATACTCTATAGTAGTATGTACAAAGAAGAAAGAAAAAAAAAACCACGGGTAGGTGGTATACAATTATGGATGGACTGCCGAGTGCCGACACAGAGGTAGCTACAGCCGTGGACTAACGTACTGTGTCTGCTGCTAATATAGACTGGATGATTGATAATGAGATGAAATCAATATATATATGTATGTATATATAATATCACTAGTACTGCAGCCGGACAGGTAGATAATATATTTATTAGGTAATGATGACTGATGACGGACCTGCTGGACACTGTCAGCTCAGCAGCACCGCAGACTGCTACAGTAAGCTACTATACTATAGTAGTATGTACAAAGAAGAAAGAAAAAAAAAACACGGGTAGGTGGTATACAATTATGGATGGACTGCCGAGTGCCGACACAGAGGTAGCTACAGCCGTGGACTAACGTACTGTGTCTGCTGCTAATATAGACTGGATGATTGATAATGAGATGAAATCAATATATATATGTATGTATATATAATATCACTAGTACTGCAGCCGGACAGGTAGATAATATATTTATTAGGTAATGATGACTGATGACGGACCTGCTGGACACTGTCAGCTCAGCAGCACCGCAGACTGCTACAGTAAGCTACTATACTATAGTAGTATGTACAAAGAAGAAAGAAAAAAAAAAAACCACGGGTAGGTGGTATACAATTATGGATGGACTGCCGTGTGCCGACACAGAGGTAGCTACAGCCGTGGACTAACGTACTGTGTATGCTGCTAATATAGACTGGATGATTGATAATGAGATGAAATCAATATATATATGTATGTATATATAATATCACTAGTACTGCAGCCGGACAGGTAGATAATATATTTATTAGGTAATGATGACTGATGACGGACCTGCTGGACACTGTCAGCTCAGCAGCACCGCAGACTGCTACAGTAAGCTACTATACTCTATAGTAGTATGTACAAAGAAGAAAGAAAAAAAAAAACCACGGGTAGGTGGTATACAATTATGGATGGACTGCCGAGTGCCGACACAGAGGTAGCTACAGCCGTGGACTAACGTACTGTGTCTGCTGCTAATATAGAGTCTAGACTGGATGATAAATTATTGATAATGAGATGAAATCAATATAATATCACTAGTACTGCAGCCGGACAGGTACTATATATATTTATTATGTAATGACTGATGACGGACCTGCTGGACACTGTCAGGTCAGCACAGCACCGCAGACTGCTACAGTAAGCTACTATAGTAGTATGTATAAAGAAGAATGAAAAAAAAAAACCACGGGTAGGTGGTATACAATATTATATATATATATATATATATATATATATATATTATATACAATTATATATATATATATATATATATATATATATATTAAACTGGTGGTGATTGATTATTAAACTGGTGGTCACTTCAGGTCACGTTGCAACTTGCAACTAGTACTCTGAGGCCTAAGCAGACAATCACAAAATATATTATTATACTGGTGGTCAGTGTGGTCACAACAATGGCAGTGTGGCACTGACTCTGGCAGCAAAAGTGTGCACTGTACGTTATATGTACTCCTGAGTCCTGCTCTCAGACTCTAACTGCTCCCCACTGTCAGTGTCTCCCCCACAAGTCAGATAATACACTTACAGTCACACTATCTATTATCTAATCTATAAATATCACTTCAGCAAGTAGTATAGTAGTATACAGTATAGTAGTACTCCTCCTAATAATGCTCCCCGAAATACTGTGTCTCTCTCTTCTCTAAACGGAGAGGACGCCAGCCACGTCCTCTCCCTATGACTCTCAATGCACGTGTGAAAATGGCGGCGACGCGCGGCTCCTTATATAGAATCCGAGTCTCGCGATAGAATCCGAGCCTCGCGAGAATCCGACAGCGTGATGATGACGTTCGGGCGCGCTCGGGTTAGCCGAGCAAGGCGGGAAGATCCGAGCCTGCTCGGACCCGTGTAAAAAACCTGAAGTTCGGGCGGGTTCGGATTAGAGATGTGCACTTGAAATTTTTCGGGTTTTGGTTTTGGGTTCGGTTCCGCGGCCGTGTTTTGGGTTCGACCGCGTTTTGGCAAAACCTCACCGAATTTTTTTTGTCGGATTCGGGTGTGTTTTGGATTCGGGTGTTTTTTTTAAAAAACACTAAAAAACAGCTTAAATCATAGAATTTGGGGGTCATTTTGATCCCAAAGTATTATTAACCTCAAAAACCATAATTTCCACTCATTTTCAGTCTATTCTGAATACCTCACACCTCACAATATTATTTTTAGTCCTAAAATTTGCACCTAGGTCGCTGGATGACTAAGCTAAGCGACCCTAGTGGCCGACACAAACACCGTGCCCATCTAGGAGTGGCACTGCAGTGTCACGCAGGATGTCCCTTCCAAAAAACCCTCCCCAAACAGCACATGACGCAAAGAAAAAAAGAGGCGCAATGAGGTAGCTGTGTGAGTAAGATTAGCGACCCTAGTGGCCGACACAAACACCGGGCCCATCTAGGAGTGGCACTGCAGTGTCACGCAGGATGGCCCTTCCAAAAAACCCTCCCCAAACAGCACATGACGCAAAGAAAAAAAGAGGCGCAATGAGGTAGCTGTGTGAGTAAGATTAGCGACCCTAGTGGCCGACACAAACACCGGGCCCATCTAGGAGTGGCACTGCAGTGTCACGCAGGATGTCCCTTCCAAAAAACCCTCCCCAAACAGCACATGACGCAAAGAAAAAAAGAGGCGCAATGAGGTAGCTGACTGTGTGAGTAAGATTAGCGACCCTAGTGGCCGACACAAACACCGGGCCCATTTAGGAGTGGCACTGCAGTGTCACGCAGGATGTCCCTTCCAAAAAACCCTCCCCAATCAGCACATGATGCAAAGAAAAAGAAAAGAAAAAAGAGGTGCAAGATGGAATTGTCCTTGGGCCCTCCCACCCACCCTTATGTTGTATAAACAAAACAGGACATGCACACTTTAACCAACCCATCATTTCAGTGACAGGGTCTGCCACACGACTGTGACTGATATGACGGGTTGGTTTGGACCCCCCCCCAAAAAAGAAGCAATTAATCTCTCCTTGCACAAACTGGCTCTACAGAGGCAAGATGTCCACCTCATCATCACCCTCCGATATATCACCGTGTACATCCCCCTCCTCACAGATTATCAATTCGTCCCCACTGGAATCCACCATCTCAGCTCCCTGTGTACTTTGTGGAGGCAATTGCTGCTGGTCAATGTCTCCGCGGAGGAATTGATTATAATTCATTTTAATGAACATCATCTTCTCCACATTTTCTGGATGTAACCTCGTACGCCGATTGCTGACAAGGTGAGCGGCGGCACTAAACACTCTTTCGGAGTACACACTTGTGGGAGGGCAACTTAGGTAGAATAAAGCCAGTTTGTGCAAGGGCCTCCAAATTGCCTCTTTTTCCTGCCAGTATAAGTACGGACTGTGTGACGTGCCTACTTGGATGCGGTCACTCATATAATCCTCCACCATTCTATCAATGTTGAGAGAATCATATGCAGTGACAGTAGACGACATGTCCGTAATCGTTGTCAGGTCCTTCAGTCCGGACCAGATGTCAGCATCAGCAGTCGCTCCAGACTGCCCTGCATCACCGCCAGCGGGTGGGCTCGGAATTCTGAGCCTTTTCCTCGCACCCCCAGTTGCGGGAGAATGTGAAGGAGGAGATGTTGACAGGTCGCGTTCCGCTTGACTTGACAATTTTGTCACCAGCAGGTCTTTCAACCCCAGCAGACTTGTGTCTGCCGGAAAGAGAGATCCAAGGTAGGCTTTAAATCTAGGATCGAGCACGGTGGCCAAAATGTAGTGCTCTGATTTCAACAGATTGACCACCCGTGAATCCTTGTTAAGCGAATTAAGGGCTCCATCCACAAGTCCCACATGCCTAGCGGAATCGCTCCGTGTTAGCTCCTCCTTCAATGTCTCCAGCTTCTTCTGCAAAAGCCTGATGAGGGGAATGACCTGACTCAGGCTGGCAGTGTCTGAACTGACTTCACGTGTGGCAAGTTCAAAGGGCATCAGAACCTTGCACAACGTTGAAATCATTCTCCACTGCGCCTGAGACAGGTGCATTCCACCTACTATATCGTGCTCAATTGTATAGGCTTGAATGGCCTTTTGCTGCTCCTCCAACCTCTGAAGCATATAGAGGGTTGAATTCCACCTCGTTACCACTTCTTGCTTCAGATGATGGCAGGGCAGGTTCAGTAGTTTTTGGTGGTGCTCCAGTCTTCTGTACGTGGTGCCTGTACGCCGAAAGTGTCCCGCAATTCTTCTGGCCACCGACAGCATCTCTTGCACGCCCCTGTCGTTTTTTTAAAAATTCTGCACCACCAAATTCAAGGTATGTGCAAAACATGGGACGTGCTGGAATTTGCCCATATTTAATGCACACACAATATTGCTGGCGTTGTCCGATGCCACAAATCCACAGGAGAGTCCAATTGGGGTAAGCCATTCCGCGATGATCTTCCTCAGTTGCCGTAAGAGGTTTTCAGCTGTGTGCGTATTCTGGAAAGCGGTGATACAAAGCGTAGCCTGCCTAGGAAAGAGTTGGCGTTTGCGAGATGCTGCTACTGGTGCCGCCGCTGCTGTTCTTGCGGCGGGAGTCCATACATCTACCCAGTGGGCTGTCACAGTCATATAGTCCTGACCCTGCCCTGCTCCACTTGTCCACATGTCCGTGGTTAAGTGGACATTGGGTACAACTGCATTTTTTAGGACACTGGTGAGTCTTTTTCTGACGTCCGTGTACATTCTCGGTATCGCCTGCCTAGAGAAGTGGAACCTAGATGGTATTTGGTAACGGGGGCACACTGCCTCAATAAATTGTCTAGTTCCCTGTGAACTAACGGCGGATACCGGACGCACGTCTAACACCAACATAGTTG
Organism: Pseudophryne corroboree; assembly: GCF_028390025.1. Lineage (NCBI taxonomy): Eukaryota > Metazoa > Chordata > Amphibia > Anura > Myobatrachidae > Pseudophryne > Pseudophryne corroboree. Next base: position 925,484,625 of record NC_086445.1, read on the forward strand.
TCAAGGCCTCAGTTATCCGCTTTGCAGCAGGATGACTGCTGTGATATTTCATCTTCCTCGCAAAGGACTGTTGAACAGTCAATTGCTTACTGGAAGTAGTACAAGTGGGCTTACGACTTCCCCTCTGGGATGACCATCGACTCCCAGCAGCAACAACAGCAGCGCCAGCAGCAGTAGGCGTTACACGCAAGGATGCATCGGAGGAATCCCAGGCAGGAGAGGAATCGTCAGAATTGCCAGTGACATGGCCTGCAGGACTATTGGCATTCCTGGGGAAGGAGGAAATTGACACTGAGGGAGTTGGTGGGGTGGTTTGCGTGAGCTTGGTTACAAGAGGAAGGGATTTACTGGTCAGTGGACTGCTTCCGCTGTCACCCAAAGTTTTTGAACTTGTCACTGACTTATTATGAATGCGCTGCAGGTGACGTATAAGGGAGGATGTTCCGAGGTGGTTAACGTCCTTACCCCTACTTATTACAGCTTGACAAAGGGAACACACGGCTTGACACCTGTTGTCCGCATTTCTGGTGAAATACCTCCACACCGAAGAGCTGATTTTTTTGGTATTTTCACCTGGCATGTCAACGGCCATATTCCTCCCACGGACAACAGGTGTCTCCCCGGGTGCCTGACTTAAACAAACCACCTCACCATCAGAATCCTCCTTGTCAATTTCCTCCCCAGCGCCAGCAACACCCATATCCTCCTCATCCTGGTGTACTTCAACACTGACATCTTCAATCTGACTATCAGGAACTGGACTGCGGGTGCTCCTTCCAGCACTTGCAGGGGGCGTGCAAATGGTGGAAGGCGCATGCTCTTCACGTCCAGTGTTGGGAAGGTCAGGCATCGCAACCGACACAATTGGACTCTCCTTGTGGATTTGGGATTTCGAAGAATGCACAGTTCTTTGCGGTGCTGCTTTTGCCAGCTTGAGTCTTTTCATTTTTCTAGCGAGAGGCTGAGTGCTTCCATCCTCATGTGAAGCTGAACCACTAGCCATGAACATAGGCCAGGGCCTCAGCCGTTCCTTGCCACTCCGTGTCGTAAATGGCATATTGGCAAGTTTACGCTTCTCCTCCGACAATTTTATTTTAGGTTTTGGAGTCCTTTTTTTTCTGATATTTGGTGTTTTGGATTTGACATGCTCTGTACTATGACATTGGGCATCGGCCTTGGCAGACGACGTTGCTGGCATTTCATCGTCTCGGCCATGACTAGTGGCAGCAGCTTCAGCACGAGGTGGAAGTGGATCTTGATCTTTCCCTAATTTTGGAACCTCAACATTTTTGTTCTCCATATTTTAATAGGCACAACTAAAAGGCACCTCAGGTAAACAATGGAGATGGATACTAGTATACAATTATGGACTGCCTGCCGAGTGCAGACACAGAGGTAGCCACAGCCGTGAACTACCGTACTGTACTGTGTCTGCTGCTAATATAGACTGGTTGATAAAGAGATGTCGTAGTAGTATGTATGTATAAAGAAGAAAAAAAAACCACGGTTAGGTGGTATATACAATTATGGACGGGCTGCCGAGTGCCGACACAGAGGTAGCCACAGCCGTGAACTACCGCACTGTACTGTGTCTGCTGCTAATATATAGACTGGTTGATAAAGAGATAGTATACTCGTAACTAGTATGTATGTATAAAGAAAGAAAAAAAAACCACGGTTAGGTGGTATATACAATTATGGACGGGCTGCCGAGTGCCGACACAGAGGTAGCCACAGCCGTGAACTACCGCACTGTACTGTGTCTGCTGCTAATATAGACTGGTTGATAAAGAGATAGTATACTCGTAACTAGTATGTATGTATAAAGAAAGAAAAAAAAACCACGGTTAGGTGGTATATACAATTATGGACGGGCTGCCGAGTGCCGACACAGAGGTAGCCACAGCCGTGAACTACCGCACTGTACTGTGTCTGCTGCTAATATAGACTGGTTGATAAAGAGATAGTATACTCGTAACTAGTATGTATGTATAAAGAAAGAAAAAAAAACCACGGTTAGGTGGTATATACAATTATGGACGGGCTGCCGAGTGCCGACACAGAGGTAGCCACAGCCGTGAACTACCGCACTGTACTGTGTCTGCTGCTAATATAGACTGGTTGATAAAGAGATAGTATACTCGTAACTAGTATGACTATAAAGAAAGAAAAAAAAACCACGGTTAGGTGGTATATACAATTATGGACGGGCTGCCGAGTGCCGACACAGAGGTAGCCACAGCCGTGAACTACCGCACTGTACTGTGTCTGCTGCTAATATATAGACTGGTTGATAAAGAGATAGTATACTCGTAACTAGTATGTATGTATAAAGAAAGAAAAAAAAACCACGGTTAGGTGGTATATACAATTATGGACGGGCTGCCGAGTGCCGACACAGAGGTAGCCACAGCCGTGAACTACCGCACTGTACTGTGTCTGCTGCTAATATAGACTGGTTGATAAAGAGATAGTATACTCGTAACTAGTATGTATGTATAAAGAAAGAAAAAAAAACCACGGTTAGGTGGTATATACAATTATGGACGGGCTGCCGAGTGCCGACACAGAGGTAGCCACAGCCGTGAACTACCGCACTGTACTGTGTCTGCTGCTAATATATAGACTGGTTGATAAAGAGATAGTATACTCGTAACTAGTATGTATGTATAAAGAAAGAAAAAAAAACCACGGTTAGGTGGTATATACAATTATGGACGGGCTGCCGAGTGCCGACACAGAGGTAGCCACAGCCGTGAACTACCGCACTGTACTGTGTCTGCTGCTAATATATAGACTGGTTGATAAAGAGATAGTATACTCGTAACTAGTATGTATGTATAAAGAAAGAAAAAAAAACCACGGTTAGGTGGTATATACAATTATGGACGGGCTGCCGAGTGCCGACACAGAGGTAGCCACAGCCGTGAACTACCGCACTGTACTGTGTCTGCTGCTAATATAGACTGGTTGATAAAGAGATAGTATACTCGTAACTAGTATGTATGTATGTATAAAGAAAGAAAAAAAAACCACGGTTAGGTGGTATATACAATTATGGACGGGCTGCCGAGTGCCGACACAGAGGTAGCCACAGCCGTTAACTACCGCACTGTACTGTGTCTGCTGCTAATATAGACTGGTTGATAAAGAGATAGTATACTCGTAACTAGTATGACTATAAAGAAAGAAAAAAAAACCACGGTTAGGTGGTATACTATATACAATTATGGACGGGCTGCCGAGTGCCGACACAGAGGTAGCCACAGCCGTGAACTACCGCACTGTACTGTGTCTGCTGCTAATATAGACTGGTTGATAAAGAGATAGTATACTACTAATATTATATATACTGGTGGTCAGGTCACTGGTCACTAGTCACACTGGCAGTGGCACTCCTGCAGCAAAAGTGTGCACTGTTTAATTTTAATATAATATTATGTACTCCTGGCTCCTGCTATAACCTATAACTGGCACTGCAGTGCTCCCCAGTCTCCCCCACAATTATAAGCTGTGTGAGCTGAGCACAGTCAGATATATATATACATTGATGCAGCACACTGGGCTGAGCAGTGCACACAGATATGGTATGTGACTGAGTCACTGTGTGTATCGTTTTTTTCAGGCAGAGAACGGATATATTAAATAAAACAAACAACTGCACTGTCTGGTGGTCACTGTGGTCGTCAGTCACTAAACTCTGCACTCTCTTCTACAGTATCACAGCCTCAGGTCAATCTCTCTCTCTCTCTCTCAACCCTAATCTAAATGGAGAGGACGCCAGCCACGTCCTCTCCCTATCAATCTCAATGCACGTGTGAAAATGGCGGCGACGCGCGGCTCCTTATATAGAATCCGAGTCTCGCGAGAATCCGACAGCGTCATGATGACGTTCGGGCGCGCTCGGGTTAACCGAGCAAGGCGGGAGGATCCGAGTCTGCTCGGACCCGTGAAAAAAACATGAAGTTCGTGCGGGTTCGGATTCAGAGAAACCGAACCCGCTCATCTCTAGTTCGGATTCAGAGGAACCGAACCCGCTCATCTCTAGTAAATAGTCCTGCATGAGTACCAGGGAACGTAGGTGCTTTGATTACGGGAAGAGGTGCAGTTTAATGTTTTTGTTTTTTTTTTTTTTAAGTAGGTGTAGTACTAAGAGGTTTCTTCTATTATATATTTAGCTTCGATATAATCTTCCCTGCCCCTTCCTCAACCCCTCTCCCTCTCAGAACCAGACAAAGATCAGACCAGACAAATAGGAGCCCACACAGGCTATGCACACTATAGCTATAGGTGGCAGTTAGGAATTTGTGGGTTGATACATCAAGCAGTAAAAAGAGTGGCTAAGTTGTCCTTAGCAACCAATCAGCTTTGAGGTAGCATTTATCACATACATTGTATAAAATGATAGGTAGGGGCTGATTGGTTACTATGGGCTTCTCCACTGTTCCACTTCACCCTTTTCATTGCTTCATACATCACACTCACCTGCTCTACAAAGGAGCAGGCAACCAATCAGAACGGGTGGTCTTCAGTATGCCGGCGGTCGGGGTCCCGGCGACCAGCATACCGGCGCCGGGAGCCCGACCGCCAGCATACCGACACTTATTCTCCCTCGTGGGGGTCCACGACCCCCCTGGAGGGAGAATAAAATAGTGTGCCACCGTGCCTGTAGCGTGGCAAACGCAGCGAGCCCGCAAGGGGCTCATTTGCGCTCGCCACACTGTCGGTAAGCCGCCGGCCGGCCTCCCGGTGCCGGTATGCTGGTTGCCGGCAGATCGTAGTCAACCCATCAGAACACTTCCTAGGAGCCATAGCATAATCACATGATCACAATTTAAACCATCTACTTGGAGCAATCAATAGCAGCTGAGCATTGTGAAAGGGAAGTATCTAGCAGTAGAGTGTGTCTGCTCCCACCACGCCTGGCACTGCTGCAGTGCAGTGAATCCACTCCATTCCAAATCCACCCTGTCACATGACCAAGTCCCCTGTTGCCTAAAATCCCCTTAATTGCTGGGAATGTAGATTATATGATTAACTGGTTCTACTACTGGCCATCACCAACCTCACTCCACCCTAATTATAACCCACCCATACATGCCTACTAGGGTTTCTACTCTCAGTTAGGTTGCATATAAAGTCAACACTACAATGTCAACAGTTATAATGTTCACACTGTTAAAATGTTGACATGCGGGGGGCATGGCCTGGCTGGCAAGAAGGAGAGATGTGATCCCAGGTAGCTCCCACTGCTGTCAGCTTTAAAACACCCTTATATGGGGCACAGACACTGCTTGTGTTCCCAATTTGCCCGATAATACCACCCAGGCCACCCCAGGTTTAGTGCAGTGGGTTGCGGAACCGGGGGACTTATCATCTGGTCCCTGCAGGTTGCGGCCTCCACTTACCACTGAAGCTGCGGACTGGCGTGGGCTACGGTTCCCCGGACATCGCACCGCTCTCATAGCCGTCCACCTGGTGAGCTACACATCACGGTCCCTTGCCGCTTCCCCGCTGCTTCCTGGGTCTCTGGCGGTGGAGGCCGGGGCGGCGTGGGAAGCGTCCCTGCAGACTCCTGTTGCTCCTAGGGATGTGCACTTGAAATTTTTCGGGTTTTGTGTTTTGGTTTTGGGTTCGGTTCCGCGGCCGTGTTTTGGGTTCGACCGCGTTTTGGCAAAACCTCACCGAATTTTTTTTGTCGGATTCGGGTGTGTTTTGGATTCGGGTGTTTTTTTCAAAAAACACTAAAAAACAGCTTAAATCATAGAATTTGGGGGTCATTTTGATCCCAAAGTATTATTAACCTCAAAAACCATAATTTCCACTCATTTTCAGTCTATTCTGAATACCTCACACCTCACAATATTATTTTTAGTCCTAAAATTTGCACCGAGGTCGCTGGATGACTAAGCTAAGCGACCCTAGTGGCCGACACAAACACCTCGCCCATCTAGGAGTGGCACTGCAGTGTCACGCAGGATGGCCCTTCCAAAAAACACTCCCCAAACAGCACATGACGCAAAGAAGAAAAAAAGAGGCGCAATGAGGTAGCTGTGTAAGATAAGCGACCCTAGTGGCCGACACAAACACCTGGCCCATCTAGGACTGGCACTGCAGTGTCACGCAGGATGGCCCTTCCAAAAAACACTCCCCAAACAGCACATGACGCAAAGAAGAAAAAAAGAGGCGCAATGAGGTAGCTGTGTGAGTAAGATAAGCGACCCTAGTGGCCGACACAAACACCTGGCCCATCTAGAAGTGGCACTGCAGTGTCACGCAGGATGGCCCTTCCAAAAAACACTCCCCAAACAGCACATGACGCAAATAAAAATGAAAGAAAAAAGAGGTGCAAGATGGAATTGTCCTTGGGCCCTCCCACCCATCCTTATGTTGTATAAACAGGACATGCACACTTTAACCAACCCATCATTTCAGTGACAGGGTCTGCCACACGACTGTGACTGAAATGACGGGTTGGTTTGGACCCCCACCGAAAAAGAAGCAATTAATCTCTCCTTGCACAAACTGGCTCTACAGAGGCAAGATGTCCACCTCATCATCATCCTCCGATATATCACCGTGTACATCCCGCTCCTCACAGATTATCAATTCGTCCCCACTGGAATCCACCATCTCAGCTCCCTGTGTACTTTGTGGAGGCAATTGCTGCTGGTCAATGTCTCCACGGAGGAATTGATTATAATTCATTTTAATGAACATCATCTTCTCCACATTTTCTGGAAGTAACCTCGTACGCAGATTGCTGACAAGGTGAACGGCGGCACTAAACACTCTTTCGGAGTACACACTTGTGGGAGGGCAACTTAGGTAGAATAAAGCCAGTTTGTGCAAGGGCCTCCAAATTGCCTCTTTTTCCTGCCAGTATAAGTACGGACTGTCTGACGTGCCTACTTGGATGCGGTCACTCATATAATCCTCCACCATTCTTTCAATGGTGAGAGAATCATATGCAGTGACAGTAGACGACATGTCCGTAATCGTTGTCAGGTCCTTCAGTCCGGACCAGATGTCAGCATCAGCAGTCGCTCCAGACTGCCCTGCATCACCGCCAGCGGGTGGGCTCGGAATTCAGAGCCTTTTCCTCGCACCCCCAGTTGCGGGAGAATGTGAAGGAGGAGATGTTGACAGGTCGCGTTCCGCTTGAATTGACAATTTTGTCACCAGCAGGTCTTTGAACCCCAGCAGACTTGTGTCTGCCGGAAAGAGAGATCCAAGGAAGTTTTTAAATCTAGGATCGAGCACGGTGGCCAAAATGTAGTGCTCTGATTTCAACAGATTGACCACCCGTGAATCCTTGTTAAGCGAATTAAGGGCTCCATCCACAAGTCCCACATGCCTAGCGGAATCGCTCCCTTTTAGCTCCTCCTTCAATGCCTCCAGCTTCTTCTGCAAAAGCCTGATGAGGGGAATGACCTGACTCAGGCTGGCAGTGTCTGAACTGACTTCACGTGTGGCAAGTTCAAAAGGTTGCAGAACCTTGCACAACGTTGAAATCATTCTCCACTGCGCTTGAGACAGGTACATTCCACCTCCTATATCGTGCTCAATTGTATAGGCTTGAATGGCCTTTTGCTGCTCCTCCAACCTCTGAAGCATATAGAGGGTTGAATTCCACCTCGTTACCACTTCTTGCTTCAGATGATGGCAGGGCAGGTTCAGGCGTTTTTGGTGGTGCTCCAGTCTTCTGTACGTGGTGCCTGTACGCCGAAAGTGTCCCGCAATTCTTCTGGCCACCGACAGCATCTCTTGCACGCCCCTGTCGTTTTTAAAAAAATTCTGCACCACCAAATTCAAGGTATGTGCAAAACATGGGACGTGCTGGAATTTGCCCATATTTAATGCACACACAATATTGCTGGCGTTGTCCGATGCCACAAATCCACAGGAGAGTCCAATTGGGGTAAGCCATTCCGCGATGATCTTCCTCAGTTGCCGTAAGAGGTTTTCAGCTGTGTGCGTATTCTGGAAACCGGTGATACAAAGCGTAGCCTGCCTAGGAAAGAGTTGGCGTTTGCGAGATGCTGCTACTGGTGCCGCCGCTGCTGTTCTTGCGGCGGGAGTCCATACATCTACCCAGTGGGCTGTCACAGTCATATAGTCCTGACCCTGCCCTGCTCCACTTGTCTACATGTCCGTGGTTAAGTGGACATTGGGTACAACTGCATTTTTTAGGACACTGGTGAGTCTTTTTCTGACGTCCGTGTACATTCTCGGTATCGCCTGCCTAGAGAAGTGGAACCTAGATGGTATTTGGTAACGGGGGCACACTGCCTCAAGAAATTGTGTAGTTCCCTGTGAACTAACGGCGGATACCGGACGCACGTCTAACACCAACATAGTTGTCAAGGCCTCAGTTATCCGCTTTGCAACAGGATGACTGCTGTGATATTTCATCTTCCTCGCAAAGGACTGTTGGACAGTCAATTGCTTGGTGGAAGTAGTAAAAGTGGGCTTACGACTTCCCCTCTGGGATGACCATCGACTCCCAGCAGCAACAACAGCAGCGCCAGCAGCAGTAGGCGTTACACGCAAGGATGCATCGGAGGAATCCCAGGCAGGAGAGGACTCGTCAGAATTGCCAGTGACATGGCCTGCAGGACTATTGGCATTCCTGGGGAAGGAGGAAATTGACACTGAGGGAGTTGGTGGGGTGGTTTGCGTGAGCTTGGTTACAAGAGGAAGGGATTTACTGGTCAGTGGACTGCTTCCGCTGTCGCCCAAAGTTTTTGAACTTGTCACTGACTTATTATGAATGCGCTGCAGGTGACGTATAAGGGAGGATGTTCCGAGGTGGTTAACGTCCTTACCCCTACTTATTACAGCTTGACAAAGGCAACACACGGCTTGACAAATGTTGTCCGCATTTCTGTTGAAATACTTCCACACCGAAGAGCTGATTTTTTTGGTATTTTCACCAGGCATGTCAACGGCCCTATTCCTCCCACGGACAACAGGTGTCTCCCCGGGTGCCTGACTTAAACAAACCACCTCACCATCAGAATCCTCCTTGTCAATTTCCTCCCCAGCGCCAGCAACACCCATATCCTCCTCATCCTGGTGTACTTCAACACTGACATCTTCAATCTGACTATCAGGAACTGGACTGCGGGTGCTCCTTCCAGCACTTGCAGGGTTCGTGCAAATGGTGGAAGGCGCATGCTCTTCACGTCCAGTGTTGGGAAGGTCAGGCATCGCAACCGACACAATTGGACTCTCCTTGTGGATTTGGGATTTCGAAGAACGCAATGTTCTTTGCGGTGCTTTTGCCAGCTTGAGTCTTTTCAGTTTTCTAGCGAGAGGCTGAGTGCTTCCATCCTCATGTGAAGCTGAACCACTAGCCATGAACATAGGCCAGGGCCTCAGCCGTTCCTTGCCACTCCGTGTGGTAAATGGCATATTGGCAAGTTTACGCTTCTCCTCCGACAATTTTATTTTAGATTTTGGAGTCCTTTTTTTACTGATATTTGGTGTTTTGGATTTTACATGCTCTGTACTATGACATTGGGCATCGGCCTTGGCAGACGACGTTGCTGGCATTTCATCGTCTCGGCCATGACTAGTGGCAGCAGCTTCAGCACGAGGTGGAAGTGGATCTTGATCTTTCCCTAATTTTGGAACCTCAACATTTTTGTTCTCCATATTTTAATAGGCACAACTAAAAGGCACCTCAGGTAAACAATGGAGATGGATGGATACTAGTATACAATTATGGATGGACGAGCGACTGCCGACACAGAGGTAGCTACAGCCGTGGACTACCGTACTGTGTCTGCTGCTAATATAGACTGGATGATAAGGAGATGAAATTAATATATATATATATATATATATAATATCACTAGTACTGCAGCCGGACAGGTATATATATTTATTATGTAATGACTGATGACGGACCTGCTGGACACTGTCAGCTCAGCAGCACCGCAGACTGCTACAGTAAGCTACTATAGTAGTATGTATAAAGAAGAAAGAAAAAAAAAAACACGGGTAGGTGGTATACAATTATGGATGGACGAGCGACTGCCGACACAGAGGTAGCTACAGCCGTGGACTAACGTACTGTGTCTGCTGCTAATATAGACTGGATGATAATGAGATGAAATCAATATATATAATATCACACTAGTACTGCAGCCGGACAGGTAGATATATTTATTATGTAATGACTGATGACGGACCTGCTGGACACTGTCAGCTCAGCAGCACTGCAGACTGCTACAGTAAGCTACTGTTGTAGAATGTATAAAGAAGAAAGAAAAAAAAAAAACCACGGGTAGGTGGTATACAATTATGGATGGACGAGCGACTGCCGACACAGAGGTAGCTACAGCCGTGGACTACCGTACTGTGTCTGCTGCTAATATAGACTGGATGATAATGAGATGAAATCAATATATATATATATAATATCACTAGTACTGCAGCCGGACAGGTATATATATTTATTATGTAATGACTGATGACGGACCTGCTGGACACTGTCAGCTCAGCAGCACCGCAGACTGCTACAGTAAGCTACTATAGTAGTATGTATAAAGAAGTAAAAAAAAAAAAACCACGGGTAGGTGGTATACAATTATGGATGGACGAGCGACTGCCGACACAGAGGTAGCTACAGCCGTGGACTACCGTACTGTGTCTGCTGCTAATATAGACTGGATGATAATGAGATGAAATCAATATATATTATATCACACTAGTACTGCAGCCGGACAGGTAGATATATTTATTATGTAATGACTGATGACGGACCTGCTGGACACTGTCAGCTCAGCAGCACCGCAGACTGCTACAGTAAGCTACTATAGTAGTATGTATAAAGAAGAAAGAAAAAAAAAACACGGGTAGATGGTATACAATTATGGATGGACGAGCGACTGCCGACACAGAGGTAGCTACAGCCGTGGACTACCGTACTGTGTCTGCTGCTAATATAGACTGGATGATAATTAGAGATGAGCGCCGGAAATTTTTCGGGTTTTCTGTTTTGGTTTTGGGTTCGGTTCCGCGGCCGTGTTTTGGGTTCGACCGCGTTTTGGCAAAACCTCACCGAATTTTTTTTGTCGGATTCGGGTGTGTTTTGGATTCGGGTGTTTTTTTCAAAAAACACTAAAAAACAGCTTAAATCATAGAATTTGGGGGTCATTTTGATCCCAAAGTATTATTAACCTCAAAAACCATAATTTACACTCATTTTCAGTCTATTCTGAATACCTCACACCTCACAATATTATTTTTAGTCCTAAAATTTGCACCTAGGTCGCTGGATGACTAAGCTAAGCGACCCTAGTGGCCGACACAAACACCGGGCCCATCTAGGAGTGTCACTGCAGTGTCACGCAGGATGTCCCTTCCAAAAAACCCTCCCCAAACAGCACATGACGCAAAGAAAAAAAGAGGCGCAATGAGGTAGCTGTGTGAGTAAGATAAGCGACCCTAGTGGCCGACACAAACACCGGGCCCATCTAGGAGTGTCACTGCAGTGTCACGCAGGATGTCCCTTCCAAAAAACCCTCCCCAAACAGCACATGACGCAAAGAAAAAAAGAGGCGCAATGAGGTAGCTGTGTGAGTAAGATAAGCGACCCTAGTGGCCGACACAAACACCGGGCCCATCTAGGAGTGTCACTGCAGTGTCACGCAGGATGTCCCTTCCAAAAAACCCTCCCCAAACAGCACATGATGCAAAGAAAAAAAGAGGCGCAATGAGGTAGCTGTGTGAGTAAGATAAGCGACCCTAGTGGCCGACACAAACACCGAGCCCATCTAGGAGTGTCACTGCAGTGTCACGCAGGATGTCCCTTCCAAAAAACCCTCCCCAAACAGCACATGACGCAAAGAAAAAAAGAGGCGCAATGAGGTAGCTGTGTGAGTAAGATAAGCGACCCTAGTGGCCGACACAAACACCGGGCCCATCTAGGAGTGTCACTGCAGTGTCACGCAGGATGTCCCTTCCAAAAAACCCTCCCCAAACAGCACATGACGCAAAGAAAAAAAGAGGCGCAATGAGGTAGCTGTGTGAGTAAGATAAGCAACCCTAGTGGCCGACACAAACACCGGGCCCATCTAGGAGTGTCATTGCAGTGTCACGCAGGATGTCCCTTCCAAAAAACCCTCCCCAAACAGCACATGACGCAAAGAAAAAAAGAGGCGCAATGAGGTAGCTGTGTGAGTAAGATAAGCGACCCTAGTGGCCGACACAAACACCGGGCCCATCTAGGAGTGTCACTGCAGTGTCACGCAGGATGTCCCTTCCAAAAAACCCTCCCCAAACAGCACATGACGCAAAGAAAAAAAGAGGCGCAATGAGGTAGCTGTGTGAGTAAGATAAGCGACCCTAGTGGCCGACACAAACACCGGGCCCATCTAGGAGTGTCACTGCAGTGTCACGCAGGATGTCCCTTCCAAAAAACCCTCCCCAAACAGCACATGACGCAAAGAAAAAAAGAGGCGCAATGAGGTAGCTGTGTGAGTAAGATAAGCGACCCTAGTGGCCGACACAAACACCGGGCCCATCTAGGAGTATCACTGCAGTGTCACGCAGGATGTCCCTTCCAAAAAACCCTCCCCAAACAGCACATGACGCAAAGAAAAAAAGAGGCGCAATGAGGTAGCTGTGTGAGTAAGATAAGCGACCCAAGTGGCCGACACAAACACCGGGCCCATCTAGGAGTGTCACTGCAGTGTCACGCAGGATGTCCCTTCCAAAAAACCCTCCCCAAACAGCACATGACGCAAAGAAAAAAAGAGGCGCAATGAGGTAGCTGTGTGAGTAAGATAAGCGACCCTAGTGGCCGACACAAACACCGGGCCCATCTAGGAGTGTCACTGCAGTGTCACGCAGGATGTCCCTTCCAAAAAACCCTCCCCAAACAGCACATGACGCAAAGAAAAAAAGAGGCGCAATGAGGTAGCTGTGTGAGTAAGATAAGCGACCCTAGTGGCCGACACAAACACCGGGCCCATCTAGGAGTGTCACTGCAGTGTCACGCAGGATGTCCCTTCCAAAAAACCCTCCCCAAACAGCACATGACGCAAAGAAAAAAAGAGGCGCAATGAGGTAGCTGTGTGAGTAAGATAAGCGACCCTAGTGGCCGACACAAACACCGGGCCCATCTAGGAGTGGCACTGCAGTGTCACGCAGGATGTCCCTTCCAAAAAACCCTCCCCAAACAGCACATGACGCAAAGAAAAATTAAAGAAAAAAGAGGTGCAAGATGGAATTGTCCTTGGGCCCTCCCACCCACCCTTATGTTGTATAAACAGGACATGCACACTTTAACCAACCCATCATTTCAGTGACAGGGTCTGCCACACGACTGTGACTGAAATGACGGGTTGGTTTGGACCCCCACCAAAAAAGAAGCAATTAATCTCTCCTTGCACAAACTGGCTCTACAGAGGCAAGATGTCCACCTCATCATCATCCTCCGATATATCACCGTGTACATCCCCCTCCTCACAGATTATCAATTCGTCCCCACTGGAATCCACCATCTCAGCTCCCTGTGTACTTTGTGGAGGCAATTGCTGCTGGTCAATGTCTCCACGGAGGAATTGATTATAATTCATTTTAATGAACATCATCTTCTCCACATTTTCTGGATGTAACCTCGTACGCCGATTGCTGACAAGGTGAGCGGCGGCACTAAACACTCTTTCGGAGTACACACTTGTGGGAGGGCAACTTAGGTAGAATAAAGCCAGTTTGTGCAAGGGCCTCCAAATTGCCTCTTTTTCCTGCCAGTATAAGTACGGACTGTGTGACGTGCCTACTTGGATGCGGTCACTCATATAATCCTCCACCATTCTTTCAATGGTGAGAGAATCATATGCAGTGACAGTAGACGACATGTCCGTAATCGTTGTCAGGTCCTTCAGTCCGGACCAGATGTCAGCATCAGCAGTCGCTCCAGACTGCCCTGCATCACCGCCAGCGGGTGGGCTCGGAATTCTGAGCCTTTTCCTCGCACCCCCAGTTGCGGGAGAATGTGAAGGAGGAGATGTTGACAGGTTGCGTTCCGCTTGACTTGACAATTTTCTCACCAGCAGGTCTTTCAACCCCAGCAGACTTGTGTCTGCCGGAAAGAGAGATCCAAGGTAGGCTTTAAATCTAGGATCGAGCACGGTGGCCAAAATGTAGTGCTCTGATTTCAACAGATTGACCACCCGTGAATCCTTGTTAAGCGAATTAAGGGCTCCATCCACAAGTCCCACATGCCTAGCGGAATCGCTCCGTGTTAGCTCCTCCTTCAATGTCTCCAGCTTCTTCTGCAAAAGCCTGATGAGGGGAATGACCTGACTCAGGCTGGCAGTGTCTGAACTGACTTCACGTGTGGCAAGTTCAAAGGGTTGCAGAACCTTGCACAACGTTGAAATCATTCTCCACTGCGCTTGAGACAGGTGCATTCCACCTCCTTTGCCTATGTCGTGGCCAGATGTATAGGCTTGAATGGCCTTTTGCTGCTCCTCCATCCTCTGAAGCATATAGAGGGTTGAATTCCACCTCGTTATCACCTCCTGCTTCAGATGATGGCAGGGCAGGTTCAGGTGTGTTTGGTGGTGCTCCAGTCTTCTGTACGTGGTGCCTGTACGCCGAAAGTGTCCCGCAATTCTTCTGGCCACCGACAGCATCTCTTGCACGCCCCTGTCGTTTTTTAAAAAATTCTGCACCACCAAATTCAAGGTATGTGCAAAACATGGGACGTGCTGGAATTTGCCCATATTTAATGCACACACAATATTGCTGGCGTTGTCCGATGCCACAAATCCACAGGAGAGTCCAATTGGGGTAAGCCATTCCGCGATGATCTTCCTCAGTTGCCGTAAGAGGTTTTCAGCTGTGTGCGTATTCTGGAAACCGGTGATACAAAGCGTAGCCTGCCTAGGAAAGAGTTGTCGTTTGCGAGATGCTGCTACTGGTGCCGCCGCTGCTGTTCTTGCGGCGGGAGTCCATACATCTACCCAGTGGGCTGTCACAGTCATATAGTCCTGACCCTGCCCTGCTCCACTTGTCCACATGTCCGTGGTTAAGTGGACATTGGGTACAGCTGCATTTTTTAGGACACTGGTGACTCTTTTTCTGAGGTCTGTGTACATTTTCGGTATCGCCTGCCTAGAGAAATGGAACCTAGATGGTATTTGGTACCGGGGACACAGTACCTCCAACAAGTCTCTAGTTGGCTCTGCAGTAATGATGGATACTGGAACCACGTTTCTCACCACCCAGGATGCCAAGGCCTCAGTTATCCGCTTTGCAGCAGGATGACTGCTGTGATATTTCATCTTCCTCGCAAAGGACTGTTGGACAGTCAATTGCTTACTGGAAGTAGTACAAGTGGTCTTCCGACTTCCCCTCTGGGATGACCATCGACTCCCAGCAGCAACAACAGCAGCGCCAGCAGCAGTAGGCGTTACACGCAAGGATGCATCGGAGGAATCCCAGGCAGGAGAGGACTCGTCAGAATTGCCAGTGACATGGCCTGCAGGACTATTGGCATTCCTGGGGAAGGAGGAAATTGACACTGAGGGAGTTGGTGGTGGGGTGGTTTGCGTGAGCTTGGTTACAAGAGGAAGGGATTTACTGGTCAGTGGACTGCTTCCGCTGTCACCCAAAGTTTTTGAACTTGTCACTGACTTATTATGAATGCGCTGCAGGTGACGTATAAGGGAGGATGTTCTGAGGTGGTTAACGTCCTTACCCCTACTTATTACAGCTTGACAAAGGCAACACACAGCTTGACAAATGTTGTCCGCATTTCTGGTGAAATACTTCCACACCGAAGAGCTGATTTTTTTGGTATTTTCACCAGGCATGTCAACGGCCCTATTCCTCCCACGGACAACAGGTGTCTCCCCGGGTGCCTGACTTAAACAAACCACCTCACCATCAGAATCCTCCTTGTCAATTTCCTCCCCAGCGCCAGCAACACCCATATCCTCCTCATCCTGGTGTACTTCAACACTGACATTTTCAATCTGACTATCAGGAACTGGACTGCGGGTGCTCCTTCCAGCACTTGCAGGGGGCGTGCAAATGGTGGAAGGCGCATGCTCTTCACGTCCAGTGTTGGGAAGGTCAGGAATCGCAACCGACACAATTGGACTCTCCTTGTGGATTTGGGATTTCGAAGAACGCACAGTTCTTTGCGGTGCTTTTGCCAGCTTGAGTCTTTTCAGTTTTCTAGCGAGAGGCTGAGTGCTTCCATCCTCCTGTGAAGCTGAACCACTAGCCATGAACATAGGCCAGGGCCTCAGCCGTTCCTTGCCACTCCGTGTGGTAAATGGCATATTGGCAAGTTTACGCTTCTCCTCCGACAATTTTATTTTTGGTTTTGGAGTCCTTTTTTTACTGATATTTGGTGTTTTGGATTTGACATGCTCTGTACTATGCCATTGGGCATCGGCCTTGGCAGACGACGTTGCTGGCATTTCATCGTCTCGGCCATGACTAGTGGCAGCAGCTTCAGCACGAGGTGGAAGTGGATCTTAATCTTTCCCTAATTTTGGAACCTCAACATTTTTGTTCTCCATATTTTAATAGGCACAACTAAAAGGCACCTCAGGTAAACAATGGAGATGGATGGATACTAGTATACTTATGGATGGACTGCCGAGTGCCGACACAGAGGTAGCTACAGCCGTGGACTACCGTACTGTGTCTGCTGCTAATATAGACTGGATGATTGATAATGAGATGAAATCAATATATATATATGTATGTATATATAATATCACTAGTACTGCAGCCGGACAGGTAGATAATATATTTATTAGGTAATGATGACTGATGACGGACCTGCTGGACACTGTCAGCTCAGCAGCACCGCAGACTGCTACAGTAAGCTACTATACTATAGTAGTATGTACAAAGAAGAAAGAAAAAAAAACCACGGGTAGGTGGTATACAATTATGGATGGACTGCCGAGTGCCGACACAGAGGTAGCTACAGCCGTGGACTAACGTACTGTGTCTGCTGCTAATATAGACTGGATGATTGATAATGAGATGAAATCAATATATATATGTATGTATATATAATATCACTAGTACTGCAGCCGGACAGGTAGATAATATATTTATTAGGTAATGATGACTGATGACGGACCTGCTGGACACTGTCAGCTCAGCAGCACCGCAGACTGCTACAGTAAGCTACTATACTATAGTAGTATGTACAAAGAAGAAAGAAAAAAAAAACCACGGGTAGGTGGTATACAATTATGGATGGACTGCTGAGTGCCGACACAGAGGTAGCTACAGCCGTGGACTAACGTACTGTGTCTGCTGCTAATATAGACTGGATGATTGATAATGAGATGAAATCAATATATATATGTATGTATATATAATATCACTAGTACTGCAGCCGGACAGGTAGATAATATATTTATTAGGTAATGATGACTGATGACGGACCTGCTGGACACTGTCAGCTCAGCTGCACCGCAGACTGCTACAGTAAGCTACTATACTATAGTAGTATGTACAAAGAAGAAAGAAAAAAAAAAACCACGGGTAGGTGGTATACAATTATGGATGGACTGCCGAGTGCAGACACAGAGGTAGCTACAGCCGTGGACTAACGTACTGTGTCTGCTGCTAATATAGACTGGATGATTGATAATGAGATGAAATCAATATATATATGTATGTATATATAATATCACTAGTACTGCAGCCGGACAGGTAGATAATATATTTATTAGGTAATGATGACTGATGACGGACCTGCTGGACACTGTCAGCTCAGCAGCACCGCAGACTGCTACAGTAAGCTACTATACTATAGTAGTATGTACAAAGAAGAAAGAAAAAAAAAACACGGGTAGGTGGTATACAATTATGGATGGACTGCCGAGTGCCGACACAGAGGTAGCTACAGCCGTGGACTAACGTACTGTGTCCGCTGCTAATATAGACTGGATGATTGATAATGAGATGAAATCTATATATATATGTATGTATATATAATATCACTAGTACTGCAGCCGGACAGGTAGATAATATATTTATTAGGTAATGATGACTGATGACGGACCTGCTGGACACTGTCAGCTCAGCAGCACCGCAGACTGCTACAGTAAGCTACTATACTATAGTAGTATGTACAAAGAAGAAAGAAAAAAAAAACCACGGGTAGGTGGTATACAATTATGGATGGACTGCTGAGTGCCGACACAGAGGTAGCTACAGCCGTGGACTAACGTACTGTGTCTGCTGCTAATATAGACTGGATGATTGATAATGAGATGAAATCAATATATATATGTATGTATATATAATATCACTAGTACTGCAGCCGGACAGGTAGATAATATATTTATTAGGTAATGATGACTGATGACGGACCTGCTGGACACTGTCAGCTCAGCAGCACCGCAGACTGCTACAGTAAGCTACTATACTCTATAGTAGTATGTACAAAGAAGAAAGAAAAAAAAAAACCACGGGTAGGTGGTATACAATTATGGATGGACTGCCGAGTGCCGACACAGAGGTAGCTACAGCCGTGGACTAACGTACTGTGTCTGCTGCTAATATAGAGTCTAGACTGGATGATAAATTATTGATAATGAGATGAAATCAATATAATATCACTAGTACTGCAGCCGGACAAGTACTATATATATTTATTATGTAATGACTGATGACGGACCTGCTGGACACTGTCAGGTCAGCACAGCACCGCAGACTGCTACAGTAAGCTACTATAGTAGTATGTATAAAGAAGAATGAAAAAAAAAAAACCACGGGTAGGTGGTATACAATATTATATATATATATATATTATATACAATTATATATACATATATATATATATTAAACTGGTGGTGATTGATTATTAAACTGGTGGTCACTTCAGGACAGGTCACGTTGCACTTGCAACTTGCAACTAGTACTCCGAGGCCTAAGCAGACAATCACAAAATATATTATTATACTGGTGGTCAGTGTGGTCACAACAATGGCAGTGTGGCACTGACTCTGGCAGCAAAAGTGTGCACTGTACGTTATATGTACTCCTGAGTCCTGCTCTCAGACTCTAACTGCTCCCCACTGTCAGTGTCTCCCCCACAAGTCAGATAATACACTTACAGTCACACTATCTAATCTATAAATATCACTTCAGCAAGTAGTATAGTAGTATACAGTAGTACTCCTCCTAATAATGCTCCCCGAAAATACTGTGTCTCTCTCTTCTCTAAACGGAGAGGACGCCAGCCACGTCCTCTCCCTATGACTCTCAATGCACGTGTGAAAATGGCGGCGACGCGCGGCTCCTTATATAGAATCCGAGTCTCGCGAGAATCCGACAGCGTGATGATGACGTTCGGGCGCGCTCGGATTAGCCGAGCAAGGCGGGAAGATCCGAGCCTGCTCGGACCCGTGTAAAAAAACCTGAAGTTCGGGCGGGTTCGGATTCAGAGGAACCGAACCCGCTCATCTCTAATGATAATGAGATGAAATCAATATATATATATATAATATCACTAGTACTGCAGCCGGACAGGTATATATATTTATTATGTAATGACTGATGACGGACCTGCTGGACACAGTCAGCTCAGCAGCACCGCAGACTGCTACAGTAAGCTACTATAGTAGTATGTATAAAGAAGAAAGAAAAAAAAAAAACACGGGTAGGTGGTATACAATATTATATATATATTATATACAATTATATATATATATATATATATATATTAAACTGGTGGTGACTGGTGGTCAGGTCACTGGTCACACTATCAGCAACTTGCAAGTAGTACTCCTAAGCAGACAATCACAATATATATTATACTGGTGGTCAGTGTGGTCACAATGGCAGTGTGGCACTCTGGCAGCAAGTCCTGCTCTCAGACTCTAACTGCTCCCCACTGCCAGTGTCTCCCCCACAAGTCAGATATACATTATACAGTCACACTATCTATCTATCACTTCAGCAAGTAGTAGTACTCCTCCTAATGTTCCCCAAAATTACTACTGTGTCTCTCTACTGTCTCACTCTCTTCTCTATAAACGGAGAGGACGCCAGCCACGTCCTCTCCCTATGAATCTCAATGCACGCGTGAAAATGGCGGCGACGCGCGGCTCCTTATATAGAATCCGAGTCTCGCGATAGAATCCGAGCCTCGCGAGAATCCGACAGCGGGATGATGACGTTCGGGCGCGCTCGGGTTAACCGAGCAAGGCGGGAAGATCCAAGTCGCTCGGCCCCGTGTAAAAAAACATGAAGTTCGGGCGGGTTCTGATTCCGAGGAACCGAACCCGCTCATCCCTAGCTCCTACCTCTGGATCCTTGTGGCTCCCTCACTTCCAGACATTGAGCCTGCTCTCCTCATACCTGGGGCTGGAGTGGGAATCTAGGCCCCATCTCTCACCTCCTGGACTCCTCACATATGGACAGTGCACAGCTCCAATCTGCACAGGAGGGGTGAGTGTGCTCCTGCAGCACAGTGTCTTGCATGTTTTTCTGCCATACTACTATTCAGCAGCAGTGTGTGATACCTGCACCCCATGTGCTGTTCACATTTAAGCATATTACTACAGAACCACCAGTTTTATTATTTCTGCTGCAGGACACTGGGCTTTAAATAGCCTATTTTCTGGACTGCTGCTATTTGATTAGATGGCTGTTGTGCATGTGCCGTGTGGCGCTTTTTCACAGCTCTCTCTGCTACGCAACCCAACATTCGTGGAGCGCATCTTATATGCTATTGTGTGCTATGGCCCTCTCACGGTCAATAATCCGCTACTTGGTGTTGCTGGAAGGCTCTATACTCCCCAGTGATTGAACCTATTAGCTCCTGGACTTTCCTGTGCCTCCCTCAAGGTTTTGAACCATATGCTGCATGCACTCTTCTATATTCCATGTTCTGCTCCGTGGTCCACTCTCCAGTCTTTTTGAGTAACCATCTGCCCGTGTGATCATGCCCAGCTCTTTCTCTGCTGCCCAGCCCTTTCTCTGCTGGGGGATATGTGTCCAGGTTGGCCCGGAGAGCTCATTGTTCTACTCGCATAACATTTCGTTTGTGACTTTCTGTGTTATCCTATTATCTCATGGTGAAAGGCAAGAAAAACGCCCACGGTGACGGACGGAAATTGCAAGGGGACTCCTGCTTTGATAATGGGCAATTCCTCCTGTCCCTGCAGGGGATACTTTTACGCCCTCTACTCCACGGCTCTCTCCCACCTCAGATTCCTCCTCCCGACCCGGGGAGAACAACGTGGACCTAGACTCTACGCTGGAGATTGGTGAGGTCTCACAGATTCTACAATTACTCCGCTCCATGCCTACAAAACAGGATTTTTAACATTTGGAACGTCGTCTTCGGGAGACAGTCCGTTCTGAGATTGCCACTGTTCAATTGGAAGTGTCCCACATCGGAACCCGCCTATCCTCGCTAGAAAGTTTCTGCTGTGACTCAACCCCAGCTCATAACGCCCTTTGCGCAGTTGTGCTCAGACAGGCGACTGACCTTCACCAACTACAAGAGCGCCTGGAGGATTTAGATAATCGTGGAAAGAGAAACAATTTGAGAAGTAGGGGAGTCTCAGAAGATATTCTGCCATAGGGTCTCATCAACTTCCTTACTAGGGTATTCAATGATCTCTTGGACATAGATCCTACTTCCACAATTGAGTTTGATAGGGCACATGGGGCCCTCAGACCCAGGGGAGCTACATCAGATCAGCCAAGGGACATTGGAGCTAATTCAGTAAGGATCGTAAAGAGTACAAATTAGCAAAAACTGCGACCAATCACAAAATTGCAAAAGCACGTCCAAACGGAAAATCTGCAACACTAATTTAATGTTACAAAAAATGGTGGACTTGTCAAATTAGCAAATTTTGCGATGAGATTTAAAATTCCGCATTTTTTGTGAAAAAACTTACACTTAGTCGCATTTTTTGCGTAAAGGTTTCTGATGTCACAATTTAACATCAGCCACACATAACATTGAGCCAACCATGCCTACTGACAGGATCCGTTGAACAACAAGACGAGCTACTTCCGCTGGTGAATCCACAAACGCAGGCGGAAAAAGGAAAAAAACATACTTTTTTATGTTGAAAGTTCACATACATGACATGTTAATGTTTCTTTGTTATTATTAACATTCCTTATGTTATTGTTTTGTGTGAAAATATTAAAAAAAGTGGTGTCCACCAAATCACAATTATTGTGGTGATGTTATTGAACATACTGTATGTTTCTTTGTCAAGGGTAAAAAAAAAAAAAAAAAAAACACCTTACACATGTATGTGGGTATGATTTTTGAAGATAATAATTGTTTTTTGCTTTAATCAGAACCAAACAAAAAAAAACTTGCTTGTAAATGTTATTGTACATGTTTGTAGGAAAACAAGTGTGTTCTTGACAAACCTGCATTGTTATTAACTTAAATGATTATTAGGTTACTACTAACATATATTTTAGAGTAATACATGTGTTCAATAGTTTAATGCTCCCTTACATGTTGTTAAGTTTTCAATGCAGCTGAAAAAAGTGAATTGTGGTCAGCAGTGTGATCTTCTTCAGCTGGGTGTAATAAAGCAATGATTGCAGTATACATCGAACATTCTACAACTGAGGTCAGCTTGTGCAGATTTTAGGGTTGACCTGTAGTCACTCAGAAACTGCACACTATAAATGTGCGTTCAGTTGCAAAAAATGCGTATGCCCCGCCTATCTAAAATCTGCATATGCCCACAACACGCCCCTGCTCGTAGTTTTTGCGAGTCCAGCCCTTTAGTACGCCCCCTACACGCCTACTTTTCGTAGTGCATACGCAGTTTATGCTACGTCTCAGAAGTTGTATTTTTTGTCTCCGTTTTTGTATTTTTTGTCTCAGATTTTACGTATTGTCACAATTTTTGCGATTTTTGCAGTTTTGCATTCCTTGTTGAATTAGCCCCATTATCTGTCATTTGCATTACTTCTCACAGAAAGAAGACATCCTGCACAAAGTCCGTCGTTTGGATGTAATAAAGGTCGATGAACACTGCATCAAGATCTTCCAAGATTTGTCCTGATCGACTCTTCAAAAGCGTAGGGCACAGCAGCCTCTTACTGCTGAATTGCGGAAGTTGGGGATCAAATATAGGTGGGGATTTATATTCAAAATGCAAGTTTCACACAATGGCAGGTTGCATACTTTCAAGGATTCGACTGATTTGCCCCCTTTCTGTCAAATTCTTCTTATTTCCTTGGTCACCCTCCCGGATTGGCAGGAGCCACTAGTACGTTCCATGCCACCTGAACTTTCCCACCCCAACAATGACTGGCAACACGACGGCACCGTGATAGCTCCTGTGCAGTCTAGTCTGTTTATCATTGTTTTTTGATGTTGTGTGGTGTCTTCGGGTAGCCCAGGAGCTGAAGATGTTGCTTACTGTTGTGTTCCACCTCTCTTCCATGGAATGTTTCACTTGGATTATGCATGACACCGGTCATAACGGTTTTCCCCAACACCGATTTTTCTTAGACTTATTACCAGAGGCGTCACTTACATGTTTGACACCCGGTGCGGCTTCTGGTCAAAAAGGGGCGTGGCTTCGCGGGAGCCGTCTGAAGGGACGTGGCTTTGCGAGATGGGGGTGTAGTTGCGCTGCACATGGGCGTGGCTACGCTTCCCGACCCCCGTTTCCGTGACTAAGGGGGTGCGGGAGGTGCTGGCTGACCCCGGAGACTGCAGTGTCGGCTTCTTCACAGTGACAGAAGTCAGGCACTGCACGTAATGTTACAGTGCAGTACCCGGCTCCTGTCACTGAGCAGGAGCCGACACTTTGGTGACACCCCTCGGTGGTTGACACCCGGGTGCGGGCCGCACCCCCTGCACCCCGGTTGTGACGCCACTGCTTATTACATATGATTACGTTAATCCCTTAGCAACATAAGCATCCTGTAGATTGATGTGCCCTATTGATTCGATCAAATAGGAGGTTCCTGTTATAGTATACTCATTTCCTATGTCACTGATGTTATGTGGTTAGAACAAATGTTTCTGCTGCGGGGTACACTGGGCTCCACAAGGATAGACATAGGGGTGTAGAGTAGGATCTTGATCCGAGGCACCAACAGGCTGAAAAGCTTTGACTGTTCCCAGAATGCATAGCGCCGCCTCCTCTATAACCCTGCCTCCCTGCACAGGAGCTCAGTTTTGTAGTTGGTGCCGCAGATAGCAGGCACATAACAGAGGGGCTGCTCTGGGCAGCCCTAAGAAGATCTTTTTGAGAAGAAAAGTGAAGACTTCAAGGGCTGCAGCAGTGTGTATATGTCTTTTGACATTCACTGCTGCAGCTCCATCTCTCCCCAGTGGCGCTGTACACTCCCGAGCCCTGGTTGCCGGGTAACTACAGCAGGAGGCTCCGGATTTCTTCATGGTCAGGCACACACGACGGGGGCTCTCCGGGATCGCGTGGGCGCGCTTCAGGAGGTGGTGAGTAGGTCCCGCTTGCGGGACCTGTACTTTATCGCGATCCGGCGCGGTCAGTGGGAGGTGGGCCGCGCACGATGGCGGTGGACACTGTGGCAGTACAGGCGATCCCACTAGATCACCAGGGCATGGGTGCAGGTCAGGTTTTCCCTTAAAACCATTTCAACAGTAGCCCACAGTACCCGGTGGTTTTGCCAGCAGGGGGATAAGGCTTAGACCTGGAGCCCCTCCCCCAGCCCCAGGGCGCCATTTTCCGCAAATGTTCCTGCCCTGGAGCTGCATATCTGTCTCTCCCTCACTCCCTGTCAGTGTCTGGGCGCCATTTCTCTCAGCTACACTGGACTGCTTGGGTAAATCCTCCTGTGTAAAGCCGCCTGGTTGTCAGCGCTGTGACTTTACATGACACTTAAGTATTCTACCTGCCTATTAGACAGTGTTAGTTAAGAAAGAGTGCATTTAGTCAGGGTTTTCTAGTACAATTACCCTGTGATATACATCCAGTTCTTACTGTGCAGTGTTATATCTATTGACTACATAGCTATATAAGCTGGTCCAGTGCAGTATTATTGTTAGTAATAACCTCTGCATTGTACAACTGTGGCTATATGTGTGTGCTGAGTGGTTTCCATTTCGTGTCTCTCACTCAACTTGCTATCCCTATATTCTATAACCTGAGGGGGCTTGGTGCGTCAGGTTTTATATTTATATAGGATTTTCACAAGATATACTTTAATATGTATTTCTCTAACGTCCTAGAGGATGCTGGGACTCTGTAAGGACCATGGGGAATAGACGGGCTCCACAGGAGATAGGGCACTTTAAGAAAGCTTTGGATTCTGGGTGTGCACTGGCTCCTCTCTCTATGCCCCTCCTCCAGACCTCAGTTTTACACTGTGCCCAGAGGGAAATGGGTGCACTGCAGGGAGCTCCCCTGAGTTCTCTGCCTAGAAAGCATTTTTGTTTGTTTTTTCTCTATTTTTTACAGGGAGCACTGCTGGCAACAGGCTCCCTGCATCGAGGGACTGAGGAGAGAGGGGCAGACCTACTTAAATGATAGGCTCTGCTTCCTCGGCTACTGGACACCATTAGCTCCAGTGGGGGTGAAAACAGGTTCGTCCTGGGCGTTCACTCGCAGAGCCGCGCCGCCGTTCTCCTCACAGAGCCAGAAGAAAAGAAGTCAGAAGACGTCTCAGGCGGCAGAAGCCTTCAGAGCTTCACTGAGGTAATGCACAGCATTGCAGCTGTGCATCATTGCTCCACACATCTCACACACTCCAGTCACTGTAAGGGTGCAGGGCGCAGGGGGGGTGCCCCGGGCAGCAATATAAACACCTCTCTGGTGGCAAAAGACTATATACATGTACAGGTGGGCACTGTACATGTATATAAAAGAGCCCCCGCCATTTTTTAATAACTTTGAGCGGGACAGAAGCCCGCCGCCGAGGGGGCGGGGCTTCTCCCTCAGCACTCACCAGCGCAATTTTCTCTCCACAGCACCGCTGAGAGGAAGCTCCCCGGACTCTCCCCTGCTTTACACACGGTGAAAGGGGGTTTTGAAGGAGAGGGGGAGGGCACATAATTGGCGTTTTATTACTACACAGCGCTACTGGGGGAAAGCATTCTGTGTTTCTTTCCAGGGGTATAGCGCTGGGGTGTGTGCTGGCATACTCTCTCTCTGTCTCTCCAAAGGGCCTTAAAGGGGATACTGTCTTCAGAAAAAGAGTTTCCCTGTGTGGGTGAAGTGTGTCGCTACGCATGTGTCGACATGTTTGACGAGGAAGGCTCGCTTAATGTGGAGGGGGAGTGCTTGAATGTCAGGTCGCCGTTGGCAACGCCGACACCAGACTGGGTGGATATGCTGAATGTCTTAAATGCAAATGTAAATTTACTGCATAAAAGGTTAGACAAGGCTGAAGCTAGGGATCAGTCAGGTAGCCAGACCATGCCTGTCCCTGTGGCGCCAGGACCTTCGGGGTCTCAAAAGCGCACCATATCCCAGGTCGATGACACAGATACTGACAATGCTAAATTCCTTTGTCGTATAAACAACCCTTTATGAAGTCTAAGAACACTGTACGCTGCTTACTTAAGAAGTACCGTTAGGGTACGCTATTTGCGTAACGATCGCTCAGCCGTAGGCGAGACGCTCAAGCGTCACGTTCGCTCACGGCCCAGTGATCACAGGACAACACGTTATTGGTTATGACTAGAGTAATGATTCGCTATGGCGTAGCGGACGCTCGAGACCACGAGGAGATCACCAGCGGCGCAGACGCTCACAACGCTATACCTTTATGTCTAAGCCTTATACCAATGAAATGCACAGAATACCTTAATGTGAGTACAGGGTGTAAGTGCAACCTTGTGTAACCTGACTAACTACAAAGCTGCTTGAGCGTCACCGACGCTCAAGTGAACACTTAACACTATAGAAAATACACAGATACTGGTTTAGGGTCCAAAGCCTATTAACTGTATTATATCTAATATACTTGTAAAAGGGGATAACAGTACAAATGATACACTACAATATAACAGAGACTTCCTAACCAAAATACAATACTATCTAATACAATACAATACTAGTCTAGGGGAGATGTGAGAGAAAAGAGAAAGGAGAGAGAGAGAGAGAGAAATGGAGAGAGATGAGAGAAATTGGCTCACAGTAAGACAATGATTACGGAGAGAAACTTACGCACAAGGTAAACGATCGCATGCGCCTGGACATCCAGCACCCGATTTTCAGCAATGAGAACCGTTGAAGAGTGAGAGCTGGATGTGGTCGGCCTGCCTATTTATGCCCCACACACAATGCAATCCTACAGTCCCTACAATCCCATTGTCCATTGGACGTCGGAATTCGGCCCTGCATCATAACAAAAGGTCATAGGTTGATTCATACAGGTGGGCTGTGACGATTTCAAACAGCTCAGGTGGGTGGGGAACTAGGTTTCCCGCCGCATACCTGAGTATGAGTAAATAGTAGAAATGGACATAAACTTCTTATGTCCATAACTATCCGCACGAGCGACTAATACGCTCCAAACCAACACCGGAATATTGCTATTTAAATACTCTTCCGATGGGTACCAAACACTGCTGCATGACTCCTGTTAGACCCTTCCTACAATACAAAGAGGGATTCCTCAGCTCAGGGACATTCTATATTAACCAAACTTTCAGAAACTATCAAAGGGATCATGATCTACAAACTACATTAATTGTGAAAATATGTAACGAATGAGTCGCACGCTACGACTACATAAACTCTACCGTAAATACGCATACCGTGCGCCCGCGGGTGCACGCTATTGCGGGTATGCGCCTTCACGGGAGAGCGTACGCATGCGCAGCGCAGACCAGTGTGCGGTGCAAATATGGCAACGTGCATAGAGACATTTTTCTGACTTTGACAGTCCACCCTTTGGCAGTCAATAATAACTGCCACCTTCTAAAACATTTAAAAAAAGGAGAAAAATGTAAGTCAGGGGTTAATTGATTTCCATGGTGGGGTAAGGAAGGAGAGAGGAGTAGGTGTGAAGAGGGTATGACCTAGTGAGATAGCAGAAGCATGTGTGTATGAGTCCATGTTTGGAGGGTCATGTATCATCGTGCCGTACGTGTGGTAAATCAAGCTTCGAGGTATTGCGAAGTATACATTTGAATTCCTTCTTATCCCGTACTAAGGGCCTGTGGATGGGCTGTCAAACTTTACCGAGCTCATTTCGGCTTTCAGTTGTAACAAAATGGGGATGCACATTTTAGTTGATGATACATGAATGGGGGAGGTATGTGGTTGCTGATATCTGTGCCTGTATTCTCTATCGTCTATGTGTGTCATTACCTGAGGGTTGTAGAGATGAAGATAAAGAACACTTATGGAAAATGCAATGATATTCTATGTCAGGGAAATGTACATCTGTCGTTGAAGTTGTGTTCGGTATCTGTTGAGAGTCGTCTTCTTTGCGCTGTATTGCTCCTTGGGCATGAGCAAATAGCTTTGTCAGTGCCATCAGATTTACAAAAAATGTTGGGCTAGCGTGAGTTTAAAAATACTAGGGAAACTGGGGATCCATGGCAAAGTTCATCAAGTGTCCATATCATAGGTTGTCAAAACTTCATGTTTGGTGCTTGTCTGTTGTCTGTATAGCGTCTCGTCAACTTCCTCGTCCAAGGGGGTCTTTGTATCTTGGAGAAAAGCAGAAAAACAGGTGAAAGAAACGGACCGTATAATCGCATTTTCATCACATTCTGGTTTCTATCATTGGGTCATAAATCAAATCCAGGTTAATTACGGTTTCCTCACTCCTCAAGCTCATCACTTTTGTACTTTGTTTGCACCTCATTAAAGCCTGCCCGCATCTAAATATCAATCCAATCGATATAACGACACCCAAGATACATAGTAGAAACTTTCCAACATCCATTATGACTCCTTGAGCCCAGTCTCCCAAACCGGAGAACCAATTTCGCGGGTTCAACCATGACACCCAACCAGTCAGCTCATTACCTACAGCAGCAAGGGTGAGATTGTGTTTCCGACGAAATTCCCACTTCAATTGGAGAATATCGTCCATCTTTTGGTCTATGACCTCTACCGGATCCTCGGTGCTATTGGTGATATACGTGCAACACTTTATGCCGTACTGTGTTGCCAATGTAACACAATATCCGCCTGTTACTGCTGTAAGATAATTAAGAACCATCCTATGCTGAACTAGTTCTGTTTTGTAAGCTTGAAGTTCTCTTCCAGTGTATCTAAACGTGTCATCATACATTTCGGTGATATTATCTAACAAATTGGCGAGTGCGGAAATGTATCTATAATTCATCACTCCTCGAGCGGTGCGAGTGAAATCTAACGCTACCAGAACCTGAATCCCGGTGGATTCATGGATAAGATCAGAGGCCGGATGCTCTAACCTTTCTGACAGTTGTCTTTTAACTCGGTGCTCGTAATGAGTGTGAGTATAAGGAGCTTGGGCACCACGGTGTATGTCCTTCATTTTGTCATGTGTAACAGTCATCACTTCAGGCAATACTTTTCCAATATAACACAATCCTTCAGAGTTTGGGGCAAGCCACTTGTACGCCTTTCTCCCGCATATGAAATATGCATCATCGGGGAGAACATATGGGACGGAGAAGGACATTACCATGTTACAAACCTTCCAGGTGAAATCTCCTGACCCTAATTCTTCCATCTGCTTAATGCACGTATCAGTTTGTACGATATGTGCACAGTATCCTGGTGATACCTCTCCAACTCTAGTAATCCTATTTCCTAAGGTATATCGATACCGGAAAGATTTTCCTCTACTGGCTATGTGGCGTACAAGCTCTGTATCTGTAGGCATTCTATCTGCTCTGTGTGAAAAGGTCATGGTTAAATTGCTCCACGACACTTCCCAATTTCCCGGTTTTCTGGGATTGGAGATGTTGAAACATAAGAGGGACCTATCCACATGGTATTGGTGGAGCTTCAAACTAGGAGGGCTGGAGATATTAAACCTCCGGTCCACCGGTCTCCCACCCCTTAGCTCAAGTACCTCCCCTAACGTTAAAGGAAATGGTACTAGCCCTGATTTGCTATGACCCTGAGGTACTTGAGAGCATACCCAACAATCTGTTTTATTTAACACGTTACCCACTAAGGAGTGATGGTCACTCAATGGATGCTGGTCCATATGGATATTAAGACTGGATTGGCATTTCTTTATGCATCCATCTTCAACCATTGTCACAGAGCCTACAGATACAGTTTTTCTTTTTGAACTAACAATCCTTCAAAGAAAATGTTTACAGATAACATGGTTGTTAGATCGTGCCCGGTACTCGCCTTTGCTTGGTGATTGGGTTGCTATTGGAAATTTACACCTCCGTCTCAGTCATCAGGACCTTTCTGGATCCTTTCTCGACCTCACTGGTACTCTCACCGAAACAGACTGCTCTGGTCAACATCATGGTTAACGGGAAAATCCATATCACAGTCTCTTGGGGCAAGTCCATCTTACAGGAGGAGAAAAGAAGAAATTTGTAAAGGGGGTATAAGAAATCAGTTTGAGGGGGAGAGAACTTGTTACGATAATAAGTTCTCTCGTCTTGTTGTTCTTCTTGTTCTGCTGTCCTCTCAAAGGTGCTGTCTCTCAGTCTTCCAAACGAACATTCTGGTGATGCAATATTCCTTCCCAACCGACGATCTTTCTGTAAGGAGCAAAAATCTGGCATTACCATTGGTCCAACTGAGGGGTGACATAGCATCTTTAAACCATGGAAACATGAGTGGGAAGAGAGAGACAACAAAAAAAAAACAAAAGAGATAGAGAACAATTCATGTGCATATATACATTACATAACTCGACAATAACCATCAATAAGAAAAGAGAAACAAAGCATTTTTAAACATTGTCAACATTAAGAAAACATTGTTAGCATTAGAAAAACATTGTCAGACTTATTAGGCTGTCATATCTATGTGTCTAATGGTCTCCTTGAGCAGTCCCTCCCCACCAGCACTTGCATTACTCCACTGTCTGTATCTGGCCAGAAATACATTGTGGCGGAGGTCATGCTGGGGTTTGGTAGACTTCTGCAAGGACCAAGTGGATATGCAATGTGTGAATTCTTACCGCTACTAGTCAGAGATGGGGATAGAGAGAGAGAGAGAAAAAAAAACATTTCACTGATACATTTACAACGTTTCACCTGGTCATTCCTGTGTCTTTCAGTGAATGACCTCCCAATTTATTAACCGTTACCTCAGGCTTACCATCCGTCGTATGATCACCTTTCTTGACTACCTATCATGGGTGTGGCTCAAAATTCCTCCTATCTGATCTCTGATTATAATGGTGTGTGTTGTAATTTTGCTCATTTCTTGGTCTAGGGGGTCTAACTTTATGTGGGTTATTACAGTTGTTGGCATAATGCCCTTCTCTTCTACAATGGTAACAGATCCTTGGCTTTCTCCGAGTGTCAGTGAACTGGGGTCTTGGCTGGTTTGATGCCTCCTCAAACGCTCGGATGCTCATCATCATCAACCGTTTCCCCTGTTCTTCCCTGATTCCTTGGATTTCATGATTATGGTGTTGTCTTTCTCTTGATCTACAATCTCTTGCAAAGTGTCCCTTTTTATGACAATTGTAACAGACTTCCATATCTGGATTTCTCGCAGGGGTGTGGGGCTTTTGTTGGGGTGGTCTTGTGGTTAGGGCCTGTATATTTGCTGCCATTAACTTATCTCTTAGTGACTCTCTGTATCTGGCGATATTCTGATCATGATTAATGACGACCTCTCTTAGTGCGGTCACCGAGATATCTCTCCAGTTTGGGTTGGTGGTCTGTACCTTTGTTTTTAATTCATCCTTTAAACCATTCATTAATACCTTAACCGCTATTCCTTTATGTTGTGCATTTGTCTTGATGTCTGCGATCCCAGTGTTTCTAGCCATTATTTGCAGTGCTCGATTGAAATAATTAGAAACATTTTCCCTTTCGTTTTGCCTTATGGAGAAAATGTCATTCCACTTGACAGCGGCTGGGAAATATATTCCTAACTGTCGGTTAATCTGCCTAATACATTCCTGATTGTGTTCCTCCATACAAGGTACCTCCGTGTCTAGTTTACAATCAGCAATGAATTTTGCAGGGTCAACACTGGAGGGCAAACATGCCCTCAGCACTGTCCGCCACTCTTGGTTGGTGGGTCCTGTGGCGTTTCCTAGTTCTTTAATAAACCTTTGACATTTGGCTAGATTTTTCCTAGGATCAGGAAATTCAGACATAATCGATCTCAATTCGGTCCGGGACCAGAGACAGTGCATTGCACTGTCCTTGACGGGAATGATTCCCTGATCGTCAGTCTTCCCATTGGGGACTGAGATCACCCTGGCCAGATCGAACTCAGTTACATCATCTTGTGTTGGTCTTACATTTTGGGGTACATCTGTTTGTGCGTGATATGAAACATTGTACGTACCTGTGGACACGACCTCACCTGACCCTTCGTTAGGGGGTTTGATTATTGCCTTTACCAATTTGGTCGCGTCCACCTGGATGGCTTTTGTGATGGTTGCTGGAAGAGGTGCTGACATCGTTCTGGGCTCACTTTCTTGTTTGTATTCCTGAGGGAAGTTTGACATGGGGTGCAACTTGCATAGGTTAATAGTTGTACATTCAACAGTATTACAATAATCATTGTTACATTTATTACACTTATTCTTATAATCTATATTACAGTTGCTAAGAGCGTTTTTATTGTTCCACCTTGTGCTTTTCTCCGCAACCACAATCCTCCCTGCTGCCATATCTCTCCCCTCAAGATAAGAGTCAGAAAAGTCAATTGAATCTCTTTGTAATTCACCTTCCTGTTGCCATAACTGCAAATAATCATAATGTTTACTTCGTCTCTTTGTTGGTTCAATGAGACATATCCTCCTCCTTAAATTTTGTAACACTTTTGGGCTAAAGCTGCCTATATTTGGGAACTTCTCCCCATCATGTACAGTCATTCTCTCCCATTCATCACATAAAACTTCAGCGTGATTTCCATATTTCTCACACATCACATATCGTGCCGACCCGACTGGCCGGTTCCCTAAATCAACCCGAACCGAGGTTGATCGCCCCCTACCTGAACAACTGGCCCCCATAATCTGCAGGTGTTGCTTACTACTCCTTTGATCTTTATATCAAGGTTTTCAGCGAACCCTTACAAACAAACCAAGATGTCCTGGGCAGGCTGGCGGTGGTGGTTTACCAAGTACCCCACTCACTTCTCGCCCACGTTGGCCAGTACTGCAATCACTGTAACCAGAGCTGCTGTACCCAACTCAGGGCCCCTGTGAACCTGTGTTTACTGGAACATATGAGGGTTACCCGCAGGACACTTACTCTTTCCAGTAAAGGTGGGGTTGTTAGATAGTTCCTGAGTGACCAGCGAACTTCCCTTTAAAAATAAAAAATTACACAAATCACGTCAGAATGTACAAATAGCGTTTGTGACCACTTTACTCTAATGGTATTAGGTCAGATTACTAACTACTGCACACAATTACGTGCGGTCCAATCGTTCAGTACATAAGCACTACCTGTTATGTACTGAGAGATTAATGGAATCGATGTTTCCGGCCGCGATTCCTTCAGCATGAGCTTGTATGGCCTATATGGGTTCTGCACCAACACCCCAGGCGTTGTGCCTCTTGTACCTTTATAGCGGACCTCTTTGTCTATTTTACCTGTTACCTTATGACCTCCTGGTCTGTTATGTTAATGACCTCCTGGTCTGTTGCCTTATGACCTCCTGGTCTGTTACCTTATGGTCCGCTATACTCTAATGCTCAAATATTTATTTAACCAGGGATG
This sequence comes from Pseudophryne corroboree, assembly GCF_028390025.1. Lineage (NCBI taxonomy): Eukaryota > Metazoa > Chordata > Amphibia > Anura > Myobatrachidae > Pseudophryne > Pseudophryne corroboree. The sequence continues at coordinate 925,518,448 of NC_086445.1, forward strand.
CCTCCCTAGCCACCGTATATGTCACTTACACGTGTGTCCCTTGACGAGTACCCGACTTTCCTTTTGGTTCAACCTCTAAGTTATATAAACTTATGTGATAAAAACACACTCACTCAACACATGTACACTTTGTTTCTATATATCTATTTATGCGCAGAAATTTTTCTTCAGCCCAGCAGTGTTACCAATTTGGAGCAGGATCTGTTAAACTAAACTTCAGATTTTTCCAAAAATAGATTTGCGTTATTTACCGCGTCGCGTTATCTACCGCTGTGCGTTAATTATCGCTTTGCGCTAAAATCCAACTTTTCGTGACTTGAGCTACGTGGGCGTAACCGGACGCTACGTTGCGTAACGTACGCTGCGTGCGTCTGCCTTTGGATTGCGTACGCAAGTCTTTTGTTAGGGACACGTGTACGCAAAACAAAGATCCACCGTAACACAATTTCTATTTTTATCAATGTAGATGATCCCTGATCATCTACCGCACACCACACTGACTGCCTTATCTCCCAGACAAGCCGTGTGTTGGTCTATATTTTAACTATCACCTCTACTATGAAATAACAGCAAATCTCTTTTAGCACTTTCTATCAACTATAAAAATTGGCAAACAGGAATAGTGATATACGAAATTGAAAAAGAAATGCAGATATATATGTATGCGTGCGTGTATACGCAAGACAGAAGAGAAATAAAACAGTTTTAAAAGACACAAGCGTTTTGTTCTTACTTCCGGTTCCCGGATTCCTTCAGCACTCTTTATCTAAGCGAAGCAGACGCTTATCCCGTCAGCACTGCGAGACAACCTCCCACCCTTTGCTGGGGGGATAATGTCTGCTGATCTACCTAGTGCAGATATGAGAAGGATAGGACGAGTCCCCAATTGACAATGCTAAATTCCTTTGTCGTATAAACAACCCTTTATGAAGTCTAAGAACACTGTACGCTGCTTACTTAAGAAGTACCGTAAGGGTACGCTATTTGCGTAACGATCGCTCAGCCGTAGGCGAGACGCTCAAGCGTCACGTTCGCTCACGGCCCAGTGATCACAGGACAACACGTTATTGGTTATGACTAGAGTAATGATTCGCTATGGCGTAGCGGACGCTCGAGACCACGAGGAGATCACCAGCGGCGCAGACGCTCACAACGCTATACCTTTATGTCTAAGCCTTATACCAATGAAATGCACAGAATACCTTAATGTGAGTACAGGGTGTAAGTGCAACCTTGTGTAACCTGACTAACTACAAAGCTGCTTGAGCGTCACCGACGCTCAAGTGAACACTTAACACTATAGAAAATACACAGATACTGGTTTAGGGTCCAAAGCCTATTAACTGTATTATATCTAATATACTTGTAAAAGGGGATAACAGTACAAATGATACACTACAATATAACAGAGACTTCCTAACCAAAATACAATACTATCTAATACAATACAATACTAGTCTAGGGGAGATGTGAGAGAAAAGAGAAAGGAGAGAGAGAGAGAGAGAAATGGAGAGAGATGAGAGAAATTGGCTCACAGTAAGACAATGATTACGGAGAGAAACTTACGCACAAGGTAAACGATCGCATGCGCCTGGACATCCAGCACCCGATTTTCAGCAATGAGAACCGTTGAAGAGTGAGAGCTGGATGTGGTCGGCCTGCCTATTTATGCCCCACACACAATGCAATCCTACAGTCCCTACAATCCCATTGTCCATTGGACGTCGGAATTCGGCCCTGCATCATAACAAAAGGTCATAGGTTGATTCATACAGGTGGGCTGTGACGATTTCAAACAGCTCAGGTGGGTGGGGAACTAGGTTTCCCGCCGCATACCTGAGTATGAGTAAATAGTAGAAATGGACATAAACTTCTTATGTCCATAACTATCCGCACGAGCGACTAATACGCTCCAAACCAACACCGGAATATTGCTATTTAAATACTCTTCCGATGGGTACCAAACACTGCTGCATGACTCCTGTTAGACCCTTCCTACAATACAAAGAGGGATTCCTCAGCTCAGGGACATTCTATATTAACCAAACTTTCAGAAACTATCAAAGGGATCATGATCTACAAACTACATTAATTGTGAAAATATGTAACGAATGAGTCGCACGCTACGACTACATAAACTCTACCGTAAATACGCATACCGTGCGCCCGCGGGTGCACGCTATTGCGGGTATGCGCCTTCACGGGAGAGCGTACGCATGCGCAGCGCAGACCAGTGTGCGGTGCAAATATGGCAACGTGCATAGAGACATTTTTCTGACTTTGACAATACCGACACAGATACTGACTCTAGTGTCGACTATGAAGATGCAAAATTACAGCCGAAGGTGGCAAAGGGTATTCGTTACATGATTATTGCCATTAAAGAGGTTTTGCATATCACTGAGGAACCCCCTGTCCCTGACACGAGGGTACACATGTATAAAGGGAAAAAGCCTGAGGTCACTTTTCCGTCCTCATTTGAGCTAAGCGAATTGTGCGAAAAGGCTTGGGAATCTCCAGATAGGAGACTACAAGTTCCCAAAAGGATTCTTATGGCGTATCCCTTTCCACAAAAGGATAGGATACGATGGGAATCTTCGCCTAAAGTAGACAAGGCGCTGACACGCTTATCCAAGAAGGTGGCACTACCTTCTCAGGATACAGCTTCCCTCAAGGATCCTGCTGATCGCAAGCAGGAAATTACCATGAAGCACATTTACACACATTCGGGTACTATTTAGAGATGTGCACCGGAAATTTTTCGGGTTTTGGTTTTGGGTTCGGTTCCGCGGCTGAGTTTTGGGTTCGAACGCGTTTTGGCAAAACCTCACCGAATTTTTTTTGTCGGATTCGGGTGTGTTTTGGATTCGGGTGTTTTTTTCAAAAAACCATAAAAAACAGCTTAAATCATAGAATTTGGGGGTCATTTTGATCCCAAAGTATTATTAACCTCAATAACCATAATTTCCACTCATTTTCAGTCTATTCTGAACACCTCACACCTCACACCTCACAATATTATTTTTAGTCCTAAAATTTGCACCGAGGTCGCTGGATGACTAAGCTCAGCGACCCAAGTGGCCGACACAAACACCTGGCCCATCTAGGAGTGGCACTGCAGTGTCACGCAGGATGGCCCTTCCAAAAAACACTCCCCAAACAGCACATGACGCAAAGAAAAAAAGAGGCGCAATGAGGTAGCTGTGTGACTAAGCTCAGCGACCCAAGTGGCCGACACAAACACCTGGCCCATCTAGGAGTGGCACTGCAGTGTCAGGCAGGATGGCCCTTCCAAAAAATACTCCCCAAACAGCACATGACGCAAAGAAGAAAAAAAAGAGGCGCAATGAGGTAGCTGTGTGACTAAGCTCAGCGACCCTAGTGGCCGACACAAACACCTGGCCCATCTAGGAGTGGAACTGCAGTGTCAGGCAGGATGGCCCTTCCAAAAAACACTCCCCAAACAGCACATGACGCAAAGAAAAAAAGAGGCGCAATGAGGTAGCTGTGTGAGTAAGCTCAGCGACCCTAGTGGCCGACACAAACACCTGGCCCATCTAGGAGTGCCACTGCAGTGTCACGCAGGATGGCCCTTCCAAAAAACACTCCCCAAACAGCACATGACGCAAAGAAAAAAAGAGGCGCAATGAGGTAGCTGTGTGAGTAAGCTAAGCGACCCTAGTGGCCGACACAAACACCTGGCCCATCTAGGAGTGTCACTGCAGTGTCACGCAGGATGGCCCTTCAAAAAAACACTCCCCAAACAGCACATGACGCAAAGAAAAAAAGAGGCGCAATAAGGTAGCTGTGTGACTAAGCTCAGCGACCCAAGTGGCCGACACAAACACCTGGCCCATCTAGGAGTGGCACTGCAGTGTCAGGCAGGATGGCCCTTCCAAAAAATACTCCCCAAACAGCACATGACGCAAAGAAAAAAAGAGGCGCAATGAGGTAGCTGTGTGAGTAAGCTAAGCGACCCTAGTGGCCGACACAAACACCTGGCCCATCTAGGAGTGGCACTGCAGTGTCACGCAGGATGGCCCTTCAAAAAAACACTCCCCAAGCAGCACATGACGCAAAGAAAAAAAGAGGCGCAATGAGGTAGCTGTGTGACTAAGCTCAGCGACCCAAGTGGTCGACACAAACACCTGGCCCATCTAGGAGTGGCACTGCAGTGTCAGGCAGGATGGCCCTTCCAAAAAATACTCCCCAAACAGCACATGACGCAAAGAAAAAAAGAGGCGCAATGAGGTAGCTGTGTGAGTAAGCTAAGCGACCCTAGTGGCCGACACAAACACCTGGCCCATCTAGGAGTGGCACTGCAGTGTCACGCAGGCTGGCCCTTCCAAAAAACACTCCCCAAACAGCACATGACGCAAAGAAAAATGAAAGAAAAAAGAGGTGCAAGATGGAATTGTCCTTGGGCCCTCCCACCCACCCTTATGTTGTATAAACAGGACATGCACACTTTAACCAACCCATCATTTCAGTGACAGGGTCTGCCACACGACTGTGACTGAAATGACGGGTTGGTTTGGACCCCCACCAAAAAAGAAGCAATTAATCTCTCCTTGCACAAACTGGCTCTACAGAGGCAAGATGTCCACCTCATCATCATCCTCCGATTCATCACCGTGTACATCCCCCTCCTCACAGATTATCAATTCGTCCCCACTGGAATCCACCATCACAGCTCCCTGTGTACTTTGTGGAGGCAATTGCTGCTGGTGAATGTCTCCATGGAGGAATTGATTATAATTCATTTTAATGAACATCATCTTCTCCACATTTTCTGGAAGTAATCTCGTACGCCGATTGCTGACAAGGTGAGCGGCGGCACTAAACACTCTTTCGGAGTACACACTTGTGGGAGGGCAACTTAGGTAGAATAAAGCCAGTTTGTGCAAGGGCCTCCAAATTGCCTCTTTTTCCTGCCAGTATACGTACGGACTGTCTGACGTGCCTACTTGGATGCGGTCACTCATATAATCCTCCACCATTCTTTCAATGGGGAGAGAATCATATGCAGTGACAGTAGACGACATGTCCGTAATCTTTGGCAGGTCCTTCAGTCCGGACCAAATGTCAGCATCAGCAGTCACTCCAGACTGCCCTGCATCACCGCCAGCGGGTGGGCTCGGAATTCTGAGCCTTTTCCTCGCACCCCCAGTTGCGGGAGAATGTGAAGGAGGAGATGTTGACAGGTCGCGTTCCGCTTGACTTGACAATTTTCTCACCAGCAGTTCTTTGAACCCCTGCAGACTTGTGTCTGCCGGAAAGAGAGATCCAAGGTAGGTTTTAAATCTAGGATCGAGCACGGTGGCCAAAATGTAGTGCTCTGATTTCAACAGATTGACCACCCGTGAATCCTTGTTAAGCGAATTAAGGGCTCCATCCACAAGTCCCACATGCCTAGCGGAATCGCTCTGTGTTAGCTCCTCCTTCAATGTCTCCAGCTTCTTCTGCAAAAGCCTGATGAGGGGAATGACCTGACTCAGGCTGGCAGTGTCTGAACTGACTTCACGTGTGGCAAGTTCAAAAGGTTGCAGAACCTTGCACAACGTTGAAATCATTTTCCACTGCGCTTGAGACAGGTGCATTCCACCTCCTATATCGTGCTCAGTTGTATAGGCTTGAATGGCCTTTTGCTGCTCCTCCAACCTCTGAAGCATATAGAGGGTTGAATTCCACCTCGTTACCACTTCTTGCTTCAGATGATGGCAGGGCAGGTTCAGGCGTTTTTGGTGTTGCTCCAGTCTTCTGTACGTGGTGCCTGTACGCCGAAAGTATCCCGCAATTCTTCTGGCTACCGACAGCATCTCTTGCACGCTCCTCTCGTTTTTTAAATAATTCTGCACCACCAAATTCAAGGTATGTGCAAAACATGGGACGTGCTGGAATTTGCCCATATTTAATGCACACACAATATTGCTGGCATTGTCCGATGCCACAAATCCACAGGAGAGTCCAATTGGGGTAAGCCATTCTGCGATGATCTTCCTCAGTTGCCGTAAGAGGTTTTTAGCTGTGTGCGTATTCTGGAAAGCGGTGATACAAAGCGTAGCCTGCCTAGGAAAGAGTTGGCGTTTGCGAGATGCTGCTACTGGTGCCGCCGCTGCTGTTCTTGCGGCGGGAGTCCATCTACCCAGTGGGCTGTCACTGTCATATAGTCCTGAGTCTGCCCTGCTCCACTTGTCCACATGTCCGTGGTTAAGTGGACATTGGGTACAACTGCATTTTTTAGGACACTGGTGAGTCTTTTTCTTAGGTCTGTGTACATTTTCGGTATCGCCTGCCTAGTGAAATGGAACCTAGATGGTATTTGGTACCGGGGACCCAGTACCTCAAACAAGTCTATAGTTGGCTCTGCAGTAATGATGGATACCGGAACCACGTTTCTCACCGCCCAGGATGCCAAGGCCTCAGTTATCCGCTTTGCAGCAGGATGACTGCTGTGATATTTCATCTTCCTCGCAAAGGACTGTTGGACAGTCAATTGCTTGGTGGAAGTAGTAAAAGTGGTCTTACGACTTCCCCTCTGGGATGACCATCGACTCCCAGCAGCAACAACAGCAGCGCCAGCAGCAGTAGGCGTTACACGCAAGGATGCATCGGAGGAATCCCAGGCAGGAGAGGACTCGTCAGAATTGCCAGTGACATGGCCTGCAGGACTATTGGCATTCCTGGGGAAGGAGGAAATTGACACTGAGGGAGTTGGTGGGGTGGTTTGCGTGAGCTTGGTTACAAGAGGAAGGGATTTACTGGTCAGTGGACTGCTTCCGCTGTCGCCCAAAGTTTTTGAACTTGTCACTGACTTATGATGAATGCGCTGCAGGTGACGTATAAGGGAGGATGTTCCGAGGTGGTTAACGTCCTTACCCCTACTTATTACAGCTTGACAAAGGCAACACACGGCTTGACAAATGTTGTCCGCATTTCTGTTGAAATACTTCCACACCGAAGAGCTGATTTTTTTGGTATTTTCACCAGGCATGTCAATGGCCATATTCCTCCCACGGACAACAGGTGTCTCCCCGGGTGCCTGACTTAAACAAACCACCTCACCATCAGAATCCTCCTGGTCAATTTCCTCCCCAGCACCAGCAACACCCATATCCTCCTCATCCTGGTGTACTTCAACACTGACATCTTCAATCTGACTATCAGGAACTGGACTGCGGGTGCTCCTTCCAGCACTTGCAGGGGGCGTGCAAATGGTGGAAGGCGCATGCTCTTCACGTCCAGTGTTGGGAAGGTCAGGCATCGCAACCGACACAATTGGACTCTCCTTGTGGATTTGTGATTTCGAAGAACGCACAGTTCTTTGCTGTGCTTTTGCCAGCTTAAGTCTTTTCATTTTTCTAGCGAGAGGCTGAGTGCTTCCATCCTCATGTGAAGCTGAACCACTAGCCATGAACATAGGCCAGGGCCTCAGCCGTTCCTTGCCACTCCGTGTGGTAAATGGCATATTGGCAAGTTTACGCTTCTCCTCCGACGATTTTATTTTAGATTTTTGAGTCCTTTTTTTACTGATATTTGGTGTTTTGGATTTTACATGCTCTGTACTATGACATTGGGCATCGGCCTTGGCAGACGACGTTGATGGCATTTCATCGTCTCGGCCATGACTAGTGGCAGCAGCTTCAGCACGAGGTGGAAGTCGATCTTGATCTTTCCCTATTTTTGGAACCTCAACATTTTTGTTCTCCATATTTTAATAGGCACAACTAAAAGGCACCTCAGGTAAACAATGGAGATGGATGGATACTAGTATACTTATGGATGACGAGTGACTGCCGACACAGAGGTAGCTACAGCCGTGGATTACCGTACTGCGTCTGCTAGTATAGACTGGATGATAATGATATAAAAAATATATATATATATCACTACTGCAGGACAGGTATATATAATATAATGACGGACCTGCTGGACACTGTCAGCAGCAGACTCCTAAACTACTAGTATGAAGAAGATAGAAAAAAAAAAACCACCACAGGTAGGTATACAATTATGGACGAGCACTGCCGACACAGAGGTAGCTACAGCCGTGGACTACCGTACTGCGTCTGCTAGTATAGACTGGATGATAATGATATAAAATATATATATATATATCACTACTGCAGGACAGGTATATATTATATAATGACGGACCTGCTGGACACTGTCAGCAGCAGACTCCTAAACTACTAGTATGAAGAAGATATAAAAAAAAAAACCCACCACAGGTAGGTATACAATTATGGACGAGCACTGCCGACACAGAGGTAGCTACAGCCGTGGACTACCGTACTGCGTCTGCTAGTATAGACTGGATGATAATGATATAAAAAATATATATATATCACTACTGCAGGTACATATTATAATATAATGAATGACGGACCTGCTGGACACTGTCTGTCAGCAGAATGCGTTTATAGAATAAAAAAAAAAAACACCACACGAGTGTTTAACTTTTTCAGGCAGACAATAGTAGCAAAGCACCAGGATAAACCATGCTGCACTGCAGGTGGGGCAGGTGTAAAATGTGCAGAGAGATGTAGATATGAGAGGGGCATTCCCAAACTGAAATCTAAATTGCAGTGTAAAACAAAGCTGTCCAGCATTTGTGGGCTACATGCAAAAGCAGCCAGTATTTATATACTGGTGGTCACTGGTCAGTCACACTGGCAGCAAAAGTGTGCACTGTTATGTACTCCTGCTATAACTGCTCCCCGTCCCTAGTCTCCCCCACAATTAAGCTGTGTGAGCAGTGAGCACTCAGCACAGTCAGATATACATAGATGATATTATCATGCAGCACACTGAGGCTGAGCACAGATATGGTATGTGACTGTGTATCGTTTTTTTTCAGGCAGAGAACGGATTTTAAATAATAAATAAAACTGGTGGTCACTAGTATAACTATCAGCAAAACTCTGCACTCTCTGAGTACTCCTAATGCTCCCCAAAATTACTAAAATTAAATTACTAAATCAAGTGTCTCACTCTCTATCTAAACGGAGAGAACGCCAGCCACGTCCTCTCTCTATCAATCTCAATGCACGTGTGAAAATGGCGGCGACGCGCGGCTCCTTATATAGAATCCGAGTCTCGCAATAGAATCCGAGCCTCGCGAGAATCCGACAGCGGGATGATGACGTTCGGGCGCGCTCGGGTTAGCCGAGCAAGGCGGGAAGATCCGAGTCTGCCTCGGATCCGTGTAAAAAGGCTGAAGTTCGGGGGGGTTCGGATTCCGAGGAACCGAACCCGCTCATCTCTAGTACTATTGTTAGACCGGCTATGGCGTCGGCCTGGGTTTGTAGTGCTGTTGTGGCATGGGCAGATTCCTTATCTACGGAGCTTGACACCTTAGATAGGGATGCCATTTTAATGACCATAGAGCATATCAGAGATGCTGCCTTGTATATGAGAGATGATCAAAGAGACATTTGTTTACTAAGCTCCAGAATAAACGCTATGTCTGTTTCTGCTAGGCGACTCTTGTGGACCCGACAGTGAACGGGAGACGCCGACTCAAAGCGGCATATGGAGTCATTGCCTTACAAGGGGGAGGAGTTGTTTGGAGACGGCCTCTCGGACCTTGTCTCTACTGCTACGGCCGGTAAATCGAATTTTTTACCTTATGTTCCCCCGCAGCATGCTAAGAAGGTACCCCATTATCAGATGCAGTCCTTTCGTTCCAATAAGAGCAAGAAGGTACGGGGATCGTCCTTTTTTGCCAGAGGTAAAGGCAAGGGAAAAAAGCTGCACGCAGCTAGTCCCCAGGAGCAGAAGTCCTCCCCTGCATCTGCAAAGTCCACCGCATGACGCTGGGGCTTCCCGGGGGGAGGCAGATCAAGTGGGGGCACGTCTTTGATTTTTCAGCCACGTCTGGGTTCACTCGCAGGTGGATCCCTGGGCATTAGAGATTGTTTCTCAGGGATACAGACTGGAATTCGAAGACATGCCTCCTCGCCGGTTTTTCAAATCGGCTCTGCCGACTTCCCCGTCAGAGAGGGAGCTAGTGTTAGCTGCAATCCAAAAATTGTATATTCAACAGGTGATAGTCAAAGTTCCTCATCTCCAACAAGGAGAGGGATATTACTCAACCCTGTTTGTGGTCCCGAAACCGGACGGTTCGGTCAGACCCATTTTAAATCTAAAATCCCTGAACCTGTACTTGAAGAGATTCAAGTTCAAAATGGAATCACTCAGGGCGGTCATCGCCAGCCTGGAGGGGGATGATTGGATGGTGTCCCTGGACATAAAGGATGCATACCTTCATGTTCCGATTTTCCCCCCTCACCAGGCGTTCCTGAGATTTGCAGTACAGGACTGTCACTACCAATTTCAGACGTTGCCGTTTGGGCTTTCCACGGCCCCGAGAATTTTCACCAAGGTAATGGCGGAAATGATGGTGCTCCTGCGCAAGCAGGGTGTCACAATTATCCCATACTTGGACGATCTCCTCATAAAGGCGAGATCTCTGGAGAAGTTGCTGGATAGCGTGTCTCTGTCCATGAAGATGTTGCAAATGCACGGCTGGATTCTCAATATACCGAAGTCCCAGCTAGTCCCTGCAACGCGTCTGACCTTTTTGGGCCTGATTCTAGACACAGACCAGAAGAGGGTTTTTCTTCCGATGGAAAAGGTTCAGGAGCTCATAGCCCTGGTCAGGAACCTATTGAAGCCAAAAAAGGTTTCAGTGCATCATTGCACACGGGTTCTGGGGAAGATGGTGGCTTCATACGAGGCCATCCCCTTCGGCAGGTTCCACGCGAGGACCTTTCAATGGGACCTATTGGACAAATGGTCCGGGTCCGATTTACAAATGCATCAAAGGATAACCCTGTCTCCCAGGACCAAGGTATCTCTCCTGTGGTGGCTGCACAGTGCTCACCTACTAGAGGTTCGCAGGTTCGGCATTCAGGACTGGGTCCTGGTGACCACGGACGCAAGCCTCCGAGGCATGGGAGCGGTCACGCTAGGAAGAAATTTCCAAGGTCTCTGGTCAAATCTAGAGACTTGTCTCCACATCAACGTCCTGGAGTTGAGGGCCATATACAACGCCCTATGTCAGGCGGAGAAATTGCTTCGGGACAAACCGGTTCTGATTCAGTCGGACAATGTCACGGCAGTGACTCATGTAAACCGCCAAGGCGGAACAAGGAGCAGAGTGGCCATGGCAGAAGCGACCAGGATTCTACGCTGAGCGGAAGGCCATGTAAGCGCACTATCAGCAGTGTTCATCCTGGGGGTGGACAACTGGGAGGCGGACTTCCTCAGCAGGCACGACCTGCATCCGGGAGAGTGGGGACTTCATCAGGAAGTCTTTGCACAGATCACGGGTCAGTGGGGACTGCCTCAGATAGACATGATGGCATCCCGTCTCAACAAAAAGCTGAAGCGGTATTGCGCCAGGTCAAGAGACCCTCAGGCGGTTGCGGTAGACGCTCTGGTGACACCTTGGGTGTTCAGATCGGTCTATGTGTTTCCTCCTCTACCTCTCATACCCAAGGTGTTGAGAATAATAAGAATAAGCAGGGTCAGAACAGTCCTCATTGTTCCAGATTGGCCACGGAGGACTTGGTATCCGGAGCTGCAAGAGTTGCTCACAGAAGATCTGGGGCCTCTTCCTCTAAGGCAGGACCTGCTGCAGCAGGGGCCCTGTCTGTTCCAAGACTTACCGCGGCTGCGTTTGACGGCATGGCGGTTGAACGCCGGATCCTAGCAGAAAAAGGGATTCCGGAAGAGGTCATTCCTACCCTGATCAAGGCTAGGAAGGATGTGACATCGAAACATTATCACCGTATATGGCGAAAATATGTTTCTTGGTGTGAGGCCAGAGCTGCTCCTACGGAGGAGTTCCATTTGGGCCCTCTACTTCACTTCCTTCAAACAGGAGTGAATTTGGGCCTTAAACTAGGGTCCATAAAAGTCCAAATTTCGGCCTTATCCATTTTCTTTCAAAGAGAATTGGCCTCTCTTCCTGAAGTACAGACTTTTGTTAAGGGGGTGCTGCATATTCAGCCTCCTTTTGTACCTCCAGTGGCGCCTTGGGATCTTAACGTGGTATTACGTTTCCTCAAGTCCCCTTGGTTTGAACCACTCAAAACAGTGGAGTTGAAATACCTCACTTGGAAAGTGGTCATGTTGTTGGCATTAGCTTCGGCAAGGCGTGTTTCAGAATTGGCGGCTTTATCACATAAAAGCCCATACCTGGTTTTTCACGTGGATAGGACGGAGTTGAGGACTCGTCCTCAATTTCTGCCAAAAGTGGTCTCATCTTTTCATATGAACCAACCTATTGTCGTGCCTGTGGCTTCACGGGACTTGGAGGATTCCGAGTCCCTGGATGTGGTCAGGGCTTTGAAGATTTATGTGACCAGAACAGCTAGGATCAGGAAGACTGAGGCTCTGTTTGTTCTGTATGCGGCCAACAAGGTTGGCGCTCCTGCTTCATAGCTGTTAGGCGCCGAGGGTCCGCCCGTCAGTGCGGCCCGGCGCCTAGCAACTAGGGACGCCGCAGGCAGACAGCCGCCGGCTCCCTAGCAACGCTAGACGCCGGGGGCACGGAGCCGCTCAGACCATAGCAACGGGGACGCCACTGTCGGACCGCGTTCCCCGTTGCTAGGTCTAATTAATCAGGTCAAATTGTATCCTGGCCGTGCAGCATGCAGCTGCACGGCATAATTATGATTACCCTGTCTGGATCCGGATTGGAGGGTTTCCTAATAAAAGCACTCTCAGGACTTCTCACAGACGCCGGTGTTAGCTTCCTGTTGGCTGTGTCAGTTACAGAGAGTTTCCAGTCCTGCTCAATTCGGTTGTTCCTGTCCTCAGAGATCCAGTACTCGGAATTTGTCATCTATTCCTGGAGTCCTACCGAGCACCTTTAACATCCTGTGGTGTTCGTGAGTCGCGGCGTAGCCGTGTGTTGCGGCTTGACCGCTTACTATTTATTATTTAGTTTTATTGTGTTCTGGAGCTTTTGCGGAGGATTCCGCTCCCACAAGTCCACTCTGGTTTCCAGCGGTGCTGGATAGGAGTAACGGATCAGTGGATCTTTGGTTGTCCTTTTCCCTGGCGGTTTGTCCGCACATACTTTTGGTTAAGTTAGATAGCTTGTAACCCCTGGCCTGGTTGCTTAGTCAGAGGGCCCCTTGTTATCACCCTGTCTCGGATTTCCCTTTGTCTCCCATTAAGACCTGAGGGGGCATCGGGGTTGGGCAGACATAATCCGCCCTTCGAACGCGGCTGCCATGGGCTCAAGCAACCATAGTCTCGCAGGGGATTTCTGATAACACGGGCGAGACAACGGAGTTAGGGCGCCAGGGGTTACTAGGCTTTCCTATTCCCGTAACCAGCATATCTTTCCAGTACTCAGACCTCTGCCATAAGATCTCCTCTGGTCTGGAGTACGGGAATCATAACATTAACACCGGCCTTACTAAAATTTAAAATTAACAGGAGTTAATTTTTTCCCTTATTCAGTTGGGAGATTTTGTCAGCCTCATGAATCCCACCGGAGTTGGGCCAAATCCGGGCCAGCTTTTAGTTAGCCAGATTCAAGAGCTTACTCAGATGGTTCAGGATCTGTCCCTTCGGGTGAGGTCACAGGAAGATCTGTTACGGACTTCCCCGAGGGTCATTCCTGAACCAAAAATGCATCTGCCTGACCGTTTTTCTGGGGATAGAAAGCAGTTTTTTAATTTTAAAGAATCTTGTAAACTGTATTTTCGTTTAAGACCAGTCTCCTCAGGTACGGAATCTCAGCGGGTAGGAATTATTATTTCTCTGCTACAGGGGGATCCTCAGACCTGGGCTTTTGGTTTAAAGACAGACGATCCAGCTTTATTGTCTGTAGACGCCTTTCTGGGGTCCTTAGGGCTTTTGTATGACGACCCTGATAGAGAGGCATCCGCCGAGAGTCAGTTGCGTGCTCTCAGACAGGGTAGGAATCCCGCAGAGATTTATTGTACGGAGTTTCGCCGTTGGTCGAACGACTGTGGATGGAATGACCCAGCCCTGCGCAGTCAGTTTCGCCTCGGCTTATCTGAGTCTATAAAAGACAGTCTCCTTCAGTATCCCGCTCCTGAGACTCTCGATAAACTCATGGAGCTCTCTATTAAGATTGATCGTCGTCTCAGAGAGCGGAGGGCTGAAAAAGGAGCATCTGTCGGGTCTACTCCTTGTGTTTTTTCCATTCCTGTGGACATAGAGGAGCCCATGCAGATAGGCCTCTCCAAACTGTCTCCTGAAGAAAGAACCAGAAGGCAAAATTCTGGTCTTTGTTTATACTGTGGGGGTAAGGGACATTTTGCCCGTAGTTGTCCGAACAAGTCGGGAAACGCCTCGACCAAGTGAGTGGTGAGGGGGTTCACTTTGGTTTACAGCTTATCTCCTCAAATAATTCACTGTTGGTTCCAGCTAAAATTTCCTTTGGCAGCCTCTGTTCCTCGGTCTCGGCTTTTGTGGACAGTGGAGCTGCAGGGAACTTTATGGATTTAACATGGGCCAAGGCCTTAGGTATTCCTCAGTTAGCCCTGGGTAGGTGTATCACCATGCATGGTTTAGATGGGAGTCCCTTGTCCAATGGGGTTATTTCTCTCTGTACACCTTCTGTTCTTCTTTCGGTAGGAGCTCTGCATTCTGAAAAGATTGAGTTTTTCCTTACCCATTGCCCAGCAGTTCCTGTGGTTCTGGGTCACCCTTGGCTGGCCTTTCATAATCCCATCATTGATTGGCAGTTGGGGGAGATCTTACAATGGAGTACCATCTGTAATAAGGAATGTATTACGCTTCCCATCAGAATTGCTGCTGTCATTCCCGCACCCATTCCTGTGGAATACCAGGATTTTGTTGATGTATTTTCCAAGGGCAATGCGGATATTCTGCCTCCCCATAGGCCTTATGATTGTGCTATTGAGTTAATTCCTGGTGCCACTTTGCCTAAGGGAAGGTTATATGCATTGTCCGGACCTGAAACTGTGGCCATGAATGAGTATGTTAAAGAAAGCCTAGGGAAAGGATTTATCAGGCCATCTAAATCCCCTTTAAGTGCAGGCTTCTTCTTCGTGGAGAAGAAGGATGGATCACTCAGACCCTGCATTGACTTTAGAGCCTTGAATAAAATCTCAGTAAAGAATACTTACCCTTTGCCGCTGATTTCTGTCCTCTTTGATCAGCTACGTTCGGCTGTGATTTTTTCTAAGATTGACCTAAGAGGAGCATATAACCTCATCAGAATCAAGTCAGGGGATGAGTGGAAAACGGCATTCAGTACTCAGTCAGGCCACTATGAGTATCTGGTTATGCCATTCGGCCTGTCCAACGCTCCAGCAGTTTTCCAGGATCTCATTAACGATGTGCTCCGTGAATTTCTTGGAAGATTCGTTGTAGTCTACTTAGACGATATTTTGATATATTCTGACTCTATAGAACAACATGTTACCCAGGTGCGTCAGGTTTTAAAAAAATTACGTGAAAATCACCTTTATGCCAAGCTGGAGAAGTGTGAATTTCATGTCACGGAGGTATCCTTTTTAGGGTACATTATTTCCCCTCGGGGATTCTGTATGGAACCAAAGAAGCTCCAAGCCATCCTTAGTTGGGCGCAACCCACCAATTTAAAAGCAATTCAGCGCTTTTTAGGGTTTGCGAATTACTATAGACGATTTATTCACTCTTTCTCTGACCTAGTTGCTCCCATTGTGGCACTGACTAAAAAGGGAGCAGATCCTACCAACTGGTCACGTGAAGCGGAGTTATCTTTTCAGGCCTTGAAACAAGCCTTTGTCTCAGCCCCTGTCCTCAGACATCCCAACCCAGAATTGCCTTTCATTGTTGAGGTCGATGCCTCGGAGGTTGGAGTAGGGGCTATCCTGTCTCAGAAGGATCCGGATTCCCTAGAATTACATCCTTGTGCCTTTATGTCCAGGAAATTCTCATCTGCTGAATCCAACTACGATGTTGGTAACCGGGAATTACTGGCTATTAAATGGGCTTTCGAGGAGTGGAGACATTGGCTTGAAGGAGCCACTCATACCATTTCAGTTTTGACTGATCACAAAAATCTTCAATACATTGAATCAGCTAAACGGCTGAATGCCCGGCAAGCTCGTTGGGCTTTATTTTTTACTCGTTTCAAGTTCATTATCACCTTCAGGCCAGGTTCCAAGAATACTAAGGCAGATGCCCTGTCACGCAGTTTTCTTCCAGTTCAAGACAACAGTCCTGTTACTCCCATACTTCCGTCTTCAGTCATTCGGGCAGGCCTCACACAAGATTTATTTACCCAGTTGAAGCAGCTTCAACATCAAGCTCCTGGTAATACTCCTGCTGGTCGTCTTTTTGTCCCCGAGTTTTTGAGAGCAACGGTTTTGACGGAGTTTCACGATAGCAAAGTTGCCGGGCATCCGGGGATCGCTAAAACTTTTGAATTAGTTTCCCGCTCGGTATGGTGGCCTGGTCTTTCCAAAGACATTAAGGAGTTTGTTTTTTCTTGTCAGGTCTGTGCACAGCATAAGGTTCCCCGTTCCTTGCCTATCGGTCAACTTATGCCCTTGAATGTTCCTCTTAGGCCATGGTCTCATATTTCCATGGATTTTGTGGTGGACCTTCCTCTGTCAGCCGGATGCCGAGTCATATGGGTGGTAGTGGACCGTTTTAGCAAGATGGCCCATTTCATTGCTCTTCCCCGATTGCCATCTGCCCAGGGATTGGCAGTCTTGTTCCTCCGCCATGTTTTCAGACTCCATGGGTTACCCACTGATATTGTTTCTGATCGGGGTCCACAATTCATTGCACAATTTTGGAAGTCTTTTTGTGCCTCATTGAAGATGAAATTATCTTTAACGTCTGGCTACCATCCCCAATCCAACGGGCAGACTGAGCGAGTCAATCAATCATTAAAACAATATTTGCGTTTGTACTCGGCCAAACTCCAAAATGACTGGTCTGAGTTTCTTCCGTTAGCAGAGTTTGCTTACAACAATGCCTGTCATTCCTCCACCAATGTATCTCCATTTTTTACAGTTTTTGGTTTTCACCCCAGAGCTAATTCCTTTTTTCAACATTCCTCTGTCTCCTCACTGACCTTGACCTCTCATCTCAAACTCATTTGGAGAAAAGTGCACCTGGCTCTCAGAAAAGCGGCATTTCGGGAGAAAAAATTTTCTGACAGGCTCCGGCGGCCATGCACTTTTAAAGTTGGAGATAGGGTATGGTTGTCGACTCGCAACATTAAGCTTCGACAAACCTCGGCCAGATTGGGTCCTAAATTAATTGGACCATTTCATATTATCAAAAAAGTCAATCCAGTGGCTTTCCGGTTACGGTTACCAAAAACTTTACGGATCGGAAATACCTTCCATTGCTCCTTGTTAAAACCATATTTTTACGTCCAGTAAATTTCCTCGCAAGATCTCTCAGGGGAAATCACCAATAGACGTACAGGGTCAGCAGGAGTTCTTAGTGGAGAAGGTTCTCGATTCCAAGTTGTCCCGGGGTCGGCTTTATTTTTTGGTACATTGGAGAGGTTATGGTCCAGAGGAAAGGTCTTGGGTCCTGGACGAGGATCTCCATGCCCCGAGGCTCAAAAGGGCATTTTTTCGAGAATTTCCTCAGAAACCTGGCCTTAGGGGTTCCTTGACCCCTCCTCAAGGGGGGGGTACTGTTAGGCGCCGAGGGTCCGCCCGTCAGTGCGGCCCGGCGCCTAGCAACTAGGGACGCCGCAGGCAGACAGCCGCCGGCTCCCTAGCAACGCTAGACGCCGGGCGCACGGAGCCGCTCAGACCATAGCAACGGGGACGCCACTGTCGGACCGCGTTCCCCATTGCTAGGTCTAATTAATCAGGTCAAATTGTATCCTGGCCGTGCAGCATGCAGCTGCACGGCATAATTATGATTACCCTGTCTGGATCCGGATTGGAGGGTTTCCTAATAAAAGCACTCTCAGGACTTCTCACAGACGCCGGTGTTAGCTTCCTGTTGGCTGTGTCAGTTACAGAGAGTTTCCAGTCCTGCTCAATTCGGTTGTTCCTGTCCTCAGAGATCCAGTACTCGGAATTTGTCATCTATTCCTGGAGTCCTACCGAGCACCTTTAACATCCTGTGGTGTTCGTGAGTCGCGGCGTAGCCGTGTGTTGCGGCTTGACCGCTTACTATTTATTATTTAGTTTTATTGTGTTCTGGAGCTTTTGCGGAGGATTCCGCTCCCACAAGTCCACTCTGGTTTCCAGCGGTGCTGGATAGGAGTAACGGATCAGTGGATCTTTGGTTGTCCTTTTCCCTGGCGGTTTGTCCGCACATACTTTTGGTTAAGTTAGATAGCTTGTAACCCCTGGCCTGGTTGCTTAGTCAGAGGGCCCCTTGTTATCACCCTGTCTCGGATTTCCCTTTGTCTCCCATTAAGACCTGAGGGGGCATCGGGGTTGGGCAGACATAATCCGCCCTTCGAACGCGGCTGCCATGGGCTCAAGCAACCATAGTCTCACAGGGGATTTCTGATAACACGGGCGAGACAACGGAGTTAGGGCGCCAGGGGTTACTAGGCTTTCCTATTCCCGTAACCAGCATATCTTTCCAGTACTCAGACCTCTGCCATAAGATCTCCTCTGGTCTGGAGTACGGGAATCATAACAATAGCAGACTATTGCTCGCTGGATCTGTAACACGATTCAGCAGGCGCATTCTACGGCAGGATTGCCATTGCCTAAATCGGTTAAGGCCCATTCCACTAGGAAGGTGGGCTCTTCTTGGGCGGCTGCCCGAGGGGTCTCGGCATTACAGTTGTGCCGAGCAGCTACTTGGTCGGGGTCAAACACCTTTGCGAAGTTCTATAAATTTGATACCCTGGCTGAGAAGGACCTCCTGTTTGCTCAGTCGGTGCTGCAGAGTCATCCGCACTCTCCCGCCCGTTTGGGAGCTTTGGTCCATACGGAGTCCCAGCATCCTCTAGGACGTTAGAGAAAATAGGATTTTACTTACCGGTAAATCTATTTCTCGTAGTCCGTAGAGGATGCTGGGCGCCCGTCCCAAGTGCGGACTTCTTCTGCATGACTTGTATATAGTTATGGCTTACATAAGGGTTATGTTGTAGTTTTATTGGTTGCACCGAGGCTATGTTGTTGTTCATACTGTTAACTGGGTAGTTTATCACAAGTTATACGGTGTGATTGGTGTGGCTGGTATGAATCTCGCCCTTAGATTTACAAAAATCCTTCCTCGTACTGTCCATCTCCTCTGGGCACAGTTTCCCTAACTGAGGTCTGGAGGAGGGGTATAGAGGGAGGAGCCAGTGCACACCCAGAATCGAAAGCTTTCTTAAAGTGCCCTATCTCCTGCAGAGCCCGTCTATTCCCCATGGTCCTTACGGAGTCCCAGCATCCTCTACGGACTACGAGAAATAGATTTACCGGTAAGTAAAATCCTATTTTTTCTCTGTGATTTTAGTCACCATATCTCTCCTATATCTCTGCTTGTGCTGACTACACTGCGCAGGGGTTTGGGTAAGAGGTATTGTGCTGCAAGTTATATCATGTCTGCTTCTGAAGGTAACGGTTCTGGGGCGGAACACACTGCAGGTGTTGCTGAAGCCACAGATCCATATGAGGAGAATATAGCAGCTGTGGGCTCTGGTTCTGGGGGCGCCTTGCCCCCCAGTGGGACTGTGGCAACGGAGGTACATAATGACCCACCGTGGGCTGCTTTTTCCACGCTTCTGCATACGCTAGTTAATTAACTAACACCCCCTATGGGAACCCCTATGCCGGTGCAACCGTATGTGGTCCCTGCAGCTAACCCGCCGTGGGCGGACAATTTATCTGCTCGATTGAAGAAGTTGAACCAGTCCCTGACTACTAAAAAGTCTGACCCTCGCTCGCCCAAGCCCAAGGGGTCCTCTAAGTGAGCTCTTATCTCCTCACAATCCACTGCTGTCACTGACACCTTGTGTGATGAAGATGGCGCTTACACTGACCTCACAGATTCTGACACAGATACTGCTGATGGGGAGGGTAGTTCACATGTGGATGTTCCTGATCTTTTGGTGGCTATTAAGTTGATTTTACAGATTACGGATGATCCCGAGCCATCCTTCCCTCCTAAGAAACCAGATAGGTTCAAGCGTCAGAAGGTGGTTAAACAAGTTTTACCTCACTCTGACCACATAGTGGATATATATCAGGAACCCTGGGAAAACCCGGGTAAGAAGTTTGTGCCTCAAAAGAAGTTGCTGGCTCGCTATCCCCTCGCGCTAGAGCTGTCTAAAAATTGGGAAACACCTCCTCCAGTAGACTCACATGTGGCTAGGATGGTGGTTTCCTCAGCTCTACCTGTCACTACCGTCACGTCTCTAAAAGAGCCTACGGATAAACGTGTGAAGGGTTGTCTGAAAGCGATTTACACCCTCACGGGTGCTGCACAAAGGCCCACTATTGCAGCAACATGGGCTGCAGAGGCTATTGAAGCATGGGCCTTGAAGTTAGAAGCTGAAATCTCTTCTGACCATGCTAGACAATGCTTGTCATATATTGTCACAGCTTCTCAGTATATTAAAGAGGCGGCTTCTGATGCCGGTATCCTAGCAGCCAAGGCCTCTACTACATCAGTCCTGGCTCGCCGGATATTGTGGCTGAGATCCTGGTCTGTGGAACTGTACTCTAGAAAAACAATGGAGGTACTCCCTTTCAAGAGAGATATTCTGTTTGGGGAGGACTTAAATAAGATTGTGGCTGTCTTGGCTACTGCCAAAACTGCCTGTCTGCCAAGTACCGCTCCTTCTGTGTCGAAGGCTAAAGGTACTTCCTTTCGCCCCTTTTGTCCTTCAGGTAAAGCAAAAGGTCAGGCGTACAACAAGCAGGCCCGCAATTCCAAACCTGGTAAGCAAAAGCCCAAAAGAGCCTGGGCGGCCCGTCAGCCAGCTTCCAAGACCGATAAGCCTGCTGCATGATGGGGCGGGCCTCCCCCTGGGGGATCCCAGGGTGGGGGGCCGGCATCTAGGATATACCCAGTAATGGTTGAAGACCACTTCAGATGCCTGGGTACGGGAAGTCGTCACTCGAGGTTACGCCATAGCCTTCAAAAACCGACCCCCTCATCGATTTCGCCGGACAGACGTCCCGTTGGACCAGACAAAGGCAAACACTCTACATTCGGTGGTACAGACCCTCCTGGATACAGGAGTCGTAGTACAGGTGCCTCTTGCGCAGAGGGACCGGGGGTACTATTCTCCGCTGTTTCTAGTCCCGAAACTGAATGGATACTCCCGGCCCATTCTCAACCTCAAGGCATTGAACAGGTTTGTGAAGGTTTCCAAGTTCCATATGGAAACCCTTCGCTCTATAGTTCTGGCCTTGGAACCTGGAGACTACATGGTCTCCCTGGACATACAGGATGCTTACCTGCATATTCCTATAGCAGCGTCACATCAACAATACCTGAGGTTCGCTATTGGCAACCTCCATTACCAGTTTCGGGCGTTACCTTTTGGTTTAACAACGGCTCCGCGAGTCTTCACCAAAGTTATGGCGGTGATGACGGTGGTACTCCGCCGTCAAGGGGTCAGGATACTGCTGTATCTGGACGACTTGTTAATCCTGGCAAATTCCCCAGAACTTCTCCTACATCATCTGGATATGACTGTCCGGTTTCTACAAGCCCACGGGTGGCTCATCAACTGGAAGAAATCCTCCCTGGTCCCTGCTCAGAGCATGGTGCACCTGGGAGCGCTATTGGACACTCACAACCAGAGGTTGTTCTTGTCTCAGGAGAAAGTCCTGAAGCTTCAGGACAGGATTCGTTGCTTCCTTTTTCGTCCGCAAGTGTCGATACATTTGGCGATGCAGGTGCTGGGCCTCATGGTATCAGCATTCGACATGGTGGAGTATGCTCAATTCCATTCTCGCCCCTTCCAGAAGCTGATTCTAGCCAAGTGGGACGGCCTGCCTCACCGGATCAGGTCTCACATGATCTCATTGACTCCGGAGGTCCATCTGTCGCTGCTCTGGTGGCTGCAGGACCGACAATTGTACAGGGGCCGTCCCTTCTGGATATCCAACTGGGTCCTGTTGACGACAGATGCCAGTCTAAGAGGTTGGGTGTGGTGCTGGAGCAACACTCCCTTCAGGGTCGGTGGACCAAGGAGGAATCCCTCCTCTCGATCATCATTCTGGAATTACGAGCAGTCTTCAATGCGTTGAACCTAGCCCAGCATTTAATTCAGAACCGTCCTGTTCAAGTACAGTCGGACAACGCCACCACAGTGGCTTACATAAATCATCAAGGCGGCACTCGAAGCCGTTTGGCAATGAAGGAAGTCTTACGGATTCTACATTGGGCGGAACGCCATCTACCGGCCATATCGGCAATATTCATTCCGGGAGTCCTGAATTGGGAAGCGGACTTTCTCAGTCGTCAGGACGTACATGCCGGCGAGTGGGGCCTCCATCCAGAAGTGTTTCAACTCCTAGTGGAAAAGTGGGGCCTTCCAGACATAGATCTGATGACGTCTCGACACAATCACAAGGTTCCGGTCTTCGGAGCAAGGACAAGGGATCATCAAGCAGCATTCCCTGGATTCGCTGGCGGTGTCGTGGAGGTTTCGGCTGCCGTACGTGTTCTGTCCGGTGTCACTCCTGCCCAGGGTAATTCAGAAGTTCAAGCAAGAAAAAGGAATTCTGCTTCTCATAGCTCCAGCGTGGCCCAGACGGCACTGGTTCTCAGACCTGCAAGGCCTATCGTCAGAGCGTCCACTTCTACTTCCACAACGCCCAGACCTCCTCGTTCAGGTCCCCTGTGTCTACCAGGACCTAGCCCGGCTGTCTTTGACGGCATGGCTCTTGAAGCTTCCGTCTTAAGGGCTAAAGGGTTTTCTGAGGCGGTCATTCAAACTATGTTGCGGGCCCGGAAACCGGCTTCGGCTCGGATTTACTATCGGGTCTGGCATTCTTACTTTGCTTGGTGCGCATCTAACGATTATGATGCTTCCACGTTTAGTATAGCCAAGTTGTTGGCTTTTCTACAGCAGGGCCTGGACTTAGGCCTGCGTCTGGCCTCCCTCAAGGTTCAAATATCTGCCTTGTCGGTGTGGTTTCAGAGAAAAATTGCGACTTTACCTGATGTGCATACCTTTACTCAGGGTGTGTTGCGTATCCAACCTCCCTATGTACCGCCTGTGGCTCCTTGGGACTTGTCGGTGGTTTTGGAGGCGTTACAAGAGTCTCCGTTTGAACCTCTTGGTTCAGCTGATATTAAGTGGCTTTCCCTTAAGGTGGTGTTTCTGCTGGCTATTGCTTCAGCTAGAAGAGTGTCGGATTTGGGTTCCTTGTCCTGTAGTTTCCCATATCTGATATTTCACCGTGACCGGGCGGTTCTTAGGACTCGTCCCATATATTTACCTAAGGTGGTTTCTTCGTTCCACCTTAACCAGGAGATTGTGGTTCCGGCACTTGTTTCTCCTGATCTGTCTCCCAAAGAGCGGTCTTTGGATGTGGTACGGGCTCTCCATATCTATGTGAAGAGAACTGCTTCAATTAGGAAATCTGATTCTCTCTTTGTGCTGTTTGGATTTCACAAACAGGGCTGGCCTGCAGATAAGCAAACTTTGGCCAGATGGATTAGAATGGTGATTGCACATGCTTATGTGAGGGCTGGCCTCTCGGCTCCGGCTCACATTACGGCCCATTCTACTCGGTCTGTGGGACCTTCTTGGGCGGCCCGCCGTGGTGCGACCCTTGAACAATAGTGCAAGGCAGCTACGTGGTCCTCTGTGAACACGTTCATAAGGTTCTATGCCTTCGATACTGCCGCTTCCCAGGATGCTTCCTTTGGACGCCGGGTTCTTGTGCCCGCTACAGTGCGTCCCCTCCCATAAGGAACTGCTTTAGGACATCCCCTATGTCTATCCTTGTGGAGCCCAGTGTACCCCGCAGCAGAAAACGAGTTTTATGGTAAGAACTTACCTTTGTTAAAACTCTTTCTGCGAGGTACACTGGGCTCCACAAGGCGCCCACCCTGACGCACTTAGCTTCTTTGGGTTGGTATGGCATTAGCCGCTGACACTTCTCCTGTTGTGAGAGTGTGGTGTATGTGGCTACTAACCGTTGTCGTCTCTTTTCCTGCTACTGCATTGGGCTGGTTAACTAAAAACTGAGCTCCTGTGCAGGGAGGCGGGGTTATAGAGGAGGCGGCACTATGCATTCTGGGAACAGTCAAAGCTTTGAGCCTGTTGGTGCCTCGGATCAAGATCCTACTCTACACCCCTATGTCTATCCTTGTGGAGCCCAGTGTACCTCGCAGAAAGAGTTTTAACAAAGGTAAGTTCTTACCATAAAACTAGTTTTCATCTAATGTTTATCATTCTAGCTTAATATTAGGGCAGGTACTGTCAAAAAACCCCAGTGACCCCCGCGCCGCCCTGGTCTTCTTGGTCTCTGGAGTGTTTTACACGCCCGAGCGCCAAAGTGACGGTAGTGTGTTGTTTATTACTTCTTCTGATTATTTCTTACTCACATTTCAGAGTAAGTTGTATTTTCTTGTACAGAGGGAAAAGGTAGCAGGTGAACTATCTCACACTAGCTCAACCTGTAGTACCCAGAGGCACTTAGCATATTCCTGGCCAGGGCTAGGAGCTTACCCACCGCATCAAGGTAGCCTCTCATTGGGTAAGTCCCTAACACTAACTATAGGGGTTCAGGTCCGGGGGGCAGGACACCCCAGAGCCACCCAGCCAGACAACCCCAGGGCATCGCAGGAGTGATAAAAATATAGGGTTTAAGAGGTAGGAGCAGCTGTTGCTGCATGTGTGAATAATGTGAGGAGTAAAAGAAAATTATGTGAAGGTGTTTAACCCTATATTTTTATCACTCCAGCGATGCCCTGGGGTTGTCTGGCTGGGTGGCTCTGGGGTGTCCTGCCCCTCGGACCTGAACCCCTATAGTTAGTGTTAGGGACTTACCCAATGAGAGGCTACCTTGATGCGGTGGGTAAGCTCATAGCCCTGGCCAGGAATATGCTAAGTGCCTCTCGTTACTACAGGTTGAGCTAGTGTGAGATAGTGCACCTGCTACCTTTTCCCTCTGTACACTTTACTAAGTCTCAAGCAGAGTAGCACCTCACTACCTAATTAAGGTGTGCAAATTAGGGCCCTTTTCCCTCTGTAACTGATGTATTCATACATTTTTGAAGGTAGGACACACCTTCACCCTAATTTAGCACCCTGCCCCACCCACCCCTCTGATTTTAAATAGTCCAACACTCTAGCCTTTACATTTGGAATGAGCACACTGACGTAAGACTCCTACTTTTTGTTTAATATGTCGGTCCATAATGGGGGGAACTCTCTGGGGTGCGGGGCTCCCTGTGCCTGCCGTGGCTGGGTGTCCCTGGGGCATCGCAATTTAACACTATTTCATCACTCCATGGCACTTATAGTTTGTTTTATATATATATGTAACACCTTCACATAATTTTCTTTTACTCCTCACATTATTCACACATGCAGCAACAGCTGCTCCTACCTCTTTAACCCTATATTTTTATCACTCCTGCGATGCCCTGGGGTTGTCTGGCTGGGTGGCTCTGGGGTGTCCTGCCCCCCGGACCTGAACCCCTATAGTTAGTGTTAGGGACTTACCCAATGAGAGGCTACCTTGATGCGGTGGGCAAGCTCATAGCCCTGGCCAGGAATATGCTAAGTGCCTCTGGTTACTACAGGTTGAGCTAGTGTGAGATAGTGCACCTGCTTCCTCTTCCCTCTGTTCACTTTACTAAGTCTCAAGCAGAGTAGCACCTCACTACCTAATTAAGGTGTGCAAATTAGGGCCCTTTTCCCTCTGTAACTAAGTTGTATTTTCTACTGCGTTCCTCTACTATGTATCCTATCTATCTCTTGTTCTTTTCTTTTTCTTTTCCGCTATCTCTTCCTCATTCTGTGTGGTCCTTTACTCACGAAGAGTCGACACCCTCCTCCCTAGCATTCATATTGCTCCTTATACAGAGATGGCTGCTTAGGCTAGATCTATGGCTATTAAATTTGTTTTTCTTAATGTGAAGAGTTTAAATGTCCCAGAGAAACATTCTAGAGTACTTAAAGATCTCTTTGCCTCCCGTGCTGACGTTGCGTTCCTCCAGGAGATGAATTTCAAATCTGGTGCAGCCCGATTCTCAAAGACTGTAACTATCCTTTTTTCTTTTACAATAACAATAGTAAAAGCAAGTCTTTGGGAGTTGCTATTTTGTTGTCTAAACGGTTATCATTTCAAGATGAGACCTCTATAGCTTTGGAGGAGGGAAGAACGCTCTTGGTCAAATGTATTTTGTTTGGTCAGTCATACGCCTTTATTAATGTTTATGCCCCTAATCAGTCTCAACCCTTGTTCCTGGTCAAAGTTTTGGATAGCCCCGCTGGTCGAGGGTATTCCAATAATAGGTGGCAACCTGAATTGGGCTCTCCAGCCGGAGATCGACATCTCGGGCTCACCTGCTATATCCTCTCAGGCTTCGTATCGGAAGGTTCGTCGTGCCCTGCATGATCACCAGTTGGTCGACACGTGGAGACTCCAACACCCCGGGGACAGGGATTATACGTTCTACTCGCAACCCCATGGTATACATTCCAGGATAGATTGCTTTCTGCTACGCCATAGATTCCTACACCTACTCTGGTCTACTGAGGTGGGGTTGAGCACGTGGTCAGACCACGCACCCATTTTCCTGACTCTGGAGACCTCCTGTCCTGATCTCAGACAATGTACTTGGTGTTTAAATTAGAAAATTTTAATGGACTCGCGATTTCAATCTCAATTGTCTGAGGCGATAGACGACTACTTTTTACTTAATGAAACGCTGGCGGTTTCCAGAGTCATGATATGGGAAGCCCATAAATGTGTTCTAAGTGGGAAGTTCATTCAGTTGGGCTCCCTATTGAAATGGGAAGTTAGGTAAAAAAGCTGCTTTGCTTCAGCGACTGAAAGTTCTTGAGACAACGCATAAGTCGGGGGTGTCATCCCAAGTACTATCGGAGTTAAATGAGACTAGATCTGCCCTAAACACTATACTTTTTTGAGGGCATCAAAAAGTATTATAAACGCTGTAGAAACCGTTTTTTCCAATGCGGAAACAAACCGGGTAAACTCTTGGCTAGAGCATTGCATTCCCAAAGAGCCACCCTATACGTTCAATCGGTGGTAGACTCAAAAGGAGCCCGCCAAACCCTTACAAGAGACATAGACGACACATTCCACTCTTATTGCTCTAAATTATACAATCTCCAAGATCCTATTTCCCCTACATCCCTGTCGGACTCCCGTGAATTGATTGACCAGTATCTCCGCTATGCTGGGTTTCCAACATTGTCGGAGGATGACAGTGCCTGGCTAGATACTCCTTTCTCCCTCCCAAAGTTAGAGCAGGTCCTTAAAGAGACACCTTCTGGGAAGAGCCCGGGTCCAGATGGTTTCACTATCTCCTATTATAAGGTTATCAAACAATCTCTCGTACCTAAAATGTTGGCTGCTTTCAATGACGTTGGTCAAGTGAATGGTTTTTCACCTCAAGCGTTATCACAAAGGACGGCAAAGACCCGGCACAATGTGCCAGCTACTGCCCGATATTGCTTCTTAACACAGATATTAAGCTGATAGCCAACAGGTTGAAATTGCAACTCCCTAACCTGATCCACTCTGACCAGGTTGGTTTTGTACCCGGGAGGAAGGTGCTTGACAACACAAACAAAATAATTGATTTGATACACTTAGCTTCTACAGGCCCCAACCAGTGGCGGATCCAGGGGGGGGGGGGGCACTCGGGCCCGTGCGCCCCTCTGTCATTTGTGGCAGTTTTCCCTCCGTCCCGTCGTCATCCGTCCCCCCCCCCCCCCCCTACCCGGCGCCGCACAGGGAGATGACGGGTGCCTGCTGAGATAATGTTACCAGCGCACGCCCGTCTGTCCTCACCTAAAGCCGGAGGCAGGAGCTCAGTACTGAGCTCCAGCTTCCGGCGCTGTCACTGTGCGGCGTGCGCTATGGGAGAGACGTCAGTCATGACGTCTCTCTCATAGTGCTGAGGAGAGAGGACTTCAGCGATCTGGAAGCGGGAACGGGGCTCGGTAAGTATAATGTTTTTTTTCTTTCCTAGTGCAGCGGGGGCATCTACTGGGGGCAAACTACGGGGGGACATTACTACTGGGGGGCATCAACAAGGGGCATTACTACTGGGGGGGGGCATTACTACTGGGGGCAGTGTTACTGGGGGACATCTACTGGGGTCATTACTACTGGGGTCATCTATTGGGGCATTACTACTGGGGGCAGCTACTGGGGGACATTTTTACTGGGGGGGGGCATCTACTGGGGGCAAACTACTGGGGGGCATCTACTGGGGGCATTACTACTGGGGGGTCATCTATTGGGGGCAAACTCCTGGGGGGCATTACTACTGGGGGCAAATTGCTGGAGGACATTATTACTGGGGGGGCATCTACTGGGGCAAACTACTGGGGGACTTTATTACTGGGAGGCATCTACTGGGGCAAACTACTGGGGGACATTATTACTGGGGGCCAACTACAAGGGGGCAAACTACTGGGGGTAAGCTACAAGGGGGCAAACTACAAAGGGGCTAACTACTGGGGGGCATAACTACAGGAGGGCATTACTACTGGCGGCGTAACTACAGGGGCATTACTACAGGGGGGCTAAACTACAGGGGGGACAAACTACAGGGGCAAAACTACTGGGGGCATAACTACAGGGGCCAAACTACTGGGGGCATTACTACTGGGGGCTAAACTACAAGGGGGCATAACTACAGGGGCTAAACTACAATGGGGCAAACTACAGGGGGGCATTACTACTGGTGGCTAAACTACAAGCAGGCAAACTACTGGGGGCATTACCACTGGGAGGCTAAACTAAAGGGGGGGGGGGTAAACTACTGGGGTCATAACTGCAGGGGCATTACCACTGGGGGCATAACTACTAGGGCGCTAAATGACTGGGGGCATTACTACAGGCAACATTACTACTGGGGGCAATACGGGCATTGCATAAGGGGCACCACTACTATGGAGTCTATATAAGGGGCACTACCAGTACAGTGGACATTGCATAATGAGCGCTACAACTGTGGGCATTGTATAAGAAGCGCTACTGTGGTGGGCATTATGTGTATTACGGGGTGCTACTACTGTGGGCATTATTACTATTGTGTAACCACGCCCCATTCTTTTGGAGACCACGCCCCTTTTTTGCGGCACGTGCACGCAATACCTTTATTACTTGGGCGCCGTGGGGAGGGGGGTGAGTTCAACCACCTCTCTAGGACCACTTTAAGTACTGCCGCCCGCCCACTATGCAAGTACTTCAGCCGCAGCCAGAGCAGTGAGGGGCTGGGCATCCCACATATCCAGGCTGGCAGCCTCTCACTGCGCTGCTGCGGCTGGAGTATTTGCATAGTGGGCGGCATCCTGCTGGTACTAGTCCAACCTACCACGGAGCGCCTAACATTGAAGACCGAAGCTGCTGCGGAGTGCGGCGGGTATGATGGCTGAGAAACAGCTTCCGACCTCAGCTGCTGAGCCTGGACACTGGTGCCAGGAAGCAGGCTTAGGTAAGCAGGAGGGGGGCTGGCCAGCTTTGCTGCTGAGAGGCAGCCCCTGTGACCAATTCACTACTCACTTCCCTGGCTGCAGCCCACATATGAGAGTTCTCTTCAACCCCACACTGACACACACAGCCCCCTGCCCCTCACACACTGCACCCTGCCTCAAACACCCTGTCCCTCACACGCTGCCCCCTGCCCCCACACGCTGCCTCCTGCCCCCTGCACCTCACATGCTGCCCCCTGCCCCTCACACACTGCCCCCTATACCCTGCCCCTCACACGCTGCCCCTCACACACTGCCCCCTGTACCCAGCACCTCACACACTGCCCCCTGCACCCTGACCCTCACATGCTGCCCCCTGCCCCTCAAACGCTGCCCCCTGCACACTGCACCCCACATGCACTGAAGCCACATGCAAATGTACTTCCCCCTTCCATGGTGCCCCCCCTATAATTTTCTTCTGGATCTGCCCCTGGCACCAACCCAGTAGTGATGTTGTTCACTGATGCTGAAAAGGCATTTGACAGCTGGGTCTTCATGGAGGGAGTTTTGCGACACCTGGGATTAGGCCCCGTCAACCTTCACCGTATTTTAGCACTCTACAGCTCGCCCACAGCCAGGATTAAAATTAATTAATGGGGCACTCCCTAAACCAGTTCAGATTAAAAATGGAACCAGACAAGGCTTCCCTCTCTCGCCTATTATTTTTATATTATGTATGGAGGCTCTGGCTGGTTCTATTAGGCATAACCCAAATATTTCTGACCTTAAAGTGGGTGGCATAGATTATAAAGTCGCACTGTTTGCAGATTATTTACTGGCGGTACTGTCGAACCCGGTTATCTCAATTCCCAATCTGATGACTGAATTTCGTAGATTCGCCTCTTTATCAATTTTTAAAATTCATTTTTCAAAGTCCATTGCTGTGAATGTGTCGTCTCCTTCTCACTTATTGGAAGGGCTTAATAAGGCTTTTCCATTTACTTGCCACCTGTCCAGTCTTAAGTACCTTGAGGTCTTTTTACATAGTGATCTTTCTCGCCTTTTTAAGGAGAATTTTAAGAGATTACTTACTACACTTCACTCAGATTTTAGGGATTGGGCCAACAAGAGATTGTCATGGTTGGGTAGGATCAGTGTAATTATACCTCCTCCAGACGCTGCCAGTATACATCCTCAAAACGTGGTTTTGAGATCTACATAATACGATCCGTGAATTTGTGTGGGGCAATAAAAGACCGCGCTTCCAACATAACATCCTTTTCCGACACAGACATATGGTGGGAATACAGTTACCTAATTTTTCACTGTGCTACTATGCCATCATTCTGAGTAGGATTATGGAATGGTCTAAGGTGAAAGATACCAAACAATGGGTCCTTATAGAGAATGAATCTGTCAACACTAATAGCCCAATACCCCTGGCATTGTAAGGTTCCGGTCATTTCCCACCCTACCATTGGCCCCACATTTGCTCGCTGGAATAGATTGCGGATCCTCCCATATGTGTGCTCAAAATTTCCCCCCCTAACTCCCCTTTTCGGCAATCCTGACTTTTCCCCGGGAGTATCTGGAGGAGGCTTTGCCCTATTGAAACTAAATGGAGTGACACGTGTCGGCCAGCTGGTGGATGGAGGGGAATTCCTCCCCTTCCCCACAGTGCAGTCTAAATGGCATTTACCGTCTTCAGAGATCTGGAGGTAACTGCAGTTGAAGCACTTTGTATCAGGGAGTAGAGTACGCTTGACTGCTACTAGACCCCTGACCATCTTTGAGAACATGTGCCTGGATTCTTTATGTCCACCACATTTTCTCTCAAGATGCTACAGACACCTGATTGAACACCAGTTTTTCGGATCTTCCTAAATATACGAGACAATGGGAACAGGACCTGCAGATTGACCTAATGGAGGATGACTGGCGCTGTAATAGGTATACGTGTTCCCCACTGCATATTTGGTGGGACTGTTGTTCACTCCGCCCTTTTTGGAATAAGGTAATCTCCATGTCTAGGTTGATATTGGGTTCAGAGGTTCCTTCTGAACCCGTGTTTTGGATCCTCAATGTTTTCCCCGACTCCTTGACATTTTATAAGAAGTCCCTATTGAAGTTATTTAACAGCGCTGCTAAAGCGGTCATCCCTGTTTGATGGCGGTCAATTACCCCGCCTACCATGAAGGAGTGGTTTGATAGACTTCATATGTATATGTCAATGAAGGAGTTAAGGGTGACGCCAGAGATGTTTCAGGCATTCACAGCTACATGGTACCCATGGCTTGACTTTAAGTCCTCTCCACAATATTTATTGAATATGACTTAAGTTTGAATTCCAGTATACACTTTATCTTAATGGCATCACATAGACTGATTTCGCACTGAGGAGGCTTGTCCTCTTATTTGTTTGAACGGCATATAGGAGCACCACACGCCCCCAACCTACTTTATACCCCCTTTTGCCTTTCCCTTTCCCTTTTCTCTTTTTTTCCTCTTTCCTTTATCGTAGATTCTCTTTCTCTTTTTATGTATGTTTAAATTTACTGTTGTGTTGGTTGAATTCAATGTTTGAAACATAATTTTTTGAGATACTTGAGATAATTTATCCATCTTCGATTATATTGTCTTAATTTGTATATCTCTATTCAATGTATGACAAACAAATATCTTGTTTTGCATTGATTTATATTGCCTGCTTGGCTTGTTTGTGTTTGTATGTTAAAACTAATAAACATTTATTGGAAAAAAACAATGCTGACATGCAGTGATTTAACATTTTCAGAATATTGGCATTAGAGTTCAGGGCCGTACTGACAGGGAGATTTCCCCAGAGATGTGTGCTGAGCGGTCTAGCACAGACCGCTCAGCACACATCTCTCCCCCAGCTCAGCACAGCGCGATGTGCTTAGCGAGGGGCGAAGGGGGGGGGGGGGAAGGTGGCACACGGGGGGCCACTCATTTCACCCAGCGGTGAAATGAGCGACCTGCTAGTCAGATTGCTTAGAAATTAGCTGAACCTCGCTCCATGTGTACCCCCCTTTAGACTGTGGGGTGATAATTGTTAGGCTGTGGGGGCAGATTAGGGTTAGGCAGCGGGGGGAGTTTAGGGCTAGGCTGCAGGGGGTTAGAGTAAGGCTATGGGGTGGGGTGTGGGGGTTGTAGGATCAGACTGAAGGGGGGGACAGGGGTAGCCACTATAGGGAGAGTTAGGAGGAGGGATTATGGCAATGGTTCCCAAACTTTTTTGAATCACGGCGCCCTAGAGCAGGGGTGGGGAACCTTTTTTCTACCAAGGGCCATTTGGATATTTCTAAAATCCTTCAGGGGCCATACAAAAATGATCAACTTAAACATTAGCCTGCCCCCCAGTAATTATGCCCCCAGTAGTTATTACCCCAGTAGTAATGCCCTTTAGTGGTACTGAGTGCCAATTAAAATGGGTGTGGCCAATTAAAATGGGATGTGATACACATATGCCCCCAATAGTGCAGTGCCAGATACACAAATGCCCCACAGTGCCAGATACACAAATGCCCCACAGTTCCAGATACACAAATGCCCCACAGTGTCAGATACACGTTGCCCCACAGTGCCAGATACACGTTGCCCCACAGTGACAGATACACGTTGCCCCACAGTGCCAGATACACGTTGCCCCACAGTGCCAGATACAGGTTGCCCCACAGTGACAGATACACGTTGCCCCACAGTGCCAGATACACGTTGCCCCACAGTGCCAGATACACGTTGCCCCACAGTGTATGGTGTAATTGGTGTGGCCAATTAAAATGGGATGTGATACACATATGCCCCCAATAGTGCAGTGCCAGATACACAAATGCCCCACAGTGCCAGATACACAAATGCCCCACAGTTCCAGATACACAAATGCCCCACAGTGTCAGATACACGTTACCCCACAGTGCCAGATGCACGTTGCCCCACAGTGACAGATACACGTTGCCCCACAGTGCCAGATACACGTTGCCCCACAGTGCCAGATACACGTTGCCCCACAGTGCCAGATACACGTTGCCCCACAGTGCCAGATACACGTTGCCCCACAGTGCCAGATACACATTGCGCCACAGTGCCAGATACACATTGTCCCACACTTGCCCCCCACCCTACTGTGCTGCTCATCACTGCTGCTGCTATGTGTCAGGGGAGGAGAGCACAGCCTCTTAGTGCTCAATCTGGCGGTGGCGGCGTGTGACATCTGTCAGGGACCAGGCAGGGAGGAGAGTGCAGCTATGTCGGGTGGCGGCGGCGTGTAGGACCTCAAACCAGCTGCCGGTTCGTGAGCCAATCAGAGCTCACGGACTGGCAGTGGCGGCTCCTGATTGGCTGCCAGTCCACGAGCTCTGATTGGCTCACGAACCGGCGTCTGGCTTGAGATCCTACCCGCCGCTGCCGCCCGACATAGCTGCGCTCTCCTCCCTGCTCTGAGACACGCCGCCATCGGACTGAGGGGCGGCATGTTTAGCTGACACAGCAGCGGGCCAGAACAAACGGCTTTGTGGGCCTTATACGGCTCGCGGGCCGGAGGTTCCCCACCCCTGCCCAAGAATATCAGGATTATTTTTACGGCCAAGAGTTTCTTATTGAGAAATTTAGAAAACAATATTAAATTAAGTAAATTGTGTTGAGACACGCCGCCATCGGACTGAGGGGCGGCATGTTTAGCTGACACACAGCAGCGGGCCAGAACAAACGGCTTTGTGGGCCTTATACGGCTCGCGGGCCGGAGGTTCCCCACCCCTGCCCAAGAATATCAGGATTATTTTTACGGCCAAGAGTTTCTTATTGAGAAATTTAGAAAACAATATTAAATTAAGTAAATTGTGTTTATATATCATCCTTAGGTTCTTTTATATGGTGAGGGACAAGATTTGCTTCTGTTTGTTCACGTATATTTTATGATATTTATGTTTTCCTGAGATGGAGATAAGTTTGTTTATAAAAAAGAGATAAATATCTCTTCTCCAGTAGCAGTTGGCACTCAATTCAAAATTCAAATAGTGGAGCTACCCCAACTGCCAGTGAGTCCCGGACAGGGATGTTTGGTAGTGTTTCGGGTAGCAGTTCATGTGGTTCCCCTATTTGAATTTTTAACTGTGCTGCAACTGCCACTAGGAAGAGATATTCAGCGCTTTTTTTCATAAACAAACATCTCCAGAAAACACAATTATCACATTTTCCAGCTTTTATGAGAAACATAGTTATAGAAACATAGAATTTGACAGCAGATAAGAACCACTTGGCCCATCTAGTCTGTCCATGTACATGCTGTCATGACTAAGGTTTTTGTGAACCCGGTGCTAGCGAAGTCTGCGCGGGCGACTGGAGGACTACACGAATACCACCACTGACCTGGTTTTGGAAGTGTTGTGGACTCGGGGTCTCTTCCGGTGACTGGGAAGAGGAACCGCGGCAGAGATGGCCGAATCCAAGTTCTCCTCATGCAGGATGAGGTCGGCAGACAGGAAGCACGTGTGGGCGCTGAAGGTCTCCTGAAAGACAGAACTGGAAAGGCGCTGATGAATCAGTGAAGAATAACAGGTACAACTGTGCTAAAGGGCACGGGCTGCTTGGGGACACTGAGGTGCTTGGAGACACTGAGGTGCTTGGAGACACTGAGGTGCTTGGAGACACTGAGGTGCTTGGAGACACTGAGGTGCTTGGAGACACTGAGGTGCTTGGAGACACTGAGGTACGTAGAGGCACTGAGGTGCGTAGAGGCACTGAGGTGCGTAGAGGCACTGAGGTGCGTAGAGACACTGAGGTGCGTAGAGACACTGGGGTGCGTAGAGACACTGGGGTGCTGAGGCACGGAGGTGCTGGAAGCACGGAGGTACTGAGGCACGGAGGTGCTGAGGCACGGAGGCACGGAGGTGCTGAGGCACGGAGATGCTGAGTCACGGAGATGCTGGAAGCACGGAGGCACGGAGGTGCTGGAAGCACGGAGGTACTGAGGCACGGAGGTGCTGAGGCACGGAGATGCTGAGTCACGGAGGTGCTGGAAGCACGGATGCACGGAGGTGCTGGAAGCACGGAGGTACTGAGGCACGGAGGTCCTGAGGCACGGAGGTACTGAGGTGCTGAGGCACGGAGATGCTGAGTCACGGAGGTGCTGGAAGCACGGAGGTGTTGGAAGCACGGAGGTACTGAGGCACGGAGGCACGGAGGTCCTGAGTCACGGAGGTACTGAGGTGCTGAGGCACGGAGATGCTGAGTCACGGAGATGCTGGAAGCACGGAGGCACGGAGGTGCTGGAAGCACGGAGGTACTGAGGCACGGAGGTGCTGAGGCACGGAGATGCTGAGTCACGGAGGTGCTGGAAGCACGGAGGCACGGAGGTGCTGGAAGCACGGAGGTACTGAGGCACGGAGGCACGGAGGTCCTGAGGCACGGAGGTACTGAGGTGCTGAGGCACGGAGATGCTGAGTCACGGAGGTGCTGGAAGCACGGAGGTGCTGGAAGCACGGAGGTGCTGGAAGCACGGAGGTGCTGGAAGCACGGAGGTGTTGGAAGCACGGAGGTACTGAGCTCTGGAGATCCCAACTACAACAGTAGTAAAACTGAAACACGACAGCTGTGGTTTTCAGTGGAGAACATGGAATTCAGTACTGTGCCTTTAAGACGAAACATTGCAGCTGTGCCTTTACATTGAGACTCAGGGAAATGGTGAAATCAAATGGCAACACACAAGTAACCATACAGGAACAAGGGAACAGAGTTTCCACAGGAACTTAGGTACAATGGTTACCTTAAGGGAGCTCAGCATAAAGACTCTCACAAGGCTGTATGTGACACGAGGAAATGGCCCAGATTCCAACTCAGCCTCCTGATTTATACTTCCTGGTCCTTGATGATTGGTGGGCAGGATTAGGTGATGTCACTGTCATGTGACTACTCTAGCCAAGGCTGTGATGTAGAATGAGGCCTAGCAGGCCAAGAGAACACTGAAGCCTGGACTTCTGCAAAACACAGGATGCTTGCTTTTAGATTACTGAATTCAGCCTCACACAGGAGATCACCACAGGTGGAGCTGATTACCTCTCAGGCAGAGAACTCAGGAAACTCAGTGCTGACAAGCTGTTTAACTCCGTGAGTGAAAAGACACAGGATCCAGGACAGAAAGCAGGGGTAAGTCACCAAATATGAGAATTACAGTCAGGATTGTGACAGTATCCCCCTCTTCGAGGGTGGACTCCGGACACCCATCTAATCTTAGGGGAACTTGAGAAATTCATACAGAAGAATTTAGGACCTTCGTTGATGCCTCTTCTTCTTATGGGAACGTTTGGTTTTGACCAAGGACCGCGGGATCTCCTGTAAAGAAAAACCTTCCTTAGAAAACATGGGGGCTCCCAAGAAAGGAGTAGCATCATGGACTGGATCAAATTCAGAGTCTGAGTCCAAGTCTAATGGAAGATATGAATCTCCCATAGATACACAGTTTGCAGAAGAAAATGAGGTGCACTGGAGATTTAAATTCTCTGGGCTAGGAGAGACTCCAACATGAGCAATTTTAATGGTCGGATTCTTACTGAAGGAGATTCTTAGATTATCCCTGGGAGGACAGCACAAACTTCCTTCTGCATTCCCTTTAGAGCCTGATTTCTTTACCGAGTCAGATTCCATAGGTTTAGGACCAAATTCTTTAACCACAGCATTACTAAAATTCTGTAAGTCATGGAACACAGGATCATTACTCTCAAAAAGCATGTTGGCCCACTCCAAAGCTCTTCCTCTGAATGCCAGGAACAGATATCGAGTAACGTTGGAAGGAGTTACTGCACCTGAAGGATCAGACTCCATCCGAGACAGAAATTGTTCAACCAAAGCGGCATATTGCAGTAAATCTCCATCGAAGTAAATAGGTGGTAAACCATCAGACGAAAGCTTAGAGGCTGAAACTGGAGAAATCTTTGACTGGACGAGTAGGACTGGATTGGATCCGGGGATGCTTGAATTGGCTGGAACCAAAGGAGACTGACCAGGCTGGTCCTGGAGTAACACTGGACCGGCTGGAACCGGAACGAACTGACCAGGCGGAGCCTGGAGTATTGCTGGACCGGCTGGAACCGGAACGGACTGGCCAAGCTGGGCCTGGAGTATTGCTGGACCGGCTGGAACCGGGACGGACTGACCAGGCTGGGCCTGGAGTATTGCTGGACCGGCTGGAACCGGGACGGGCTGAGTCCTTTCTTCACGGGGCTGAACCAAGGCAGGAGCCCCCACTTCACGGGGCTGGGCTGAGGCAAGAGCCCCCACTTCAAGGGGCTGGGCTGAGGCAAGAGCCCTCTCTTCACGGGGCTGGTCTGCGCTCTGAAGGCTCTCTGGCTGGGCAGCGCTCTGAAGGCTCTCTGGCTGGGCAGCGCTCTGAAGGCTCTCTGGCTGGGCAGCGCTCTGAAGGCTCTCTGGCTGGGCAGCGCTCTGAAGGCTCTCTGGCTGGGCAGCGCTCTGAAGGCTCTCTGGCTGGGCAGCGCTCTGAAGGCTCTCTGGCTGGGCAGCACTCTGTAGACCCTCTGGCTGGGCAGCACTCTGTAGACCCTCTGGCTGGGCAGCACTCTGTAGACCCTCTGGCTGGGCAGCACTCTGTAGACCCTCTGGCTGGGCAGCACTCTGTAGACCCTCTGGCTGGGCAGCACTCTGTAGACCCTCTGGCTGGGCAGCACTCTGTAGACCCTCGGATCCCCTTCCTGGGGCTGTACCCTCGGAACCCCCTCCTGGGGCTGGACCCTCTGAAGAACCCCATCTTGGGGCTGGACACTCTGAAGACGCCCCCCCTGGGGCTGAAGACACGGACGCCCCCCCTGGGGCTGGACACTCTGAAGACGCCCCTCCTGGGGCTGGACACTCTGAAGACGCCCCTCCTGGGGCTGGACACTCTGAAGACGCCCCTCCTGGGGCTGGACACTCTGAAGACGCCCCTCCTGGGGCTGGACACTCTGAAGACGCCCCTCCTGGGGCTGGACACTCTGAAGACGCCCCTCCTGGGGCTGGACACTCTGAAGACGCCCCTCCTGGGGCTGGACACTCTGAAGACGCCCCTCCTGGGGCTGGACACTCTGAAGACGCCCCTCCTGGGGCTGAAGACACGGACGCCCCCCCTGGGGCTGGACACTCTGACTCCTCTGTGACTCTAAATGGCTTGAATATTCTTCTCTGGACACCCAACTTGGGATAAGGTCTTTTAATCACCGGACCCCAGTCATAAATTTGAGTCTCTTTCCGAGTAGCCATCTTGATACCCCCGTCAGCAGTAGCAGGATC
Source organism: Pseudophryne corroboree (assembly GCF_028390025.1). Classification (NCBI taxonomy): domain Eukaryota; kingdom Metazoa; phylum Chordata; class Amphibia; order Anura; family Myobatrachidae; genus Pseudophryne; species Pseudophryne corroboree. The sequence goes on from NC_086445.1 coordinate 925,557,317, forward strand.
GGCTACTGTGGATGACTTGTAGACATGAGCACTGTGATACTGCGATTTGTCACCATTCCCTGGCTTGCGAAGAATGCAGTCTTTAATAAAATGACCAGAATTTCCACAGTAAAGACAGAGATGTAGCTCCTTACGCCGCTGACGTTCAGCTTCAGAGAGCTTGGGCCGTGGATAGCTCTGATGAAAAACTTTCCCTTGCGCAGAGGAAGAGACTCTATTAACTGGATGGGACAAAACAGGATCAACAACGTTGGTAGTATTCCTGAGGAGATCAGGCATCACAGAGAGAATACTAGGCAAAAGTTCTTGTAACTGTAGTAACATCTGGTAGAAAATCTGCAGTTGGTCAGGAGTCTTAGAGCAGAAGGTCATAGAATCTCTGGAGGACGAATTCCGCTGCAGACACTGTGCCAATCGATGCTGAGTCGACTCCAGACCTTCCAAGCGTCCTGCAATATTGCTTAGGAGGTCATGCGTCAGACTAACACTTTCGGCCGGGTCCATGTGGCCATTTCCTACTGTCATGACTAAGGTTTTTGTGAACCCGGTGCTAGCGAAGTCTGCGCGGGCGACTGGAGGACTACACGAATACCACCACTGACCTGGTTTTGGAAGTGTTGTGGACTCGGGGTCTCTTCCGGTGACTGGGAAGAGGAACCGCGGCAGAGATGGCCGAATCCAAGTTCTCCTCATGCAGGATGAGGTCGGCAGACAGGAAGCACGTGTGGGCGCTGAAGGTCTCCTGAAAGACAGAACTGGAAAGGCGCTGATGAATCAGTGAAGAATAACAGGTACAACTGTGCTAAAGGGCACGGGCTGCTTGGGGACACTGAGGTGCTTGGAGACACTGAGGTGCTTGGAGACACTGAGGTGCTTGGAGACACTGAGGTGCTTGGAGACACTGAGGTACGTAGAGGCACTGAGGTGCGTAGAGGCACTGAGGTGCGTAGAGGCACTGAGGTGCGTAGAGACACTGAGGTGCGTAGAGACACTGGGGTGCGTAGAGACACTGGGGTGCTGAGGCACGGAGGTGCTGGAAGCACGGAGGTACTGAGGCACGGAGGTGCTGAGGCACGGAGGCACGGAGGTGCTGAGGCACGGAGATGCTGAGTCACGGAGATGCTGGAAGCACGGAGGCACGGAGGTGCTGGAAGCACGGAGGTACTGAGGCACGGAGGTGCTGAGGCACGGAGATGCTGAGTCACGGAGGTGCTGGAAGCACGGATGCACGGAGGTGCTGGAAGCACGGAGGTACTGAGGCACGGAGGTCCTGAGGCACGGAGGTACTGAGGTGCTGAGGCACGGAGATGCTGAGTCACGGAGGTGCTGGAAGCACGGAGGTGTTGGAAGCACGGAGGTACTGAGGCACGGAGGCACGGAGGTCCTGAGTCACGGAGGTACTGAGGTGCTGAGGCACGGAGATGCTGAGTCACGGAGATGCTGGAAGCACGGAGGCACGGAGGTGCTGGAAGCACGGAGGTACTGAGGCACGGAGGTGCTGAGGCACGGAGATGCTGAGTCACGGAGGTGCTGGAAGCACGGAGGCACGGAGGTGCTGGAAGCACGGAGGTACTGAGGCACGGAGGCACGGAGGTCCTGAGGCACGGAGGTACTGAGGTGCTGAGGCACGGAGATGCTGAGTCACGGAGGTGCTGGAAGCACGGAGGTGCTGGAAGCACGGAGGTGCTGGAAGCACGGAGGTGTTGGAAGCACGGAGGTACTGAGCTCTGGAGATCCCAACTACAACAGTAGTAAAACTGAAACACGACAGCTGTGGTTTTCAGTGGAGAACATGGAATTCAGTACTGTGCCTTTAAGACGAAACATTGCAGCTGTGCCTTTACATTGAGACTCAGGGAAATGGTGAAATCAAATGGCAACACACAAGTAACCATACAGGAACAAGGGAACAGAGTTTCCACAGGAACTTAGGTACAATGGTTACCTTAAGGGAGCTCAGCATAAAGACTCTCACAAGGCTGTATGTGACACGAGGAAATGGCCCAGATTCCAACTCAGCCTCCTGATTTATACTTCCTGGTCCTTGATGATTGGTGGGCAGGATTAGGTGATGTCACTGTCATGTGACTACTCTAGCCAAGGCTGTGATGTAGAATGAGGCCTAGCAGGCCAAGAGAACACTGAAGCCTGGACTTCTGCAAAACACAGGATGCTTGCTTTTAGATTACTGAATTCAGCCTCACACAGGAGATCACCACAGGTGGAGCTGATTACCTCTCAGGCAGAGAACTCAGGAAACTCAGTGCTGACAAGCTGTTTAACTCCGTGAGTGAAAAGACACAGGATCCAGGACAGAAAGCAGGGGTAAGTCACCAAATATGAGAATTACAGTCAGGATTGTGACACATGCACACACTTACAAGCTAGAGTTATTTCTTTTGGGGGGAGCCAGTTAACCTACCAGTATATTTTTTGTGCGTGGGGGAAACCAAAGTACCCAGAAGAAACCCACGCAAGTACGAGGATAATATACAAACTCCACGCAGTTAGAGCCATTACACCATCTGTACTGCCCAATTACACTATACATTTATGTTTATTAATTATCCCATTCCCCCTTAATCACAAGCAATTAGGTATTATGACTAAAGATGGGTCCCATAGCCCACTCATATAGGTGTGTATGCTGTACCGTTGCAGGAGCGTTAGCCAATAAATGGTTTATAATTCCTCTGCAACGGGCAGGATGTAGAGGTCGCAATTTATGTACTATTTAATATGTGTCTGGATGTCCTCCCAATCCCAATGAAGTCCCTACACATTGAGCTATTTTAGCACAGTGTGTAGTAGTTGAGGATGTTGACAGATGGTCAAGATGGGGACACACTGCTCTGCTTATCGGGAGCAGTAACCCAATCATCAGAGTCATCGTAAAAGTGTGTACCCAGCTTAACAGATAACAGATATCACTTCATAATAATAACTGCACTGATATACGTGACATACTAAATTGATATACCGCTACCAATGCTTGTGCTTATATTAAGCCTAAAATGTTAATCCCAACTATTTGGATACTAAGGCTAACAAATAATTGAAAACTATAATAATAATAATAATAATAATAATAATAATAACAACAACAACTACGTAATACACTCTGTACACAACTTAAAATCTGTAATAACTTCTTTTTTTTTTTAAATATACCATATAACGGACTCTACCTACTAATCATTGAGAAACTTCGATGCAGCAGACTAGACTCTAAGATTCATAATTAAGAATTTTATGTATATTAAATGAATATGAGTACCTTGAATTAAATTATTTGGACCATATTGTGACAATGCAAAGTCTTATTTTAAATGTATCTATCCATGCTTTGATAAATACCACCCTAAAATGTAGTAATTCTTTGTGAATACATATATTTGAATGTTGACAAAATATATTAGTCACCCACAGAGGACGTTGAAGCAAAATCTGGAGGGATCTCAGGGGAGGCACCCAATATCCCGGCTGTCGGGATCTCGGCACTCTGCACACCGGCATCGGGATACCGACCGCCAGAATGCCGACAACTATTCTCCCTCTTGGGGTGTCCAAGACACCCCTGGAGGAAGAATAAATAGCGCGTAGCGCACCACCGTGCTCGCAGCGTAGCGAGCACAGCAAGCCAGCAAGGGGCTCTTCTGCGCTCGCCCCGCTGCCGGCATTCTGGCAGTCGGGATCCCGGCGCCGGTATGCTGGGCACCGAGATCCCAAGGGCCGGTATATTGTAGTACACCCAGGGGTTAAAGTGAGCCGGAACGGGGCGGAACTGCGTTCTGTTAGTTCCACTTGGAGATGGAACGCAGTAGTTTGGGGGCCAAACTACTGGTGCAAGCTACAGGGAGCCAAACTACTGGGGCAAGCTACAGGGGACATTACTACTTGGGGCAAACTACATGGGATTTAACTACTGGGGCTAAACTACTGGGCCATTACTACTGGGGGGGGGGGGGTAAACTACATGGGGCAAACTACATGAGGACTAAACTACAGGGGCTAAACTACTGGGGGCATTACTACTGGGGGGGGTAAACAACATGGAGCAAACTACATGAGGACTAAACTACAGGGGCTAAACTACTGGGGGCATTACCACTGGGAGGCTAAACTAAAGTGGTGGGTAAACTACTGGGGTCATAACTGCAGGGGCATTACCACTGGGGGCTAAACTACTGGGGGCATAACTTACTTACTGGGGCTAAACTACAGGGTGCTAAACGACTGGGGGCATTACTACAGGCGACATTACTACTGGGGGCACTACTAATGAGGGCATTGTAAAGGGGGCACTTCATAAGGGGCCTCACTCCTGGGGACATAAAGGGCACTACTGCTGGGGGCATTGCACAAGGGGCACCACTACTATGGGCTCTATATAAGGGACACTGCCAGTACAGTGGATATTGCATAAGGGGCACTACAACTGTGGGCATTGTAAAAGGGGTGCTACTGCTGTGGGCATTGTGTATTAGGGGTACTACTACTGTGGGCATTATTACGACCATGCCCCTTTCTTTTTGAGACCACACCTGTTTTTATGGGGGCGCGGCGTAGACGCGTGCAATACCTTTATCGCATGGGCGCCGGGTGGACGGGGGGTGAGTTCCACCACCTCTCTAGGAACATTTTAAGCACTGAGTACACCCGATCTCAGTATTAAAGGGCTTATTCAGTACGGATTGCAGATTCTGCAATCCTTTCTTTTGCATGCTGGGGGCCGCCTATCGCAGGGCAAGGCCGCCCAGCATGCAGAATGGCCTGCCCAGCGGCTGCAACCACAATTCAATTGCGGTCGAAGCAACTGTGGACGACCCCCTGCAGACTCAGCAAGGCTGCATATGCAGGCAGTCAGCCGCCATTTTTCTCATCACAGCCTCCCCAAAAATGGCGCTGACCCACCCACGTTTTCCCCATCCCCGCTACGCTCTGTTGCCGCGTGCACCGCAAATGTCTCTACCTGTCAGTCAGGCTGAGGCATTCGCACTCATTGCGCGCCGATCGCATTCAGTGGCCACGCACGTGCAGGAAGGTGCCTGCGCATTAGCAGTGGCACCGCCGATGGAGTTATGTGACCTGAATAACCGCCTAACTTCATTATGGAAAATGAATGATAACTTTTACTGAAAATGGTAAACTGAGTGGACTCAAGAAATGCCTGGATAGCTATTAAAATAAGCAACATAGAAGGTCCTTCCGAGTTGTTCGCTCGCTAGCAGTTTTTAGCAGCCGTGCAAACGCATTGTCGGCGCCCACTGGCAGAGGCGTAACAAGGGTAGGGCGAGTGGGGCACGTGCCCTGGGCGCCTTGGCAGGCCCAGGAGAGGGGGGCGCCGCCGGCGGCCAGGGCATTATGCCCCACTCGCCCCCATCATGCCGAAATGTGAGGGGAGAAGAGCGCAGTGTCTCTCCCTCCCCTTACCACCTCCAGAGCACTAACAGCTGCGTGTGTCCGGTCTCCGGCGTTAGCCAATCAGAGCTTGCGGACCGGCTCCTGATTGGCTGCCGCTCCGCGAGCTCTGATTGGCTGGCAAACCGGCGCCACACAGCCGCCGGAGACCGGGAGCGGTGAGGGGAAGGAGACGCACTGCGCTGCGCACTCCTCCCCTCACAGACACAACAGCAGGCGAGTGACCGGGGGGGCGCACAGTGGGGCATGTATCTGGCACAGTGGGGCATGTATCTGGCACAGTGGGGCACAGTGGGGCATGTATCTGGCACAGTGGGGCACAGTGGGGCATGTATCTGGCACAGTGGGGCACAGTGGGGCATGTATCTGGCACAGTGGGGCATGTATCTGGCACAGTGGGGCACAGTGGGGCATGTATCTGGCACAGTGGGGCATGTATCTGGCATAGTGGGGCACAGTGGGGCATGTATCTGGCACAGTGGGGCATGTATCTGGCACAGTGGGGCATGTATCTGGCACAGTGGGGCAATGTATCTGGCACAGTGGGGCAATGTATCAGGCACTGTGGGGCAATGTATCTGGCACAGTGGGGCAATGTATCTGGCACTGTGGGGCATGTATCTGGCACTGTGGGGCAATGTATCTGGCACAGTGGGGCACAGTGGGGCATGTATCTGGCACAGTGGGGCATGTATCTGGCACAGTTGGGCACAGTGGGGCATGTATCTGGCACAGTGGGGCATGTATCTGGCACAGTGGGGCATGTATCTGGCACAGTGGGGCACAGTGGGGCATGTATCTGGCACTGTGGGGCAATGTATCTGGCACAGTGGGGCACAGTGGGGCAATGTATCTGGCACAGTGGGGCAATGTATCTGGCACTGTGGGGCAATGTAACTGGCACTGTGGGGCAATGTATCTGGCACAGTGGGGCAATGTATCTGGCACAGTGGGGCATGTATCTGGCACTGTGGGGCAATGTATCTGGCACAGTGGGGCACAGTGGGGCATGTATCTGGCACAGTGGGGCAATGTATCTGGCACAGTGGGGCAATGTATCTGGCACAGTGGGGCATGTATCTGGCACAGTGGGGCAATGTATCTGGCACAGTGGGGCAATGTATCTGGCACTGTGAGGCAATGTAACTGGCACTGTGGGGCATGTATCTGCCACTGTGGGGCATGTATCTGGCACTGTGGGGCAATGTATCTGGCACTGTGGGGCATGTATCTGGCACTGTGGGGCAATGTATCTGGCACAGTGGGGCATGTATCTGGCACAGTGGGGCACAGTGGGGCATGTATCTGGCACAGTGGGGCATGTATCTGGCACAGTGGGGCACAGTGGGGCATGTATCTGGCAGAGTGGGGCATGTATCTGCCACAGTGGAGCACAGTGGGGCATGTATCTGGCACAGTGGGGCACTGTGGGGCATGTATCTGGCACTGTGGGGCATGTATCTGGCACTGTGGGGCATGTATCTGGCACAGTGGGGCATGTATCTGGCACAGTGGGGCATGATTCTGGCACAATGGGGCATGTATCTGGCATAGTGGGGCAATGTATCTGGCACTGTGGGGCAATGTAACTGGCACTGTGGGGCAATGTAACTGGCACTGTGGGGCAATGTATCTGGCACAGTGGGGCATGTATCTGGCACAGTGGGGCATGTATCTGGCACTGTGGGGCATGTATCTGGCACAGTGGGGCATGTATCTGGCACTGTGGGGCATGTATCTGGCACTGTGGGGCATGTATCTGGCACTGTGAGGCATGTATCCGGCACTGTGGGGCATGTATCTGGCACAGTGGGGCATGTATCTGGCACTGTGGGGCAATGTATCTGGCACAGCGGGGCATTTTCTGGCACAGTGGGGCATGTATCTGGCACTGTGGGGCAATGTAACTGGCACTGTGGGGCATGTATCTGGCACTGTGGGGCATGTATCTGGCACTGTGGGGCATGTATCTGGCACTGTGGGGCAATGTATCTGGCACTGTGGGGCAATGTAACTGGCACTGTGGGGCAATGTATCTGGCAATGTAACTGGCACTGTGGGGCAATGTATCTGGCAATGTAACTGGCACTGTGGGGCAATGTATCTGGGGCAATGTATCACGTGCGTTGATTCTAACGACAGAGGGACGGCTTTTGACATCACACACCCGCCCATCGTCCGCCCAGCCATGCCTGCGTTTTTCCCGACACGCCTTCATTTTTCTAAGCACTCCCTGAAAACGGTCGGTTGCCACCCAGAAACGCCCACTTCATGTCAATCTTCCTGCGTTCGGCCGTGAGACTGAAAGCTTTGCTAGACACTGTGCAAAACCATGATGCTCTTTGTACCCGTACGTCGCGTGTGCGCATTGCGGTGCATACGCATGCGCAGATTAGCTGTTTTTTTCACTAATCGCTGTGCTGCGAACAATGGCAGCTAGCGATCAACTCAGAATGACCCCCCATAATGTAATATCCTGTAAGTAGCAGGACCCGGCATAATTCCGGTCGATAAATCCAGTTAGATTTAAAGTGACAATCATTTAAAAGGCAAAACCAACCAGTTCCTGCAACTCACATGCTATCACATACAGGGGTCCATCCAATTAGCTGTGATGATCTTGCGTGTGCAAGTTGTCATGGCAGTGGCTGCAATTCACGGCGGTCCGAATTTGCACAAAAGTGCTCGCCACTCTATAGAGGTCCGAACAATTTTGTGTGAATTGTGTCTGATTTCAGCCCGCGAAGGGTGCAAGGTCGGGTGCCGTTGTCGGCGTTGAAACGTCGTGGCAACGGCACATTGCACCCTCACGGCTAATTGTAATGGCCCCATATATGCTTAATTATCAGTATTAACAATGTATGTGGTGCTCTTCCTAACATTTTCCTGCAGAGGGCAGCATAGCACCTGCTTTAACAAACAAGAAAATGTGAAAACCTACTGTATGGTCAGTATCAGATACACGTGGGAGCTTTCTCACCACTGCTGTTGGCACTTGGCAACAAAACCTATCAAACTGACAAAACAAAGAGAGATCTGGTAAGAGCACAAACTTTCCCTCTTTGTAAATACCATTTTTGTAACTGTCTTTTATAATCAGAATTAATTATTCATATGTGAATACACTATTAATAAGATACAAAAACATGTTTAGCTTCTAACTTCAAAATGTATTGGAGTAATAAATAACAATAGTAAGTTTAATATCTTAAAGAGTAGCAATATACATCAGAGACATGGTTTAGATTTGACACATTATAATACTCCCCATATATAAAATAAATAAATAAACAAACAAACACAAAACAAAGAAATAAAAATATTTTTTCTTTACAATTTATATATAATATAAATGTTTCTGTCCATAGTAGGCTGCTAGAGGTGTGTTCATTATGCACTACTATGCTGTACAAAGTTGAACTCTTTTTGTGCAGTAGTACTGGCTATGTACAGCAATATATAGCAATTTGGGGCAGTACGGATGGTGTAATGGTTAACATTATTGTCTCACAGCACTGAGGTCATGGGTTCATTCCCCACCATGCCCTTAACTGTGTGGAGTTTGTATATTCTCCCACACTTGCTTGGGTTTCCTCCAGGTACTCCAGTCTCCTCCTACAATCCAAAAATATACTGATACATACCTCCCAACATTGATAACAGATGAAGAGGGACAATAACGCGCGTCAAAGGCACGCTAATTTTTTAGGGGCGTGGACTATCGAAAAGGGGGCGTGGCCTCGTGGCAAGTGCCACACTCGCAAGCCACGCCCCCGTTTTCGTCATTATGGGGGCATGGACAGTGCTGTGAGAGCTGCTGGCCATGCCCCCTGTCCCTCTCTGCCGTGAATAGACGCTGTGCGCATGCGCACAGCATCTATTCACTGCTGCTCTCCTCAGAGCAGCGAGTGACAGGGGGGGATCTCCCAACTGCCCCCCCACCCGTGGGACACTGCGACCCGTGGGTGGGACAACGGCACATACCGTGAAAAACGGGACTGTCCCACCAAAATCGGGACAGTTGGGAGGTATGCTGTTAGGTTAATTGACTCCCCAGGGATTGATGTGAGACTATGCCAAAAATGTCTCTGTAAAGCACTGTAGAATATGTGTGCGCTATATAAATAACTGGTAATAGATAAATAATAAGTGCCAAGCCTATCAGGACAAAATACTATATGGTACTACAAAAGCACCAGTGGAATGGAGGCTTAATGGAAAAGTGCTTATATAGCTACATTATCTTGATTAATAGCAAAATGTTGGTAAAGCTTTTACCCTTTGTCAGGCTACATTGGGTGGGGAGGGGATGAGGAGGAGGGGGGGCTTTGATTCCTAGGCCCTTTTATTTGTTTTCGGCTCCACTGGCTCTGACTTTTAACCTCTGCTGTACGCCCCAACAAACTCACTCCCTATCCCTAGCTATTATTAACAAAGGCAGTTTCTATGGGGGGTTTGGTAGAGGGCCATGGTGAGTATACTCTAACATGTAGTGTCTCTATCTATGAATAAATATGTTGTTTTAACTAGGATTGCCATAATATCCCTTTAATCAGGGACACTCATGAATGATACCTCTTTTCCACTAGCTCTAAAAACACGGGTAAATGCGCGGGGGTGCACATTTACCCGTGTTTTTTCCTAGTAGAAATGACCCCCCCTGTAAATTCCCGGATCAAGTGATCTAGGAATCCTACCCGGGTAGCTTGCCGGGCTGAACACGTGTTCAACCCGGTAAGCTGTGTAGTGTGAACGGAAGCTGTGTCGATGCGACACGGCTCCCGTTCACAGTCTATGGAAGGGCGGCGCTGGGAGATCATGTGATCTCCCAGTGCCGCCCCTGCCGCGTCAGCAGCAGCGTCACCAACCCGCAATATGCTGGTTGGTGAGCTGAAGTGTAGAAGTGGGCTGTAGCATGGGTCGCAGCCATGTTAGGCTCCCGGCTGCGACCCGTGCTACAAGTGGAAAAAGGGTATTACACAGGGTCTGTGGCTGGCTGACTTCAAGTCTGTATTTCACCTGGTTTTAGCCAGCCACAGAACCTGTGTAAATCATAGGTGTCCCTGATTAAAGGAATATATGGCAACCCTAGTTTTTATTTATTGCTAACAGCAAAGGTAAAGTGTGGACCTTATGAAGAGTAGCGGGCCACACATACAACACTATACATGTATATAGTTGCCTATCGCTGCCCTATAGCATGCATAGTCTAATAATGACTCTGTTGTAGAGCTGTTCTTTGATCTTTACATACCTCCCAACTTTGAGTATGTCCAGGCCATAGTATGTCTGAAAAACGAGGTGGGGCTTCAGTAAAAGAGGTGTGGCATCATGGGAGTGCGATGATCGTAAGTCACACCTCCTGTTTTAGTTATTGTGAGGGCATGACCCCAGCCCCTTGGTCTTCTGTGAATAGACTGCTAAGCAGAGCAGTGAGTGACAGGGGGCCTCGCAATTGCCCCCTCCCCCTGCATGGGACACTGCAGCCGTGGGCAGGACAGCGGTACAGTCACACAAATGGCACTGACTCATGAACATTGGGACAGTTGGGAGGTGTGTCTTTATCTGAATAATTATATTATTTACTTTTCAAGGAACCTGTGGAAGTGGGACACTCAATACATTTTCTGTTTTCTTGGGGAACATATTTATTGCTGCATTTTTTTTCTGCACTATGGGGCGCATTTATTAACATTTTTTTCAATAAAATAATGTGAAAAAGGGTGTTTTTACACCCTTTTCACATTATTTTAGTAACACCTGAATGTGTTAAAGGGCTTTTGGAGCAGTTTTCATGAAAAACTGCCTCAAACCCTTTAATTCACTTTTTTTAGTAAGCATACTTATAATGGGAAATGCGATCTGACCAGATTTACTAAAAATATATATATAAAAAAACAACGCAGTGAGCCTTGTGATAATTACGCCAGCTTTAGCTGGCGTAATCACAGGGCTCACTTGCGGATTGTGTACTTCTGTACATCTGCAGAGAGCGCTGTGCAGGTACCCAGCTGTGTGATTAGCTATGTGAATTCGATGGACACACAAGCTGATCACTGTGTAAAAAAGAATAAAAAGAATAAAAAAGTTAAAGAAAAATAAAATGAATACTTATCTACCCAGGGACTGGTAGCAGCGATGTAAGTAGTCGCGCATGCTCAGCCTATACTCGGGGTATTTTCTATGAAAATTACCCAGATAATGCTTTGGCGAGGCATCGCAGGGACAGAGCTTGCTCGTAAGCTCTGTCCCTGCATGCAATAATTGATACATCCATGCGATGGAGTCAATTATCTCAGTGCATATAGTGTTGATTTTATCACTTCCCATCTGCATCCTCAGATGCGGATGATGATAAAATTGGCCCTATATCTTGTTATAATTATTTGGGGACAGCAGTACTGAGCGGTCTGTGTTTTTCTCTTCTTGATATGTTTAGCTACTCAATTTATACATGTCCTAAACAGATACATCATAACAAAGAAGTAACTGTTTTATCCTGGTGATGCTGATGAACTACATGTAACATGATACTAAGTAGTCATGCTAATGGTAGGGAGGCCAATCCCAGGCTGTTTTTTCAATCCCGGGATTTGGGATTGAAAAACGTTCAATCCTGGGATTCCTGGGATCCTCAGGATTGAGTTGGTCAATGAGAAAAATATGTATTTTGTACTTTTTCTAAGATAAAAATGACTGACTAGCACAAATTATGGTTTGAAACAACAGTATCCACAGGAATAAGTGAACATTTGTGGCCCAGCAGCACAGGCCCACAGAAAAACCCTCTAATCTTTTTCCTATGGAAAATATATGATAAACAGTATCACAAGAGAGCGCTTATATAAAAAAACTTTGTCATAGACAATTTATTAGATCACATATAATAAAAAGTATATAGATGCATTGCATAGAATAAAATATCTATAAAAATATAATTCACTGCTGATAATAAGCCACACTAACCATGTATATTATCCCATTTGCATACCGCACATTGGGGGTCATTCCGAGTTGTTCGCTTGTTGCCGATTTTCGCTTTACTGCGATTAGTCGCTTACTGCGCATGCGCAAGGTTCACAGAGCGCATGCGCTTAGTTATTTTACACAAAAGTTTGGTATTTTACTCACGGCATAACGAGGATGTTTCTTCGTTCTGGTGATCGGAGTGTGACTGACAGGAAGTGGGTGTTTCTGGGCGGAAACTGGCCGTTTTCTGGGCGTGTGCGAAAAAACGCTGGCGTTTCTGGGAAAAACACGGGAGTGTCTGAAGAAACGGGGGAGTGTCTGGGCGAATGCTGGGAGTGTTTGTGACGTCAAACCAGGAACGAAACTGACTGAACTGATCGCAGTTGCCGAGTAAGTCTGGAGATACTCAGAAACTGCTAAGAATTTTCTATTCGCAAATCTGCTAATCTTTTGTTCGCAATTCTGCTATGCTAAGATTCACTCCCAGAGGGCGGCGGCTTAGCGTGTGCAATGCTGCTAAAAGCAGCTAGCGAGCGAACAACTCGGAATGAGGGCCATAAAGTCCACAGCCAGAGAACAATTGGTATGATAATCCACTGGACTCCAAATAGCGATAAGGTCCCAAACAGTTCCAATTGGAAAAGTAATGTGGATAAATGAAAGTGAGCTGTGTTTGCTCAACTGTAACCGTAGGGCGTGCGCTATGCTACCACCTCCCCAGCCGCCAGAAGATTGTTGCTCACCACTGGTTCCTTGGGCCTGTGCTGGGCCATGAATGTTATTTTATTCCTGTGGTGTTAGGGCTCATCCAGGGTCCCAACACCACTGGTATAAAATAAATAACATTCATGGCCCAGCACAGGCCCACAGTAAAAATAAATAAATCTTCACTGCCCCAGGCTCCAGGCCCCTACAGGAATACAATAACTTTCAGGGCCCCCAGACGAGGTCTGCCCCAGCCCTCTCCAAATCTCCCTTCCCTTCCCTTCCCTTCCCACAACACAGAGTGACAGGAATTATCATAATCATGGCAAATTATGCAGCACCGTTGTACACAACCCTACCACCCCTTTGAAAAAAATACCCTGATAATGTGCGGAGGGCAATCGCAGGGACAGAGCTTTCTTGCAAGCTTTGTCCCTGCATGCAATAATTGATACAGCCATGTGATGTACTCAATTATCACATTGCGAGTTTGGCCGATATTGTCACTGCACATCTGCATCTGAAGTTGCGCATGGAGAGAAATCAGCCCCTAAGAGACTGCAGCTGAAGTAAAGATAGGCGCATATCTGTGCAGGATACAGGGTATTAGAAATGTTGTACAGAAAAATGGCCAAACCCATACCTCCCAACATGACTCTCTCCAGGAGGGAACACAATGCTCTACTTCTGGACTTTTCTTTTAATGTATGATTGCCGGCACCTGTATTGAACGGGTTAATGGATAAGAAAGGTGTTTCAGCACAGGTGATGGCAAGCATAAATTAAGAGGGAAGTCCAGGAACAGAGCCTTCTGTCCCTCCTGGAGAGGGTCATTTTGGGAGGTATGCAAACCTGCAACTAATGCAATACACATTCTGGTCTTCAGGACATCAAATTTTTACTAGTGATGAGCGGGTTCGGTTTCTCGGAAACCGAACCCCCCCGAACTTCACCCATTTTACACGGGTCCGAGGCAGGTTCGAACCTTCCCGCCTTGCTCGGCTAACCCGAGCGCGCCCGAACGTCATCATCCCGCTGTCGGATTCTCACGAGATTCGGATTCTATATAAGCAGCCGCGCGTCGCCGCCATTTTCACACGTGCATTGAGATTGATAGGGAGAGGACGTGGCTGGCGTCCTCTCCGTTTATATAGTTATATACTACACAGTTGATCTGATTGCTTAGCTTATTGTGGGGAGGATTGGGGAGCAGCTGTTAGGAGGAGTACAGTGCAGAGTTTTGCTAATAGTGACCACCAGTTTTTTATCCGTTCTCTGCCTGAAAAAAACGCTCCATACCATATCTGTGCTCAGTGTGCTGCATGATATATCTGTGCTGAGTGCTCACACTGCTTAATTGTGGGGACTGGGGAGCAGCTATAGCAGGAGTACAGTGCACAGTTTTGCTGACAGTGACCACCAGTATACGTTTGTCTGCCTGAAAAACACTCCTGTGGTGTCTTTTTTTTTATACTATAAACGCAGTCTGCTGACAGTGTCCACCAGGTCCATTATACTGTATATAGCAGTACGGTAGGCCACTGCTGTACCTACCTCTGTGTCGTCACTCGTCGTCCATAAGTATACTATCCATCCATCTACATTGTATACCTGTGGTGTCTTTTTTTCTTTATACTATAAATGCAGTCTGCTGACAGTGTCCACCAGGTCCATTATACTGTATATAGCAGTACGGTAGGCCACTGCTGTACCTACCTCTGTGTCGTCACTCGTCGTCCATAAGTATACTATCCATCCATCTACATTGTATACCTGTGGTGTCTTTTTTTCTTTATACTATAAACGCAGTTTGCTGACAGTGTCCACCAGGTCCATTATACTGTATATAGCAGTACGGTAGGCCACTGCTGTACCTACCTCTGTGTCGTCACTCGTCGTCCATAAGTATACTTTCCATCCATCTACATTGTATACCTGTGGTGTCTTTTTTTCTTTATACTATAAACGCAGTCTGCTGACAGTGTCCACCAGGTCCATTATACTGTATATAGCAGTACGGTAGGCCACTGCTGTACCTACCTCTGTGTCGTCACTCGTCGTCCATAAGTATACTATCCATCCATCTACAGTGTATACCTGTGGTGTCTTTTTTTCTTTATACTATAAACGCAGTCTTCTGACAGTGTCCACCAGGTCCATTATACTGTATATAGCAGTACGGTAGGCCACTGCTGTACCTACCTCTGTGTCGTCACTCGTCGTCCATAAGTATACTATCCATCCATCTACATTGTATACCTGTGGTGTCTTTTTTTCTTTATACTATAAACGCAGTCTGCTGACAGTGTCCACCAGGTCCATTATACTGTATATAGCAGTACGGTAGGCCACTGCTGTACCTACCTCTGTGTCGTCACTCGTCGTCCATAAGTATACTATCCATCCATCTACATTGTATACCTGTGGTGTCTTTTTTTTTTTATACTATAAACGCAGTCTGCTGACAGTGTCCACCAGGTCCATTATACTGTATACAGCAGTACGGTAGGCCACTGCTGTACCTACCTCTGTGTCGTCACTCGTCATCCATAAAGTATACTATCCATCCATCCATCTACATTGTATACCTGTGGTGCCTTTTAGTTGTGCGCATTAAAATATGGAGAACAAAAATGTGGAGGTTAAAAAAATAGGGAAAGATCAAGATCCACTTCCACCTCGTGCTGAAGCTGCTGCCACTAGTCATGGCCGAGACGATGAAATGCCATCAACGTCGTCTGCCAAGGCCGATGCCCAATGTCATAGTACAGAGCATGTAAAATCCAAAACACAAAAGATCAGTAAAATGACCCAAAAATCAAAATTAAAAGCGTCTGAGGAGAAGCGTAAACTTGCCAATATGCCATTTACGACACGGAGTGGCAAGGAATGGCCTATGTTCATGGCTAGTGGTTCAGCTTCACATGAGGATGGAAGCACTCATCCTCTCGCTAGAAAAAAGAAAAGACTTAAGCTGGCGTTCTTCGAAATCACAAATCCCCAAGGAGAGTCCAATTGTGTTGGTTGCGATGCCTGACCTTCCCAACACTGGACGGGAAGAGCTTGCGCCTTCCACCATTTGCACGCCCCCTGCAAGTGCTGGAAGGAGCACCCGCAGTCCAGTTCCTGATAGTCAAATTGAAGATGTCAGTGTTGAAGTACACCAGGATGAGGATATGGGTGTTGCTGGCGCTGGGGAGGAAATTGAAAAGGAGGATTCTGATGGTGAGGTGGTTTGTTTAAGTCAGGCACCCGGGGAGACACCTGTTGTCCGTGGGACGAATATGGCCATTGACATGCCTGGTCAAAAGACAAAAAAAATCAGCTCTTCGGTGTGGAATTATTTCAACACAAATGCGGACAACAGGTGTCAAGCCGTGTGTTGCCTTTGTCAAGCTGTAATAAGTAGGGGTAAGGACGTTAACCACCTCGGAACATCCTCACTTATACGTCACCTGCAGCGCATTCATCATAAGTCAGTGACAAGTTCAAAAACTTTGGGCGACAGCGGAAGCAGTCCACTGACCACTAAATCCCTTCCTCTTGTAACCAAGCTCCCGCAAACCGCACCACCAACTCCCTCAGTGTCAATTTCCTCCTTACCCAGGAAAGCCAATAGTCCTGCAGGTCATGTCACTGGCAAGTCTGACGAGTCCTCTCCTGCCTGGGATTCCTCCGATGCATCCTTGAGTGTAACGCCTACTGCTGCTGTTGTTGCTGCTGGGAGTCGATCGGCATCCCAGAGGGGAAGTCGGAAGACCACTTGTACTACTTCCAGTAAGCAATTGACTGTCCAACAGTCCTTTGCGAGGAAGATGAAATATCACAGCAGTCATCCTGCTGCAAAGCAGATAACTCAGGCCTTGGCAGCCTGGGTGGTGAGAAACGTGGTTCCGGTATCCATCGTTACTTCAGAGCCAACTATAGACTTGATTGAGGTACTGTGTCCCCGGTACCAAATACCATCTAGGTTCCATTTCTCTAGGCAGGCGATACCGAAAATGTACACAGACCTCAGAAAAAGAGTCACCAGTGTCCTAAAATATGCAGTTGTACCCAATGTCCACTTAACCACGGACATGTGGACAAGTGGAGCAGGGCAGACTCAGGACTATATGACTGTGACAGCCCACTGGATAGATGTATTGCCTCCCACTGCAAGAATAGCAGCGGCGGCACCACGGCACCAGTAGCAGCATCTCGCAAACGCCAACTCGTTCCTAGGCAGGCTACGCTTTGTATCACCGCTTTCCAGAATACGCACACAGCTGAAAACCTCTTACGGCAACTGAGGAAGATCATCGCAGAATGGCTTACCCCAATTGGACTCTCCTGGGGATTTGTGACATCGGACAACGCCAGCAATATTGTGCGTGCATTACATCTGGGGAAATTCCAGCACGTCCCATGTTTTGCACATACCTTGAATTTGGTGGTGCAGAATTATTTAAAAAATGACAGGGGCGTGCAAGAGATGCTGTCGGTGGCCCGAAGAATTGCGGGCCACTTTCGGCGTTCAGGCACCGCGTACAGAAGACTGGAGCACCACCAAACACACCTGAACCTGCCCTGCCATCATCTGAAGCAGGAGGTGATAACGAGGTGGAATTCAACCCTCTATATGCTTCAGAGGATGGAGGAGCAGCAAAAGGCCATTCAAGCCTATACATCTGGCCACGACATAGGCAAAGGAGGTGGAATGCACCTGTCTCAAGCGCAGTGGAGAATGATTTCAACGTTGTGCAAGGTTCTGCAACCCTTTGAACTTGCCACACGTGAAGTCAGTTCAGACACTGCCAGCCTGAGTCAGGTCATTCCCCTCATCAGGCTTTTGCAGAAGAAGCTGGAGACATTGAAGGAGGAGCTAAAACAGAGCGATTCCGCTAGGCATGTGGGACTTGTGGATGGAGCCCTTCATTCGCCTAACCAGGATTCACGGGTGGTCATTCTGTTGAAATCAGAGCACTACATTTTGGCCACTGTGCTCGATCCTAGATTTAAAACCTACGTTGTATCTCTCTTTCCGGCAGACACAAGTCTGCAGGGGTTCAAAGACCTGCTGGTGAGAAAATTGTCAAGTCAAGCGGAACGTGACCTGTCAACAGCTCCTCCTTCACATTCTCCCGCAACTGGGGGTGCGAGGAAAAGGCTAAGAATTCCGAGCCCACCCCCTGGCGGTGATGCAGGGCAGTCATATGCCTTGAAAAAGATACTGAAGAGTATTGAAACGCGTTGGCCAGTGGTCTTTTGGAGTCTGGAATCGACTTGTAGGAGGAAGTGCGAGGAGCTGGGGACGCCTGGTTATAATTACATCTGCCTTGTATTTTCTTCCATATGATACATTGAAAATGGAGTGATGGACAGATGATACATTTGGAATTCTAATAGGGTCGTATCCCCTCTCCCTCACATGCATATTGTCTATTGGTTAGACACTACCCTACGGTACGGATTCTACCTATATAGAAATTTCACAATATTGTTATCAGTATTACACTATGTTTGCTTTTATTTATTTGTGAGATACACTGAAAATGGAGTGACGGACTGATGACACACTTGGAATCGCAATATGATCGTATCCTCTTTCCCACACACGCATATTGTCTATTAGTTAGACATTATCCTACGGTACGGATTCTACCTACATAGAGAAGGACAATTTACATTGTATATCAGTAATACACTATTGTATGTTTATTCTTTCTGTTTGAGGGTCAATATACTGATGTTCAGTTAGATCATTGAGAAGTACCCCCCATGATCTACATCAGCGCCTGAAGATTTTTTGGTGATATTTCTTTCTTACATTTTATGTTGGGGTGTGCAGTGACACCTGTTTTCATTGAAAAGTCAATAGGCAGCTTTAGCGCACCATAAGATCTTCACAATTTTTGAAGTAACTTGTGTCTCTTAGCTTAGCCATCCAGCGACCTCGGTGCAAATTTTAGGACTAAAAATAATTTTGTGAGGTGTTCAGAATAGACTGGAAATGAGTGGAAATTATGGTTATTGAGGTTAATAATACTATGGGATCAAAATGACCCCTAAATTCTATGATTTAAGCTGTTTTTTAGTTTTTTTTAAAAAAAACACCCGAATCCAAAACACACCCGAATCCGACAAAAAAATTTCGGTGAGGTTTTGCCAAACCGCGTCCGAATCCAAAACACGGCCGCGGAACCGAACCCAAAACCAAAATACAAAACCCGAAAAATTTCCGGTGCACATCACTAATTTTTACACAACAGTTCTCACAAGTTTTTTGTTTCTGCTCATACTTTCCTGCCCCACTGGTTTTATACTGTATATAACACAGCAGAGCTTCTCAATTGTGGTCCTCAAGCACCCCAACGGTCCAGGTTTTAAGTTTAGCCATGTTTGGCAACAGGTTACTTAATTAGTACCTCAGTTAGTTTGTTATATTCATCTGTGCTGATCCATGGATATACCTAAAACCTGGACCATTGTGGTGCCTTGAGGACCGCGTTTGAGACCCTCTAACCTCCGGTGTTACTCACCTATACCTCTTAAACTACAATTCCCAGCATGCTCTAGCTTGCTATTTTCTCTATGACCAGTGTTCCCCAAATCCAGTCCTTGGGACACACTAACAGTCCATGTTTTCCATATGTCCTTGCTGGAGCACAGGTGTTTCCAGTAACTACTGACTCATTTTTAAAGTTCTAATGTATATCATTTGTAATTCTGAGGGACCTGGAAACGTGCAGGCTTCCCGGAGGACTGGACTAGGGAAACACTGTCCTAGACCATATGTGGCCACCCACACAATGTCGGGAGCCTGAGGGCACCACCACAGTGATAGGTTTGGGGGTTGCCGCAAAGCTCTGCCCCCTTTCCTCGAGACACTGTCCTGCTCTGAGTACCACCAATGATGGGAAGTAAGGCACACCTATTAAACACATAGCATTTTAATAGTTATATGGTAACACATTGGTAACAAGTAGGAAAATTTGTCCAACAGATAGTGTACAAAATTTGGCAATCCACATAAATAATATGAACCCATCACAGAGCATATAATAGAAATGTCCCCATTGGACCAAAAAAAAGAAAACTAATGCCACCCAAGCCCTCAGTTGTAACCAAATTAGCCTTAACATGAATTCACATTATCCCCCTTCAGATCTGCACCCTGGATCACTATCCCTCTTGCACAGACCTAGTTACAGCCCTGACCGCCACCATGCAGCCTAATGCATTGTAGTTTTTAAATACATTAGTGTAAAAGTTCAGCCCCATGCAAAAATGACCAGCTTACTAAGCAATTTGGACACAAACATGAAAGGTAACATTGGGGGTGATTCTGAGTTTATCGCAGCAGCAAGTTTGTTAGCAATTGGGCAAAACCATGTGCACTGCAGGGGGGGCAGATATAACATGTGCAGAGAGAGTTAGATTTGGGTGGGTTATTTCGTTTCTGTGCAGGATAAATACTGGCTGCTTTATTTTTATACTGCAAATTAGATTTCAGTTTGAATATACCACACCCAAATCTAACTCTCTCTGCACATGTTATGTCTGCACCCCCTGCAGTGCACATGGGCCCTCATTCCGAGTTGTTCGCTCGTTATTTTCCTTCGCATCGGTGCGATTTTCCACTAACTGCGCATGCGCAATGGGGGTAATTCCAAGTTGATCGCAGCAGGAAATTTTTTAGCAGTTGAGCAAAACCATGTGCACTGCAGGGGGGGGGGGGGGGGGCAGATATAACATTTGCAGAAAGAGCTAGATTTGGGTGGGTTATAGTGTTTCTGTGTAGGGTAAATACTGGCTGCTTTATTGTTACACTGCAAATTAGATTGCAGATTGAACACACCACACCCAAATCTAACTCTCTCTGCACATGTTAAATCTGCCTCTCCTGCAGTGCACATGGTTTTGCCCAACTGCTAAAAAATTACCTGCTGCGATCAACTTGGAATTACCCCCAATGTTCGCACTGCGGCTGCGTCAAGTAAATTTGCTAAGAAGTTTGGTATTTTACTCACGGCATTACAAGGTTTTTTCTTCGTTCTGGTGATTGGAGTGTGATTGACAGGAAGTGGGTGTTTCTGGGCGGAAACTGAACGTTTTAATGGGTGTGTGTGAAAAAACGCGGGAGTGGCTGGAGAAACGGGGGAGTGCCTGGGCGAACGCTGGGTATGTTTGTGACGTCAAACCAGGAACGAAACTGACTGAACTGATCGCAGTGGCAGAGTAAGTCTCGAGCTACTCAGAAACTGCTAAGAAATTTCTATTCGCAATTTTGCGAATCTTTCGTTCGCAATTCTGCTAAGCTAAGATTCACTCCCAGAGGGCGGCGGCTTAGCGTGTGCACTGCTGCGAAAAGCGGCTAGCGAGCGAACAACTCGGAATGAGGGCCATGGTTTTGCCCAACTGCTAACAAATTTGCTGCTGAGATCAACTCAGAATTAGGCCCTTTGTACAAAGCAATGTTTTCTCTAAAGATAGGTACACACTGTCCAATTTTTTGGGTCATCCTGACAATCAGTTTTACAGAAAATTGAGGGCCCCAATCGGTGGTAAGTAATGCCGCCCGAGTCCTGCGGCCGCATGGGATGTCGGCCAAACTCAGACTTTTTTTAAAGGAGCAATCACTTACAAGGCAAAACCATGCCCTGTAAGTGATTGTCCCTTTAAATAAACTTCCCAGTTCGGCCGGTATCCCGCACGGACGCAGGAATCGGGCGTAAATACATCCCACCGAATATCTGAAATACACAATACAAGATTTACTTTTGAATGTAACTAATTTTCTGCCACATCGCACTGAATTTGCATATATCCATCTGCAAGGAGAATAACGTAGTCACAGAAAAACGTGGGAAATCCGGTCAGATTATCGAGGATGCCCACACACTGCATCGTATCGATAGATTGACACTGATATTTTCTGTCTTGGACAATCAATAGGATAATCGAGGGTGCGTGTTTGTATGCAAGATTTTTCTGGTTTATCTGTGAAACTCTGAAACAATCGTTCATACACACTATATAATAAAAGCGCCCGAACACCCGGTAATTGGCAAGCTGGTATAAATATTATATAGTATGTACCGTAGCTTAAGATGAGAAATCTGGAAATGAACAGCTAAATCAATTAAGAACCGCACCTGAAGGGATGCAATGATTATCCGCTCACACGTTCAGCTTCAACACTATCATTTTCAGATACTGCATCTTAGAAGGTAAGTGACACTGATCTGGTCTCTGTGTCTTAAGGGCTGGATTGCAGTGTGAATCTGGCTGCAGACAGACACATGATCTAAAGCAGGGGTGGGGAACCTTTTTTCTATCAAGGGCCATTTTGATATATTTATAAAATCCTTTGGGGGCCATACAAAAATTCTCAACTTAAAAAATGACCCTCCCCCCCAGTAGGTCTGCCCCTTAGATGCCAAAAAAATGGGTGTGGCCAATTAAAATGGGACGTGATACACATATGTCCCCAATAGTGAAGTGCCAGCTCTGATTGGCTCACGAACCGGCGGCTGGTTTGAGATCTTACCTGCCGCCGGACATAGTAGCCGCGCTCTCCTCCCTGACAGCTGAGACACGCTGCCGCCGGACTGAGCACACAAGCGGGTGGGCCGGAACCAATGGCTTTGCGGGCCTTATGCGGCCCGCGGGCCGGAGGTTCCCCACCCCTGATCTAATGTAGCTTTACTGTTTAGGGCAGAGTCACACACAGTGTACAACATAGCCAAATGTATCTGTATGGATATGTCCAGTTACAAAGTGCTCCTTAATATGATTTTAATTAGAGTTAAGTTCCCAGAAAACATATACAGAACCTATTACTCTATCTGCATATGAATTTATTCAATGCATGTTGGAGCAAGTCTGTTACAGATCTAATCTAAGAATGTACAACACTGGGATCAGGAGGTTGTATGTATCTATCTGTACTGTTTAATATGTGTTGGGCTGACCTCCCGATCCCATAGAAGCCGGTACACACTGAGCTATTTCTAGTACAGTATGTACAGGGCTGCGAGGAGGCTGCAGCAGGTCAGGCTAGGGACACACTGCTCTGCTGATCGGGAGCGTTTAACCCAGTCAGCCAAGGATTGGCAATGTGTGTACCCAGCTTAAGTCTCCCACAAGTTAATGTGCATCAGTGTGGAAAGATTGAAGCATACCTGGGACACTGGTGTATCTACCTCTATCTACAGTATCTGTGCAATGTACACAGGAACATGGATCACATCTCCTGAACCCAGAACTGTATGCCTGCAGCGGGTCAACCCCCCTACCTTTTTGCCAGTTGCGCAATCGGTCATGTGATTTATTTGAAAAGACGGCAAAGGTGCAGGTCATAGTAATGACTCTGGCACTGTACCAGAGCCTTTTATGGAAGATGGCGCCATTGGAAAAAGGTAGGGTGTGGGGATTGCTCAGTGGTGCAAGTAGACATATTTTCTTAGTGGTAATGAGTGCCAAAAAATGGTCATGTGTTGTGAGGGGGCGTGGCCACAATGCTGCTAGTGGGAGTGGCTACATGACACTAGCGGCCTTTTTTAAATCTGGAGGCAAGTCTAAAAATATATAGTAATGCCTCCAGTATAATGGAAATATATAGTGATACCTCCAGTATAATAGAAATATATAGTGTTGCCCCCAATTTAATAACAATATATAGTAATGCCTCCATTATAACAGGAAAATACAGCCACTGTCGCACTCCCAGTAACCCTGACAAAGTGGGAGGAGCCGTCATGCTGCCAAGCACCATGGTCTTGTTGCTTTGTGGCACATTATAATTGTGGTAATGGCAAAGTGTGTGGCAGGTGGTACTGCGCTCCCGCTGCCAAATTCTTATGGGTACTCCATACCCGAGCGTACCCGCATACTTGCACCGCTGGGATTGCTACACATGAGCCATTCTAGGCTTTAATATGTCTGTGACCTAGGGATTGGTTGGGTAGTAAAGAGGCCTCTTCAAGTTGCTGCTATGAATTCCATGATCACTTATTTTCCTCTTAATTCTACAGGTTTCATTATTTAAAATTAACAGTCGTCATGGCAAATTAATTGACTCTTTCCTTATCTTGCAATCTTCCCTTGTGCTGCGCCCCCACTATTACAGCCATAACTCCCATCACCAACTGGTTCTTTGCAGATGTCCATCTCCTTTAATTTCCTGTTCCTAGGTAATTGCTTTTGCAAATGACGAGAAGTGAATAAAAAAAAAAAAAAAAGGCAGAGAAAGAAGAAAAGCCATTGACGGCTCAGGGCATGCCAAAAGATCTGCTAATCTGATGTTCTTTTTCTTCTCCTTCAGTTTAGGAAACCTGAATACCAGCAATGTGAAACCTGACTCTGATGCAGTTAGAGCTAATAATTAACTATTAATAATGAAATGTTGTGTTAGCAAAGCAAATATATATCCACACAAACTTTAACTGTAAAACTGGAACAGTTCCCACTTTAACATACAGAACCATGTGATGATATTTTTCCAGTCTATGAGAAACCTCCTGATAGCTGTGTGTGTTTCAGAAAACAAACCACATTATACACACACAAACATCAGCCAATGGCAATCAGGATTTTCTTTTTGTGCAAGGAATTTTCTTAGAAGTTCCTGACCAATGCAGAACTGACATGGGGCCGCAGCCGCTCCGAGTGATGGGGCACAGCCGTTCCGAGCTTCACCGTAAAGTCCAATCAGCCACCAAGATCTGCTTCATTCCCAAACAGAACCCAACTATGAAAACAATGAATTGCATTCATACAGTAGTTATCTCTGACAGTGGTGTCTGCATTCCTATTGATCTGAATGCTGTCCTGTTTCTACCTTGGACAAGTCATTATGCAGCTAATTGTACATCCTAAATACACATTCTTTTCTTGGTATGCAGAACCCAGTGTTTCTGGGAGCTATCTCCATTGAATGAATTGATATGTTATAGGGGGAGATGTATCAAGCCTTGGAGAGAGAGAAAGTGGACAAGTTGCCCACAGCCATAAAACAGCTGCTAACATTATTTATCTAGCACAGTCTTTGAAATACCAGATTCTGATTGGTTGCTTTGGGCAATTTCTCAACTTTATCTCTCTCTAATTTGGGAGATGTATCAAATTTTGGAAAGAAATAAAGTGGCGATAGGTAAAGTGGCAAATAATTAGCTCCTAACTCATTTCTCAAATACAACCTTTAAATGGCATTTAGAAGATGATTCACTGGTACTTTATCTCTCTTCAAGATTTGATACACCCCCCCAGCCTTGATGCATCTCCCCCATAGTCATAGCCAAATCTGAGCTGCTCATCTCTGCCAGATCTCACTATACATACAGTATAGCTTGAGTTTATACATACACCACCATTGCTTGGGCATGATATAGCATTGGCAGCTTCCGAGGCACGGTACACACTGTGTTAGAAGAAGTGTTTTTCTATCGTGCAGACTTGATAAACCTACCTATTGTAATGTACTGAATGCAGAAGAGATTATATAATTTGTCTATGACTGCATGGGGCAGACACAGGAATGAAACACGTTTTTCCTGCTCTGTGAGTCATAGCTACCGTATTTACACAAGCCATCAAAGAGACAACATTCATAACATCTCTGAATACATTTTACACATGAATGACTGGACCTACAGCTTAGTGAAATGCACATGTGAAGGTGTATTAGTTACAGGTGTCTTACAGGATGCATTTTCCACCATTGTCATTTGGGGAGTCTCAGTGCACACATCCCAACTAGACCATGTCTAAAACATCCCTGATGTTTACCTATTTCCAGTGAGACCACAACGATTACCTAGCAGGCTATACCCCTTTAACCCCTGAAAACCATGACTAAAATGAGGATATCTCAATCATTGAATCTTAGTCTTGATGGGGATGTGTGTGCAGTCTAGTGTGTGAGTACTGTACATACCAGTGGTTAATTATGTAGGCAATGACCAGTCAGGTAGCTTGGCCAGGCTGTGTGGTTTGTTTGTGGAAGTGAATGTACAGCTGTACTACCTGTTACAGAGAATGGTTCAGCAATGGAGTGGGGCCTGTAGCAGAGTAGGGGTGTAGGGAGCTCCCCAGCCAGTGATTGCCTTCTCTCTAGGTAGATGTGCAGGGCTCTAGAACAGAGGTTATAGCGGGGTGAAGTCATGACTCTCAGGAATTAAGAGGAGAATGTCCATTCTCCACGATGTCTCTCATACACAGTGCCAAGGTGAAGCCATGCATGCTCAGATACACTATTGGCAGCAATCTTGGTTAGGGAATGAAGTTTCCCCAGAGGAGCCATTTTGTTGGAGACTGCGCAAGAGTACACCACCACCAATCCCCCTTACTACATCAGTCTTTCAAATTATGGGTCAGGTAGGTCCTGCTTAGAAGAGACAGACAGGCAATGAAGAGCTGGTTCTGCATAAAAGTGGAATGTCGACATTTTGACTGTCATCATGTGTAACATGTCCACATTATGGTGTGGACATTCTGAATTTCAACATATCATATCACACCCTATTTAACCAGCTCTTACTCCTGCTTCCAAGCCTTCTCCTGTGCTGCTCCTCCCCACTCATAGAGCTCCAACTCCATCTGACCAGACTTTCCCCCAACCTCCAAGCTTTCAACTCCTCTCTAAAACCCCACCATATCATTCCCCCACCTGATACTATTCCCACTGCATGTTCTACCAGTTCCAGTCCTATGGCCACACTTTGTCCTGCTGGCTTCTAATGTCTCAGCGACGCCCTCTCTCTCTAGACTGAAAGCTCTAATGGCAAGGGCACACCTTTTGTCTCATAGCTGTGCCTCCTATACAAACCTCATTTACATAGTTACATAGTTTATGAGGTTGAAAAAAGACCTATTTGTCAATCGAGTTCAATCTATTTGTGGTCTCCTATGCTGTATTATTTTTAGCAGGGACGTGCAGTCAGGGGAGGCAGTGCCTCACCTGTCATACTGCCTGTAATTCTCTAGAGTTTTGGCTATAGAAACTATTAGAATAATACAAAGAAGATACTCATAACTTACAAGCATCTTCTTTGTATTGCTGTAATCATTTTCTATAGGCAAAACCCTTCAGATTTGCGGGGCTCCCTGCAGGTAAAGACAAAAAATGAGGCAGTAGGAGATCTGCCTCAGCTTTGTATAGTCAGACACTGCATGCTGAGCTGGGGGCGGGGCTACACAGCGGCCATTAATACAGCAGAGAAAAGAGCCATGTGAGGCATGCCTCACAGTGGGGGGTGTGCCTTGTGCTCTGGTGACCAATCAAAGAAGTCCAGGAAGACACTGGAGCTCAGCAGCACTGAAGAGCTGAGGGCAGAGATGGCAGCTGCAGGGGAGAGCAGAGATGGTGACCTGAAGGAGAACTACTACACAGATAGAGGTGAGAGCAGTAGTAGTGTGACCAGCTGTCACTGGCCGGGCTCCCTGCACCATTTATTTCTCCTGCCAGATAATAGGTATACACTTCCATCCCAGGGCGGGGGGCTGACTACATTTGCCCTGCCGGACTCTCTTATCCCTCTTCTCAAGAGAGCATCTGTCCCTGTCTTCTGAACCAAGTGCTGGCAGGAAAGTTGAGAGCTGCACTTTGCCAGCATTTTGTGCTGACACGGGTCCACCTTGCACCAGCTCCTATCAGCCACCTGATCAGAAAAGAACTGTAAGATAAGGGGTCAGGAATTTACTAAGATCATGTGCTGTGCACACTGTTATTAGTGGATCCTGGATACACCTTTTTGCATAAGAGCTGGGCTAGTGTAAGTTATGTACAGTGATAATCCACTTTCTTGCACAGGAAGCTTCCAGGAGATTTCTGTGAATGATCTAGTAGCAGCAGCATCCAGGACAGAGACCCCAGGGACCTGTGACTTGCACAACCAATAACCTGCCTGTTTCTTCACTGCAGGATGCACTAATGATCTCCAATAAGTGACCAAAATATTTGATATTGCTTGATCGTGCTTGCAGGATTACCTTTCTCTAGAATGGGTTAGAGCAAGAAAGAGTGATACCATTTAGGAGTGCTTTTGTTGGGATTTGCAATGTGCTATCTCCAAGTAGAAAGTCAATAACCCCCATACAATACATATATATGTGCATTGAATTAATCTTCAAGTAGCACGTCACTGATTTTTAGGACTAATTTTATCTGTTGTGAAAGTCGGTTGTTTTGTTTATTCCTTTTGGTTTTTTTTAACTATAGTGCGTGATCTACCCACCATAACCCTGTATATCCTTATTCATTAGGAATTTATCTAGCCCATTCTTAAAAGTATTGACCGAGTCCGCCATTACTTCTCTTTCTGTCAGGGAATTCCAAACACGTATTGTCCTTACTGTGAAAAAACCTTTACGTCTCTGTGTGCGAAATCTCCTCTTTTCTAACCTAAGCGGATGTCCACGTGTCCTCTGATTTGCTCTTACCAAAAACAGATCCCCCGCAAGCTCTGTGTATTGTTCCCTTATATATTTGTAAATGTTAATCATGTCTCCTCTTAATCTCCTCTTTTCCAGTCTAAACATGCCTATCCTAGCAAGCCTTTCCTCGTATTCCAGTGTCTCCATCCCCCTAATCAGTTTGGTCGCCCTCCTCTGAACCTTTTCTAGTTCAAGGATATCCTTTTTGTAGTATGGTGCCCAAAATTGTGTATAGTATTCAAGATGTGGCCTCACTAGGGATTTATATAATGGCAACCAGACACACAATACACAACACAGTGACCCCCTGGTGCTACTAACGTGACTCAATTAGTGTATATGTCATATAGATATTTCATAAGAAACTTTTTTAAAAAGGATCTGCACGCAGCTCACTGTCAAAGGGACCTTCTCTTGCCCCTTTACACTATACTAAAAACCAAAAAGAAAATACAGACAGCGCTAGCAGGTTCCTTATTAAGAATATTCCTTTCTTTATTTTTATTTTTTATCAACTTTTATATAAAAAAATATAATAAAAAGAATTACCTTTTCTTACCCCCACTACATTTATTTAAAGATATTCATATCTAACAAGCATGGCAATATTACACATAAAACAGTAATAACACATACAGCTTTGTGCTCCTATTCTGTGAAATAATTCAGCTGGATACAATTAGCCCACACTGTTAAGCTGTAGTGTTACAAAATGTCCAAATCTCCATTCAGATGACTAGTTGCTCCGTCAACCCAAGCAGGTGTGAATTCTTTAGCAATCCGTAGCAGAGCAGTTGTTACAAAGTCTCTTACTCAGAGTACGGACTAATATTCAAATACCCATATTGCTTGGAACACACTGAGATTGCTTCCAGACTACTTATATTAGATTCGACTGAGGAAGCCGCCGATGTTTATAGGCGGAGAAACGCGTCTCATTTGACCTTACTTACCTGCAAATCAGCACACCACGAGTCTGCCTCATCACGCTGAGACAAAACGTTGAAGTTCTCCGGATAAGGCTTACATGAATGGTAATTGAGCACCAGAGCCAGGACTATACAGGAACGGAACCCAGGAGGAATTGTGGTAATAATATCTATAGAAACATGGCCATGTTTAAACTAAACTGCTGAGACTTTTTGAATAATCTTGCTGCTCTGAGAAAGGCATCTATATCTCTGCAGACTGAATCAGCTAACTAACAACTAGATAACTGCTGCTGTGCACTATATTATTGATACTCTCAAAGCGAGAGGAAAATCATTGAGACTGTGCATTCTAATATAAGTAGTCTGGAAGCAATTTCAGTGTGTTCCAAGCAATTTGGGTATTTGAATATTAGTCCGTACTCTGAGTAAGAGACTTTGTAACAACTGCTCTGCTACGGATTGCTAAAGAATTCACACCTGCTTGGGTTGACGGAGCAACTAGTCATCTGAATGGAGATTTGGACATTTTGTAACACTACAGCTTAACAGTGTGGGCTAATTGTATCCAGCTGAATTATTTCACAGAATAGGAGCACAAAGCTGTATGTATTATTACTGTTTTATGTGTAATATTGCCATGCTTTTTAGATATGAATATCTTTAAATAAATGTAGTGGGGGTAAGAAAAGGTAATTCTTTTTATTATATTTTTTTATATAAAAGTTGATAAAAAATAAAAATAAAGAAAGGAATATTCTTAATAAGGAACCTGCTAGCGCTGTCTGTATTTTCTTTTTGATTTATATAATGGGAGTATAACACACTCATCCCTAGCATCAATTCAGGTGCATAACCAGAACTTTGTGGGGCCCATAGCAACATTTTGAAGGGGCCCCTGTCCCAATGCTTCTAGAGAGACACTTCTCTGCAGCAGTTATTCATTTATGCCCTATAGTAGTAACCTAGTTCATTTTCTGAACCGTAGTAGAGCCTTATTTAATGTTATGCCCCATAGTAGTGCCCTAGCTTCTTTTATGAATCGCAGTAGTACTTAAGTTCACCCTATGTCACATATCAGAGCTGCCAGTACACATTATGCCGCACAGTACCCCTAATTCACATTGTGATTTATAGCGCTCCTCGTTCGTATTGTGCCTCATTACAGTGCCCCGGTAAATATTATTTAACATTAAAATGTCCTCCAGTTCATTTTATACCACACTACAATGAGCAGGTCCAGGGGCATACCTAGATACATTGCAGGCCCCAAGGAAAAACTTTGACAGGGAAGGTGGGCCCCTCTCAGCTCTGGGCCCCATAGCAGCTGCACTGCCTGCACCTATGGTAGCTACACCCTTGTATCAATTCCCTGCTTTATGCATGCTAATACCTTGTTTGCCTTTTTTGCTGCAATCCTACTTTGGGTACTGCTGCTAAGTTTGTTATCTATGTGAACACTGAAGTCTTTTGTATCTGTTGTCATTATATGAGTGACTGTATTTTGTATAATTTGTAACAAATTATTGTTCAGTGCTGTGGAGTTTGGGGCTTTACAAACAAACAATAAAAACCAGTGTAACGGTTGCTCACCTGCATATCTGTCTCAGCGTCCAGGTCACACCCCAAACGCTGTTTCCTTATTGTCTATAGCGGTGCCTCCACCCAAGCTTTTGTTAGTGTTACCAGTAGGGAAAGCTTGGGAAAAGCACTAATATATACATCCAGCTCCGAGGTGCATATCAGCTACTAATGATACCATTTGGACACAAACAGCTGCTGTGAACATCATTGTTACAAATTAACTAAAATAAAATTTTCATTCTTTAGAGGAGGATAAAGCCTGGGAGTTTGCCAATAGTTACTATTTCCAAAGTATTTTTTTTTACTATCATAGGACTCAAATTACTTAATGTATGCATATGAAGGAGAGAACAAATAATTGATATTATCAATCTCCTTGGAATTTTACCATTTTATTGTTGCCTATTGATGTACATTTTTTATGCATATTTATTATTGTGCCTGCACAATAAATGTGATATTATATAAATACAGGCCTTCCTAATA
Organism: Pseudophryne corroboree; assembly: GCF_028390025.1. Classification (NCBI taxonomy): domain Eukaryota; kingdom Metazoa; phylum Chordata; class Amphibia; order Anura; family Myobatrachidae; genus Pseudophryne; species Pseudophryne corroboree. The sequence continues at coordinate 925,588,828 of NC_086445.1, forward strand.
TTAATTTTAAATACTTATTAATTTCTGAGGACCAATGGATATACAAAAAATCTCATATATATATATATATATATATATATATATATATATATTTGATGTGATATAAGCAGCAAGCATCCACAAGCGCAGTAATCCTCTATTTATTGTCATTTGATGTGCTAGATTGTGCCTGCATGCAGGCCAATCTAGCACCGGCGATAGCGATATGTGGGGCCGCGCATCGTTATCGCTGTGGGGCATACACACAGAGACATCCGTCCTTAAAATCTAAGTAATCTGGTCAGATTGCTTTGATTTTAAGAATGTATCTCTCCGTGTGGACCCCCCTTAGCACTCTTGCCACTGCAACTTAAAGGGGGTACACATGGAGCGACGTTTACTTAATTTCTAAGCAATCTGACTAGATTGCTTAAAAATTAAGATCACATCGCTCCGTGTGTAGGGTTGCCGGCGACAGCAGTGCACTGTCCCGCGCATCGCTATTGCCGGTGCTAGATTGTCCTGCATGCAGGCACAATCTAGCAGATCGCTCCTTTCACCGCTGGGTGAAATTAGCGTCCCCCTGTGTCCGTCCCCCCCTCGCTCAGCACATCGCACTGTGATGAGCGGGGGAGAGAGATCGCTCAGCACACAACTCCCTCCACATCTCCCGTCTGTACGACCCTTATTTATCTTGTTTCACTCTGCATGCTATATTCAGTGACGTGCGGTGAGGTCTGTGGCTGGGGAGCCACTGATTGATTCACTTCCCCCCTCCCTATTAAAAAAAATAAAAAAAATTGGAGTTCCTCATATTTAACAAAAACCAGCACCAGGCTGAACCAACCAGGGGGGGGTTAATGCCATAACAGGGGGGACACTCGGTGTGGAGTCCCCCTGCCATCACATTAAACTCCCCCCAAGCCAGCCAGCCCAGGGCTGGAATTCCTCGGAAAGTGGGAACTCCAGAAAAAATGTATGGAGTCCCCCTCCAGAGCAACCACCAGCCCAGTGCTATGCCCTGCAATCCTGGTGGCGGTAGGTGCGGGGTTCATGGTATAGTAATGTTGTTCTTTACAGGCATCCTACAGGTCCCAGCAAGCCTGCACCGGCATGCCGGTACTTGGAGAATCACAGGGTCCGCTGGCACCTGTAGTCCTCCTGTAAAGAAAATATAAAAATAAATATAAGATACTTTTTAAAAGCAAGTTATTGTACAGGGTCTTCACCTGGGGGTTGGCGGCCTTGGGGAAGCTCTTTCCCATGGCCAGTGCCTTCCCTGGGCTTCCCGGCGTCTTCTGTCTTCGGGAGCTCTTGCATGCTCCCTCCCCGCCGGCGGACTGACAGCCGCTGCCTCGAGCTGGCTTTCATGGTGGCCATCTTAGATTTCAAAAATTACGCTAATGGCGCCATTTTTTTAATTGGAACCGCTCCGCTGCCAATCTCTGCAAAATGACAGGCAGGGACTGAATCCTCTTGGATCCAGGCCTGCCGTCATGCCAGCTATCCCCACTGGGTCCCACCGCTGCTAACGCCCGCACCTCCGCCACACATCCCGCTGCCCAACCAGTGATGACAGCAGATCAATCACTGGACAGCTATATCCAGTGACAGATCTTCTGTCCAATCACATCTGCCTGACTGACAGGGGCGTGCATTCATGTGCAGTGAGAGCATGCCCCTGTCAGCGAGGCACTTAGACAAGTGCCGCTTTCAATGTTATTTTCAATGGGCTTTTAATGCCTATGGCCTGGCCCCGTCCACCCCCTACTCCTGCACATTTCCTATTGTCAACGCCTCCCAAACCTAATTTTAATGTAAAAATGGTTATTATAATACAAAGCACATACTTATGATACAGAATGTGTGCTATAAGTATCTTCTTTGTATTATTTCCACTAATGACAGGGGAGGCACTGCCTCTGCACGTCCCTGGCTATATTATAACTTGCAACATGTTACCATCCTACGTCTATTAGTTGGCCCATGAACCAGCAGCCCCAAACAATAAAAAGAATTGATAATCATTGACAAAAATCAATAAAACAAGCTAAAATCGTGTAATTTTTGCAATTAACTCCAAATTCCGAACCGCAGGAATATCCATATCAAGAATTGGTTCTGATCGGAACTCCTCAAGAGAACCAGGACCAGGTTTTGGTTCAGTTCGGATCCACAAAATTCGGGTGGATTCGGATTTCTGGAAAACTGAACCGCATATCTCTAGTTATATTATATCTTTACAGTCTTTGGCCAATAACTTGTGATGCACTTTAAGTGCTCAGTAATAATAGTTGTAATTAGGAGCCACTTAGTTCTATTTTAGGTAATCCACTCATCACAGAGGCAGTGTAGTCACAGTTACTGTCCTCACTCATTAATAAACAGTCTCTGAACAACAGTACTCAGAAGTGATGGATTAGCTCCTGTGATGTACAGTATGCAGAATCGTGCAGATCTTATTGCAGAATTATACTTCATATACTTCACTTGTATTAAGACTACAACCTGGCTATATCCTAATAGTTCCTTTTCTAAGGAGAGTTTTAGCTGATGGCTATATGCTATACAGGGCTAGTAACCATGAAGGGGCAGACTAGAGGAGTCAACTGGTTCTTATCCACAGTGCCGTAATTAGACATTTTAGCGCTGTGTGCAAGAAACAGCATCGGCACCCCCCCCCCATATACAGGGTCAATGTGCGTGCCAAAAATATAGGCACGTGGCTTCATGGGGAAGGGGTGTGGCCCAGAGCCCCTTTTACACAGTATGGCAGGTATCGTCCTCTTTTACACAGTACAGCAGCAGAGTCTCCCATTTTACACATTATGCCAGCAAAGTTCCCTTTTTACACATTATGGCAGCAGAGTCCCACTTTTTTACACATTAGGCAGGCAGAGTCCCCCTTTTTTACACATTACAGTAGCAGAGTCCACCTTTTTTTTTTTACACATTACATCAGCAGAGTTTTTTACACATTAGGCAGAGTCCCCCTTTTTACACATTAGGCAGCAGAGTCCCCCTTTTTTACACATTATGCAGGCAGAGTCCACCTTTTTTACACATTACAGTAACAGTCCCCCTTTTTACACATTAAGCAGGCAGAGTCCCCCTTTTTACACATTACAGTTACAGAGTCCCCCTTTTTACACATTAAGCAGACAGTACCCCTTTCTGTTGTTTTTTTTACACATTACATCAGCAGAGTCTCCCTTTTTTACACAGTAGGCAGCAGAGTCCCCTCTTTTTTTACATATTACATCAGCAGGGTCCCCCTTTTTATATTTTTTGCACATTACATGAGTAGAGTCCCCCTTTTTTTACACATTAGGCAGGGTGTGTGTGCATTACAAATTAGGCAGGGTGTGTGTGTGTGTGTGTGTGTGTGTGTGTGTGTGTGTGTGTGTGTGTGTGTGTGCGCTACAAAATAGGCAGGGTTTCGTGTGTGTGCATTAAAAATTAGGCAGGGATGCGTGTGTGTGCATTACAAATTAGGCAGGGGTGCGTGTGTGTGCATTACAAATTAGTCAGGGTGTGTGTGTGTATTTTGTCTCTCTTACTCACCAGGTATACACGATCCGGCATACAGAGGAGGCAGAGACGCAGCTCATTAGGTCCGGGACCTGGAGGTTGCGGTAACACTACAGCTCCCTTTACTGAGGTGACAGGAGACAGGCGGCGGCGTAGCACTCAGGAACGGAGTGGAGGGATGCCTACTATCAGATGGTGCCTCCGGCTCAAAGCCAGCGGGACACAGGTGGCGGTGGCGCCAGGGCCGGTCCAGGCGCTTTTTGCGCCCTGGGCGGCCATAGGGGGCGTGGCTTCATACAGGGGGCATGGTCAGTTACGCCCCCTGTACAGTAATAGCACTGCTGAAAGATGTGTGGTGCGCGATGACGTCATCGCGTACCGCACAGCAAAGGTCCTCTCCACGAAGGAAAACTAGACGCTACGCGTCTAGTTTCCTTCGTGGAGAGGACCTTTGCTGTGCGGTGCGCGATGACGTCAACGTGCACCGCACATCATTACAGAAAAGGTCCTCTCCACGAAGGGAAACTAGACGCATAGCGTCTAGTTTCCCTTCACAGCGGGCAGCCCACGAAGGGAAACTAGACGCGTAGTGTCTAGTTTCCCTTCACAGCGGACAGCAGGCAGCGGCAGTGGGGGGCACAGCAGCAGCGGATCTTGCTGTGGTGCGGCGCCCTCCGGAAGGCGGCGCCCCGGGCAAAAGTCCTGCTTGCCCGTGGCAAGATCCGCTACTGGGTGGCGCCGAGACTCACAGATGGCGGATGCGGAACTAAAGGACGGCAGCCGCGGGATTCAGGGACGGAGCAACGGGACAGGGGGAAGGTGTCTGCTACCAGATGGTGGCTATGGCAGTGCTCCCATCCCTTGCAGAGGAAGAAGACAAGCGGCAGCAGCAGCACTTTCCAGAGTGACTGACTGGAGATGTCGGCCGTGTGAGGGGGTGTGCTGCCAGATGGTGCGCCTTCAGTGCATTTGCACTGTGGGCAAGGCACCATTGGCGCAGACACCTAGTTACAACCCTGCTTATCCATTGTTCCATGTTTCTCAGAGAATTAGCAGGCAGCAATGTACAGTACTACTATACTGAGCCAGTTGCTGTGAAGAGAAGTAGCCATACTTGCCTACCCTCCCGAAAATTGGGTGCAAATCCCGGCCTTTCGGAAAGGTAGGCAAGTGTCCTGCAGCACTGCAGACTCCCCACAACCCCCTTGGCCGCCCACTTACAGAGCACAGGTGGGCCATCCGAGTGTTCTCCATGATGCGATTCATGCTGAATTGCATCATCATAGCCCAGCCCACTATACAATCCCTTTAATATCAGCATTGTATAGCGGGCAGGGCCATGATGAAGCAACCCTGAATGCCATGACCCTGTACCTCCTCCACTACATGGTCCCACCTTTATTCCGAGTCACCACTACCCTCCCTGCCCCCCTGCTGTACTAAGCGGGATGTCCTCTCTCGGAGTGGGGAGCCAGAAAGATGGCAACTCTGGAATTAGCAGGTAGCACAATATGCTATATGCTAAACTGAGCCAATTGCTGTGAACAGAATTACAGGTAGGAATATGCTACAGAATTAGCCTCAGTCTTGCTGTTGTGAGCAGCTGAGACTGACACTGATCTCAAAGGACCTGCCAGCAACCCACCATATATTCAGAGGAGTTTTATTAGACCAGTCTATAGCCAGGTTCATTACTTCATATCAGCATGACCTGTAATATGCAGGCAAATACCACAGAGAGCTAAGTTCCCTCTTACTGAAATCAACAATAACATGATTATTTAACAAGGGGAAAAAAAAACATTCCAGTTCAAAAACATTCCTCTTTACAGCTGGCACATTTCTGCCCATTTACCTGAGGGAGGACACAGAGGTCTGGGAAACGCTATTCTTATTTTTTAGTCTTTCAAATAGCTCTTTGTAATTAATTGTTGTTGGTTATTTATTGGTACCTTTTAGATAATAAATCATACTTGCATACTCTCTCAGAACCTGTGGGAGACATACAATTTTTCAGGTAGTCCCCCGCACCCCTCCCTGGAAGAGTGGGCACCCCTCCTGCATTCCGCTCACTTCCTAGTGAAGTGGTTAGGATCGGGAGAATAATAAGGGGAATTTGTGGTCACCAAGGAGGGGATGGAGCCTAATGATGCAATTCTATGATAATCACATAATTTTAGCCTCTCCCCGAATTCAAATATACGGGAGAGGGCATTGCTTAATGACACATCTAGTCCGGCGCCATCGCTGTCCACTGTATCTACAGCTCCTCTCCAGGCTTCTCCTGGTGAGGAAACATCAAACGTAGGCAAGTATGTAATAAATACATGTTTTTATATAATTGACTATTTTATGATTTTACTTGTAATAAAATATCTAATTAAAAACAAAAATTATGATTCCCATCATTGGTTACTGAGTTAATATCAACTCAAGACTAACAACATGCTTTCATACAGACATCAGTAAAATTAATGTCCAGGGGTTGTCTTTTGCCTAATTACCTATAAGAAGATATCTCCATCGCTGAGAAGGGTTCTATAAACTTATATATGTGTCTATGGCACAAGTATATGAGTCCAGTCCCTTAGTCTCCATCTATAAGAGACATGCCATGTTATGGAACTATGGCCCTAATTCAGCATGAGACGCTTCTGCGATGCGTTCACGTGCTGAAGCCCCCGTGTAGTGTACGCCCACGCAGAAGCTGCACTGCACATGCGCATACAGTGAGATGCGACGGCATCTCACTTATGCGCATGCCTCTATTATTGACAGGCAGAGGCATCGACATGGCGTTGGGGGCGTGTCCAGACAACAGAGGCGAGTCCGGTCCGTTTGTTGGGTGGGCCGCGTCGGCGTCTGCACGACATCACATGCAGCCGCTGCGACCCAAAACATGGTGGCCCGGCGACTCTCTTTGCAGCCTAGCTACTTTAGGGGGCTACCTTAAACATGCAAGAAGGGGGGGAAGGGACCTGCATGCAGGGTGGCCTTGCCCTGTACTGGGCGGCCCCCCGCTTCCTAGAGAATGGAGTTGTAGTTTTGAGACTGTTTGCAAAACTACAACCCATGCTGATCTAGGCCCTATGTGGGTTAGAAATTAGAGATGAGCGCCTGAAATTTTTCGGGTTTTGTGTTTTGGTTTTGGGTTCGGTTCCGTGGCCGTGTTTTGGGTTTGAACGCGTTTTGGCAAAACCTCACCGAATTTTTTTTGTCGGATTCGGGTGTGTTTTGGATTCGGGTGTTTTTTTCAAAAAACCCTAAAAAACAGCTTAAATCATAGAATTTGGGGGTAATTTTGATCCCAAAGTATTATTAACCTCAAAAAACATAATTTACACTCATTTTCAGCCTATTCTGAACACATCACACCTCACAATATTATTTTTAGTCCTAAAATTTGCACCGAGGTCGCTGTGTGAGTAAGATAAGCGACCCTAGTGGCCGACACAAACACCGGGCCCATCTAGGAGTGGCACTGCAGTGTCACGCAGGATGTCCCTTCCAAAAAACCCTCCCCAAACAGCACATGACGCAAAGAAAAAAAGAGGCGCAATGAGGTAGCTGTGTGAGTAAGATTAGCGACCCTAGTGGCCGACACAAACACCGGGCCCATCTAGGAGTGGCACTGCAGTGTCACGCAGGATGGCCCTTCCAAAAAACCCTCCCCAAACAGCACATGACGCAAAGAAAAAAAGAGGTGCAATGAGGCGCAATAAAAAAACCACGGTTAGGTGGTATATATTATAATAATAATACAATTATGGATGGACGGACTGCCTGCCGAGTTCCGACACAGAGGTAGCCACAGCCGTGAACTACCGCACTGTACACTGGTTGATAAAGAGATAGTAGTATACTCGTAACAACTAGTATGACACTATGACGGTATAAAGAAAGAAAAAAAAATACCACGGTTAGGTGGTATATATTATAATAATAATACAATTATGGATGGACGGACTGCCTGCCGAGTGCCGACACAGAGGTAGCCACAGCCGTGAACTACCGCACTGTACACTGGTTGATAAAGAGATAGTAGTATACTCGTAACAACTAGTATGACACTATGACGACGGTATAAAGAATGGAAAAAAAACCACGGTTAGGTGGTATATATTATAATAATAATACAATTATGGATGGACGGACTGCCTGCCGACTGCCGACACAGAGGTAGCCACAGCCGTGAACTACCGCACTGTACACTGGTTGATAAAGAGATAGTAGTATACTCGTAACAACTAGTATGACACTATGACGACGGTATAAAGAATGGAAAAAAAACCACGGTTAGGTGGTATATATTATAATAATAATACAATTATGGATGGACGGACTGCCTGCCGACTGCCGACACAGAGGTAGCCACAGCCGTGAACTACCGCACTGTACACTGGTTGATAAAGAGATAGTAGTATACTCGTAACAACTAGTATGACACTATGACGATGGTATAAAGAATGGAAAAAAAACCACGGTTAGGTGGTATATATTATAATAATAATACAATTATGGATGGACGGACTGCCTGCCGACTGCCGACACAGAGGTAGCCACAGCCGTGAACTACCGCACTGTACACTGGTTGATAAAGAGATAGTAGTATACTCGTAACAACTAGTATGACACTATGACGGTATAAAGAAAGAAAAAAAAATACCACGGTTAGGTGGTATATATTATAATAATAATACAATTATGGATGGACGGACTGCCTGCCGACTGCCGACACAGAGGTAGCCACAGCCGTGAACTACCGCACTGTACACTGGTTGATAAAGAGATAGTAGTATACTCGTAACAACTAGTATGACACTATGACGGTATAAAGAAAGAAAAAAAAATACCACGGTTAGGTGGTATATATTATAATAATAATACAATTATGGATGGACGGACTGCCTGCCGAGTGCCGACACAGAGGTAGCCACAGCCGTGAACTACCGCACTGTACACTGGTTGATAAAGAGATAGTAGTATACTCGTAACAACTAGTATGACACTATGACGACGGTATAAAGAATGGAAAAAAAACCACGGTTAGGTGGTATATATTATAATAATAATACAATTATGGATGGACGGACTGCCTGCCGACTGCCGACACAGAGGTAGCCACAGCCGTGAACTACCGCACTGTACACTGGTTGATAAAGAGATAGTAGTATACTCGTAACAACTAGTATGACACTATGACGGTATAAAGAAAGGAAAAAAAATACCACGGTTAGGTGGTATATATTGTAATACAATTATGGATGGACGGACTGCCTGCCGAGTTCCGACTGCCGACACAGAGGTAGCCACAGCCGTGAACTACCGCACTGTACTGTGTCTGCTGCTAATATAGACTGGTTGATAAAGAGATAGTATACAATACATACAACAATATACTACTATACTGGTGGTCAGGCACTGGTCACCACTAGTCACACTGGCAGTGGCACTCCTGCAGCAAAAGTGTGCACTGTTTAATTTTAAATTAATATAATATTATGTACTCCTGGGGGCTCCTGCTATAACAACCTGCAGTGCTCCCCAGTCTCCCCCACAATTATTATAAGCTTTGCCTTTTATACATTGATGTGCAGCACACTGGGCTGAGCTGAGTGCACACAGACTGAGTCACACTGTGTGACTGGCTGCTGCTGTGTATCGTTTTTTTTCAGGCAGAGAACGGATATAGCAGAGAACGGATATATATTAAAATAAATAAAAGTTAACTAACAACAACTGCACTGGTCACTGTGGTAAACTCTGTCTGACTCTGCACAATCTCTCTCTCTCTTCTAATCTAATTTCTAATGGAGAGGACGCCAGCCACGTCCTCTCCCTATCAATCTCAATGCACGTGTGAAAATGGCGGCGACGCGCGGCTCCTTATATAGAATCCGAGTCTCGCGAGAATCCGACAGCGTCATGATGACGTTCGGGCGCGCTCGGGTTAACCGAGCAAGGCGGGAGGATCCGAGTCTGCTCGGACCCGTGAAAAAAACATGAAGTTCGTGCGGGTTCGGTTTCAGAGAAACCGAACCCGCTCATCTCTATTAGAAATACCCCCCGACTGAATAAGGTCAAAGAAACCTTTTATTCTTACAGTGTGAGCTGCATAAATGCAAATAAGTAATGACTATAAAACTAAAATAATCAATAATTAAAATATTGTTATTCATTCTATTGGCTTCTAAAATATTATCAAAATATTTCCATTGAAAAATTAGTAAAATATGCTAAAACGTTTTCATTAGTGCAGACAATAGTCAATAAATAAATAAATTAAATAAAAATAATAGTAAAAAATAATTAACAAGATATAAGACAGGCACAAAAATAAACATAACATTTTCAGTTAATATCGGAGATGCATTTCATCTGGCCACTTCCACAGGCAGTAAAGAATGAAATTTTGTAATGGGCATATAGGTTTTTAATTATTAGAATTATTGTTTTAGTAAAACACTATGAAGTGCTTATCATAATGAGGTATATGAATCTTTATAAAGATTTTTATAACCATGCCCCTTTTGAGATGATGGGGTGGAATTTATCCTAGAGCTACATAGAGAGTTGGATAAGCCTGTATCACATTTGTTCTATATCTACCTAGTATTCTGCCATTGGGCCTAATTCAGAGTTGATCGCAGCAGCAAATTTGTTAGCAGTTGGGCAAAACCATGGGGGTCATTCTGACCCGTTCGATCGCTGCTTTTTAGCGCAGCCGAGCGAACGGGTAAGCACGGCGCATGGCAGACTGCCGAAGGCAGTAGCTGGTCTGCAATTGCCTCTGCCTGATTGACAGGCAGAGGCGGTCGCTGGGTGGGAGGGGGCAGAACGGTGGCGTTTGGCCACTGTTTCGTGGGCACAGTCCGGCCAAAGCAGGCGTGGCCGGACCGTACGGGGAGTGGCCCGCAGCGGCTGCGTGACATCATACACATCCGCTGCAGGCAGGGGAGCGACGAGTAGCTCCTGGCCAGCACGCTAAAGCTGCGCTGGTCGGGGGCTACTCTTAAAGTGCAAAGGCATCACCGCCGTACGCTGCCTTTGCACTTCTGCGGGGGGGGGGGGGGCACTGACATGCTGGGCGTCCCCCCGCATGTCAGTGTGAATGATTGTAGCTGTGCTAAATTCAGCACAGCTACGATCTTCTCGGAATGAGGGCCCATGTGCACTGCAGGGGGGGGGATATAACATGTGCAGAGAGAGTTAGAATTGGGTGGGGTGTGTTCAAACTGAAATCTAAACTGCAGTGTAAAAATAAAGCAGACAGTATTTACCCTGCACAGAAACAAAGTAACCCACCCAAATCTAGCTCTCTCTGCACATGTTATATCCCCCCCCCCCCCCTGCAGTGCACATGGTTTTGCTCAACTGCTAACAAATTTTCTGCTGCGATCGACTCTGAAGTACTCCCATTGTGTGGATGAGATGGGGAGACGGACAGTTGAAAAGTGTGTGTGTGTGTGTGTGTGGGGGGGGGGGGGGCAGAGAAAGAGAGGAAAAAGAATGGGAAAATAAAGAGGGTATAAGGATGGGGAAAAGATGGAAAAATGAGAAACTGAGCGTACAGGTCAAAAAAGAGGAACAGAGAGATAAAGAAGGGAAAAAAAGAGAAAGAGAGGGAGATGGCAGGAAAGAGTGGGGAGAGATGGAGGACAGAGCATGAGAGAGAGAGAAGTATAGGTGGAGGAACAGAGAGGGCAGGGAAGGGAGAAAAGGCAATAAAGTAGAGGGAGTGAGAGCCAGGGGGTCTATTAATTAAGCCTTGGAGAGAGATAAAGTGGATGGAAATAAAGTACAAACCAACCAGCTCCTGTCATTTTTGAAACATGGGGCAGATGTATTAAGCCTTGGAGAGAGATAAAGTGATAAGAGATAAAGTACCAGCCAATCAGCTCCTTACTGCCATTTTTCAAACACAGTCTGTAACATGGAAGTTAGGCGCTGGTTAGCTGGTACTTAGGGGTCTATTTATACCCCTTTCAGACCACCACCTATGAACACGAGTTATTGGCACATGAATGTGTATAACCCGTGTTCAGGTGCAGCCTGAAAGGTGCCAGGGTGGTCGCAAGCAGGATTGAAATCGTGTTCAACCTGGCTTGCTGTGCGGTGTGAACGGGAGCCGGGTCGATGCAACCCATTTCCCGTTCACTATGTGTGTACGGGCGGCGATCGGAGATCATGTGATCTCCAAGCACTGGCCCGCCATGTCACCGCTGACATCATCAACCCGGCAATATGCTGGTTTGCAGTCAGTGGTAACGGGGCACCTGAGGCGGGTCGCACACTGGGAGCTCTCTTGTCAAGCTCCCGGGTACGACCCGCCTCAGGTGATCTGAAAGGGGTATTACTAAAGGGGGTTACTGACGGGAGAGATGTGTGCTGAGCGATCTTAACACAGACCGCTCAGCACACATCTCTCCCCCCGCTCAGCACAGCGTGATGTGCTGAGCGAGGGGGGGAGACGACAGGGGGGGGTCGCTCACTTCACACAGCGGTGAAGTGAGCGACCTGCTAGATTGAGCCTACATGCAGGCTCAATCTAGCACGCCCCGCGCATCGCTATCGCTGGGGGGCATACACACGGCAGATTCGTGCTTAAAATCTAAGCAATCTAGTCAGATTGCTTAGATTTTAAACACGGATCTCTCTTGAATGGAGATACAGTGGATGGAGATAAATTCCCGAGCAATCAGCTCCTAACTGTCATTTTTCAAACACCGTCTGTAACATGGCAGTTAGCAGCTGAATGGCTGTCACTTTATATCCATCCAGCGGTGCAAGTGTGCGGGTATGGGTGGTCATTCCGAGTTGTTCGCTCGGTAAATTTTTTCGCATCGCAGCGATTTTCCGCTTAGTGCGCATGCGCAACGTCCGCACTGCGACTGCGCCAAGTAAATTTGCTATGCAGTTATGAATTTTACTCACGGTTTTTTCTTCGTTCTGGTGATCGTAATGTGATTGACAGGAAGTGGGTGTTTCTGGGCGGAAACTGGCCGTTTTATGGGAGTGTGTGAAAAAACGCTACCGTTTCTGGGAAAAACGCGGGAGTGGCTGGAGAAACGGAGGAGTGTCTGGGCGAAGGCTGGGTGTGTTTGTGACGTCAAACTAGGAACGACAAGCACTGAACTGATCGCAGATGCCGAGTAAGTCTCGAGCTACTCAGAAACTGCACAGAGATGTATTTTCGCAATAATGCGAATCTTTCGTTCGCAATTTTAAGAAGCTAAGATTCACTCCCAGTAGGAGGCGGCTTAGCGTGTGCAATGCTGCTAAAAGCAGCTTGCGAGCGAACAACTCGGAATGACCCCCATGGGTGGGTACGGCGTACCCTTAAGAATTTAGCCATGGGTACGCCAAACCCACACGACGGGCTGCCGCTCCTCGCCACTCCCCGTCCCTCCCTCCCTCTGCTGTTCACCGCCGCTACCCGTCCCTCCCTCCCTCTGCTGCTCACCGCCGCTCCCACTGATGTGAGGGAGGAGAGCGCAGCCTGCGCCTGTCCTGCCCCTCTGTGTCTTTGTTCAATTCAGCGCTGCCCGTAAGCCAATCAGAGCTTGCGGATCGGCAGCCAATGCTGCCAGACCGCGACCTTTGATTGGCTCACGGATCGGCGCTGAATTGAACTGAGACACCCGCACCCGCCAGAGACTGAAGGGAAGTAAAGGCGCAAGCTGCGCTCTCCTCCCCTCACACACACACAGGAAAGCAGCAGCGATAAACTGCAGGGGAGGGGGGGGGCTTCATGTATACCTGGCACTGGGGGGGCATGTATACCTGGCACTGGGAGCATATCTGGCACTGAGGGGACATGTGTACCTGGCACTGGGGGATATCTGTCACTGGGGGCATATCTGGCACTGGGGGCATATCTGGCACTGCGGGGACATGTGTATCTGGCACTGGGGGCATATCTGGCACTGGGGGGACATGTGTACCTGGCACTGGGGGCATATCTGGCACTGGGGGGACATATGTAGCTGGCACTGGGAGCATATCTGGCACTGGGGGACATGTGCATCTGGCACTGGGGGATATCTGGCACTGGGGGCATATCTGGCACTGGGGGATATCTGGCACTGGGGGGACATGTGTATCTGGCACTGGGGTGTCAAAGTCGATAAAAATCATGATGCATATCCCTTGTACTAACCCCTCATGCACATGCACGCTGCTCGTGCACCTGGTCCCCTGTGCGTACACATACCCGCAAGTTGCGTAAGAGACGCTCCAGCGACTCTTGCGCATGATATGTGTATTTACGGCGGAGTTTGTGAGCATGTAGCGTGTGACTCGGACGTAGCATATTTAACCCAAATAGTGCATTTTGTAGATAATATTCCCCTAGACCATGTCAGCGAGTATGATTAGTTTAAACAGTTCCTGGACAGAGAGATTCCTCTTTGCATGATAGGAAGGGTCAGATAAAGGTTGAAAGGTGGTGTCTAGTATCCAGCTGTAGGGTATTTTAAGGGTAACATTCCGGTGTTAGTTAGGAAAGGATCGCTCGCTCCTGCGTATAGTTATGTACAGAAGTAGATTATGAACATTAACTGTATTTGCTGTAAATTACACATGCGGCGGGAATCCTGAGGATACCTCCCACCAGAGCAGTTGGGGAAAGACACAGCCCACCTGTTCAAATCCACCTATGACCTTTGCTGTAATGTAGAGACACATCCCTGTGTCCAATGAACAATGAGGTTACAGGGACCATTGTATTGTGAATGTATGTTGTGTATATAAAGACCACTGTTGCCTGGCCAGCCTCAAGACTCTGAAGGCTTTCTACCTGAATAGCTGAGGACTGGATCCAGGTCGCGCTTGCGAACGATTTCCCACGTATGTATATTCTCTGTAGCCATCACTATTCTCTTTTATTCTGTTAGATTTCCTTGTTAGCTTGTAGTGTATAACTTGTAACTGTTTAACCTTTTTCTCTGAATAATCCACTGCGGTGTTAGAGCCCTGTGGTTTTTACAAAACCTGGTGTTGTGTTTTCACTTTCCTGCAAAGGGCTTTCTTAGCGTCTTAAATCGCTCTAACAGCATACACATTGTTAAGGTTTTGAGGCGTCACATCGTTACAATATTTGACTACTAAGGTTTAGAGTATAAGCATATCCTTACATTGTTTTATTAACAAAGTTTACTGTATATCATTCTGTGAGCGTACGTGCCGCTCGTGCGTCGCGCCCACGGCTTAGCATCTGCTACGCTAAGTGCGTACCCATACGTTACTCTGTGTGCAAATAGCGTACTTAGTCCGTAGTGTGTGTAATAAGTCTAGCGGCCATAGTGGCTCCACGGTAATAGTGTATAGCTTTATGTTTTAAGATAATAATTGACATTATCAATTGGGGGCATCGTCCGGTGCTCCTCATATCCGCAGCCTAGCAGGACAAGGCAGACTTTTATCTATCAGCAAAGGGCGGGAAGGTAGTATCCCCTGTTAGCCGTTTTGTGGTCGGGGATACACTGGTGCTGATTAGATAAGCGTCTGCTCCGCATGGTTTGTAGGGATGCTGGTGGAATCCGAAAGGTAAGAACGTAAAGCTATTGTTTTTTTAATCTGTTTAATTTCTGTTTGGTGCCAAACTGCGCACGCAACACACGTAACACATGCACACACCTGTATTTTATTTGTATTTTGCATATCTACCCTTTTGTTTGCCATTAGCATTGATCACGTGCTGAGAAATTTGTTGCTATTTAGTTAAAAGTAAAGAGTAATATTTAAGGGAGTAAGTGTAAAACACACACGCAGCCTGGCCCAGTTATAAAGGTTATACAGGAGATACTGTGTGGTGTTGGTAAGCGATTATAGTTGAATATCGTTTACATTTATAGAAGCGTGTTATTTGTGTTACTGCGGACGTATCTGGCCTTTGTACACGTGTCTCGGACAGCGTGCGAGACTGCGTACGCAACGCAAAGGCCTACACACGTGGCGTATTTTAAGCAACGTGTGTACAGTTACGCCCACTTAATACAAATCACACGATAGCATTGTTTTAGTTTAGGCGACACGGTAGCCACGCGATAATAGCACAAATTTATCAGTGTCCAAAATTTAGTTTAAAAGATCCTTCTCTTATTGCATCACCTCTGGGATTAGGCTGTTTCACCTGAATGAAAGTTAATTTTCTGTACAGAAAAATCAAAGTGTATATGAGTGAACGAGCGTGTGTATGCAAATAAAGGTTTTGTGAACTCGGGATCAGGGATCCCATAGGACACCAGTGAAGTGAACACTTGGTGGCGTGAGATTGGCTTGCTCACGTTAACGTTGATAAGGTATAAAGGGGCAATTAGTATAACAGCAGACCAAGAGGTCGGCGAAGTCAGAAATCCGCTGACTAGGTCAAGCCAAGCTCTGAAAACCGTGGCCTGAGAAAGGTCAGCGGTGAGAGCGCAGCCCCGGGGGTTTGCGTAGTACCCATATAGGCCCGTTTTGAGAATACGCTCCGGCTGAGGTTTCGCAGTCTAAACAATCGATTCCGTTGGTCGCGCAGCGGATAAGTAATAGTTACTTATACGCAGTGCGACTGTACCGCACGTTGCTGTGTGCATTAGTTAGTTCAACTTGATACCCATTACGCAATTTGCGTACAATCGCGGGGTCATAGACGCTAATTGTACACGCAACGTGATTTGTGTAACAGGTTTTTTTTTTATTTTAAGGGAGTTTCGCTGTTCACTCAGGAAATCTCCAGCAACTGATATTTACTGGGAGGGGTAGCATACTCCCACACGCTCTCTCAGTAAATAGAGGTTACACAGGGGCCCTAGGTTGGGTACGACCAGCGCTGAAGACAGTGTGTAGGTGTATTGGCCGACGTGGGCGAGAGTGAGTGAGAGCACTCGTTGGACTTTCACCGTTGCCTTATATTGAGTAATTTGGTTTTTGTAGGAATTCGCTGAGAAGGCAATACCTGCAAAGAATGGGGGCCAGTTGCTCAAGTAAGGGACGATCAACCAGGGTTCAGGTTGATATTCCGCGACCTAAAGGGTCGGCAAGGTACATAATGTGTGAGAAATATGGATCACACGCAGAGATTATGTGCAATGAATGGGAACATATGACTGTGGATGATAGGGTAGGCAGTTTTAATCCTGAGGTGTTGCAAAATGTAAGGAGAAGGATGTGTCTGATAAAATCCAGGAAACAAAGGATTAGACATTATGATTATTTACAGTTATAGCAACAGGAGGGTGAGATACAACAGGGATTAGCTCAAGCAGCTGGTTCCAACCCTAGCAGGAAACTGATAGCAACTGCACCACCACCACCACCGTACATTACAGGGGAGAAAATGGCTACGGAGAATGGCATACTGGTATACGATAAAGTGCACTTAATAAATGTATTAATGATAAGAATAAAGTAGATAAATGTGTTAATGCTAACCCGTGCAAGTTGTATCCCATCTTAAACTTCCCTCAGGACTGCGACCCAAAAGATGAGCCCAGCACGATATCGGCACTCTCTCTAGCAACCACCATACAAGAAACTCAAGTGGGCACGGCCCAACCAGTAAGAGCAGTAGCAAAGGCTCCTAGTGGAGGGACAGGTGAGGTCGTGTCCACAGGTAAGTACGGTACTGTACATTATGCAGAAACCATTGCACCTCACATTGTAGAGTCAACACAAAATGATGTAATTGAACTGAATCCTGTCAGGGTGATCGCAGTCCCCAATGGGAAAACTGACGCAATGGGAATCACTCCCGTCAGGAACATTGCTATGCATTGCCCCTGGTCCCGGACAGAATTGAGGACAATTATGTCTGAATTTCCCGATCCCAGTAAAGATCTAGCCGCATGTCAAAAGTTTATTAAAGAACTAGGTAACGCCGCCGAACCCAATAACAAAGATTGGCGGACAGTGCTGAGGGCATGTTTGCCCTCCAATATTGACCCCGTGAAATTCATCGCTGACTGTAGATTAGATGAAGAGGTACCTCTCACTGATGAGTACAATCAGGAGAACGTAAAACAGATCAATCTGCAGTTAGGAGTATATTTCCCAACTGTTGTCAAATGGAACAAAATTTTCTCCATTAGACAAAAAGAAGGTGAAACTGCTTCTGACTATTTCGACCGAGCACTGCAGGAAATGGCTAGATATACTGGGATCGAAGACATTAAGAATAATGTGCACCATAGGGAGGTAGCGGTGTCTGTATTAATGGACGGGTTAAAGGAAGTGTTGAGAACCAGGGTACAAACCACTCAACCTAGCTGGAGAGGTATCTCGGTGGCTGCCTTGAGAGAGTCCGCTATTGAACATGATCGGAACATCATTAGGCACAGGGAGTCACAGGGGGATAAGCTGATGACAGTAAGTATACAGGCCCTTACAACAAGGCCACATCAGCCTAAACCCCAGACCCCTGTTGGTAAGTCGTATGTGATAACATGTTTTAACTGTCAGAGAGAAGGACATTACGCACGAAATTGTAAAGACCCACACAAGGTATATCGACCCCCTAGACCACAACATGACACACAGTATGACGCATGAAATTGGGATCAGGGACCGCAGAGGAGAAGTTATGAACCGCATGCAGGGGAAACAAAGATGTACCCACCAAAGAGAGACTGGCAGGTCTCTGAAAATTCTCAGTTACCCCCCTCACATATTGTAGCTGCCAGCGCGCTGCGGGGAGGTCACCACACACAATAGGGGTGGGGCCACACCTGTAGTCTGCAGCCAGTGAAATTAATTGCGAGCCTTGGAAGTGAACCTGAGGTCACAATTGATGTAGCTGGTAGATCACTACCTTTCCTTGTAGATACAGGGGCGGCCAAGTCAGTGTTAAATTCAACGGTGGGTATGAAGACCACGGGTAAAACAATTCCAGCAATGGGAGTAACAGGAGTAGTACAACACTACCCTTTAAGTAAACCAGCAGAGATTACGATAGGGCCTTTGCAGACCAAGCACTCTTTTCTGCTAGCTGCATCGGCTCCGACTAATCTACTTGGGAGAGATTTACTGTGTAAGATGGGGTGTGTCATATATTGTACTCCTGAAGGTGTTTTCTTAGATATACCCGAGAATCACGCTCAGGAAGTGCAGGATATGTTAGACTCCCCACAAAGGTTGATGTCACACACTGCTGTTACAGACAGGTGTCCATCTAAGGTAGAGGAAATGATCTCCCAGATACCGGAGTCCCTCTGGACCAAAGATGGACAAGACACTGGATTGATAGCAAATGTAGCTCCTATAGTGGTGCAAGTAAAAGATGGTAGGATAGCTCCAAAAATCCCACAGTATCCTCTGAAGCCAGAGGTGGAATTAGAAGTGTACCCAATCATAGAGCGCTTGCTGCAACAGGGCATCCTAGTTAGGACGTCCAGCACTGCCAATAGTCCCATCTTCCCTGTGAAAAATAGTGGGGGGAGGGGTTACAGGCTAGTGCAGGATCTAAGGGGGATCAACAAAATAGTTGAGAGCCAATCCCCCGTAGTGCCAAATACGGTCATCCTTATGCAAATCCCTCCCACTGCTAAATTTTTCACTGTTATTGACCTCTGCTCCGCCTTCTTCTCGGTCCCTCTGCACCCTGACAGCCAATACTTGTTTGCATTTACATACAGAGGAGTACAGTACACCTGGACTCGCTTACCACAAGGTTTCATTGACAGCCCAAGTATTTTCTCACAGGCTTTGCATGACTGTTTACAGTCCTTTCAACCTGAGAGCGGATCAGTATTAATACAGTATGTAGATGACTTACTGCTGTGTTCTGATTCACTCGAATCGTCCTTGAGAGACACGAAACAGCTTTTGTTTCATCTTTCTGATACGGGACACAAGGTTTCAAAGGATAAGTTGCAGTTATGCCAGACCAAGGTAAAATATTTGGGACATTGCTTAACACAAGGACTGAGACACCTCACCGCTGATAGAATACAGGCGATTCGCGACATGACTCTGCCACAAACCCAGCAACAGATCCGCACTTTCCTAGGAATGTGTGGGTACTGCCGAAACTGGATCCCAGGATTTTCCATGCTAGCCTTACCTTTGCAAGAGATGGTCTCGTCAAACAAACCAGATCGGATTTCGCACACAGACGAGTCCGAACTGGCATTTGAGAGACTCAAACAGTGCCTATCACAGGCACCAGCATTAGGTATGCCAGATTATGGGAAACCCTTTGAATTGTACGGTACGGAGAGTGCTGGGTGTGCGGCAGGTGTTTTGACCCAGAGACATGGTGATGCCAGCAGGCCGGTAGCTTACTACAGTGCACAATTGGACACCGTAGCACGGTCTCTCCCCACATGCTTGCGAAGTGTTGCAGCGATAGCATTGCTAGTGAGTAAAAGCGAAGATGTAGTGTTGGGACACAACCTGACCATCCATACACCTCATGCAGTATCAGCCCTACTGAATTCTGCCCAAACCAGACAGGTCTCATCAGCACGGTTTACAAGGTGGGAATTAGCACTAATGGCCCCTGTAAATATCACCATAAGGAGATGCAGCGCACTAAATCCTGCAACGTATCTCCCAGGTGTGCCTGGACAGGCACAAAGGGTGGGGGATGAGAGTGATCGTGAAGGAGGATTTAGTACAGACACTGACACACATGATTGTATGGAATATTTGAACCAAACTTTCACTGCAAGGCCCGACATCAGTGACAACCCACTGGAAGGCGTAGATTTTACTTTTTACACTGACGGTAGTTGCCACAGACAGACGGACTCGGGAGACTTGTGTACTGGATACGCAGTCGTAGATGACAAAGGTACCATAGAAGCGGAACCCCTGGGTCCACCACACTCAGCACAAGTTGCTGAGCTGGTCGCCCTAACCAGAGCGTGTGAATTGGCTAAGGGTAAGTCAGCCAATATCTACACAGATTCTAGGTATGCCTTTGGAGTAGTGCATGATTTCGGGGCCCTATGGCGCCTCAGAAATTTCATGACGGCAGCTGGCACACCCGTGGCGCATGCGACCCACATCAAAAGACTTCTAACAGCTATACAGGAACCTGACGGAATGGCTGTTATCAAGTGTAAAGCCCACACGTACAGCCAAGACCTAGTGTCACTTGGTAACAGCCGGGCAGACGAAGCTGCTAAATCAACAGCCAGCACCCCCATACAGACAGACATCACACAACTGATGGTATTCAATACCTTCAACACACAGAAATTGAGTGAAATGCAAAATTTGTGTTCCCCACAGGAAAAGGCAGTCTGGAGGTCAAAAGGATATGGCCAGGAGTCCTCAGGACTCTGGACAGATGGACAGGGTAAGCCAGTGGCTCCCAGAGCATACCTTCCAAGTTTAGCTTTGGCGGCACACGGTCTGACTCATCTGGGCAAAGAAGGTATGTGCAAGTTGGTAAGAGCCTACTGGTGCGCGCCAGGATTCTCTTCTCATGCCGGTAAAAGAGCAATGACATGCCTTACCTGCTTGAGGAAGAATATTGGAAAATCAATACCAACAGAACCATCCCATATCCCGCGAACAGACGGCCCTTTTCAGGTAATACAAATTGATTTCATACAATTGCCACCCTGTAGAAATTTAAAGTATGTGTTGGTTTGTATTGATGTGTTTTCAAATTGGGTAGAAGCGTTCCCCGCTGCCACAAATACTGCTGTGTTTACTGCAAAGAAAATTGTGCAGGAATTTGTGTGCAGATATGGTATCCCTAGGATAATTGAAAGTGATAGGGGTACCCATTTTACATGTGAAGTCTTTCAGGTAATGTGCAAATTAATGGGAATTAATAGTAAGCTGCATACTCCGTACCGCCCACAGGCGAGTGCGAAAGTGGAAAGAGTAAACAGCACTATTAAGAACAAGTTGAGCAAAGTGATGGCTGAAACTGGATTGTTGTGGCCAGAAGCTTTGCCACTTGTATTGTACAGCATCAGAACCACTCCCAGGTCCCCTCTTAACCTGTCACCCTTTGAGATTCTCTTTGGTCGACAACCCCATGTAATGATTGACCCCCAGGATGATTCGAAATGCAATAATGAAGTGACTGTAAAGTATTTGGTTAAGATGAGCAAGCAGTTGAGGAATCAAAACAGCAATCTAAAGCTAGTGATTCCTGATCTGCCAGACAGTAATTGTCATGACATTGAACCTGGGGATTATGTAATGATTCGAAATTTTCTACGCTCAGGTTGCCTGATTGACCGGTGGGAAGTACCGTACCAAGTCTTACTGACCAGCACGACAGCATTGAAGGTTGCCAAAAGAGAGACTTGGGTCCACTCGTCCCACTGTAAGAAGGTCGCTGACCCAGAGAAAGCCCGTGACAAAGAGCAGAGTGTAGAGGAAACCGTATCGCTGGAGTGCCTGTTCCGGGAAGGTTGAGAGGCAGGACTGTTGTCACGGCATCTGAGCACAGAGAACTACAAGATTAGAGGCGGTTGTCGCGCCAGTTTTCTTTCCCTTCTATTATTTTCTTTACCTCCTATTAGCACTCTTTCTTTCTCCTCCTGCAAGATGGACTTACCCCAAGAGACTGCGTTCCGGTTTATCCTGTTGACCCTGTTGTTGACCAGAACAGTCTATTTCGGTGAGAGTACCAGAGAGGTCGAGAAGGGATCTGGAATGGGTTCTGATGACAAGGACGGATTAGTAGAATTCCAAGAGCAACACAGTCACCGAGCAAAGGCGAGTATCAGAAAACGATCTGGTAGTCATGACACTAGGAGACATTGTGAAGGATTGTTAGCTGAGGAGAATTGTATCAGTAGGAATTGTGAAAACATAGTTGAGGACGGGTGCATCCAGAGATGTCAGTCCAGCCTTAATATCAACATGGACCGTCATCCATTGAGTGACTATCACTCATTAGTGGGTAAGGTTTTAAACCAAACGGAATGCTGGGTGTGCTCACAAGTACCATAAGGTCAGAGCAAGTCAGGACTAGTACCATACCCTTTAACAATAGATGAGGTACTTGAATTAAGGGGTGGGAGACCGGTGGACAAGAAATTTAATATTTCTAGGCCTCCTAGTTTGAAGCTCCACCAATATCATGTGGATAGGTCCTTAGTATGTTTTAACATTTCCAATCCCCGAAAGCCGGGAAATTGGGAAGTGACATGGAACAACCAAACCATGGCATTTTCACACAGAGCCGATAGAATGCCCGTACACCCAGAACTTATACGCCAAATAGCCGACGGTGGGAGATATTTTCAGTATAGGTATACTCTAGGAAGTAGGACCATGCGGGTTGGAGAAGTATCACCAGGATACTGTGCGCATATCATACGGCCTGATACGTGTACTGAACAAATGAGAGAGTTAGGGATAGGATTTTTCACCTGGAAGGTTTGCAATATGGTGATGTCATATTCTGTCCTATATGTTCTCCCCGATGATGCATATTTCATATGTGGGAGGAAGGCGTATAAGTGGCTTGCCCCAAACTCAGAGGGATTGTGTTACATTGGAAGAGTGTTGCCAGAAGTAATGACCATTACCCATGATAAGATGAAAGACGTTCACCGCAATGCTCAATCTCCTTACACTCACACTCACTACGAACACATTGTTAAGAGACACCTTATAGATAGGACAGAGCACGCAGCCTCTGATTTGATCCACGAATCCACCGGGATTCAATTCCTACTCGCGTTAGATATCACCCGTACCGCCAGAGGAATTATAAATTTTAGGTATATTCATGCGCTAGCGAACCTGACAGACAATATCACCGAGATGTATGATGACACCTTCAGGTACACTGGGAGGGAATTGCAAGCTTACAAAACGGAACTGATCCAGCACAGGATGGTTCTCAATTACATCACAGCGGTGACAGACGGGTATTGTGTCACCCTAGCAACTCAGTATGGTGTGAAGTGCTGTATATATATCACAAACAGCACTGATGACCCAACCGAGGTCATAGATCAAAAGATGGACGATATCTTGCAATTGAAGTGGGAGTTCCGAAGGAGACACAACCTTACCCTTACTGCTGTGAGTAATGAACTGACTGGCTGGGTTTCATGGTTGAACCCACGCAATTGGTTCTCAGGCTTAGGAGAATGGGCTCAAAATGTTATCGTGAATGTAGGAAAATTTCTCCTTTGTATCCTGTGAGTTGTCATAATGATTGGTTTGATATTTAGATGTGTTCGGATTTTAATGCAGTGCAAGCGCAGTACCAAAGTGATGAGTTTGAGGAGCGAGGGCATTGTTACAACAACTGGTTTAATTTATGACCCATCAATTGGGACAATGCTGTGATAAGACGAGATTCCACGGTCCGTTTCTTTCACCCGTTTCTCCTTTGTTTTTCTCCAAGGTAAAAAGACATCCACTCGGAAGAAGATTTTAATGAACATTTCTCTATCGTCCTAGTGGATGCTGGGGTTCCTGAAAGGACCATGGGGAATAGCGGCTCCGCAGGAGACAGGGCACAAAAAGTAAAGCTTTACGATCAGGTGGTGTGTACTGGCTCCTCCCCCTATGACCCTCCTCCAAGCCTCAGTTAGATTTTTGTGCCCGGCCGAGAAGGGTGCAATCTAGGTGGCTCTCCTAAAGAGCTGCTTAGAAAAGTTTAGCTTAGGTTTTTTATTTTACAGTGAGTCCTGCTGGCAACAGGATCACTGCAACGAGGGACTTAGGGGAGAAGAAGTGAACTCACCTGCGTGCAGGATGGATTGGCTTCTTGGCTACTGGACATTAGCTCCAGAGGGACGATCACAGGTACAGCCTGGATGGTCACCGGAGCCTCGCCGCCGGCCCCCTTGCAGATGCTGAAACGAGAAGAGGTCCAGAATCGGCGGCAGAAGACTCCTCAGTCTTCTTAAGGTAGCGCACAGCACTGCAGCTGTGCGCCATTTTCCTCTCAGCACACTTCACACGGCAGTCACTGAGGGTGCAGGGCGCTGGGAGGGGGGCGCCCTGGGAGGCAAATGAAAACCTATTTTGGCTAAAAATACCTCACATATAGCCTCCGGGGGCTATATGGAGATATTTAACCCCTGCCAGAATCCACTAAAGAGCGGGAGACGAGCCCGCCGAAAAAGGGGCGGGGCCTATCTCCTCAGCACACAGCGCCATTTTCCTCACACAGCTCCGCTGGTCAGGAAGGCTCCCAGGCTCTCCCCTGCACTGCACTACAGAAACAGGGTAAAACAAGAGAGGGGGGGGCAAAATTGTGGCAAAATTATATTATTAAAGCAGCTATACAGGGAGCACTTATTATAAGGCTATCCCTGTCATATATAGCGCTTTTTGGTGTGTGCTGGCAAACTCTCCCTCTGTCTCCCCAAAGGGCTAGTGGGGTCCTGTCTTCTTTAAGAGCATTCCCTGTGTGTCTGCTGTGGGTCGGTACGTGTGTGTCGACATGTATGAGGACGATATTGGTGTGGAGGCGGAGCAATTGCCAAATATGGGGATGTCACCCCCTAGGGGGTCGACACCAGAATGGATGCCTTTATTTATGGAATTACGGGATAGTGTCAACACGCTAAAGCAGTCGTTTGACGACATGAGACGGCCGGACAATCAATTAGCACCTGTCCAGGCGCCTCAAACACCGTCAGGGGCTGTAAAACGCCCTTTGCCTCAGTCGGTCGACACAGACCCAGACACAGGCACTGATTCCAGTGGCGACGGTGATGAATCAACCGTATTTTCCAGTAGGGCCACACGTTATATGATTTTGGCAATGAAGGAGGCGTTACATATTGCTGATACTACAGGTACCACAAAACAGGGTATTATGTGGGGTGTGAAAAAACTACCTATAGTTTTTCCTGAATCAGATGAATTAAATGAGGTGTGTGATGAAGCGTGGGTTGCCCCCGAAAAAAAAAAAAAATGCTAATTTCAAAGAAGTTATTGGCTTTATACCCTTTCCCGCCAGAGGTTAGGGCGCGCTGGGAAACACCTCCTAGGGTGGACAAGGCGCTCACACGCTTATCAAAACAAGTGGCGTTACCCTCTCCTGAGACGGCCGCACTTAAAGATCCAGCAGATAGGAGGATGGAAAATATCCAAAAAAGTATATACACACATACAGGTGTTATACTACGACCAGCTATAGCGACAGCCTGGATGTGCAGTGCTGGGGTAGCTTGGTCAGAGTCCCTGATTGAAAATATTGATACCCTGGATAGGGACAATGTTTTACTGTCTTTAGAGCAAATAAAGGATGCATTTCTTTATATGCGTGATGCACAGAGGGATATTTGCACACTGGCATCACGGGTAAGTGCTATGTCCATTTCGGCCAGAAGAAGTTTATGGACGCGACAGTGGTCAGGTGATGCGGACTCAAAACGGCATATGGAAGTTTTGCCGTATAAAGGGGAGGAGTTATTTGGTGTCGGTCTATCGGATTTGGTGGCCACGGCTACAGCCGGGAAATCCACCTTTTTACCTCAAGTCACTCCCCAACAGAAAAAGACACCGACTTTTCAACCGCAGCCCTTTCGTTCCTTTAAAAACAAGAGAGCAAAGGGATATTCATATCTGCCACGAGGCAGAGGAAGGGGGAAGAGACTGCAACAGGCAGCTCCTTCCCAGGAACAGAAGCCCTCCCCCGCTTCTACAAAAGCCTCAGCATGACGCTGGGGCTTCTCAAGCGGACTCGGGGGCGGTGGGGGGTCGTCTCAAGAATTTCAGCGCGCAGTGGGCTCACTCGCAGGTAGATCCCTGGATCCTGCAGATAATATCTCAGGGGTACAGGTTGGAACTAGAGACGGATCCACCTCGCCGTTTCCTGAAGTCTGCTTTACCAACGTCCCCCTCCAACAGGGTGACGGTCTTGGAAGCCATTCACAAGCTGTACTCTCAGCAGGTGATAGTCAAGGTACCTCTTTTACAACAAGGAAAGGGGTATTATTCCACTCTATTTGTGGTACCGAAGCCGGATGGCTCGGTAAGACCTATTCTAAATCTGAAATCCTTGAACCTGTACATAAAGAAGTTCAAGTTCAAGATGGAGTCACTCAGAGCAGTGATAGCGAACCTGGAAGAAGGGGACTTTATGGTATCCTTGGACATCAAGGATGCGTATCTCCACGTTCCAATTTACCCCTCACACCAGGGGTACCTCAGGTTCGTCGTACAGAACTGTCACTATCAGTTTCAGACGCTGCCGTTTGGATTGTCCACGGCACCTCGGGTCTTTACCAAGGTAATGGCCGAGATGATGATTCTTCTTCGAAGAAAAGGCGTATTAATTATCCCATACTTGGACGATCTCCTAATAAGGGCAAGGTCCAGAGAACAGCTAGAGATGGGATTAGCACTGTCTCAAGAAGTGCTAAAACAGCACGGGTGGATTCTGAATATTCCAAAATCCCAGTTAATTCCGACAACACGTCTGCTGTTCCTAGGGATGATTCTGGACACGGTTCAGAAAAAGGTTTTTCTCCCGGAGGAAAAAGCCAAGGAGTTATCCGAACTTGTCAGGAACCTCCTAAAACCAGGAAAGGTGTCTGTACATCAATGCACAAGAGTCCTGGGAAAAATGGTGGCTTCTTACGAAGCAATTCCATTCGGCAGATTCCACGCAAGAATTTTCCAGAGGGATCTGTTGGACAAATGGTCAGGGTCGCATCTTCAGATGCACCAGCGGATAACCCTGTCTCCAAGGACAAGGGTATCTCTTCTGTGGTGGTTGCAGAGTGCTCATCTATTGGAGGGCCGCAGATTCGGCATACAGGATTGGATCCTGGTGACCACGGACGCCAGCCTGAGAGGCTGGGGAGCAGTCACACAAGGAAGAAACTTCCAGGGCGTGTGGTCGAGCCTGGAAACGTCTCTTCACATAAACATTCTGGAACTAAGAGCAATCTACAATGCTCTAAGCCAGGCAGAACCTCTGCTTCAAGGAAAACCGGTGTTGATCCAGTCGGACAACATCACGGCAGTCGCCCATGTGAACAGACAGGGCGGCACAAGAAGCAGGAGTGCAATGGCAGAAGCTGCAAGGATTCTTCGCTGGGCAGAGAATCATGTGATAGCACTGTCAGCAGTGTTCATCCCGGGAGTGGACAACTGGGAAGCAGACTTCCTCAGCAGACACGACCTTCACCCGGGAGAGTGGGGTCTTCATCCAGAAGTTTTCCACATGCTGGTAACCCGTTGGGAAAGACCAATGGTGGACATGATGGCGTCTCGCCTCAAGAAAAAACTGGACAGGTATTGCGCCAGGTCAAGAGATCCGCAGGCAATAGCTGTGGACGCGCTGGTAACGCCTTGGGTGTACCAGTCGGTGTATGTGTTTCCTCCTCTGCCTCTCATACCAAAAGTATTGAGAATTATACGGCAAAGAGGCGTAAGAACGATACTAGTGGTTCCGGATTGGCCAAGAAGGACTTGGTACCCGGAACTTCAAGAGATGATCACGGAAGATCCGTGGCCTCTACCTCTGAGAAGGGACTTGCTTCAGCAGGGTCCCTGTCTGTTTCAAGACTTACCGCGGCTGCGTTTGATGGCATGGCGGTTGAACGCCGGATCCTAAAGGAAAAAGGCATGCCGGAAGAAGTCATTCCTACTTTGATTAAAGCAAGGAAGGAAGTAACCGCGCAACATTATCACCGCATTTGGCGAAAATATGTTGCGTGGTGCGAGGATCGGAGTGCTCCGACGGAGGAATTTCAACTGGGTCGATTCCTACATTTCCTGCAATCAGGATTGTCTATGGGTCTCAAATTGGGATCTATTAAGGTTCAAATTTCGGCCCTGTCGATTTTCTTCCAGAAAGAATTGGCTTCAGTTCCTGAAGTCCAGACTTTTGTTAAGGGAGTGCTGCATATACAGCCCCCTGTGGTGCCTCCAGTGGCACCGTGGGATCTCAATGTTGTTTTGGACTTTCTCAAATCTCATTGGTTTGAACCACTAAAAACTGTGGATTTGAAATATCTCACATGGAAAGTGACCATGCTACTAGCCCTGGCTTCGGCCAGGAGAGTGTCAGAACTGGCAGCTTTATCTTACAAAAGCCCATATCTGATTTTCCATTCGGACAGGGCAGAACTGCGGACTCGTCCGCATTTTCTCCCTAAGGTGGTGTCAGCATTTCATCTGAACCAGCCTATTGTAGTGCCTGCGGCTACTAGCGACTTGGAGGACTCCAAGTTGTTGGACGTTGTCAGAGCTTTAAAAATATACATTTCAAGGACAGCTGGAGTCAGGAAATCTGACTCACTGTTTATACTATATGCTCCCAACAAGTTGGGCGCTCCTGCGTCTAAGCAGACTATTGCTCGCTGGATTTGTAGTACGATTCAGCTTGCACATTCTGTGGCAGGCCTGCCACAGCCAAAATCGGTAAAAGCTCACTCCACAAGGAAGGTGGGTTCTTCTTGGGCGGCTGCCCGAGGGGTCTCGGCATTACAACTCTGCCGAGCGGCTACGTGGTCGGGGGAGAACACGTT
Organism: Pseudophryne corroboree; assembly: GCF_028390025.1. Lineage (NCBI taxonomy): Eukaryota > Metazoa > Chordata > Amphibia > Anura > Myobatrachidae > Pseudophryne > Pseudophryne corroboree. The sequence goes on from NC_086445.1 coordinate 925,617,744, forward strand.
TGTAAAATTCTACAAATTTGATACCCTGGCTAAGGAGGACCTGGAGTTCTCTCATTCGGTGCTGCAGAGTCATCCGCACTCTCCCGCCCGTTTGGGAGCTTTGGTATAATCCCCATGGTCCTTTCAGGAACCCCAGCATCCACTAGGACGATAGAGAAAATAAGAATTTACTTACCGATAATTCTATTTCTCGGAGTCCGTAGTGGATGCTGGGCGCCCATCCCAAGTGCGGATTATCTGCAATAATTGTACATAGTTATTGTTACCTAATTCGGGTTATTGTTGTAGGGAGCCATCTTTCAGAGGCTCCTCTGTTATCATACTGTTAACTGGGTTTAGATCACAGGTTGTACGGTGTGATTGGTGTGGCTGGTATGAGTCTTACCCGGGATTCATAAATCCTTCCTTATTGTGTACGCTCGTCCGGGCACAGTATCCTAACTGAGGCTTGGAGGAGGGTCATAGGGGGAGGAGCCAGTACACACCACCTGATCGTAAAGCTTTACTTTTTGTGCCCTGTCTCCTGCGGAGCCGCTATTCCCCATGGTCCTTTCAGGAACCCCAGCATCCACTACGGACTCCGAGAAATAGAATTATCGGTAAGTAAATTCTTATTTTCTACAGACCTTTGATGAACATTTCTACAGACCTTTGATGAACATTTCCACAGACTTTGCGAGACACTTTAGAGACTTTAAAAGACTTCGTATGGACACTTGAAAGACTTTGCTTATCACCCACAGCAAGGATACACCTATCCGGACAAGACTTCAACAGACACCCAAGGACAATTACACACATTATCATATGAATGTATTTGTGACATGTTTCTTATCTTCATCTCTTCAATCTTCAGGTAGTGACACACATAGTCGACAGGTGATATAGGTACATATATTAGCACTCACATGTTTTTCCCCCCTCCATGTATCATCAACTAATGTGCACCCCATTTGTTGGAACAAGAAGCTGAAGAGAGCTCGGTAGTGTTTGTTGGCCCACTTACAGACCCTTAATACGGGATAAAAAGGATTTATTGTATACTTCGCAATACCTCGAAGCTTATCTAGAACATGTACGGCACGATGATACATGACCCCTCAGACATGAATTTCATACATACATGCTTTTACTATCCCACTAGGTCATACATTTCCCACCTTCTCCTCTCCTCCCTCCACCCAATCATTTATAGTATTTCATTGTATTGTATATTTTTCTGCTTAATTGTTTAGGTAGTGGCAGTTATTGTTGACTGCCAAAGGGTGGACTGTCAAAGTCGAAAATATCATGATGCATATCCCTTGTACTAACCCCTCATGCACATGCACGCTGCTCGTGCACCTGGTCCCCTGTGCGTACACATACCCGCAAGTTGCGTAAGAGACGCTCCAGCGACTCTTGCGCATGATATGTGTATTTACGGCGGAGTTTGTGAGCGTGCAGCGTGCGACTCGAACGTAGCATATTTAACCCAAATAGTGCATTTTGTAGATAATATTCCCCTAGACCATGTCAGCGAGTATGATTAGTTTAAACAGTTCCTGGACAGAGAGATTCCTCTTTGCATGATAGGAAGGGTCAGATAAAGGTTGAAAGGTGGTGTCTAGTATCCAGCTGTAGGGTATTTTAAGGGTAACATTCCGGTGTTAGTTAGGAAAGGATCGCTCGCTCCTGCGTATAGTTATGTACAGAAGTAGATTATGAACATTAACTGTATTTGCTGTAAATTACACTTGCGGCGGGAATCCTGAGGATACCTCCCACCAGAGCAGTTGGGGAAAGACACAGCCCACCTGTTCAAATCCACCTATGACCTTTGCTGTAATGTAGAGACACATCCCTGTGTCCAATGAACAATGAGATTACAGGGACCATTGTATTGTGAATGTATGTTGTGTATATAAAGACCACTGTTGCCTGGCCAGCCTCAAGACTCTGAAGGCTTTCTACCTGAATAGCTGAGGACTGGATCCAGGTCGCGCTTGCGAACGATTTCCCACGTATGTATATTCTCTGTAGCCATCATTATTCTCTGTTATTCTGTTAGATTTCCTTGTTAGCTTGTAGTGTAGTGTATAAGCATATCCTTACATTGTTTTATTAACAAAGTTTACTGTATATCATTCTGTGAGCGTACGTGCCGCTCGTGCGTCGCGCCGACGGCTTAGCGTCTGCCACGCTAAGTGCGTACCCATACGTTACTCGGTGCGCAAATAGCGTACTTAGTCCGTAGTGTGTGTAATAAGTCTAGCGGCCATAGTGGCTCCACGGTAATAGTGTATAGCTTTATGTTTTAAGATAATAATTGACATTATCAGGGGGCATATCTGGCATTGGGGGGACATGTGTATCTGGCACTGGGGGGCATATCTGGCACTGCGGGGACATGTGTATCTGGGACTGGGGGCACATCTGGCACTGGGGGGACATGTGTATCTGGCACTGTGGCCATATCTGGCACTGCGGCGACATGTTTATCTGGCACTGGGGGCATATCTGACACGGGGGGACATGTGTATCTGGCACTGGGGGCATTTCTGTATCTGGCACTGGGGCATATCTGGCACTGTGGGGGCATTTATGTATCTGGCACTGGGGGGCAATGTATATCTGACACAGTGGGGGCATTTGTGTATCTGGCACTGTGGGGCAATGTATATCTGGCACTCTGGGGGCATTTGTCTATCTGGCACAGTGAGGCAATGTGTATCTGGCACAGTGAGGCAATGTGTATCTGGCACAGTGAGGCAATGTGTATCTGGCACAGTGAGGCAATGTATATCTGGCACTGTGGGGCAACGTTTATCTGGCACGATTAGGGTCATATGTGTATCTGCCCCTCCCCCCATATGGGTAGCACGCCATTGGCCACAGCCATTTTTGGCACGCGCTCACAGTACCCGTAAGTCATTTTTTTCTACTTGCACCACTTTCTCCATCCAAGATTTAGTAAATAGACCCCTTAATCTCCATCCAATTTATCTATCTCCGAAGCTTAATACATAGACACCAAAGTAGAACCCCTTTTACTTCACAAAAATAATCCGGTATCGACCTGGCATATTGCCGGGTCGATACGGGTCAGTGTGTGATGTGAAAGGGCCCCATGTGAATTCCTGGGTCGCCTGACCCAGTAATTCAACCCGGGTAATAAGAAGGCACCCCCACCGCTATGGCAACAGACCGGCATATTGCTGGGTTGGAAAGCCAGCGCAGAGGCTCCAATGCCGGATCCCACCCAGGAAGGACCCGTTTCCAGTTTCCGGGTGGGATTCGGCATTGGAGATCTGATAGGGGTATATGAGAGGGGGAGACAGCTATAGGTACTTTACTAATGTACTTATGCATTTCTGTACTAGTCTGCAAAATATGGGTATGCAAAAATTACTCATGCAAAGAAAATATGGGTCCTATTTACTAAGAAACTGAAATAATATATATAAGAAAATAAAAGAATGGGGGTGTTCTTATTTACAGTAGAATTTGTTTGGGGTTAAGGGGACGTGGGGCTTATTGACTGTCACTTGAAAAAATAGGTACTGTATCATAATGTTTCCCATACGTCCTGCTGGGGATGACATCAAGACCATGGGGTATAGACGGGATCCGCAGGAGACATGGGCACTCTAAAGACTTTTCATTTGGTGCGAACTGGCTCCTCCCTCTATGCCCCTCCTCCAGACCTCAGTTTTAGAAATGTGCCCAGGTCGACTGGATGCACTCTGAGGCGCTCTACTGAGTTTCTCTGAAAAGACTTATGTTAGGTTTTTTATTTTCAGGGAGATCTGCTGGCATCAGACTCCCTGGTTCGTGGGACTGAGGGGGCAGAAGTAGGAACCAACTTCCTCAGAGTTTCATGGCTCTGCCTCTGGCTGACAGGACACCATTAGCTCCTGAAGGGAACTGAACGCTAGCCGTGTCTAGATGCTCATTCAAACAGCACGCCGTCACCCCCCTCACAGAGCCAGAAGTCAGAAGACAGGTGAGTATAATAAGAATGATCTTCTATCAAGTAAGTGACGACTGAGGTGCGGCGCGGCTGGCGGGAGCGCAGCGCACCATTGCTGCCCACACACACAGGCAGTGCAGGATGCAGGGCGCGGGGGGGGGGCGCCCTGGGCAGAAAGAAAAGTACCTCAAACTGGCTAAAAGGGGGCATAAGTTGCCGCTGGCACAGCCCTGCCCTCGCCAGTATAAATATTACAGTGTTTTAATGTGTAAGTACGCGCCATTGCGGGGGCGGAGCTTCTTCCTCAGGCAACCAGCACACTATTCAGCGACATTTTCTCTCTCTCCTCACGCTGCAGAGAACATGCTGGTCCTCTCCTCCATTTCTGACAAGTACAGGGTGTATTAAGAGGGTCACAAAGCGATTGTGGTGCATATGATAGTGTATATTACTATTTAAAAAGCGCTGTTAGGCTGTGGACATACTGTGTTCACAGGAAATACTGGCGCTGGGATTGTGAACTGGCTGTTCCTATCCTGTGTCCCTCTGACAGATTTTACTGTGGGTCTGTCCCCAAAATAAGTCCCAGTGTGTCTGTTGGTGTGCTGTACACGTGTGAGGCATGTCTGAGGCAGGGAGTTCCTCCCGGGAGGAAGCCATTTTAGGGACACAGAGTTGTAATGTGGTGGCGCTACCGGCACACCAAGAGCCTGCATGGGTGAAAGAGATACGTGACAGTATGCATCTGATTAACCGTAGATTAGATAAGTCTGAATCTTAGGCTGCATGCTGGAGAAAATCTGTGGAAGATGTGATTTTTCAGGATGCTGTTATTCCTTATGCGGGCGACCATAAGAGACCATTTGCAAATGTTGTAAGCACTGATACCGACACAGATTCTGACTCTTGTGTCGACGATAGTGAATCCAGAGAGATAGATCATAAATTGGCAAAAAATATACAATATATGATTGTGGCTACAAGGGACGTGTTGGAGGTTACAGAAACCACTCCTGTACCTCAGGAGAAGGCGTATTTATGTAAGGAAAAGAAGTCCAAAGTCATGTTCCCTCCTTCACACGAACTAAGTGCTCTGATTGAAGGGATGTGGGTGAATCCTGATAAAATATTTTGTATTCCCAAAAGGATTCACATAGCTTACCCTTTCCCGGCTGAGGACAGGAAAAAGTGGGCGTCACCCCCTGTGTTAGACAGTGCACTTTCCAGGTTGACAAAGAAGGTAATTCTCCCTGCTCCTGGCACGGGTACTCTTAAAGAGCCGGCAGACCGCAAAATGGAAACGACATTGAAATCCATTTATGTTACCAGCTGATCAGGCCCACTATTGCCTGCGCATGGGTGAGTCGCGCTATTGAAAAATGGTCAGAAAGCGTGTCATCAGAAATTGACACGATTGATAAAGGTGAGATACTCCTTAAGTTAGGGAATATCAAGGACGCTGCCGCCTACATGCTGGAAGCAATGAAGGATATTGGACTCTTGAGTTCACAGGCCGCTACCATGGCAGTATCAGCTAGGCGGGCGTTGTGGATTCGCCAGTGGAACGCGGATGCAGATTCCAAAAGAAACATGGAGACTCTCCCATATAAAGGTGAGGCCTTATTTGGCGATGGCCTGGGTGTGTTAGTCTCGGCGGCTTCCGCAGGTAAGTCGACATTTTTGCCCTCTGCGCCTGCACCGGCAAAAAAGACCTATCACCCGCAAATCCAGTCCTTTCGGCCCAATAAATACAAAAAGACGAGAAGTTCCCCCTTCTTTGCAGGTAGGGGAAGGGGAAAGAAGCCCACAGTGGCTCCAGGTTCCCAAGAGCAGAAGTCTACCCCTACTTCTGCCAAATCCCCAGCATGACGCTGGAGCTCCCTTGCGGGAAGCCGCTCGGGTGGGGGCACGTCTCAGACTCTTCAGCCAGGATTGGATTCTGTCTGGCCTGGATCCCTGGGTGTTGCAAATAGTATCCCAGGGGTACAAGCTGGAGTTTCAAGACGTTCCCCCATGCCGATTTTTCAAATCGACCTTGCCAGTTTCTCCGTCAGAAAGAGAAGCAGTAACAGCGGCAATCCAAAAATGATGTCAAGACCAGGTCATAGTCCTAGTACCGTTGTCACAACAAAGGAGGGTTTTTTATTCATGTCTCTTTGTGGTTCCGAAGCCGGACGGCTCGGTCAGACCGATCCTAAATCTAAAGGATCTGATTGTTACCTAAAAAGGTTCAAGTTCAAGATGGAATCACTTCGGGCAGTTATTGCCAGTCTGGAGGAGTGGGACTACTTGGTGTCGGTGGACATAAAAGGATGCTTACCTGCATGTTCCCATTTATCCTCCTCACCAGGCTTATGTGAGATTCGCGGTTCAGGTTTGCCATTACCAATTTCAGACGTTACCTTTCGGTCTCTCCACGGCGCCGAGGATATTCACCAAGGTGATGGCGGAGATGATGGTTCTCCATCGTCAGAAAGGAGTCAATATAATTCCTTATCTGGACAACCTCCTGATAAAGGCGAGATCCAGGGAGCAGTTGTTACAAAACATATCACTCTCTCTGTCAATACTCCAACAACACGGGTGGATCATAAATTACCCAAAGTCACAGTTGGAACCGACGACAAGGTTGTCTTTCCTCGGGATGATTCTGGACACAGAAGTTCAGAGAGTATTTCTTCCACTGGAAAAGGCTCTAGAAATCCAGAAAATGGCAAAACAGATATTGAAACCATCAAGTGTGTCGATCCATCAGTGCATTCGGTTGTTGGGGAAGATGGTGGCGGCCTACGAGGCCATACAGTTTGGCAGGTTCCATGCCAGAGTATTCCAGTGGGACCTGTTGGACAAGTGGTCGGGGTCACACCTACACATGCACAGAAAGATAATCCTGTCAAAAACCAGGATTTCGCTCCTGTGGTGGTTGCACAGCTCTCACCTGCTAGAGGGACGCAGGTTCGGGATTCAGGATTGGGGCCTGGTAACCACAGGTGCAAGACTCCGAGGCTGGGGAGCAGTCTATCAGGGAGAAAACTTCCAGGGACGTTGGTCACAACAGGAAGCCTGCCTTCACTTAAACGTTCTGGAGCTAAGAGCCATTTACAACGGCCTTCAACAAGTGGTACATCTTCTTCAAGACCGTCCTGTGCAGATCCAGGCGGACAATGTAACAGCAGTCGCATACATAAACAGGCAGGGCGGAACGAAAAGCAGAGCGGCAATGGCGGAGGGGACAAAAATCCTCCGCTGGGCAGAAAAACATCTACAAACTCTGTCGGCAATATTCATTCCGGGAGTAGACATCTGGGAAGCAGACTTCCTCAGCAGACACGATCTCCATCCAGGAGAGTGGGGCCTCCACCAAGAAGTCTTCGCAGAGGTCACAAGTCTTTGGGGAGTTCCTTAAATAGACATGATGGCGTCTCGTCTCAACAAGAAGCTTCAGAGATACTGTTCCAGGTCGAGAGACCCTCAAGCAGTAGCAGTGGATGCACTGGTGACCCAGTGGGTGTTTCCGTCAGTGTATGTCTTCCCTCCACTTCCGCTGATCCCAAAAGTACTCAGGATCATAAGAAAAACAAGGGTTCGAGCAATCTTCATTGCTCCAGACTGGCCAAGGAGGGCTTGGTACCCAGATCTTCAGCAGTTTCTCATAGAAGATCCTCTGCCTCCTCCTCCTCGAGAGGACCTGCTGCAGCAGGGGCCGTGCGTGTACCAAGACTTACCGCGGTTACGTTTGACGGCATGGCTGTTGAGCGCCGTATTCTAGCCAGGAAGAGTATTCCCGAGGATGTCATCCCCACCCTTATTCAGGCCAGAAAGGGAGTAACGTCGAAACATTACCACCGTATTTGGAGAAAATATGTGTCTTGGTGTGAATCCAAGAAGGCTCCTATGGAAGAGTTTGAGTTGGGACGTTTTCTCCATTTTTTGCAGGATGGTGTGGAGGCGGGCCTCCGATTGGGATCAATCAAGATCCAGATTTCGGCCTTGTCAGTGTTCTTCCAGAAACAATTGGCCTCTCTTCCAGAGGTTCAGACCTTTGTGAAAGGGGTTCTGCACATCCAGCCTCCATTCGTGCCTCCAGTGGCACTTTAACGTGGTATTGCAGTTCCTTCAATTGGATTGATTTGAGCCTCTACAAAAGATAGAGTTGAAGTTTCTCACTTGGAAAGTGGTGATGCTTTTGGCATCCGCAAGGCGGGTGTCTGAATTGGGGGCCTTGTCTCACAAGAGCCCTTTCCTGATCTTCCATGAAGATAGGACAGAGTTGAGGACTCGTCAACATTTTCTTCTGAAGGTGGTTTCATCTTTCCACATAAACCAACCTATTGTGGTGCCAGTGGCTACTGACACTTTTACTGAATCAAAGTCTCTTGATGTGGTTAGAGCTTTGAAAATCTAGGTCGCTAGAACGGCTCGTATACGGAAAACAGAGGCTCTGTTTGTCCTGTATGCGCACAACAAGATTGGCTGTCCTGCTTCCAAGCAGACTATTGCACGTTGGATTAGAAATACGATTCAGCAAGCTCATACTACGGTTGGCTTGCCGTTACCGACGTCGGTAAAGGCCCACTCCACTAGGAAGGTGGGCTCATCCTGGGCGGCTGCCCGGGGGGTCTCGGCATTACAACTTTGCCGAGCAGTTACTTGGTCAGGGTCAAACACATTTGCTAAGTTCTACAAGTTTGACACCTTGGCCGATGAGGACCTCAAGTTTGGTCAATCGGTGCTGCAGGGTCATCCGCACTCTCCTGCCCGTACTGGAGCTTTGGTATAGACCCCATGGTCTTGATGTCGTCCCCAGCATCCTCTAGGACGTATGAGAAAATAGGATTTTGATACCTACCGGTAAATCCTTTTCTCCTAGTCCGTAGAGGATGCTGGGCTCCCGCCCCAGTGCGTACTTTACCTGCAGTTTAGTTATTAGAGTTACACAAGTTGTGTTTTCATGGTTTCAGCATGTTGCTGCAATTGGTTCATGCCTGTTGGCGTGTGTTATGTTGAATGCCATGTGCGTGGCATGGTTGAGGGTGTGAGTTGGTAGATATCTCACCACTAGTTAAGTAATTACTTTCCTCTAAATGTCAGTCTCCCTGGGCACAGTTCCTACAACTGAGGTCTGAGGAGGGGCATAGAGGGACGAGCCAGTTCGTACTCAATGAAGTCTTTAGAGTGCCCATGTCTCCTGCAGATCCCATCTATACCCCATGGTCTTGATGTCGTCCTCAGCATCCTCTACGGACTAGGAGAAAAGGATTTACCGGTAGGTATCAAAATCCTATTTTCGTGAAGATCTCTAAAGCTGGATACACATTAGACGACATGTAAATGATACAATGTCGCTCATGATTTCACACTGGATGATTTGCACCTAGTCATTAGCGACATTTTCAAAATTGAGCTGCATGTACAGAGGACCTCGCTAGTGACCCACAGGAGCGTTCATCACTAGCAATATAGGGCCTAATTCATACCGGATTGGCGTTGTGCAAATTTGCAAGGTGTCCGATTATCGATCGACTGCACATTCGTATGGATCATAGTGCACACATGCATGAGGTTAAACTGCAAAAACATCCAGCGTCTTTTTTGATCTCTAGGCGTACAAAAGTTGATTGACAGGAAGCCGGCATTTGTGGGTGGTAATTGGCCATTTTCTGGGCGTGTTAGGAAAAACGCAGGCGTGCCCAAGCATTTTCACAGAGTGTTGGTGACATCAGCTCCAGCTCCGAACAGCCTGATTCTATCGCACTGTAGGAGTAGGTCCAGGATTATGCACAGACTGAAAAACATAATTAGATGGTGAGTGAGTTGTGAACGGATTTGCAGCTGACCGGCAGTCGCAGAGATTTTCGCAAGGCGTATGCAGACTTGCACAGGATGGGTATTCACTCTGTCTGGTCGGCAACAATCTGATTGCTCCTCTGCAAATTTGCAGGGGTTTGCAATCAGGTCTGACTTAGGCCTATAGAATCATAACAATGGGCCTAATTCAGACCTGATCGCAGCAGCACACTTTTTCTCAAATGGGAAAAACCATGGCCCTCATTCCGAGTTGTTCGCTCGGTATTTTTCATCGCATCGCAGTGAAAATCCGCTTAGTACGCATGCGCAATGTTCGCACTGCGACTGCGCCAAGTAACTTTACTATGAAGAAAGTATTTTTACTCACGGCTTTTTCTTCGCTCCGGCGAACGTAATGTGATTGACAGGAAATGGGTGTTACTGGGCGGAAACACGGCGTTTCAGGGGCGTGTTGTTGAAAACGCTACCGTTTCCGGGAAAAACGCAGGAGTGGCCGGAGAAACGGTGGGAGTGCCTGGGCGAACGCTGGGTGTGTTTGTGACGTCAACCAGGAACGACAAGCACTGAAATGATCGCACAGGCAGAGTAAGTCTGGAGCTACTCTGAAACTGCTAAGTAGTTAGTAATCGCATTATTGCGAATACATCGGTCGCAATTTTAAGAAGCTAAGATTCACTCCCAGTAGGCGGCGGCTTAGCGTGTGTAACTCTGCTAAATTCGCCTTGCGACCGATCAACTCGGAATGAGGGCCCATGTGCAGTACAGATGGGTCAGATATAACATGTGCAGAGAGAGTTAGATTTTCAAACTGAAATCTAAATTGCAGTGTAAAAATAAAGCAGCTAGTATCAATGTGGCACCCCGGGAAAATGTGTATGCGCCCCCTAAAAGGAAGCAAATACAGTTTGGTCTGGTGAAGTGACACGCTGGTACAGCAATGTTTAAGTTTGGACCCTGGTCTGGTCACATGTTCCAGATTGTGAGCGCAGATTGGACAAGGGCATCTGGGAGCAGAGGAGCCTTCAGGGAAGAAGAAGGTGGAGTCTGATGGCAGTGATTGAAGTGCTGGACACGCTGAGTGAGGAGCCGAGTGGGAGCTGAGTAACAGATGCAAACTCTATGGTCACGCTGGGTGGGGAGGGCAGCACTGCAGAGCAGAAGCAGTGGGGTGTTACCGGAGTACAGAGAACCAGCTGAGCATTCAATAACAGCTGAAAAACATATTTAGTGAGCTTTAAGTTGAAAAAAAATAATTTGTGCAAACCTGACAAAGCCAGTCAGAGCCAAAGAGCCGGAAAAGATCTGTAGTCAAGAGCAAGAGCCACTATCAACCATGAGCCTAAAGCGCGCGTGCAAATATTTGTGTGCACACCTTTCGGTATGACGTTTGTAGAAGTATGACCTCATATCATAACCCCGTTTTTCGTCATGTTGTACAGTGCCACATACATAAAATGCCCCAGTACAGTGCCACATACATACAGTATAAAAATGCCAAAAAATGGGTGCCTCCACAGTGCCAGATACATATATGCCCCCAGTGCCAGATACACATGTCCCCACAGTGCCAGATACATATGTCCCCACAGTGCCAGCTATGCCCCCAGTACCAGATACACATGTCGCCCACAGTGCCTGCTATGCTCCCACAGTGCCAGCTATGCCCCCAGTGCCAGATACACATGTCCCTACAGTGCCTCCTATGCCCCCATGCCAGATATGCGCCCAGTGCCAGATACACATGTCCCCACAGTGCCTGCTATGCCCCCAGTGCCAGATATGTCCCCACAGTGCCTGCTATTCCCGAAGTGCCAGATAAGCCAGCAGTGCCTGCTATGCCCCCAGTGCCTGCTATGCCCCAGTGCCAGATTCACATGTCCCCACAGTGCCTTCTATGCCCCCACAGTGCCAGCTATACATGTCTCCACAGTGCCTGCTATGCCCCCCGTGCCAGATATGCCCCCAGTGCCAGATACACATGTCCCCACAGTGCCTGCTATGCCCCCTATGCCAGATATGCTCCCAGTGCCAGATACACATGTCCCCACAGTGCCTGCTATGCCCCAAGTGCCAGATATGTCCCCACAGTGCCTGCTATTCCCGAAGTGCCAGATATGCCAGCAGTGCCTGCTATGCCCCCAGTGGCTGCTATGCCCCCAGTGCCAGATACACATGTCTCCACAGTGCCTGCTATGCCCCCAGTGCCAGATCCACATGTCCCCACAGTGCCTGATATGCCCCCCAGTTCCAGATAGGCCCCAGTGCCTACTATGCCCCCAGTGCCTACTATGCCCCCAGTGCCAGATACACATGTCCCCACAGTGCCTCCTATGCCCCCATGCCAGATATGCGCCCAGTGCCAGATACACATGTCCCCACAGTGCCTGCTATGCCCCCAGTGCCAGATATGTCCCCACAGTGCCTGCTATTCCCGAAGTGCCAGATAAGCCAGCAGTGCCTGCTATGCCCCCAGTGCCTGCTATGCCCCAGTGCCAGATTCACATGTCCCCACAGTGCCTACTATGCCCCCACAGTGCCAGCTATACATGTCTCCACAGTGCCTGCTATGCCCCCCGTGCCAGATATGCCCCCAGTGCCAGAAACACATGTCCCCACAGTGCCTGCTATGCCCCCCGTGCCAGATATGCCCCCAGTGCCAGATACACATGTCCCCACAGTGCCTGCTATGCCCCAAGTGCCAGATATGTGCCCACAGTGCCTGCTATTCCCGAAGTGCCAGATATGCCAGCAGTGCCTGCTATGCCCCCAGTGGCTGCTATGCCCCCAGTGCCAGATACACATGTCTCCACAGTGCCTGCTATGCCCCCAGTGCCTGCTATGCCCCCACTGCCAGATCCACATGTCCCCACAGTGCCTGATATGCCCCCAGTTCCAGATAGGCCCCAGTGCCTACTATGCCCCCAGTGCCAGATACACATGTCCCCACAGTGCCTGCTATGCCACCAGTGCCTGCTATGCCCCCAGTGCCAGATACACATGTCCCCACAGTGCTCACCAGTGCTCACCTGCTCTCCCACGCCCCGCTCACCGCGCCGCTACTGCTGCTCACTCTCTGGCGGCGGTGTCTCTCTTCAATTAGGTGCCGGTCCGTGAGCCAATCAAAGCTCGTGGTCCGGCAGCCAATTAGGAGCCTTAACTGCCGGTGCGCAAGCTTTGATTGGCTCACGGGCCGGTGCCGAATTGAAGAGAGATACCGCCGCCGGAGAGGCGTGCGTATGTCTGATGCTGGGGGTAGCGGTGGCCAGGAGCCGACCGAGCCGCATGCGGCGGATGAAAGAGCAGCATACGGCTCGAGAGCCGTGGCTTGGCCACCGCTGCCCTAGATTTTGATTATAAGTTTTTTCATTTCTTAATCATTTTTTTTTTTTTGTTAAATATAACAAATTGTTATGAGTAAAGATACAAGTAGAATACATAAATAATGGCTTACCAATGATATCCTGACTTCTTAATAAGATCTAATATGCTACCTGGGCTCAGTTGTATGCGATTAGTCAGACTGTGGGCCTAATTCAGAGTTGATCGCAGCAGCAAATTTGTTAGCAGTTGGGCAAAACCATGGGGGTAATTCCAAGTTGATCGCAGCAGGAAATTTTTTAGCAGTTGGGCAAAACCATGTGCACTGCAGGGGGGGGGGGGGGGGGGGGGCAGATATAACATTTGCAGAGAGAGTTAGATTTTGGTGTCGTGTGTTCAATCTGCAATCTAAATTGCAGTGTAAAAATAAAGCAGCCAGTATTTACCCTGCGCAGAAACAAAATAACCCACCCAAATCTAACTCTCTCTGCAAATGTTATATCTGCCCCCCCTGCAGTGCACATGGTTTTGCCCAACTGCTAAAAAATTTCCTGCTGCGATCAACTTGGAATTACCCCCCATGTGCACTGCAGAGGAGGCAGATGTAACATGTGCAGAGAGAGTTAGATTTGGGTGGGGTGTGTTCAAACTGAAATCTAAATTGCAGTGCACAAATAAAGCAGCCAGTATTTACCCTGCACAGAAACAGAATAACCCACCCAAATCTAATTCTCTCTGCAAAGGTTATATCTGCCTCCCCTGCAGTGCGCATGGTTTTGCCCATCTGCTAACAAATTTGCTGCTACAATCAGGTCTGAATTAGGCCCTGTGTCATTGGTCAATAGATGTTTACTTTAAAATGAATCCCGGTGAGCATAGACCACACACGGCTATCGCTTTTAAGAAACCGCTACTGGGCACAGTAGAGAAACGCGTCAGCATCCGCTATTGAATGATTGTACACTCTGCAAACACTTGATATAACTTACCATCCCTCCGAAGGGGTGGTCTTCTGGTTGCCGAATGTCGGGATCCCGGCGCACAGTATACCGGCGCCGGAATCCCGACACCCGGCATACCGACACATATTCTCCCTCGTGGGGGTCCACGACCACTTGGAGGGAGAATAAATAGCGTGGCGCGTGTAGCGCGCCACCGTGCCCGCAGCATGGCGAGCGCAGCGAGCCCGCAAGGTGCTAATTTGCGCTCGCCACGCTGTTGGTATGCCGGTGGTCGGGCTCCCGGCGCCGGTATGCTGGCCGCCAGGAGCCCGGCCGCCGGCATACCATACTACACCCCTCCATAGAGCCAGAGCAGACTGCTTCTCACCAGCAATGCACTCCTTCCCCCCTCCCCACTGTGTGTGACCAGCCTACTCCAAGTCCCAGTAATCGGCAGCAGTAAGTATAGAGGGAGAGTGGGGTATTCCTCTCCCACAGCATATTATGTAAACATTTCTGCTGCTATTGCTGAAATAGGCTGTGTCTAGAGCACAATAAAGGGACAGCTAAGCTTCACTAACGGGGGAAGGTTGAGGTGCACACTATGCTATAGGCCACAGGTTCTCAAACTCGGTCTTTAGGACCCCACACAGTGCATGTTTTGCAGGTCCCTTCACAGAATCACAAGAGAGATAATTATGTCCACCTGTGGACCTTTTAAAATGTGTCAGTGAGTAATGAGTACACCTGTGCACCTGCTGGGTTACCTGCAAAACATGCACTGTGTGGGGTCCTGAGGACCGAGTATGAGAACCACTGCTATAGGCTATCCTGATAACAATAGAGCAGTGGTTCTCAAACTCGGTCCTCTGGACCCCACACAGTGCATGTTTTGCAGGTAACCCAGCAGGTGCGCAGGTGTATTCATTACTCACAGACACATTTTAAAAGGTCCACAGGTGGAGTTAATTTTTTCACTTGTGATTTTGTGAGGAGACCTGCAAAACATGCACTGTATGGGGTCCTGAGGACCGAGTTTGAGAACCTGTGCAATAGAGGAATAATATTGTCATGGATTGTGCACAGCAGTAAAGGGATTTCTGAACAAAGTGAATAACTGCACCATTAACATGAAACTACAATTGGAATTGCATTATATCGGCAGTAAAGAAACAGTGATTACATAGGGGTGGTATTCAGTTTGCTGGCTGTTGGGATCCCAGCGCTCAGTATACCGGCACCGGAATCCCGACACCCAGCATACCGACAAATATTCTCCCTCTTGGGGGTCCATGACCCCCCTGGAGGGAGAATAAATAGCATGGCTAGTGCAGTGAGCCCGCAAGGGGCTCATTGCGCTCGCCCAGCTGCCGGTATGCCTAAGGTTAAGATCCCGGCACCGGTATGATGGCCACCGGGATCCCGGCCGCCGGCATAACATACTTCTCCTATTACATAGTGCCCTTTGGGGTCTATTCATGAAGCAGTGAAAATCAGCTGCTCCGTACAATTATATAGTATGCAAATAATCTCCTATATAATAGCCCAGATCTGTGACTTTGTGCTTCATTTGCTAATACTGGGCGGAGTCAAAACACTGGGCGGAGTTAGTCAAATGAGTCACAGATCTGGGCAAATCTATAGGAGACTTGGAGCAGGAGCAGATGGTATGGGCATGGCACAGGCAGGGGTGCATACCTCCCAACTTTCTTCAGGCAGGAGGGACACACGCACAGCAAAAAGGGGGCATGGCCAACGGGTAAGGGGCGTGGCTTCACGGGTGGACCGCGATCGCGAGCCACGCCCCTGTTTTCGTCAGTGAGGGGGCATGCCCAGCGCTCTGTGAGCTGCTGGCATGCCCCCAGCGGCGGATTATGAGTCCGGGGGGCCCAGGGCACTTGAGACAGGAACCCTGTCTCATTGCTGTGCCTGCTGTGGATTTAGGGGCGTGGTCTAATTGTGCCTCTCGTGGCCACGCCCCCTTATGCAAATTACGGTTTTGTTTTGTTTTTTATTGTTATTTTTATGGGATTTTAGCCCCTCAGCTAGGGGTAAATCCAGAGGGGGTGGTTGCTCCCCCCTACACACCCGCACAGGCAGAAGAAAGCAGGGAGGCTGCTGCCTCCCTGCAACACCACAGACCTGCCAATACGCAGCAGCGTGTGCAGACTGTAGCACAATGCTGCTGCTGTTACTGGCAGGACAGGGGAGCTTCAGAGCTGGGACAGAGCTACTCCAGCTGGGGCCCCCCCTAAAACTGTGAGGCCCGGGGTACGTATCCCCTGGGCCCACCCTTAATCCATACCCCCTGATGCCCCCTCTCCCTCCACTAAATAGACGCTGTGTGCATGCTAAGCAGAACAGCGAGTGCAGGAGCTTCCCAACGGCCCCCCCCCCCCCCCCACTGCGGCCCGCGGGTGGGACAGACCCCAAAAAATTGGACTGTCCCACGAAAATCGGGACAGTTGGGAGGTATGGAGGTGTGTGAGGGGGTATGCCATACAGACAGACGGGCACCGGCTCACTGTGTACTTGACCCCCCACATCAGCATACTCAGCAGGGTCACTTTCTGGCACATTCCACGCTTCTTAGCTGCAGTTTTGTGGAGCACCTGCCGCTGTGCAGGTTACGTACTGCCTCTGTTATCTCCAGCCCCGGCAACCCCACCGCTAGCTGCAGCGCTGCCGCCCGCAGTGAGGTGCGCCCAGCTCCTTCACACACTTTAGCCGGCGGGCAGCGCTGCAGAAGTCCACGCTGCTTGCAGGCTCCGACCCCCTCCTCCCTCCAGCCGCAGCGTCTCCTGGGGGCTAACCAGTCACTCCCAGTCTCCCCTTACCACAGTGCCCGGCAGCCACGAGGTCCGCGCCGCGTGCATGCTATGACCCCCTCCTCCCTCCAGCCGCAGCGTCTCCTGGGGGCTAACCAGTCACTCCCAGTCTCCCCTTACCACAGTGCCCGGCAGCCGCGCGAGGTCCGCGGTGTATGACTGAGGAGTGGGGGGGGGGGGGATGCGGACGGGCAGAGGAAGCAGGACTCCAGCTTGAGAGAGTCAACCATGCCAAGTCTCCACCAGCAGCAGATCCAAAACAGGTTGGAGTGGAACAGCAGCAGCCAGCAGCAGTGACTCTGGTAAGACACATCTGTCTGTCACCACTGTTTTGTCCCTAATACCAATCTCTCCCGTGTCCTGTGTTCTGTCATGTCCCTGTCACCCCTGACCTTGCCCTGTCACCCTTATCCTGGCCTTTTAACCCTTATCCTGGCCCTGTCACCCCTATCCTGGCCCTGTCACCCTTATCCTGGCCCTGTCACCCCTATCCTGGCCCTGTCATTTCTGTCCTGGCCCCGTCATCCCTGTCCTTGCCCTGTCACCCCTGTCCTGGCCCCGTCACCCCTGTTCTGACCCTGTCACCCCTGTCCTGGCCCTGTTACTGCATACCCTCCAACTACCTTTTCGGCAGGTACATACCCTCAGCGCCTCCAGACCCCTCCCCAATGCACCACACCTCCACACCTTCCCCTCCACCACATGCGACACTCCACCCCTCCCCCACATGCTGTGCCTCCAGACCCCCTACACCAGCAGCGGCTCCCACTCCCCCACCCCTCCACCACCCACAGCACCTCCAGACCCCCTCCACCATCCACCCCCCATATATGTCTCCCCCCACACCTGCCCCCCTCCACCCACAGCATCTGCAGACACCCTCCTCCATTTGCGGTCCCCCCCTCACCCACCCACGGCACCTCCGCACCTGCCCCTCCACTACCTGTAGCGCCTCCGGACCCCCTTCCCCGTCCGCCGCACCACCCACACCTGCCTCTCCCCCAACGCGGTGCCTCCGGACCCCCTACCCCACCCCCGGCACCCCCGCCCCTTCCCATTCCACAGCACCTCCGGAACCCTTCACCCATCAGCAACATCCCTGCACCTGCCCCTCCCCCGTGGCACCCCTGCCCCTCCCCCACCTGCAGTGCCTCCGGACCCCTCCTCCATCTACAGCCCCCACTCTTCTGTCTCTTCCCCACCCGCAGCACCTCCCAACCCTTCCCCATCCGGGCCCCCCCGCATCTGCCCCCCCTCCACCTGCAGCATCTACAGACACCCTCCCCCATCCGCAGTCCTCCCCGCACCCGGTCATTCTGTACATCGTGCCCTGCAGGTGCTGTTCACGCCGTCGCAAGGGGCTGCGCCTCCTTCACCATCACACGCCCTTTCATTGTGCAATATTTAACCACTAACATAGGAATGCAGGTAATACTCCATATAATACAAATATTGAACCCCAGATAGGCATGCAAGGGTTAAAGGGGCGTAGCCTCTTGCGACGGTGTGAAGAGCGCCCGTAGGGCGCGATGAAGCACCCAGTAAATCATACTTGCCTACCTGACCCCCTCCATGAGGGAGAAAATGCTCTGTTCCTGGACTTTCCTGGTAATGTATGATTGCCATCACCTGTGGTGAAACACCTTTCTTATCAATTACCTAGCTCACCACAGGTGATGGCAATCATACATTACCAGGAAAGTCCAGGAACAGAGCATTTTCTCCCTCATGGAGAGGGTCAGGTAGGCAAGTATGTAATAAATGTTACTTCAATGCTGATTGGTTGCCATGGTCAACTTCTCCACTCTTTTCACTGCTTCATGAATAGACCTAAGTGGTCTCATTTTAAGTTGTAACCCGGAGACATTTATTACCTATGTATTCTTTGAAATCAATAGAACTTTTTCACTTTGGACTCTAAAGTTTTTTTCCCCTTGTGTGTTCCTAATTTCATACCTCCCAACTGTCCTGATTTTCGTGGGACAGTGCCGTTTTTTGGGGACTGTCCCGCTGTCCCACCCGCCAGCCGCAGTGTCCCGTGGTGGGGGGGCAGTTGGGAGGCTCCTGCGCATGCGCACAGCGTCTATTCATCGCAGACAGTGGGAGGGAGGACATGCCAGCAGCTCACAGAGCGCTGGGCATGCCCCCTCAGTGACGAAAATGGGGCGTGGCTCGCAATCACGGGTCCTCTGTGAAGCCACGCCCCCCTTTCATAGGCCACACACCCTTTTTGGGAGCGTGTGCAGTGTCACCGCGCGTGTGTCCCTCTTCATAGGAGGACAATGTTGAGAGGTATGTACTTTTAATATATGTATATATTTTAACCAAGGGCAGCTCCTACTTACCTCCCATGCATGGAGAGGAGAGAAAACAGGCAGCCTCGGGTCCCGGCACCTGTACAATGGATCTGGCAGGTACCGGGACAGGCGCATAGGCAAAGTCCCAGCTTCTATGGACTACATTGGCTGCAGACCAAAGAAGTCGGATTGGGCTGTGCGAAAGGTGGGAAGTCAGCACTCTGCTTAGTGCAGCCTGGTCTACCAGTCCCAGGGGGAGGAAGCACCTCCCAATGGAACTGCCTGTAGTGTCTGTGAATGACAGGTAGGTCTTCCAATAGAGTCAATGCCAGTCACAGTGAAGTCAGTGCAGTCATGAACTGCATCTGGCTCACTGACACTACACTGAGCAGGGTGGCGGATTTTACTTGGGGAGAGGGGGGCTGCAGTCCTGAAGCCCATAGGTAAAATCCGCCACTGATGTTAATTCCGGAGTTATCGTTTGGCTCAAATATGTTTTTATACATTTATTAACATGTACCTGATTGTCTAATTAAATAGTATATATTTTTTGTGAATTCATTTCTGCAGTCCCCTGTCATAGTTTTTATCATTATATATTACTTCAAGAACATCTCTATACGTATCCCATTTTGTTGAAATGGTTGAAGACAGAGAGCATTACTGCGCGTACTCCGGCATTACTGCGCGTACATCCTTCAGGGAGGCTGCAATCCCTAACCATGATCATCATCTTGTCACTTTGTTAGAACACCACAGTGGGACACGGAGGTGTTCCACTTAGCTCTAGAGAGACCCTGCATTTGATTTCCCACAAGTTCCATCCTGCTACAGTCACTCATTCCACTTTCTTCCTGCATTACTACTGATATAGGGGTAAGTTTATTAAGGTGGGAGTTTTCTTTTTACAATTGGTGATGTTGCCCATAGCAACCAATTATCTTCTATTAGCAGCAAGATAAATGTTAAATAGAATCTGGTTGCTATGAACATCATCAATTCTAAAAAAAAAACCTCCCACCTTAGTAAATTTACCCCATACAGTCACTGGCCGGATGTTTTCCCACTCATTCTTCTCTCCATGTTGAGAGTCTGTGTATGCATAACAGTGAGTACGGCCAGGGCCGGATTAACAATGGGGCTAATGGAGCTGCAGCTCCAGGCCCACCCTCCAAAATAGGCCCACGGTATCTGCAAATGTCTATGCTGCTGTAGTGTAAACAGGAATTTTTTTCCTGCTACTAGGGCCCGCCCCCTCCGGCAGCAACAACACCAGCCTCCTCTCCTCTCCTCCTCCCCCCCCCCCAACGGCAGCGCCGGTCAGTGTCACATGCGGGGGACCTGATAGACAAAGTTTTTTTCATGTTCACGGCCCTGGATCGTAGCTCCGCCCCTTGCGGCATATTAGGCCACGCCCCCTCACGGCATTATGCCCGCGATTTGCTTGCCTGTGGGTGGTGGAATCCAGCTGCTGGCAGGTCCCCAATGGCAGGAACGGAGAAGGAGACATAAGTGAAGGAGCTTCATCAGCAGACTTCCCAGCAATAGCCCTGGTGCCAGGACAGGAACTCTATTCAGCAGTAGTGCAAACAAATTGTAGCTCTGTACTTTCATCCTCCTCATTTACTGCAAGCAGGGCAAGTCAGAACTCTAGTAACCAGGGCCGGATTGGTCATTAGTTCTACCAAGCAGAGGCCCAGTGGGCTGATTGGGGTGTGGTCCCGCCTATCATCTGTGGCCCCCGCCCTCCCACGCATCACTAAATTAATGTACTTTGCCTTGTGCGCTGCGGCCACCGGTCACTAACAGTAGAAGAGGTCCTGTCCCCACACCACCCGGCTGTCAGGAAGAGGAGGAGATCTGCGCGCCAAACTCCGTTGACGTTATTGCGCAGACCTCAGAGGAAGAGACAGTGCGGCCGCGGTGGATCCAGCAGGAGAGGTGAGTATGAGTCTTCTCTAATCTCTCTGACCTCTGCCTGCAAACAAAGTGCTCTTGTGATAGAACAGTTCTATCGGCACCCCCACCCGCGGTGTAATGTGAGTAACAGACGCCGCTGGGTGGGGTAATGTGAATAATGGACGCCTCTGTGCGTTGTAATGTGACGCCGGTGTACGCTGTAATATGAATAATGTGACACCGCTGTACTCTGTAATATGAATAATGTGACACCGCTGTACTCTGTAATATGAATAATGTGACACTGCTGTATTCTGTAATGTGAGTAACAGATGCTGCTGGGTGTTGTAATGTGAATGACAGTTGCCGCTGTGCGGTGTAATGTGAGTAACCAAAGTTGCTGTGCGCTGTAATGTGAGTAACGGAAGTCGCTGTGCGCTGTATTGTGAATAATGGAAGTCGCTGTGCGCTGTAATGTGAGTAACGGAAGTCGCTGTGCGCTGTAATGTGAGTAACGTAAGTCACTGTGCGTTGTAATGTGAGTAACGGAAGTCGCTGTGCGGTGTAATGTGAGTAACGGAAGTCGCTGTGCGCTGTAATGTGGGTAACGGAAGTCGCTGTGCACTGTAATGTGAGTAACGGAAGTCGCTGTGCGCTGTAATGTGAGTAACGGAAGTCGCTGTGCGGTGTAATGTGAATAACGGAAGTCGCTGTGCGCTGTAATGTGAGTAACGGAAGTCGCTGTGCGCTGTAATGTGAGTAACGGAAGTCGCTGTGCTGGGTGATGTGAGTAACGGACGTCGCTGTGCGCTGTAATGTGAGTAACGGAAGTCGCTGTGCGCTGTAATGTGAGTAACGGAAGTCGCTGTGCGGTGTAATGTGAATAACGGAAGTCACTGTGCGCTGTAATGTGAGTAACGGAAATCGCTGTGCGCTGTAATGTGAGTAACGGAAGTCGCTGTGCGGTGTAATGTGAGTAACGGAAGTCGCTGTGCGCTGTAATGTGAGTAACGGAAGTCGCTGTACGCTGTAATGTGAATAACGGAAGTCGCTGTGCGCTGTAATGTGAGTAACGGAAGTCGCTGTGCGCTGTAATGTGAATAACGGAAGTCGCTGTGTGGTGTAATGTGAATAACGGAAGTCGCTGTGCGCTGTAATGTGAGTAACGTAAGTCGCTGTGCGCTGTAATGTGAGTAACGGAAGTCGCTGTGCGGTGTAATGTGAGTAGCGGAAGTCGCTGTGCGCTGTAATGTGAGTAACGGAAGTCGCTGTGCGCTGTAATGTGATTAACGGAAGTTGCTGTGCGCTGTAATGTGAGTAACGGAAGTCGCTGTGCGGTGTAATGTGAGTAACGGAAGTCACTGTGCGCTGTAATGTGAGTAACGGAAGTCGCTGTGCGCTGTAATGTGAGTAACGGAAGTCGCTGTGCGGTGTAATGTGAATAACGGAAGTCGCTGTGCTGGGTGATGTGAGTAACGGAAGTCACTGTGCGCTGTAATGTGAGTAACGGAAGTCGCTGTGCGCTGTAATGTGAGTAACGGAAGTCGCTGTGCATTGTAATGTGAATAACGGAAGTCGCTGTGCGCTGTAATGTGAATAACGGAAGTCGCTGTGCGCTGTAATATGAATAACGGAAGTCGCTGTGCGCTGTAATGTGAGTAACGGAAGCCTCTGTGCGGTGTAATGTGAGTAACGAAAGTCGCTGTGCGCTGTAATGTGAGTAACGGAAGTCGCTGTGCTGGGTGATGTGAGTAACGGACGTCGCTGTGCGCTGTAATGTGAGTAACGGACGTCGCTGTGCGCTGTAATGTGAGTAACGGAAGACGCTGTGCGCTGTAATGTGAGTAACAGAAGTCGCTGTGTGGTGTAATGTGAATAACGGAAGTCGCTGTGCTCTGTAATGTGAGTAACGGAAGTCGCTGTGTGCTGTAATGTGAGTAACGGAAGTCGCTGTGCGGTGTAATGTGAATAACGGAAGTCACTGTGCGCTGTAATGTGAGTAACGGAAATCGCTGTGCGCTGTAATGTGAGTAACGGAAGTCGCTGTGCGGTGTAATGTGAGTAACGGAAGTCACTGTGCGCTGTAATGTGAGTAACGGAAGTCGCTGTGCGCTGTAATGTGAATAACGGAAGTCGCTGTGCGCTGTAATGTGAGTAACGGAAGTCGCTGTGCGCTGTAATGTGAGTAACGGAAGTCGCTGTGTGGTGTAATGTGAATAACGGAAGTCGCTGTGCGCTGTAATGTGAGTAACGGAAGTCGCTGTGCGCTGTAATGTGAGTAACGGAAGTCGCTGTGCGGTGTAATGTGAGTAGCGGAAGTCGCTGTGCGCTGTAATGTGAGTAACGGAAGTCGCTGTGCGGTGTAATGTGAGTAACGGAAGTCACTGTGCGCTGTAATGTGAGTAACGGAAGTCGCTGTGCGCTGTAATGTGTGTAACGGAAGTCGCTGTGCGGTGTAATGTGAATAACGGAAGTCGCTGTGCGCTGTAATGTGAGTAACGGAAGTCGCTGTGCTGGGTGATGTGAGTAACGGAAGTCACTGTGCGCTGTAATGTGAGTAACGGAAGTCGCTGTGCGCTGTAATGTGAGTAACGGAAGTCGCTGTGCGTTGTAATGTGAATAACGGAAGTCGCTGTGCGCTGTAATGTGAATAACGGAAGTCGCTGTGCGCTGTAATATGAATAACGGAAGTCGCTGTGCGCTGTAATGTGAGTAACGGAAGCCTCTGTGCGGTGTAATGTGAGTAACGAAAGTCGCTGTGCGGTGTAATGTGAGTAACGGAAGTCGCTGTGCGCTGTAATGTGAGTAACGGAAGTCACTGTGCGCTGTAATGTAAGTAACGGAAGCCTCTGTCCGGTGTAATGTGAGTAACGGAAGCCTCTGTGCGCTGTAATGTGAGTAACGGAAGTCGCTGTGCGCTGTAATGTGAGTAACGGAAGCCTCTGTGTGGTGTAATGTGAGTAACGGAAGTCGCTGTGCCGTGTAATGTGAGTAACGGAAGCCTCTGTGCGGTGTAATGTGAGTAACTGAAGTCGCTGTGTGCTTTAGTGTGACACCACTGTGCGCTATAATGTGAATAATGTGACGACGCTGTGCGGTGTAATGTGAGTAACGGACGCTGCCGTGCGCTGTAATGTGAGTAATGTGATGCTGCTGTGCGGAGTAATGTGAGTACTGGATGCTACTGGGCGCTGTAATGTGAGTAATGTGATGCTGCTGTGCGGAGTAATGTGAGTAACGGACGCTGCCGTGCGCTGTAATATGAGTAATGTGATGCTGCTGTGCGGAGTAATGTGAGTACTGGATGCTACTGGGCGGTGTAAGGTGACGCTGCTGTACGCTGTAATGTGAATAATGTGCCGCCGCTATGCGGTGTAATGTGAGTAACGGATGCTGCCGTGCGCTGTAATGTGAATAACGGATGTGTCAGTGCAGTTTAATGTGAATAATGGACGCCGCTGTGCATTGTAATGTGATGATCGGATGCCGCTGGGCGGTGTAATGTGAATAACGGATGTTGGGGGTCATTCCGAGTTGATCGCTCGCTGGATAGTTTTAGCAGCCGTGCAAACGCTATGCCGCCGCCCACTGGGGAGTGTATTTTAGCTTAGCAGAAGTGCGAACGCATGTGCAGCCGAGCTCTGCAAAACCAGTTTGTGCAGTTTCTGAGTAGCTCTGAACCTACTCAGCGCTTGCGATCACTTCAGCCTATTTGTGTCCGGATTTGACGTCATACACCCGCCCAGCCACGCCTGCGTTTTTTCAGACACGCCTGCGTTTTTGCAAACACTCCCTGAAAATGGTCAGTTGACACCCAGTAACGCCCCCTTCCTGTCAATCTTCTTGCGGCCGTCAGTGCGAAGAAAAACTTTGCTAGAACCTGAGCACAGCCACAACGGGCTTTGTACCCGTACGTCGCGCGTGTGGATTGCAGCCCATACGCGTGCGCAGAAATTTTTTCACCTGATCGCTGCGCTGCGAAAATCGATCAATTCGGAATGACCCCCTATGTGCTTGCAATACTGAATATGTGCGATTTTGGCTAAGTGTCAATTTTAACTATCTCTTCTATAGAGATAGTCAAAATTGACTTGCCTGCACAGTCTATCTAGGCCTGCGATGCCGACCGCTGCGGGACTGCGCATCGGGATCGCAAGGTGACTTTCACCTTGCGATCTGCACTAACTTTTCTTACAATTTTGACTTTATAGTCAAAATCATAAGAAAAAATCTCACCGGGTGTACACGCCATAACGCTTCCTGCTTTGCCTTATTACCGAGGTGAAGCAGGAAGGGACATCAGCAAGATGTATTAACATCTTGTCTGTCGAAGCGCTCCCCCCTCAGGCGATGCCCTCCTGAGCTTACAGCGCGTCAGCTCAGTGCTGATGCACTGTCTCCCCCTGCCCGGCCGGCTCCACTGTGCATGTGCGGGATGTCATACTCACGCGAGATCCCCTACGCAGTCCGGAGCCGGCGCCCGCCACAGCCAGGGATAGCTCTGTCCCTGCTGTGGTGTATGGGCATCGCCACCTGCAGCTGTCAAAACTGACAGCTGCAGGTGTCAGAACGGTCAGCAATGCTGACTGTTCACACATTGCCCCCTCATATCGGTGTGCTATCTGTAATGGTGCCCATACACTTGTGCGATGCCCCGCGACGTGACATCGCGGGGCATCGTACCGGTAGTTCAGGTGCAATGAAATCGCACCTGAACTGCCAAAGTGATTACCATGCGATCATGCGATAGATCGAATGGTAATCACGTGATGGGCACGTCACACTCCCGGCGTGTGCCAATCACGCATCGCGGTGCGATATATCGCATGTGTTTTTAAAAACACATGCAATCGCACTGTGATTCGATAAATATTAAGTGCAGCACATACTATCATGAGACGCGATATTCGACCGGCGTGCCCACGCATGGGTGTGGTATGGAAGGTAGATAGTAACTACTATTGGTCGACAGTATCTAGGTCGACAGGGTCTTTAGGTGGACAGGTCAAAAGGTGGACATGAGTTTTTTATGGGGGGTTTTGGTGTCGTTTTCTTCGTAGAGTGACCGGGAACCCCAATTAGTGCACCGTGTCCCCTCGCGAAGCTCGCCATGCTTCGGGAAAGGTGCCTTGCTCTGCTAGCGCTTCGCTCGGCACAGGTTACCGTTAAAATCGTAGTCCACGTGGAGCGTTAAGTATGAAAAGGTTCAAAAAAAGAAAAAAATCGTGAAAAACTCATGTCGATCTAGAGACCCTGTCGACCTAGTTACTGTCAACCTAAAGACCGGATCCCCCTGCGCATCGCGTTGTAAGGTACCTAAAATGTGCATACAATCCTTCAATTTCTCTCACAGATGCGGTCGAAATGGAAGGATTGTACCTGATATCTCACAAGTGTATGGGCTACATTAGATAGCAGCGCCGATATGGACAGGGGCGATATCTGAGCCAGCACCGCAACAGTAATAGATGGGGGAGAAGCCGTATCAGTGCACTGATACTGCTCCCCTATAACGCAGGGTAATACATTTACTCCTATAATCTAAATTGCAGTGTAAAAATGAAGCTGTCCAGTATTTGTGGGATACAACCCACTCAAATCTAAATCTCTCTGCACATGTTATATTAGCCGCACATGGTTTTGCCCAGTTGTGTTCTTTTTGGCTTTGCTTGCAACTCTGAATCAGGCCCCTGTGTCTGTTTTTACTTCTGCCTGATTGAAAGACTGAGGGCCTAATTTAGATCTGATCGCAGCAGCAAATTTGTTAGCTAATGGGCAAAACCATGTGCAGTGCAGATGGGGCAGATGTAACATGTGCAGAGAGAGATAGATTTGGGTGGGGTGTGTTCAAACTGAAATCTAAATTGCAGTGTAAAAATAAAGCAGACAGTATTTACCCTGCACAGAAACAATATAACCCACCCAAACCTAAATATCTCTGCACATGTTACATCTGACCCCCCCCCCCCCCCCCCTGCAGTGCACATGGTTTTGCCCAAATGTGCTGCTGCGATCAGATCTGAATTACCCCCTGAGTGACACCACCACTTCCATATGCTGTTTGATGCATCGGATGAGCACCAGAGCATGTTGGTCAAATATTGAGGTGTGTCGAAAACGCTGTTACTGGTTTTGGTTTTGTAATTCTTCCAAAAATTGACAAAAAAGCTAGAATCACATAATTTGGGCCTTGTTTTGTTCCCAGAGTATTACTAACCTCAATAACATTAATTTTATTTTATTAATAAACCATAGGTTGTGTTTTTTGTGTTTTTGTTTAGACAGGTATATGTTTCATATAAGCAAAGAGGAGAGGGAGATTGCAGTGGGTAAAAGAAGGTGGGTAGCTATGCCCACCTTGGTGCTAGTCACACCTCACGGCACAGACCACACCCCCATATCAGTAGTCACACCCCCTGCTGCAGCCCCCAATAGGCCCTTTATAAATTTCAGCTCCAGGCCCACCAGGACCTTAATCTGGCACTGAGTACGGCTGTACAAATCACATTACCGCTGCATAAATCACCCCATTCCTTAAGTACTGGGATGTTCATTGACTCAGGGGGCGGGATGTAATGGCGTCCGAGATCACTGGAGGTGGCGGATGCTGGCCAGTCTTGGATGTTTTTTTAAAGGAGCAATCACTTAAGGCATTGTTTTGCCTTGAAAGTGATTACCACTTTAAAAAAAACATCCAAGACTGTCCGGCATACCGCACCTCCGGCGATCTCTAATGCCATTACATTCCACCGAGGGCATCCGCTGGTGTGTACCATTACTCTGTATACCACTGCCAATAGTACACACATAACAGAAACCTGTTGCCTTCAGAACGCCATGTTCCCCAGCGCCATTACATCCTAAATAATGTTTCACGACCTACAGTTACAGTGGTAAATAAATATTATCCCTGCAAGTCTGAATATTATTGCATAACCATAGGTCATTGTGCATACACTTTATCCTCAAGAAACCCAACAGGCCGTAATTCACAAAGATAAAATCTGATTGCTTTGGCCAGCAGCTATCTAATATATTTAATACACGGAAATCCTAAATTCTTGAAGCATGACCCATTGGCAGAAGCTGGAGAGGTTAGGCAGATGATTGATTAGGATCCAGCTTAACCTGTGTGTAATTCTCACTTGGTTCACAGTCTGTCAAGGCCGCCATCAGAAATTGTGGGGCCTGGGAATGACAAAATACGCAGGCCCTCCCCCTCCTCTTATCATTAAACATCGTGGAGAGAAAGCAACAGGTGCTAAAATTCAACATTTTAAGATTGTAAAATGCAGCACATGCTTGGTAAATGCTGCTAAATAGTCAGATTTATGGGAGCCCGTCCCGCTGGAAATAGAAGTGATACAAAGCTCTATACGGGGCTCCTACCCTACTACCGCAGCACCAATCAGAGGTAAGCTTACTGGAATTAAGCAACACGTTACCCAGGGAGACTTCTATGTTTGCAATAAGACTTGGAATTTCTCTCTGTGGAAGGACTTAGGGGTCTATTCATGAAAAGAAAGGAAAAATGAATTGTTACTTATCACTATACATCGCATCACTTCGATAAAGTTTTCTTTTTGTTGAAAATCAGAGCTGGACATAGGGCCCAAATCAATATAGATAAAGTGGGGAGAGCTAAAGTACCAACCAATCAGCTCCTGTCATTTATCAAATACAGCCTGTAAAGTAACAGTTGGGAGCTGATTGGTTAGCACTCTATTGCTCTAATGCAGGCATTCCCAACCGCGGTCCTCAAGGCACACCAACAGTGCAGGTTTTAGTGATATCCAGGCTGCAGCACAGATGGTTAAATCAAAATAACTGAGCTAATAATTAAGTCACCTGTGCTGAAGCCTGGATATCACTAAAACATGCACTGTTGGTGTGCCTTGAGGACCGTGGTTGGGAATGCCTGCTCTAATGTATCTCTCTCTCCAAGCTTTAATAAATCTACTCATCAGTCTGGCAATGAAAGAGACTCACTAACCCTACATTACGAAGTGAAATGTGACAGACCCACCTGGGGCAGTTGAACCATGAAGCAGATTATCAGATCAGAGTTATTGTTGGTCTAAAGTATTGGAACTGGCAACTCAAGGCCTTTCTTACAGCTAATGAAATGTAAAAATAAAATGTCAACATTATCTCACAATAAAATGTTGACAGTAATGATGCTGACATTGTTGAAATGTCGACAGGTAACATTTGCAATGTTGACATGTGAAATCACTACATGATTTAGGCAGGGCCGGAGCTTTCACTAGGCTGCTTTCACTAGGCCGCCCCCTCAGGTCTCGGCGGGACTAGGCAGTTGCCTAGGGGCGCCGAGACCTGAGGGGGCGGCCTGCTACAGCTGTCTGAAAAAGGTAGCGTGGTCCTACTCCTCACAGCTGCCGCAATCCCCCCGGCACTCGTATCTTACGGTAGCCGTAACTGCCAAGCTCCAGTATTGCAGCCTCCAGCTCCGTTTCCACCTGGCACAGGCAGTAACTTTCACAGCTCCTTGAGTCCTGGCTGGGGGTGACATGCGGCGCTGCTCTTCATTCCAGGCTCTTTCACAGACCACTCAGTCCCAACTCTGCATCGCAGCCTGCAGGTAAGGTGGCTGCACAGCACAATTTCTGCATTTGATAAGGAAAGAGGGGGAGAGCAGCAGTCTGGGGGGGGGCATGCACACAGATGGTAGAGGGGATAGAGTTGTAGACATTTAGCAGAGTAGGAGGCACCCACACAGACTGGGGAGAATAGAGCAACCATGCAGCAGACTGGGGGAGGGGGAGAGCAGCATGCCTTTCACCTGAAGGGCGGGTAGGGGGAAGGGGCAGTAGGCAGAAATTTTGCCTAGGGTGCCGAGAAACCTTGCACCGGCCCTGGATTTAGGCAGTAGGGGGAGGATAGTGTTAGGCTACGTAGGGAAGGTCAGAGGGAGGGTTTGGGATAGGAATTAGGGATAGGGGGAGAATACTCACCGAAACTAGGGGTGATGGTCTGCAACCAAGATGGTCTACAACTGACAGCAAGTGTCCCCCCCCCCTTCCCACCCCCATCAATGATACTTCACTGCACCACTGATGGCAACTACCAATTTTGAGAAAACATTGGTAGTTCCGGTCTGATGACTGAAGTCTGCGCATGCACAGCACTCAGCCATTGATGGCTAAAACATTGATGTTTTCTACCAATGATCATAATTACCTGGAACCACCGCTAAATCAGATGTCTGCACCTGAACTACTCCTCACATGACTTTGGGGCCCCGGTAGCATCCGCTAGAGACACCGCTGCTGCCGGGAGCAGATGATCACTGATATAGCTTCGGGGACAGTTTGTTTACAGTCTCATTTCGACATTTCAGCAATGTACACATTATGAATGTCAACATGACGACTGTTGAGGTTATTTACCACACGCGGCAACTGATAGTCAGCAAAGCCTGAAACTATGGGGGTAATTCAGACCCGATCGCAGCAGCAAATTTGTTAGCAGTTGGGCAATACCAGGGGGGTAATTCCAAGTTGATCGCAGCAGGAATTTTGTTAGCAGTTGGGCAAAACCATGTGCAGTGCGGGGGGGGGGGGGGGGGGGGGGCAGATATAACATGTGCAGAGAGAGTTAGATTTGGGTGTGGTGTGTTCAATCTGCAATCTAAATTGCAATGTAAAAAAAAAGCAGCCAGTATTTACCCTGCACAGAAACAAAATAACCCACCAAAATCTTACTCTCTCTACACATGTTATATCTGCCTCCCCTGCAGTGCACATGGTTTTGCCCAACTGCTAAAAAATTTCCTGCTGCGATCAACTTGGAATTACCCCCCATGTGCAGTGCAGGTGGGGCAAATATAACATGTGCAGGGAGAGTTAGATTTGGGTGGGGTGTGTTCAAACTGAAATCTAAATTGCAGTGTAAAAATAAAGCAGCCAGTATTTACCCCGCACAGAAACAAAAATAACCCACCCAAATCTAACTCTCTCTGCGCGTTATATATCTGCCACACCTGCAGTGCACATGGGGGGTCATTCAGAGTTGATCACACGTAGCAACTTTTTGCTGCCCGTGCGATCAACTAGATGCCGCCTATGGAGGGGGGGGGGCTTTTTTGCATAGCAAGGCTGCGAACGCTTGTGCAGCCATGCTATGCAAAAACATTTTGTGCAGTTTCTGAGTAGCTTTCAACTTACCCACTGCGATTTCTTCAGCCTGTCCGGTCCCAGAATTGACGTCAGACACCCGCCCTGCAAACGCCTGCATTGGACTCACCACTCCCAGAAAACGGTGAATTGCCGCCCCGGAATGTCTTCCTGCTGTCAATCTTCTTGCGATTGCGGCAGTGATCGCTTTCTTCGTTCTTCTTGTCATTGCCCAGCGACGGCCGAAGCTGGGCAACAACGCGCCTGCGCACTGCGGCCGCCGCGCATGCGCAGAACCGACCCATTCGCACTACTGCAAAAAACAGCAGTGTGCGAACGGGCTGAAATGACCCCCATTGTTTTGCCCAACTGCGAACAAATTTGCAGCAGCGATCAGGTCTGAATTAGGCCCCATGTGCACTGCAAGGGGGGGGGGGGGGCAGATATAACATGTGTAGAGAGAGTTAGATTTGGGTGGGGTGTGTTCAAACTGAAATCTAAATTGCAGTATAAACATAAAGCAGCCAGTATTTACCCTGCACAGAAACAAAATAACCCACCCAAACCTAACTCTCTCTGCACATGTTATATCTGCCCCCCCCCCCCTGCAGTGCACACGGTTTTGCCCAACTGCTAACAAATTTGCTGCTGCAATCAATTCATCAATTCTGAATTACCCCCTAAATCTGATACAAGTCAGGTAGAGGTTGTTCTGGGTCATACTTGCCTACCTGACCCTCTCCATGAGGGAGAAAATGCTCTGTTCCTGGACTTTCCGGGTGGTAATGTATGATTGCCATCACCTGTGGTGAAACACCTTCCTTATCAATTAACTAGTTCACCACAGGTGATGGCAATCATACATTACCAGGAAAGTCCAGGAACAGAGTATTTTCTCCCTCATGGAGAGGATCAGGTAGGCAAGTATGTTCTGGGTGCTTCTGCCTTCACCTATTCATTCGGATGCATCTCACTGCTTCCCACTCACCTAGTCTCCCTCAACTCCCTTTTTAGCCAGTTACTGCACTAAAAGGCTAAAAAGTGATTCAACCCCCTCTTTCTATTGGTCAGTACTCTCCATTCTCAGAGATACGGTCATGCTAATAATGCAGAGCTATCTCCAGTCTATGCAGGACACCAGGTGGGCAGTATTTCTTATTTTTCCTAGATGGAGGTGGTGGTGGGGGGGCTGGGGAAGAACTGTAATTGGGATAATTATATAGTGAAACGGACAGGCATCTTCAATAGAGGCACATGACTGGCTTGTTTGGTTGTTCACAGGTCTGGTGTAATGGTGGCAAAGGGATAGTTAAATCAATGGTGGCACATGGTTGGCAAGGGTGTAGTCAAAATGTTGACAACACAGCTCAGAATATCAACATTATTTTTGGGTCGCAGGCGTGAGTGTTAGAATTAGGCTGCTGGGGGGGGTTAAGGTTAGCCACTGGATGGTGGTAGAGGAGGTTAGGGGTTGGGATTAGGATGAGAGATAGGGGAGAAACATTTACCAGAATGCCAGAAGATTGGAGATCTGACCTGGAAGCAGGGTTGGACTGGCCAAACAGGGGTACAGGGGAAACACCCGGTGTGCCCCACTGCCTGGGGCTCCACCGCCTTCTCTAGGGACCAGTTTCCAGACTGTGCATTTGAATTATACATTATACATATGATACCTTATAGTGCACAAGACTATGGTGTATTCTCTACAGTGCATTGCTGTTATTAATCTGGGAATGTCACGGTTGTTGGTACTAGTGGAACCAGACAAGATCTAGTAGCTAGTTGGCTGGAGTCCTGAGGACGGAATAGTGCAGGCTTGATATATGGCCTGCTCATACAGTTGTGCCATGTTCGGCTAAAGTCTATGGCTGGCCACAGGTGTTTGTACAACTACAGGGAACTAGAACACTTGGGATACCAGTGCAATTAAAGTTGAGTGACACTTGTGGTAGAGATTGATAGCTGGAAGCTGGGATTGAACCAGCAGTACTGGATAGCTGGACGCTGGGATTGAACCAGCAGTACTGGATAGCTGGACGCTGGGATTGAACCAGCAGTCCTGGATAGCTGGACCCTGGGATTGAGCCAGCAGTCCTGGATAGCTGGACCCTGGGATTGAACCAGCAGTACTGGATAGCTGGACGCTGGGATTGAACCAGCAGTCCTGGATAGCTGGACGCTGGGATTGAACCAGCAGTACTGGATAGCTGGACGCTGGGATTGAACCAGCAGTACTGGATAGCTGGACGCTGGGATTGAACCAGCAGTACTGGATAGCTGGACGCTGGGATTGAACCAGCAGTACTGGATAGCTGGAAGCTGGGATTGAACCAGCAGTACTGGATAGCTGAAAGCTGGGATTGAACCAGCAGTACTGGATAGCTGGAAGATGGGATTGAACCAGCAGTACTGGATAGCTGGAAGCTGGGATAGAACCAGCAGTACTGGATAGCTGGAAGCTGGGATAGAACCAGCAGTACTGGATAGCTGGATAGGATACTCAGTGATGCAGGCTTGCAGATAAACTGGAGATTGTATTGACCAGCGGTACCAGTTTGCAGGTATACTGGAGATAGGACAACCAGCAGTGCAGGTTTGCAGATATCCTGGAGAGGAGATAACCAGCAGGGCAGGTTTGCATATATCCTAGAGATTAAATAACCAGCATGTGGTACCCACGTTTGGGATACCACTACTAATCCCATCATGGCCTTAACTGCAGCCAGCGCAGCCCAAGGAGATCTGTCAGCTGGGCAGGCGCTGACAGTGTTAAAGAATCCCCTCTCCGGTTGCCTAGCAACAGCCCATGGAGGGAGTTGAGACGGGGAGGACTAGGACCCAGCAATTCCCAGCCAGGAGGGAGAGAGCGGGAACCCCTGATGCCCAGTGGATTGGAGGAGAAGTTGGCGCGGAAGGAGGAGGAGGAGCTGACCGGGAGAAATAAAAGGAAAAAGCGCGGCTGATTGGCGGGATGCGCCGAGAGAGAGAGGACGGAGCGCGGCTGAGAGGAGGGCTGCTGCAGAGAGCCACACGTGGGGGAGAAGCCGCCCGACACAGCGACAGCAGGGGAGCAGAGGACCGCGCCAGCGTTAAGCCTCCCGTCACCGCCGTCTCACAGGAGTGAGAGGTGCCAGCGGAGAGAGAGATATGCCAGCCGCCGCCAGTCGGGTAGCAGGTGAATCAGTGCCTGCGCTCGGGGGTCTGTCCGGGGAACACCTGACACGCAGGAGCAGTCCATCACCGCCGCAGCACCCAGTGAACTCCCCGGTGGTCTCCCAGGAGGGGGGGGCAGAGAGAGAGCAGTGTCACGCTGCAGAGCCGCTGCAGTGAGCAGAGAAGAGGAACGCGATCAGTGCTGCCAGGACCAGTGAGAGGAATCCGGATCCCTGCAACCTCATGTGACAGGTACCTAGTCCACCTCATCCACAATCCTCACACTACTGGCTCATAATATTGTGCCCCATAAAAAAGGGGGTGGGTCTGACACTACAAGGGACTCACAGGGAACCAGGGGGACGCCCCTGATCCAAAGTGCCTCAGGAAGCAACTCCATATTAAAGCACCGTACCACAGTTCCCAGTGGTGACGTCATATATGTATATATAGGCGAACTGTGTCCAACCCTGACTCCTTCACTAGAGGTCGACACGAGACTGTACGCTGCCGAACCCCCTTACTTTTCCGTGGATACAAATACGGTCAATACCGTTAGCCATGGCTGCCGTGTTATACCACGAACAGTTAGTTTTGCACACCTCCTACGAATACTTACCTTGCGTCCACTGACATCTTCCCAGGAGTCCTCTGTCAGGGTGCAAGTACTCTGCTAAAGGGACACTGACCACAGACGCCCACTGGGCGCAGGAACTGAACATTAGTGCCCGGTGTGTAGCGCCATCCTATGGATAGTTTAAGAAGTGCAACAGAATTACTGTCAGGACATTCCTTACTCTAAGCTATCATTACATACCAAATGATTGTTCGTACATGTATTGTATCCGATTGTTTGATCCAGCTGTAGTTATGCTTTTGAGATATCTAAACTATGAACACTGTTATAGACAGGGAAAGAAGCAGGATATTGGAGTGATGTTCAACCTATGCAACTGCGTTTATTGAGAATTGAGTTATAGCGGTGACTGATATCTTCAATGCAATAAATGGTTGTCACCGTCTCCATGTGTAGTGGTCCTTGGGTATAGTGTGTTTGGGTTGTCCTACCGGGGTCCTCCTGGTCCTTCTGTCCCAGCCTTACAGGTGATGTACAAGAATAGTTGCTGGCCTCGACATTGTTGAAGAGTGGATACGGCCGACCACGAAAACGACAGACCTTCAGGTACGAACCCACTTTATAGCGATATCACAAGCGGTGCAGGTTTACAGATATCCTGGAGATAGGAGTCAGGAAGTGCTGAAGTTGGTAATGCACTGTCTCTTTAAGCAGGAGATTGCAGGCGCTCTCTACAGGCATGATGAAAACAAAGCACTGACAGCTTCCCAATGCTTGGAGCTGGAATATATACCCATTGCTCTCTGGCAATAGGCTGAAGGGATCACATGTCAGGGAAACACTACCTGGTTGGAGAGTTCTTTGCAGAGTCAGCTGATCAGGAAGTATCATGCAGTACTCCAGGCTAGGCTTCAGAGTGGACTGAGGCCTAGCAGGCTGGGAAGGAGCCGAAGCCTAACTATCCTGAAGTGGATGCTGTGACTGACAGCGTGAGACGCCGGATGGACCTGCGGATGGCGTACAGCGCTTTGGACTGCGCCACAGGTAGGTCAAAGTGCGACTGGGAAGTGCTGTAAACCTCTGTTTTGTGACAGGGACATTATCATGCATGCACTAGCAGTGTTTACTGTATATATTTATTAAGGAGCCCAAACCATGCACTCTTTAAGAGCCGGCGTTAGCTATAGGCAGGCTAGGCATTTGCCTAGGGCATCCAAGCATGTCTAGGGGCATCCATGCATGTCCCTGCAGTATCTCATGCTGGGAGGGACAGTCTGCAAACTAACGGTTACTTTCCAAATGTATTCAATCAGTACTTGTATACACTGCTGTTTACATTTGTCAAATAAAATGCACACTCTCCCTTAAAGTTCTTTAAACTCCCTCCGACATGCTTGAATGCCCCTGACTTGTGAGACCTCAGACAGACAGCAGAAGCCCAGTAACTGCAATTCCTGGATCGGTGACATTGTCACTGACTATATATGGTTATTACTGGATGGCTCCTTATGATACCACATGTGTATTTGGAAGACTGCTTCACATAAATCTGACATCACCTATACTGCTTGTGCACATGGGAGTGGGGAACCCTGCCATCCTGTGTGTGTTGTCCCTTATCCCTGTGCAAACCCCAGGTGTCTGCAGGGACATAACATGGGCAGTGTTCTCCTCACACTTTATTTTCTAGTCAGTCCATGCCGTAAAATTCCCCTGCCAGGATGGCATACCCTGTGAGGTTACGTCCCTTGTACGGGTGCCCCTTGTACGAGTGACCCTTTAATGGGTGCGAGCGCAAGCATGCCCCCACCCACCCATCCTGCCACTCCATCTCACAAAACACAGTCACAGATCCATGAAGCTGCATGGGTGCACACACTGACTGCCAGCATATCAGCAAGCAAAAGTAAGTTTTATAAAAAAAAAGCTACTAGCATTACTAATGTGGGGCATATGTATAAGGTGCATTATTGCGTGGAATTATGTGTATTATGGGCATTACTGTGTGCCATCATGCAGGGTTGAACTGGCCCACAGGGTAACCCCCCGGTGGGCCCCACTGCCTAAGTGTTGCTGGGTCAGATGCAGAACTAGCGGCGGTGCTAGGGGGCACCAGACAAAATTTTGCCTAGGGCATCAAATTGGCTGGGGTCGGCTCTGCACTCTTTAATGGTTAGCTAAGTCTCTGTGGTGACTGGCCACACCCCTAAAAATGGGCCCTTACCACTACATTCCCCCGGTGGGCCCTTCATGCCTCAGGCGACACTGCCTGGAAGTGATGATTGCATGATGCCCGGAACCTGGAAGATTGAACCATCTGGAGCAGGTAAGTCCCAGCTGGACCACCAGGGGAAATATGTCGACATAATATAACATCTCATTACTGCCTACATGATCAATATCGATATTATGACTGTCAACATATCATACCCCACCTGTTTGGTATAATCATATGTGTTCTGCATTTACAGATGCACACCCACAGCCTTGATAGCCAGAGTCAGACAGAGAAACTGCCCCTTGTCTTGCCACATAAGTCAGTTTATGTTGCATGTTCTGCCCACGCTGGCTTACAAGCTGTGCAGGCAGCATTTGTTATTGGGAATGGTATAGTTACTGAAAGCACTTGGCTGGATTAATCCTATAGGTAACAGGACTGGCATTGTAGGTGGTACAAACATAACACAAACAATCTGAAACAAAGCAGGCATTTTCAATTAGGCACAGAGCTGGTATAATACAGGCACTATAGAACTGCTATAGTCAATTATGGCAAAAAAACAGTTTAGTCAATGTTTGCATGGGGATGGTATTATCAATAATGGCACAGAGATGGCATTGGCTCACACTGCTAATATTACCTATAGGAACACAAAGCTACCATAAGCAATATCCCAGAAGGGCCATCCCAATGCTGACACATGGGGGTAAATTTACGAAGATGGGAGTTCTATTCAAGATGGGATGTTGCCTATAGCAACCAATCAGATTCCAGGTATTATCTTCTAGGAGGTGCTAGATAAATGAGAAGTAGAACCTCACTGGTTGCTATGAGCAACATCCCATCTTAAATAGAACTCCCGTCTTAGTAAATTTACCCCACAGATTCTATTATGAATGGAGCCATAATATAGAATAATGGATGAGGGCATAGGGCTGGTATACTTGATGGGGGGTATATGGCAGTTATAATCAGTGCTGGCATAATGTGTGGGATCACTGCTGGCTATAAGGTGCAGGACACTCATGGGTTTAATGTGTAAATTGGAATGATGGAAATGGTAAGAGGACTGGGTGCATTTTGTAAAGTTCATCTTTGGTTCTAAAATGCTGTAGATTGTAAAACCATTTAAGTCAATATGAATTTATCATCGATTTCATGTGTCAAAACAGATTCCTTTTTGGTGCTTTCAATATTTGGGATCAGTATGTAACTATGTATAAGCAGGTGATTTAAAACAATGAATGTATTGTAGAGATAAAAGTTTTCGTAAAGACAGATTAAATGCTGGTGAATGCACCATGTAAATAAGATCATTATATCCTTTGGATAATAGCCCTTTATACACTCAAAATTCATAAATGGAGGATGGACATGAACTTTCCATGAATTATTTTATCTGTATAGATGGCTGAAAATAAATGTTCTTTGTTTCCATTGCTCCTCTACAAGCTTATACAGGGCATGTATGTCATCAGGGTCCCCACTGGCAGGGTCTAATACAAAGATAGCCAACAGGCAGCCCTTGGGTCAATGTATCTCCCAGGACAGTGGTTCCCAAACTTGTGGGTTCAGTATGATTTACCGACAGCCATTGACCTACAGTCAAAGTACTGACATATTTAAAATACCAACATTCATTATGCAGACATGTTCAAAATGCCGACATAGTCAGAATACAGACAACTGAAATGCCGACATGTCGAAATACCATCATGAGTTTTTCTGTGGCTTATTTTCTAATGTTGACATAGGTCAACATGGACACTAAGTGTACTGCGTCCCTTCACCATGCTTCGGGCACAGTGCCTTGCTGCGCTCGGCACACTATTATATGGTATCCGGTCTCTAGGTTGACCACACTTAAGGTCCGTACACATTAGACGATGTCGCTCTGTGAGCGACGTCGTCTAATGTTTCCCCCTCCCGGGCCGGCCGGTCGTTGGCTGACTGTACACACTGAGCGATATGACCGCTCATATCGTTCAGTGACGTCACGCCTCCGCCAGCCCTGCATGCAGGTTGTGGACGACAGTCCAGATCCTGCATGCATGCACTAGCAACAGCGACGATCGGGGCCGTGCATCGGTAGTCGCTGGTGGCATACACACTTGCCGATAAAATGAGCGACGTCACTCAGGAAAGGCGACGTCTCTCATTTTATCGGCAAGTGTGTATGAGCCTTTAGGTTGACATGCATTAGGTCTACCACTATTGATCAACAATTCATTAGGTCGACATGGTCACTAGGTCAACATGTTCTAGGTCGACATGACAAAAGGTCGGCATGAGTTTTTCACAATATTTTTCATTTTTTTAACTTTTTCCTACTTTATGACCCACGTGGACTACAATTGGGAATGGTAACCTGTGCCAAGCACCTCGCCCAAAGCATGGTGAGCAAAGCGAGCCATGCGAGGGGACACGGTGCACTAATTTGGGTTCCCGGTCACTCTACAAAGAAAACCACATTTTTAAAAAAACATACGTCGACCTTTTGTCATGTCGACATTGCTCATGTCGACCTAATGCTTGTGTCGACCTATTTTAGGTGCTAACTTAGTTACTGTCGACCAATAGTGGTCAACCTGGACACTGTCGACCTAAGTGTGGTCGACCCTATGAACCACAACCCTATTATATTCCCCCTCCAGGTCCACTCACTGGGATGGTAAAGTATGAACAAGTCTGTTTTTGGCCAAAAATTCCTTCAAAACGCATGTCTGAATTTT
This sequence comes from Pseudophryne corroboree, assembly GCF_028390025.1. Classification (NCBI taxonomy): domain Eukaryota; kingdom Metazoa; phylum Chordata; class Amphibia; order Anura; family Myobatrachidae; genus Pseudophryne; species Pseudophryne corroboree. Next base: position 925,657,606 of record NC_086445.1, read on the forward strand.
GAAATGTCAGCATTTCAAATGTTGGTATTCTGACTGTCGGCATTTTGAACATGTCGGCATAATGAATGGCGGTCGGGATTATGACTGCCGGTATAGTCTGCGTCGGTAAATCAACTGCTACCCAATGCAATAGGCAAAATACTAGTGGCTTCCAATAATAAAATATGTGGACAAATAGAACCGAATCCTGTCCCTCATCACATACCTGAACCTAAGGATGACATATAAGCGCAATTAATTTAATATTTAAACAACAAATACTGAATCTAGCTCTCTGTCACTTCCAATCAATATGCTGCCAGCAACATAGGGCTACTCACCCCTATTGGATTGAAAAATCAAACAAGCAAAAAAAGAAAATAATGTTGCAGCGCATATAGATTAGAAATATTAAGAATCTATTTATTAAAACACATATATGAATAAAATATATTATACAAACTATGCAATTTATACCACCGGCCGGTCAGTACACTTTTACAATGATTATTGCACATATAAACTAGATGTAGCATATATTGTAACAAATTGCCTCCTATCCGTTCAATATATCTTGGCAACACCTATTGCGGTGATTGAAATATAATAAATCTGATTGATTATTCAGGCTGAATGATACACACAATATTCTTTCCTGTGAGGTTATATGACAGTCATTTTGGTGGAAAAATGATGAAATAAAGTTATTCCTCACATCAAGTGCAAGTAGATGTGCTGTATATAGCCACAGCCTGTAATAAACGTGAGCCAATGCTCCCTCTAAGAACGTGTCTGGCCAGACATTAATATGATACGGTCTCACCACTCCTGTGCATGGATAATTTCACCCGACATGTCCTCCCGGCTGCTGGTGCTTTTCAACCCTTTATCGCGCAGTCATCTCTGGGGGACCATATGAAAATGGTGAAGATGCTATTGGAATTCTTCACCATTTTCATATGGCCAGACACGTTCTTAGAGGGAGCATTGGCTCACGTTTATTACAGGCTGTGGCTATATACAGCACATCTACTTGCACTTGATGTGAGGAATAACTTTATTTCATCATTTTTCCACCAAAATGACTGTCATATAACCTCACAGGAAAGAATATTGTGTGTATCATTCAGCCTGAATAATCAATCAGATTTATTATATTTCAATCACCGCAATAGGTGTTGCCAAGATATATTGAACGGATAGGAGGCAATTTGTTACAATATATGCTACATCTAGTTTATATGTGCAATAATCATTGTAAAAGTGTACTGACCGGCCGGTGGTATAAATTGCATAGTTTGTATAATATATTTTATTCATATATGTGTTTTAATAAATAGATTCTTAATATTTCTAATTTAATATTTGTTTCAGAATTTCTCTAACAAACTTTTAGCCTAGGGGTGGCTTGAAAAAAATGTGGATACTCTGTCTAGGGCAGGGCAGGGCTGGCCAAACCAGTCCTCGAGATCTACCAACAGTTCACATTTTCCAGACCACCTAGCGGGTGCACAGGTGTAGTCATTGCTAATTAAGATGTGCTGCATTCATTCCTAACTGACAATTCTACAGATCTCCAGGAGGCCAGGAAAACATGAACTGTTGGTAGATCTCGAGGACCAGTTTGGCCAGCCCTGGTCTAGGGCATTGTGATTCAAAAAAGTTTGGGAACCCCTGCCCGGGGCATTCCTCTCTAGGGCCAGCTCGTTCTTGCTTTAGTCTCAGAATGGTTTGTTATAATTATTATTACATTTTATTTCTAAGCGCCACAAGTGTTTTGCAGCGCCGTACATAAGACACATATTAGAACAATGCAGGGTACACAGAATTTAACATTACAGAAAAACTAAAACAGAGCACAGGTAACAATTAGCACAATGCAAAGGAGTAATCTGTGTACTGCTGGGGCGGCAGCCATTGGAAGAGATGAACAGTCACGAGCAAGAGGAAATGCAGGTATAGACAGTCACTGAGTAGAGACAGTTTCAATTGAAGTGCAAGAATAGAGGGATGTGAGAACAGGAGGGAAGAGGGCCCTGCTCCAAGGAATTTACAATTTAGGGGGGGGGGGGAGACAGACAGATGACATGAGACACAAACAAGTGGAAGGTGGCCTGGTGGCAGGAAGTAAGCGAGGCAGAACTGGCAAGGGCATAATTTATGAAACCTGACTGAGGTCATTACGGGATGTAGTTGGCATCCCATTGTACAAGATGTCGGCAGTCAGAAGATTGGTGCCAGAAACCTGAAACCTGTCAGAATGCTGACAACGGAATACCAAATGTAAGTATGCCAGGAATTGTTAGGGTTAGGCACTAGGGGAAGGGTTAGTCTGCAGGAAGGGACAGTTATGGTTAAGCTGTGGGAAAGGTGGGTTAGGGGAGGGTAAAGGTTAGTTTAGTTGCTCATATTTGTCAGGATTATGGCAGTCGGGATGCCAACGTCAATTTTCTGACCGCCCACATCCTGATTGCCGGTATCCCGTACCCAACCCGTTATTACAGATAGATAACTCTTTATTTGATCAAATGTATTTTAACTGTAAACTGGGATTAAGATTAATGTGTGGCCTTTCTGAAGACTATAAGCATACCCTCCCAACATGACCCTCTCCAGAAGGGACAGAATGCTCTGCTCCTGGACTTCCCTCTTAATGTATGATTGCCCTCACCTGTGCGGAAACACCTTTCTTATCCATTAACCTGTTCAAAACAGGTGATGGCAATCATAAATTAAGAGGAAAGTCCAGAAGCAGCGCATGGTGTCCCTCCTGGAGATGGTCATGTTGGGAGGTATGCTATAAGGCTGCCCATTGTGGGCCACTGATGTGTATCAGGTTGGATATCACTGCTTTAAGAATGTGGCTGACACGAGCAGGGCCAGATTAAGCCCTCGGGGGCCCCGGGGCACTTAAGATGGGAGCCCACACGATACTATGGCCCTCCCTTTCTTGTGAGCAGTGCTACACACCATACCTCCCAACATGACCTTCTCCAGGAGGGACAGAATGCTCTGCTTCTGGACTTTTCTTTTAATTTATTATTGCCTGCACCTGTGTTAAACGGGTTAATGGATTAGAAAGGTGTGTCAGCACAGGTGATGGCAATCATACATTAGGAGGGAAGTCCAGGAGCAGAGCATTCTGTCCCTCCTGGAGAGGGTCATGTTGGGAGGTATGTACAGTCACACAGGTGCTGGTGAGTCCCCTGGGAAATAGCTGGTAACACTGTGACTACAGCAAAAGTGGGTGCACTGCCACTGTGCTGCAGTAAGTGACCAGGGGTTGCAACAGAAACCCTAAACAGCTGATCTTGTAACTTGTGGCATACTTGCCTACCTGTCTGACCCTCTCCATGAGGGAGAAAATGCTCTGTTCCTGGACTTTCCTGGTAATGTATGATTGCCATCACCTGTGGTGAAACACCTTTCTTATCAATTAACTAGCTCACCACAGGTGATGGCAATCATACATTACCAGGAAAGTCCAGGAACAGAGCATTTTTTCCCTCATGGAGAGGGTCAGGTAGGCAAGTCAGTGGCCAATGGATATAGGAGTCCTTGTGCCCAGCAGCTGTCGTGCAGTAACAGAGACAGTGCAAAGTGTTTCTCTAAAACTGTTCAGTGCAGCAGAGTGCTGCTCCGGCCAGGGACTGTGTGTCCCTGCTCCCCCCCCACTTCCGGCTTTGGACATAAGGATATTGTATATTTAAATTAAAGTACATGTGGTTGCTATTGCTACATATATCCAAATAAATTATAATTTGCTAACACACTTTGTTCCCTTCCCACTTTCGTAACTCTCTCTGGTCTCTAGTGTACAGATATAACCTCTATTGCAGGCATTTCACCTTGCTTAACCCTGAGAAGTACACATGTACTGAATACTCCTCCTCCCACATAAAATCAGGCATCCCCCCAACAGACATGTGAAAAGCCCCTCCCCCATGAACACACTTGTACACTCACACATATCCACTGTTTCACATTAGTAAAAACTGTTACACAACAGACAGATTTCGCTTTTCATTTTTTTTTTATTTTAGAAACAATTTATGAATACAATAAACATTTACGAAAAAAATATAAAAATAATTGGTCACAAAATGATAGCAATAAACATACACTTGGCATTCTTCATTGATATATCAGAGACCATATCCAGACTAAGCACAGATATATAGAGGTTCTGCAGCAATTACTTTTATGTGAACCTGAAGTTTCATAAAAATAACACCTTTGGAAGGTGAAGATCAGAGCAGGAGAAGGTATTCTATAGCGACAACCTATTGGAAATATACAGGCCAGTTACAGTATACGTCTTAAATATGCAATATATCATTAAACTTTACATCTCACATTTGGATAAATCAGAAAAGCACTGGTACCAGGAAAACGTCTGCACCCCCCTAAATGACAGTACCATCTGCGCTCTTTAAGCTGCAGGTGGGAACTGAATTTCAGCAATGGGCGCAGACGGTTTTTCCAGCATGAAATAATGAATACTGAAATATTGCAACTTCCATATTCTCATTTGGTTAAGAATAAAATCACTAATAGTGTAGTTCACAAGTAGGTCCCAACGTGTCCTGCCACCCTCCCACTTTGCCTCAACATATTTCACTTGTTAGTACTTTTAACTGCTGATGTATTATCCCTGAGTGTGCCCTATGTGTCTGACTTGACATACAGAACGCTTCACTGCAGTGTTGCATTTTGACCACAAGGGGTGCCCTTGTGACACAGTCTGTATGCATCTGCTTAAACCAATCTCTGTCCTCCTACTTAAGGATTTAAAAGGACAGCCAACACTCCTACCCCCAAATCCAAGTTATGCACCTCCACCCAAATTATGAGTCACTGTCCCTGCATTTCACAGCCTGATTAGTCTTCAGCGTCCTCTGCTGGGTGGGGCTGGCAGGTGATTCTCCTTGCATGGGCTTGTTCATTTGTAGCATGAGTGAAGGAAAAAGCCAGAATGATGACAAGTCTTTTAAGAGTGGCTAATGCCACGGTTTTGTATGAATAGCTCAAGGAAGAATAAAACGAGATGGTGAGCAAATGTCCCAAACCCCTGTGTCCTTAGATGGCTGAAACACAAGGCAATCATTGTCCCTTACAAGGCTGATTAAACGTAGTTGCTTGCTGGTCCAGACCTGGCCGCTGAGTATTTGGCAGAGTAGGGTTTCTGGTCCCTTGGTGGGCAGTTGCAGCAGAGCATTGCACCACCCAGGAGAAGCAGAGCAGCTGAAGCCCAACCGATGTACAGGGATGCCCCCAACTCTCTCTTCTGTGCCTCCACCACCAGTGGGTTGTAGAAGTCTCGGATGATGTTGTTTGCAGACCAGGAGACTGGGATCAGGGTGAGGATTCCGGCCACAATGAAGACAATCCCAGCAACAATCATGATCTTGGATTTGGTAGACTCATCCTCAATGCAGTTAGTGCACTTGCCTCCCATGATGGACAGCATGACTCCTAGGACAGCCACCACGATGGCAATGACGATCAGGGCTCTGGCTGCCTGGAGATCTTGGGGGAGGGCAAGCATAGAGTCATAGACCTTGCACTGCATCTGCCCTGTGCTTTGCACCACACAGTTCATCCATAGTCCTTCCCAAACGATCTGGGCCACCACAATATTGTTACCGATGAAGGCAGTCACCCTCCACATAGGAAGGGCGCAGGTAATCACGCTGCCCAGCCAGCCAATGATGGAAAGGGCAATGCCCAGGACTTGGAGACCCATAGAAGCCATGTCTTGCTGTGTCTTGGGCGATAGATCAGGTGCTATGTCTTGGGTGATGGATCAGATGTTGTGCCCTGGTTGATCAGAGGTGTGAATGTGAGGTGGAAGTAACTGTAAGGTAGATATATCCATAGCACATATAGGAGGAGCTTGGCTGCACTGATCCGGTTTCCTATCCCATAGAAACTCACTAGGAGCCATGAAACCAGTTGGGCTGGATTCTGTATTTTGTCACAACAATGAGTGGTTTCACCCTCCCTTCTCCTCCCCCAACAACCCGACAGAATCATCATTTTATTCTATGTGTCATCTGTTGCAGCAACAGGAATTCCCCAATAGCCCTGATAATGCAAGATCTGTTTTGCAGCAAGAAAACAGAAAGTGTACAAAGTGACAAGAAAGTATCTATCAGCTTATCGCCGGAAGTGGGATGATGAAGATGGAAACAATCTGAAACCTACCTGCTGTCATAAACAAATAGTGACTAACTATATACCTGTATTTGTGAGGTCACTGACTGCTGCCTTGTAGCAATATATCATCCTATGTGTACACACTGGCTGGGGTCATAATTCTCACCGATACTTGTTTTTTCTACCATGTAATTCATCCATAACTACTTATATACAAGACAGGTTCTGATAAAAACATCCGGATAAGTGATTACAGAATAAACTGTGATTCAGCTGCTGATGACCCACTACCCTCATTCTTTAAGGAGCTAACTAGTATCACTGGAGCTCTAGCTCCGCAAGCAGAGGGTATGTATCATTATTACACACAACACCATGATCTAGGAATCTATAATAGCGTTATATTATAATGTAACACATACCACTTGTTACAGTACTGTCAGCCCGCCCCCGATCATTACATAAATAAATACATGTGATATGTGCCTCATATGGTAAATGAATAGAAATGGTGTACCTTATGCTACAGACGTGGGAACATGGTCAAATTCAGTAGCTGTTGAACTACAAGTCCCAGCTGACCTGGGATGTGTGGATTTGTAGTTCCACAATAGCTGGGGAGCAGCTGGCTTTCCTGTTCTGCAGCACCTGCCGTTGAGCAATATCTTTGACAGGTATAATACCAAACTGCTAATCCTTTATTATAGGACGCATCATAAAAAGAGTTTACAGTACGGTGCAGCGTTATTGCTTTGTGTTCTGGATTCTTATTCTGTAAGGCGTCTGAATAAATACACGTGCTCATCTCTATTAAACTTACTGCGATGCGTTTCCTTTATATAGTGGAAGATCTTTTCATGTTATACCTATGCTGTGAAGTTTATTAGTTATGAAATAATTGAATTTAACTAGTTAATAATTCATAAACTGTGAGAGATAAATGGCAGCACCACAGTCACATGTACTACGGGAACACTGCAGTCACAACCCGTGGGAGAGAGACTTCTACTCCAATGTCTTTCTGTCATGTCGAAAAAAATTACCACTAACCATATTTAAGTTAAAAGAAAGGATTATCACCAGTGCTTAAAGTGGTCCTGGAGAGGGGGTGGAACTCGCCCCTCCCTCCACCCCAGCGCCCCAGATTTTGCACGCCTACACAAAAAAGGGGCATGGTCTCAAAAAGAAAGTGGTGTGGTCACCCAATAGTATCCCCAATCGAAATTACGGCGCATAGTAGCACAATCTTATATTATGACACACATTAGTGCCCCTTATACACAAAGCACACAGTAGTAGCACCCCAAATACACATAATGACCACAGCAGTAGCACCCCTTATACAATGCCCTCAGGAGTAGTGCCCCTTATGCACTGTAGTGGTAGTGCTCACAGTTATAGTGCCCCTTATGTAGAGCCCATAGTATTGGTGCCCCTTATAAAGTGCCCACAGGAGAGATGTCCCTTATTAAGTGCCCCCCTATGCAATGCCCCCAGTAGATATGCCCCCCAGTGGTAATGTATTGCCCCCAGTAGTAATGTCCCCATAGTTATGCCCCCAATAGAGATGCCCCCAGTAGAGATGCCCACTGCCAGTAGAGATGCCCTGAATAGAGATGCCCAACTGCCAGTAGAGATGCCCCCAGTAGAGATGCCCCACTGCCAATACTGATGCCCCAGTACAGATGCCCCAGGTAGAGCTGACCCAGTACAGATACCCCCTGTAGAGCTGCCCTCAGTATAGCTGCTGCCAGTACAGATGCCCCAGGTAGAGCTGCCTCCAGTACAGATGCCCCAGGTAGAGCTGCCCCCTGCACAGCTGTCCCCAATACAGATGCCCCAGGTAGAGCTGCCCCCAGTACAGATGCCCCAGGTAGAGATGCCCCCTAGTAGCGCCGCTTCACACACACACAATAATAATAATAAAAAAACACACACACAATACTCACCATCCCCGCTCCTGCATCTGGACCACTGACCTTCGCCTGGCGCCCGCTCCTCGTATCTATGCGAGAGACGTCATGATGTTTCTCCCATAGTGCCACACACAGCCGGAAGCCGGAGCTCAGGAGTGAGCTCCGGCTGCTGCTGAGGAGAAGGTGCCGCGCCCGTTGGTAACACAACCTCAGAGGGCACCCGGCATCCCCATGCGGCTTCAGGGTCACCTTCTGGGTTAGGTGAGCCAGAGGAGGCAGAACTACGTTCGGTCTCCAATTGGAACTGACGGAACGCAGTTCCGCCCCGTTCCGGCTTACTTTAACCTCTGATTATCACTAAGTATACATCCAATGAGGGTTTTTTTTTCCTCTGGTCCTTCTTTTATGTTCATTTTTTTTTTAAATATTCTTATTAGCATGAAAAACTACTGTGCAGTGAGGTGCGGTGAGGTCACTGGCTGGGGAGGTACCTGTAGTATCAGAGCCAAATTTACACACACACATATATTATATATATATATATATATATATATATATATATATATATATATATATATATAAACATATATATTGGTAGATGCTCAATTAGCTTAGTGATATCATTCAGGTGCTCGAAAGGGAGGGGTATTTCTAAGCAAGAAAAAAAGCCATTTGTTTCCCCCAGCACCCTGAATGATAACCGTAACCAGATTTAAATTCCACATAATAATAGATTTTTGGGGCTTTGGGGCTTATTCACACATTTGCGCAAATATGTGTAACGAAGATCTCTGAATTCTATTATTATGTGGAATTTAAATCTGGTTACGGTTATCATTCAGGGTGCTGGGGGAAACAAATGGCTTTTTTTCTTGCTATATATATATATATATATATATTGTGACAAGAACACTGGGATAGTGTTTGAGGGCAGGTATATTTGTCCCAGGTTCTTGTCTTACATGTTTTAGAAAATGTTAACTTCTAGGAAAAATGCTTTTTGTTTTGTCTGAACCTTTTCAGTTTGCTGTAAAAGCTGGGTAAAGGCTCTGAGAGAGAGATAAGGCGAGTTCTAGACATTGGGCCCAGTTCGGGTCTTTGGCCTCACAGAGGGCTAATCAGGGTTTCAGCTGTGTAAGAGTGATATAGTGTTTCTAACCTGATTAGTATGGGCAGACTGCCTGGGAAGGCTGCAGGATCTGTGTGTGAGAGACACGCTTTCTGATGCAAGTAAGCTATACAGTATGTACTGAAGAACTCTGTGTTTTGTTTAGTGACAGTTAGGAACATCTTATGTTTAGTTAGTGCCGGACAGGCAAGGTATTTTTATTTTGGGGTTTGTTTTATTTTCTGTTTCAATAAAACTGGCCGGGGTCAGTTGTACCAGAAACTGGACTTGTGTTGTTCCTCAGCTGCGTGCTGCCATATTCCCCAGGAAAAGGCACCTTGCACCCCTACAGTGTTACAACTTGGTGGAGAATGCGGGCAAGCCGTTCTGCGCATAAGTGAAAGCAGCAGCTTTGTGAGGCCTGCAGAAAACGGTGGTTTATGCAGATACAGCCCAGTGTGAAGTTACTGAGACTCACCCCTGAGGGTTTGATATATGTCCTGGGTGAAAGCAGCTGCAAAGCCACCTGAAAAATCTGTTGACATGGAGGATCTGCTTAAAGCCTTGCTGCAAGCTACAGCGGCTCAGCAGGAGGCCAACCGACAGCAGCAGGTGGCAATGGAGGAAAATTGGAGACTACAGCGTCAGGATAGAGAGGCCTTAGCAGAAGTGGTGCAGAGACTTGCAGCTCGGGTTGGAGATGTGGCCGTCAGTGCTCCAACCAGCTCTAGTTCTATACGAGCCAGTCACTTCCTGCAGAAAATGACAGAGGCTGATGATGTGGAGGCCTATCTGACCACGTTTGAAAGGACTGCCGAGCGTGAGAACTGGCCGAAAGCACAGTGGGCCAGTCTGCTGGCACCTTTCCTGTCAGGTGAGCCCCAAAAAGCTTACTTTGATTTAAGCCCTGCTGAGGCTCGGGACTATGATAAACTAAAGACTGAGATCCTGACCCGCCTGGGAGTCACGCTGTCAGTACGAGCGCAACGGGTGCACCGTTGGCTGTACGCCATGGAGAAGCCTCCGCGCTCCCAGATGCACGACCTTATTCAGCTAACAAAAAAATGGCTGCAGCCAGAGACATTAACTGGTCCCCAGATGGTGGAAAGAGTCGTCATGGACCGCTACTTGAGATCTTTGCCCATGGTCCTGCGCAAGTGGGTGAGCCATGGAAACCCGGGTACTGCTGACCAATTAGTGGACATGGTAGAGAGGTATTTGGCAGCAGAGGAACTACTGATGACCACCCAGCAACCCATAGATCCTCGACAGCGCCCTTCAGTAAAGACTGGTAAGACTGTTCCGTGGGAAAACGTTGCTGGGCGGTTAAGAGAACGCAAGGCTGGAGAGACTGTAAACACTGGCCCTGGAAACAGGCCAATGGGGCTAGAACGGTCTATGCTGCCCAAATGGGTTGATAATCGTGTGGTTAAATGTTTTAGGTGTGGTATGCCAGGTCATGTTATTGCCAATTGCCCAGTCACGCAAGAGCCCATGCAATGTGATGCTGCCTTTGAATGTCGCAGAATGTCTTTCTTTGCTAGGTTAGCCTGTACTGTGGTACCTTCACCTGAGCTGGAAAAACAAATGTGTGATGTGTTCTTAGAAGGTAACCGGGTAGAGGCCTTGCTAGATTCAGGAAGTTTAGTTACCCTCGTGAAAGCTGGGTTAGTGAACCCCTTAAAGGTCCAGCAAATACCTATTGGGGTAACTTGCATACATGGGGATACCCAATATTATGCCACTGCTGAGGTGAATATAGAAACTTGTTGTGGGTCAGCAATGGTTAAAGTGGGACTGGTCCCTACCTTGGTGCATGAGGCCATAATAGGGAGGGATTTTCCTCATTTTTGGAAACTGTGGGAATCACGGTTATCAACAGATGTGAGAAGTAAAAAGCCAGTTGATAATACCGGTGATTTTTTGGATGTACGTGGGTCTTCGGAACTTTCTGGCCCTTTGCCTTTTGTTAGTTTGGCTGGGGAAGTGACAGATGGGGAGTCCAGTGAGGACCCTCTTGCCGGGAACAGAGACATAGTAGTTAGAACTGAAAGCGTGCCTGACCTGGAGGTAAAGAAGGATCTGTTTGCGTCTGAACAGTTAAAGGATCCTACCTTAATAAAGGCTAGAGAGAATGTTAAGATTGTTAATGGGGAACCTGTGGTACCAGGTGACAGGGTTACGTATCCCCACATGGCCATCTGTAATGAGCTCTTGTACCACATTGTCAAAAGGGGTGAGGATGTGGTGGAACAGCTGGTAGTTCCCCAGCCTTATCGGAGAACGGTACTAGATTTAGCTCATAGTCACGTTACCGCAGGACATTTAGGGGCAGAAAAAACCACTGAAAGAGTTTTACAAAGGTTCTTTTGGCCAGGGGTTTATAAAGAAGTGTCTGAATATTGTTCTTCCTGTCCTGAATGCCAGTATCATGCCCCTAGACCCCATTTCAGGAGCCCACTAGTTCCCATGCCTATTATAGAGGTCCCGTTTGACAGAATAGCCATGGATCTCGTGGGGCCCTTGTTAAAGTCTGCTCGGGGCCATCAGTATATCCTGGTAATTATGGACTATGCCACTCGATATCCTGAGGCTGTCCCTTTACGCACTATCACAACCAAGGCGATAGCTAGGGAGCTGGTGCAGGTATTTAGTAGAGTGGGAATACCAAAAGAAATTTTGACTGACCAAGGTACTCCATTTATGTCAAGGATCATGAAAGAATTGTGCAAGTTATTTAAGGTCACTCACCTCAGGACGTCCATCTACCATCCCCAAACTGACGGGTTGGTGGAAAGGTTTAATAAAACATTAAAAAGTATGTTAAAAAAGGTTGTTGAGAGAGATGGGAAAAACTGGGATTGTTTGTTGCCCTACTTGTTAATGGCCATCAGAGAAGTTCCTCAGTCCTCTACGGGGTTTTCTCCATTTGATTTGTTGTATGGTAGACACCCCAGAGGGCTGTTGGATGTTGCCAAAGAGACGTGGGAAGGACAGCCCACTCCTTATAGAAGCGTTATTGAGCATGTAACACAAATGCAGGATAGGATTGCAGCCGTGGTACCTGTTGTCAGAGAGCACATGGAACAGGCCCAAAGTGCTCAACAGAGGGTCTATAACCGGAGTGCCAAGATACGGGAATTTGCTCCTGGAGATAGAGTTCTTGTTTTGGTACCCACTGTGGAAAGCAAATTCCTAGCTAAATGGCAGGGTCCATTTGAGATTAGGGAAAAAGTGAATGAGGTTAATTACAAAGTATACCAGCCGGGAAAGAGAAAACCCGAACAGATCTACCATGTTAACTTAATCAAACCCTGGAAAGATAGGTTGTCTCTGTCAGCGGAGCCTTGCCCTTCGGTGTCTTCACCCCGGTTGCTTCCCGCAGTGAAGGTGTCAGAGACATTATCAGCTGATCAGAACAATCAGGTTAAAGAATTTCTCATCCAAAATAGGGAGGTATTTTCAGAGCTGCCTGGCCGAACGACCATAATAAAACATGACATTGTCACAGAACCAGGGGTCAGGGTTCATTTAAAGCCATATAGGATTCCTGAAGCTCAGCGAGAAGCTATTTCTAAGGAAGTTAAAACCATGTTAGAACTTGGAGTCATAGAGGAGTCTAACAGTGAGTGGTCCAGTCCCATAGTGCTCATCCCGAAGCCCGACGGTAGCATACGCTTCTGTAATGACTTTCGTAAGTTAAATGAGGTGTCCAAGTTTGACGCATACCCCATGCCCCGTGTGGATGAGCTTGTAGAAAGGCTGGGAACAGCCAGGTTTCTCACCACATTGGACCTGACCAAAGGTTACTGGCAAATACCTTTATCTGATAGCGCCAAAGAAAAAACAGCCTTTTCGGTTCCGGAGGGGCTGTACCAGTATAAGATGTTACCCTTTGGGTTGCATGGGGCTCCAGCAACCTTTCAACGGGCGATGGATAAAATTTTGAGGCCCCATAGAAAATATGCAGCTGCCTATTTGGATGATGTGGTAATTCACAGTACAGACTGGGGGTCACATTTGGTTAAAGTACAAGCAGTACTGGACTCAATCAGAGAGGCAGGGTTAACTGCTAACCCAAAGAAGTGCTGCCTCGCAATGGAGGAGGTCAAATACTTGGGCTTCACCATAGGCAGAGGTCTGATTAGGCCCCAATTGAATAAAGTTGATGCTATTCAAAACTGGCCTCGTCCAGTGAATAAAAAACAGGTAAGGGCTTTTTTGGGAATTACTGGGTACTATAGACGGTTTATTCCTAATTTTGCGACCACAGCGGTGCCGTTGTCAGACCTTACCAAAGGGAAGCAGTCAAATGTGGTGAAATGGAACCCTGATGCAGAAAAGGCGTTCCAAGCGTTAAAAGTGGCTTTGTGTTCACAACCGGTGTTGATAACACCAGATTTTTCAAAAGAATTTGTGGTACAGACAGATGCCTCAGAGGTAGGGATAGGTGCTGTGCTGTCCCAAACCAGAGATGGGGACGAACACCCTATCATTTATTTGAGTAGGAAACTCAATGAGCATGAAAAAAGGTATGCCATTGTGGAAAAGGAGGCTTTGGCCATTAAGTGGGCACTAGATACCTTGAGATATTACCTCTTGGGTAGACAATTCAGACTAGTGACAGACCATGCCCCTTTAAAATGGATGTATGTAAATAGAGGCAAGAATGCTCGTGTAACTAGATGGTTTCTAGCGTTGCAGGACTTTAAGTTTACTGTCGAACATAGACCGGGAACACAATTGGCCAACGCAGATGCATTGTCTCGCATCTTCTGTTTGGGGGCTACAAGTGTTCCGGCCCCTAGGTCGAAACAGGGGAGGGGGATATGTGACAAGAACACTGGGATAGTGTTTGAGGGCAGGTATATTTGTCCCAGGTTCTTGTCTTACATGTTTTAGAAAATGTTAACTTCTAGGAAAAATGCTTTTTGTTTTGTCTGAACCTTTTCAGTTTGCTGTAAAAGCTGGGTAAAGGCTCTGAGAGAGAGATAAGGCGAGTTCTAGACATTGGGCCCAGTTCGGGTCTTTGGCCTCACAGAGGGCTAATCAGGGTTTCAGCTGTGTAAGAGTGATATAGTGTTTCTAACCTGATTAGTATGGGCAGACTGCCTGGGAAGGCTGCAGGATCTGTGTGTGAGAGACACGCTTTCTGATGCAAGTAAGCTATACAGTATGTACTGAAGAACTCTGTGTTTTGTTTAGTGACAGTTAGGAACATCTTATGTTTAGTTAGTGCCGGACAGGCAAGGTATTTTTATTTTGGGGTTTGTTTTATTTTCTGTTTCAATAAAACTGGCCGGGGTCAGTTGTACCAGAAACTGGACTTGTGTTGTTCCTCAGCTGCGTGCTGCCATATTCCCCAGGAAAAGGCACCTTGCACCCCTACAGTGTTACAATATATATATAATGGTATCCGGATGATAGGTCGACATTACTGATACCCCTTTCACATCGCAACTGCCGGGTCCCACCGGTAATTGGAAACGGGTCCTTACTGGGTGGGACCCAGCATTTGATCCTACACGCTGCCTTCCTGACTCGGTTGGATTGCTATACAGGGGCGGGGACTGTGGCATCATTGGGGGTGGGGGCGGCACTGGAGATGAACACTTCTCCGCGCCGCCTCTCCCTGTGTAGTGAATGGGTTCCGGGTCGCATCGACCTGGCAACCTGTTCACACTGCCACTGAGCCGGTATTCAACCCGGGATTAACACTGCAATAACAATATGCCGGGTCGATACCGGGTTATTTGTGAAGTGGGAAAGGGGTATTAAATTGGCAGTCAATAGGTCAACCACTATTGATTGACATGCATTAGGTATACATGGACAAAAGGCCAACATTGACAAAAGGTCGACATGGCAAGGGTCGACACAAGAAAAGGTAAACATGAGATTTTTTAACATTTTTATTTAATTTTCAACTTTTCCATACTTTACCATCCATGTGAACTACGATTGACAATAGTAACCTGTGCCGAGCGAGGCACCTTGCCTGCAGCATGGTGAGTGAAGCGAGCCATGCAAGGGGATGCAGTGCACTATTTGGGGTTCCCAATCACTTTACAGAGAAAATGACACCAACAAAAATCTCATGTCGACCTTTTCCTGTGTCGACCTTTACTGTGTTGACCTTTTTTCTATGTCGACCTTGTGTATATCGCCCTTTTGCTGTCGACCTAGACACTGTCGACCTCACATAAAGGGTAGTGGACAAGTGGAAGAGCCTCCCATCAGAGGTGGTAGAGGCTAAGACTGTAGAGCAATTTAAACATGCTAGGGATAGGCATATGAATAACGTTACAAAGAATTAAGGTACAAAAAGGGTTGAGATTGCCTAAAGCAGCCGTGGCCAACCTGTGGCTCTTGAGCCGCATGCGGCTCTTTCTTTATTCAAATGTGGCTCCCGACACTCAGTCACCTGACCACAACAGATCCTGGAAACTGGTCCAGTCCAACCAGACACACAGCAGTAGCACTTCGGTGACTGAAAATTGAGGGAGCCAGATACTGGGCTGTAGTGACATATGAGGGTGGGCTGGAGTGACACAAGGGGGAGCTGGCTGGAGTGACACAGAAGGATCCTGGCAGGAGAGACATAATGGGGGAGCTGACTGGAGTGATACAGGTGGGTGCTGGCAGGAGTGACACAATGGGGAGCAGGCTGGAGTGACACAAGGGGGAGCTGGCTGGAGTAACACAGAAGGATCCTGGTAGGAGAGACATAATGGGGGAGCTGACTGGAGTGATACAGGAGGGTGCTGGCAGGAGTGACACAATGGGGAGCTGGCTGGAGTGACAAAGGAGAATCCTGGCAGGAGAGACACAATCGGGAGCTGACTGGAGTGGCACAAGAGGGTTCTGGCTGGAGTGACACATTGACACATGGGGGTGCTGGCTGGAGTGACACATGGAGGAGCTGAAGTGTATTATGTGAATATGGCTTTTTCAATATATTTGATGTGGATCTGGATTTTTACATTATTGTATGTGGAGGTGTATTTTTCAATGTATTTTATGCTGATTCTGGCTTTGAAATGTATTTTATGTGGATCTGGCATTTTCATTGTCTTTTATACCAGGGGTGTGGCCTAGCAGGCACAAGGTCACACCCTATTTTTGCACACGTGCCTTCGGCTTGATGTCGGCTCTTTGACGTACCTAACAAGATTTGTTGGCTCTTTGTCTCTGACTGGTTGGCCACCCCTGGCCTAAAGGATAAAAAAAGGGGCAGACTAGATGAACCAAGTGGTTCTTATCTGCCGCCAAATTCTATGTTTCTATGTTTTAACCATATATGATTTGATGGGGAGTTTTGACTATCCAAATTATGAGGGGTCTGGTAAGCTATATCGGCAGACGGGATGCCGGCTGTCAGTATACCGACAGTGGCATCCCATCTGCTGGAAAACCGGAAGCGAGTCTCCTTGCAGGCTCGCCACACTACGGGCCCGGTGGCAAGCTCACCACAGGTTCTATTCCCACTCAGTTGGTGGTGTGGACCCTCCAACTGAGTGGGAATTAGGAGCGGGTGTCGTGTGCTGGCCATCGGCAAAATGCTGGCTGTCGGGATTCCAGCATCGGTTTCCTGAACGCTGAGCTTCCGACTGCCGGCATTTTGACTGCATCCCATTATTAGAATAACGCTGAGATGATATGAATAGTACAAAGGTGATATTAATAAGTTATAAAAATCTTCTATGTATTATTCTAATCATTTTTATACCATAAACTTGAGGATACTGGAATATGACAAGTGAGGCTTTCCCTCCCCTGCTTACCCTGACCGCACATCACTGCTACAAAGTGGTCTTTCTTTTAGCTCAGTTCAGGCTAACATTCTATCAATTTGAGCAACATAGTTGCTTGTGTATCCCCTACTGAACTGTGTTACTCTTCATATACTTTTACTTTTTATTTCTATTATGTACATATTTAAGCCCGCTGATCATCGATGTTTGTCTTCAAAGGACCAGTACAGTGTTTTTACCATTCAGTTGTGGCGTTTCGATGTTTGCAACCATTGATTGGTATAGAAGGTCTTCCCATAGTAATATATTTTTTTAAAGAATCCTTACAGCTAAGTTATCCCTAGGCCATTTGTGGCTGCTGCTGGTGTGCCTGTGCCGATCATGGCATCACTCAGCCTCTGGTCACTGGCCAGCTGTGGCCTCCTGCCCTGCTCCGTCTCTGGCCGGCCATGCAGTGGGGGTATTGCGCATGCACAAACCAAAGGCCCCCCTACTTTAGTGACAGATTGCCTCCGTCCGGCCTCGCTGCAGAGGTATTGTGCATGCTCCTCCTCCAGTGACACAGTCTGCATGCTCCTCCTCCAGTGACACAGTTTGCATGCTCCTCCTCCAGTGACACAGTCTGCTCCACCTCCGGCCAGATGCGCTGCAGGGTTGTTGCACATGTGCGAATCTGGATAACTGCTTAATGCCAGAACCATCGCAATGTATTTACCATCGAATGCTTATAATGTAATGGTTAGCCACCATGGCATTGCAACATTCAATGGCGGAAGCCCATTCCACCATTCTATGGGCTTCCGGGAGGCAGTCTATTTAGTGCCTGTCGGGATCCCAGCGGTCAGGATACAGACACCAGAATCTCAACACCAGCTGAAATACCGGCAGTCGGAATCCTGACCACCGGCTGGTTAGCACTTGGGCAAAACTATGTCGCACTACAGGTGTGGCAGATGTAACATGTGCAGAGAGATTTGGATTTGGTTGGGGTATGTTCAAACTGAAGTCTAAATTGCAGTGTACTGTAAAACTAAAGCAGCCAGTATTTACAATGCTCAGAAACAATATAACACACCCAAATATAACTCTATCTGCACATGTTACATCTGCCCCACCTGCAGTGTAACATGGTTTTGCCCAATTGCTAACTTTTTTGGATTGCTAGCAACTCTGACTAACTCCGTAACCAGGGCCAGATTAAGCCTTGGGGGTGCCCGGGGCACTTAAAACAGGGGGGCCCCGATGGAAGCTGGGGAATGTATATTAAATTGTGCATACCTCCCAACCTGTCCCATTCCAGGAGAGACAAAATGCTCTCTACCTGGACTACCCACTTAATATATGGTTGGCGTCACCTGTGTTGAACTGTTTAATTGATAAAAAAAAAGGTACTTCAACATAGGTGATTGCAATCATAAATTAAAAGGGAGGTCCAGGTAGGGAGCATTTTGTCCCTCCTGGAATGGACCATGGTGGGAGGTAAAGATTGTGTATATTAAATTTAAACCAATGGTGTATATTCATTTTAACTAATAGTTTAATAATGCCTGGGTACAGTTTATAGCTCCACCTAACTGAAAGACAACTATTTTATAAACTTTTTTTGTAGTGGAACAAAGACAACTTAACCTTAAAATACACCTTAAAATACACATAGAAAAATAAATAATTTATCTTATCACATGCAAAAATAGCAGCAGCCTCTGTATTACTTACACACTGGGACAGGACTCAGGAGGACTCTCTGTGTGTGTCTCTATCTCTAGACCCAAATGGTTTAGTTGCATAACAGTTTACACAGGACTCAGACACCAAGGCCCTCATTCCGAGTTGTTCGCTCGCTAGCCGCTTTTCGCAGCAGTACACACGCTAAGCCGCCGCCCTCTGGGAGTGAATCTTAGCTTAGCAGAATAGTAGCTCGAGACTTACTCTTCCAGTGCGATCAGTTCAGTGCTTGTCGTTCCTGGTTTGACGTCACAAAGACTCCCAGCGTTCGCCCAGACACTCCCCCGTTTCTCCAGCCACTCCTGCGTTTTTCCCAGAAACGGCAGCGTTTTTTCACACACTCCCAGAAAACGGCCAGTTTCCGCCCAGAAACACCCACTTCCTGTCAATCACACTACGATCACCAGAACGAAGAAAAAACATCGTAATGCCGTGAGTAAAATACCAAACTTCTTAGCAAATTTACTTGGCGCAGTCGCAGTGCGAACATTGCGCATGCGCAATTAGCGGAAAATCGCTGCGATGCGAAGAAAATTACCGAGCGAACAACTCGGAATGAGGGCCCGAGGCAGGGAGGAGAAGCTGGGATCCCTGTGTCACTTACAGCTCTCTCCACTCTCCTATCTCTCCTCTGGTTAGAAAGCTCCGTCTGTAGCTCATGAAACATGATATTCCTGTGTCTCTGCCTGCACATACTGTCCTGCTCGTATTCTGGCTGCTGGTTCTGCTGCTGCTTAAGAGGGAAAGCTAGTGATGTCAGTGTGTCCCCTGACCGGGGGGCCCCCGACAAAGGGGGGCCCTGGGTACAGAATGCCCTGCATCCCCCCCTTAATCTGGCTATGTCTCTAAATCAAATATAGAGCAGTACCAGCAGCCACTTGTAGCTTTGTGAGTGACCTGTAATATGTTTCTGACCAAGCAAGCTCAGGTGAAAATCTGAGTTTAAGTTAGGAACCATAACAACAAGAGGGACATATTGCCTTATTCCTGACCACTCCCTCACCCTTGGAAGCAGGGCGTGACTACATTACTGGTTAGCAGATCCATCAATAAATGTATGGAAGGAGAGAAAAAGAAAGACTCTTTGTTGGGGTACTCTTAATAAACAATAATTAAAACTTAGCATTTATTTAAATAAAGTCTAAAAGTTTTGTACACAGAAAGACACACAAAAAAATAATAATAAACTAGCATCATAAGTCTTTATGATCTGATGAGAATAATTGCATTCAAAGAAATTATTAATCAAAATTTATGTTCATTAAGATGCACCTGAGGTGAAAATATTAAAACTGGAATATCGATAAGTATCCAGAAAAAGATATAAACAGAGGCACTAATCAAATAATAAGGACTATAGTGTTGTCCAATATGCAGTGCCTTCTGTTACGTGATCTCCTGGTATGAATTAGTTAGCTGTGTATGGGTCTAAGACCAAAATATGGTATAATCTAGAGTGGTTCACTAATAGACAGAGAAAATGGTAAGATTCAAAGGTTGCTCCGACACTTCTGCTTTTTGCATTCGATAGGGAGTGTGATTACTGCACCCAATATTCCATAGTGGTCTCCCATCTAGGTACTAATTAGGCTTCTTACTGATTTGCTTCCAAGATCAGACGAGATTATGTGTAGGCTGTCAAGCCGCGGCACTTAGCGCTGCGACGGTGGGTCCTGGAGTCTGTCTGGGTCCGGTCGGCTGGCTGCGGCGCTGGACTGCAGGGAGTGCGGTGCGGTCGGCGGCGGGAGTGACTGCTTCCGGAAGGCAGGTGGGAGGACCTAGTGGCTCAGCTTCCCTGTGTGTCTGCAGTATGGGGCGGGCCATGTTGGAGACCAAAGTGCAGCACCAATGAGTGTGATGGGTGAGTGACAGCCAATCCTGATCCCCTGCTGCCTATAAGTAGGCTGGGATTTTTGCATTCTGTGCCAGTGCTTTGTTGTAGTTATTCTGGGCCTCAGTTCTGTGCTCCCGCAGCCTGTTCTGTGTATCTCCGGTTAATTGGTCCCTGGCTCTCCGAGTCCCTCTGCCGACTCTCGTCGTACTATGCCCGACAGCACTTCCGTGTGCGGTCATGGTCGCCTGCTCTCCCATCGGTGCCTTCGGATTCCGCAGGATCCCTGTGGTGGTTCGCCAGTGTCCAGTTTTCTCAGTTCTTCATCCACATCTTCAAATCATCCAGCATCCAGTTTTCGCAGTTCTTCATCCACGTCTTCAAATCATCCAGCATCCAGTTTTCACAGTTCTTCATCCACATCTTCAAATCATCCAGCATCCCGTTTTCACAGTTCTTCATCCACGTCTTCAAATCATCCAGCATCCAGTTTACACAGTTCTTCATCCACATCTTCAAATCATCCAGCATCCAGTTTTCTCCGTTTTTCATCCACGCCTTCATACCCTCCAGCAACCAGCCTTCACAGCTCTTCAACCTTGCCATTGCATCATTCTACTAACTCGTCTTCACAATTCTTCAGTCTCGTCCTTATATCAACCTATGAACATCCTTCACAGTTATACAATCTCGGCTTCCTATCACTCAGTGACTCGCTTCCCAGCAGTTTCCCAGTCCTAAACTAATTAGCCCCTTCTCCTTGCAGTCTCATTCATATCTGTTGTCCTAAATAAATATATGAAAAGGAATTACCTTTGTCCTCCTTGTTTCCAGCACTCAGGGGCATCTGCTCCTCCGGTTGGGCTGAGGTCCAAGGGATCCACAAACACCACCTGTCCTGACAGTAAGCACTGGCCACATGGATCCGACAGGCGATCAGGCCTCTGTGGGCGATGCTACGGCCCCACATTCTCTCACCCTTGGATATTCAGGAGTCCACTCAGTCGCAAATTGTGCAATTCATGCAAACTATGTCCAACGGATCTACAAACACCACCTGTCCTGACATAGCTGGTGAAATATGGCAGTAAGATACTCAATTATAGCAAATGAGAGAGTGTATGGTTTAATGACAAATACAGAGAATAGAAGTACTTCTGCTGTCCAATAGATATGCACAGGTTCTCTCTTACTGTAGCATTGCAGAGAAATAATTCACTGGCATTTGGATGAGAGAGTACTCGAATAAGAGTGATGCATAAATGAATAGGTTAGGGGCCCTGCCTTCTACTGTCCACTGTCTTATAATTGATTATAGCGGACAGTGGATGAGAGAGGTGGGCTGCCTTGGCCTATTGAAATAAGAAGATATCAGCAGCAGTAGGTACCACTCATAACTAACAACAATGTATTAGATGACAGCAGGGACGGATCCAGAAGAAAATGAAAGGGGGAGCACCATGATAGGGGAACGGTAATAGTTATATTATTTACATGCACTTAAGGCACGCGTGCTCCCAGATAAGGGGTGTGGTATCACAGGGGAGTGGCCTCAAAAAATACGCCATCAGGTAATGATTGGCTGTAGGAGTGCATCCTGGTTTATTGCCAATGTTTCACCGTGATGAAAAGGCTGATTGGGCCTTGAAATGTTAGTCACCTGTTCCATTAGGTTTGGGAACCTGGAAGGCACCCTAGCACAATATCATTATTAAAGTATTTAGTTGGTGGTTGCAGGTGCAGCATACCTTGTTTTGAGACTCAGACTGCAGGACACGAACTGCCCATCTTTGATTAGCAGAAGCAGCCAGCTGGATCTCCAACAAGCAGCATAAGACATCTGCAGGACAGCCCTGTCACAATCACACGGGCCACCTTCTGAAAGCTAAGGCTGAGTTTGACTGCACCTAGCATGATTGGTAAAGGAAGTGGAGGAGGAAGCGCTGGGAAACTGTTTGATGCTGGCATTTGAACCCCGCACCTGGGCTGGAGTCTGGCCGGCTGGCAGTGGGGGAGGTAGGTTGCGGTGTGAGCAGGGGGAGGCTGGAGCTGCAACCCCATTGGTTACCACATGGACTTGCTGTTAGAACCGCAGTGGGTCCTAGTGCCTGCTGGCTCTTTTATCAAATATGAGTGACGTAAAATAGCTGTAGTGCTGCTGCTGTTCTCCTTTTGAAAAAAAAAAAGTCAGAAATGACATGGGGGGTGGAAGGGGGGGGGGGGGGGGGGGGGGCACGGGCCCGAGTGCTCTCCCTCTGGATCCGCCTATGGATGACAGTTGTGCAATTTCTGGGAAATACCACTCACAGTTTATAACAATAACAGATGACAGTTGTGCAATTTTTAGAAAATACAAAATACTCCAAAGATCACCATGCAAACCCTGCTATGTGGAGAAGATGTGAGAGATGGGTGTAAGTAGCAGCGCTGTAAGTTAGAGCAGAGGGTTTTAAATGATGTTTAAGCAAATGCAAAAAGAACCTTAAGTATATATGTTCAGGAACCAATAGTTATTACATAGGTAATCCTAGAGGTGTATACAATAATAGCCTGCTGTTATTTGCAACTGCATGTTGCTGGATAAATAGATATCAGCAGTCAATGAGATGGATAATAGTAAACTGTCTAAGTAGTACCAGAATTGTAAGTATACACTAATCTACAAAACAGATCTTAGCAGCATAACTTGAAGATTTGAGAATTATAACTAAAATGGGTATATATACGATATACCTTTAGAATGTAAGCTCTCACGAGCAGGGCCCTCTTCCCTCATGTGCTTATCCTTTTTCTTACTTTAATAATCTTCAACTGCACCAAATCCAGCAGTCCTCAGCCACCTCATACTTATTCCAGCGTCATCTGCTGATGTAACTATGTTTATTTACCCTGTACTTGTCCTATATTGTCATCAACTGTAAGTTGCTGTTTTCCTGTTTTGACTATTTGTTTATGTACTCTGTAATTGGGCGCTGCGGAACCCTTGTGGTGCCATATAAATAAAGGACGATGATGATGATGATGATAATACGATACCAGGAGATGTGTGGGCTGAACTGTGCACAGTTCAGCACCACTGGTTCACATACTGCTGTTTCACAGTGAACAACCCACCTCCCAGTGAAACGGACGTTTGTGAACCAGTGGTGCTGAACTGTGCACAGTTCAGCCCACACATCTCCTGGTATCGTATATATACCCATTTTGGTTATAATTCTCAAATCTTCAAGTTATGCTGCTAAAATATGTTTAGTAGATTAGTGTATACTTACAATTCTGGTACTACTTAGACAGTTTACTATTATCCATCTCTTTGTCTGCTGATATCTATTTATCCAGCAACATGCAGTTGCAAATAACAGCAGGCTATTATTGTATACACCTCTAGGATTACCTATGTAATAACTATTGGTTCCTGAACATATATACTTAAAGTTCTTTTTGCATTTGCTTAAACATCATTTAAAACCCTCTGCTCTAACTTACAGCGCTGCTACTTACACCCATTTCTCACATCTTCTCCACATAGCAGGGTTTGCATGGTGATCTTTGGAGTATTTTGTATTTTCTAAAAATTGCACAACTGTCATCTTTTATTGTTATAAACTGTGAGTGGTATTTCCCAGAAATTGCACAACTGTCATCTGATACATTGTTGTTAGTTATGAGTGGTACCTACTACTGTTGATATCTTCTTATTTCAATAGGCCAAGGCAGCCCACCTCTCTCATCCACTGTCCGCTGTAATCAGTTATAAGACAGTGGACAGCACAAGGTGGGGCCCATAACCTATTCATTTATGTATCACTCTTATTCGAGTACTCTCTCATCCAAATGCCAGTGATTTTTTTTCTCTGCATTACTACAGTAACAGAGAACCTGTGCATATCTATTGGACAGCAGTAGTACTTCTATTCTCTGTATTTGTCATTAACCATACGCTCTCTCATTTGCTATAATTGAGTATCTTACTGCCATATTTCACCAGCTATGCCCAATCTCATCTGATCTTGGAAGCAAAGCAGTGAGAAGCCTCATCAGTACCTAGATGGGAGACCACTATGGAATATTGGGTGCAGTAATCACACTCCCTATCGAATGCAAAAAGCAGAAGTGTCAGAGCAACCTTTGGCGCTTACCATTTTCTCTGTCTATATGTGAACCACTCTAGATTATACCATATTTTGATCTTGGACCCATACGCAGCTAACTTATTTATACCAGGAGATCACGTAACAGAAGGCACTGCATATTGGACAACACTATAGTCCTTATTATTTGATTAGTGCCTCTGCTTATATCTGTTTCTGGATACCTATCAATATTCCAGTTTTAATATTTTCACTTCAGGTGCATCTTAATGAACATACATTTTGGTTAATAATTTATTTCAGTGCAATTATTCTCATCAGATCATAAAAAAACTTATGATACTGGATGCGGAGGTGAAAGTTTATTATTATTTTTTTTGTGTGTCTTTCGGTGTACAAACCTTTTAGACTTTATTTAAATAAATGCTAAGTTTTAATAATTTTTTATTAAGAGTGCCCCAACACAGAGTCTTTTTTCTTTTTCTCTCCTTCCATACATACAGGTATATGCACTACTGACTCTGGGGGGGTATAGTATGGTTTGCCGGTGGTCGGGGTCCCGGCGACCAGCATACCGGCGCCGGAATCCCGACCGCTGGCATACCGACAGCTGGGTGAGCGCAAATGAACCCCTTGCAGGCTCGCTGCGGGCACGGTGGCGCGCTATGCTATCTATTCTCCCTCCAGGGGGGTCATGGACCTCCAAGAGGGAGAAAAGATGTCGGTATGCCAGTGGTCGGGATTCCGGCGCCGGTATGGTGGTCGCCGGGAGCCCAGCCGCCGGCAACTTGGAGACCACCCGACTTTGGGAGCACCACTAACTGTAGTGACCTTAAATACCTATGTGAGAGATCCAATACATACTCTCATATCGTTGGTATTTCATAGCCATACAGAATAGAGCCCTTTGACAATATTATTAAGTCCAGTGCGGCACCAAACAAACCCCCTTTCAAGTGTACCATCAATAAATGTGACTGATATAAACAGAAAATGTCACTTTAAAGTACAACCCTTTAATTTACATTTTTTGCTCCTAAAATACTACTTGGTTTAGCTTCAAGGGGTGAGGCGGCACACACGTATATATGGCTTTATTACATGTGTCACTTTTGTGAGTTAGACTGTTCAAAAAAATATTTAGGAACAGTTTCATAGTGCTACGGGAAAGTGCAACATGCACCCCATTAAAAGTTTATGACAAGGAATAATCTCGATTACCTGGGAGCATGCTTGTAAATCAGAGGAATGTAAGAACGCTTTGTCCAGCCTTTTATCTCAGGATGAAATCTCTGACTACAAAACAAAGTCTCATTGTTGCATTTATAAACCTAGCAAGCAATGCCCCAGTCTGCCTAGCTACTCACATCAGTGCTGGATATACCACACTCTTGCATGCACTGTCATCCATGTATTTTCCTGTACAGAACAGGCACATTTCAGCAAATTTAGGTGCATTAGCACTATGCTTTTACACTTTCATAAATGAGCCAATCAGTGGACCTGTACATACAGTATACCCTAAGGGGTGTGGTATGCAAGGTCGACCACACTTAGGTCAACAGTGTCTAGGTCGAGCATTATTGGTCGACAGTAAGTAGGTTGACATGGTTTCTAGGTCGACATGGACTGTTGGCTGACATGTACTAGGTCAACATGACATAAGGTCGACGTGAGTTTTTTCACTTTTTTTGTGTCGTTTTCTCCGTATAGTGACCGGGATCCCAAATTAGTGCACCGTGTCCCCTCACATGGCTTGCTTCGCTCGCCATGCTTCGGGCAAGGTGCTTCGCTCCGCTTCCACTGTGCTCGATACAGATTACCGTTCACAATTGTAGTCCACGTGGATCGTAAAGTATGAAAAAGTTAATAAAATGAATTTTAAAAAAACTCATGTCAACCTTTTGTCATGTCGACCTAAAACATGTCGACCTAGAGTCCCTGTCGACCTAAAAACCATGTTGACATACTTACTGTCGACCAATAGTGGTCAACCTAGACAGTGTCGACCTAAGTATTGTCGACACAGATACCGGATACCCTCCCTAAGCCATACCTCCCATTCATGGCAATTTTGCCAGGGCAGTCTCAAGTTCAATGAACTGTCCAAATGACTCACAATCAGGATGTTTTCATTTGCAGTGGTCATGCATACTAGGCTGCACAGACAGAGGGCTACCCTTAACATGTACACAATTCGGTGCTGAGCGAAGCATTCACATGTAAGCGGGAGGGGAGGGGGGGACCCCCACATGCTAGTGTAAAGCATTGTATTTGTGCGATTTTTTGCACAACTACAACCCATGCTGATATAGGCCCATCGTTCATTGTGTACACACTAGACGGTTTGAACAATAGATTATTCAAAACCGTCGTTATCACTCAAATTGATGTAAAATCTACTAGTGTGTATGAGCCTTTAGACGGATGATTTGCACCGAGCATAGGGCTGGTGTATGTTTCAATGGTGCACAAAGCCTAATTGCAGCCTCTGTAGACCGTGTAAGTGGGCATCTCAGTACTTGCACATTCAGACACATGGGGTTCACAATGAAAGGGCTTTGTAGCGGTATTTGCATAAAGTCACAGACACAACTGCAGCAGTGTAGAGATGTGCCCTGTGGGCACATCAGTGTTGCTGTCCCTAGCTGGGGACAGCGCTGGGGCAGCTTGTCTGTCCCCAGCGCTGGGTGCATGGCGGCGGGTGTCCGGTGCAGGGATTACCCTTTTCCCTGCACCGGACCGGAGGCTGCGGGAAGATTCAAACGTTGGCGCCCTCCGGGAGCCAATCGCGGCTCCCGGAGCGGCAGCCAATCAGAGAGGGACGCGGCGAGCCAATCGGCGCTCGCCGCGTCATAGGCCCCGCCGTCTGACGCCGGGCGGGAGCCGACGACACCGCGCGCGGAAGAGCGCGAAGAAGAAAGAAGCCGGGTCCTGGAGAAGAGGGTCGGCGCGGAGAAGAAGACGGCGGCCGCTGAAGAGGCCAGAAGACGTCGGGCTCCTGCAGGAAGATGTCCAGCGGCGGCTGGACGCGGAGCAGCGGAGGCGACGCCGCTGGCCAGGACGGGTCAGCGGCAGAAGAGGGCACCGGAGATCCCTGGAGCAGGTGAGGCCTCAGTGAGGCAACTTCACCCCCTCCCCTTTTCCTCCCTCGACCACCAGGGACGGGCATTAGGCCCGAGGGCACAATTCGGGCACTAGGCCTGGGCGCAGATAGGAGATTGGGGGCCATTATTTGATTAGGTGGTTTGGGCATTAGGCCCAAGCCACCCTCTCCCTGTGGCACCAGTTAGGCGGACACTAGGACCGGGAGCATATCAGGCAATAGGCCTGTGGGGCATTAGAGGGCATTAGGCCCTAGGGTATTTTGGCCAGCTAGGGATATCTAAAGGTGACGCTGGGTACTAGGCCCAGGTCACCCCGCGTGTGACAGGTTAGGCGGGCGCTAGGCCCGTGGGTGAAATCAGGCCTCCGGCCTGTGTGCAGCTAGGGGGCGCTAGGCCCAGTGAATAAGACCCCCGAGGTGAGTACAGGTGGCACTGGGCGCTAGGCCCAGGCCACCCCGAGGTATTTAGGTAGGCAGGCCTGGGGCCCACATAAGGGAAGGTACAGGAGGTGGGTAGGCCGTGCGGCGCCCACCCCCTTTCCAGCGGGAGGGATTTGAAGGGACAGCACCGTGTGATCTTGTATTCCGATATTGTGATGTATGTTGTTACCGTGCAGGGCAAAGTGTATGCGTTGTTTAAGTTGTGCATAGTTGTGTCGCACCACCCACACGAGCTAGTTTGAGGGCTCTGTTTATGTAGCTAGTGTCGCGGTCACCCCTGGGGTATCCCCTGTTCCAGTGGAAGAAGGGTCGATACCCCCTTTAAGGTAAACTATTCTCTCCTCAGCTCGGTCGTCGGTCAGCTCCGAGAGGGAATCGCCGTGTCCGGATCCGATTGAAGATTGCCAGGTCCGTTGAAGGTTCCGGTACCTGAAGGTGAGAGAGAGCGGCGCCTGGTGAGTACCGAATTTACACCTGCACGGCAGCAGGCACCACCACACCGCAGCCGCATCTCTCACATTTTGGCGTAGTCGGCAGGATCAGAGAGACCGGATCACGGACACGATGTGGAACGCCACCAAGAAGACCTCCCTGCGGATGGCTCCGGAACAGACTCACCCACGGACGCGTACGGACCAGAGCGACTGGGTGACGGTGTCCGGGGCAGACCTCCTGAAGATGGTGCAGCGGTCGGTCTAGCGTGGAAAGGAAGAGCGCCGGGAGAAGGGGCGCAAGAAGGCCGCTGTGACGCCCTGCAAGAAATGTCGGCAAACAGGGCACTTTGTCGGCAAGTGTACTTGGCAAGAGACGTCCCCAAAGAAGGTGGTCCAGGAAGCGGACCGAAGACGTCAGAAGGGCCAAGCGAAGAAGGAGACCTGGTGTTTGCTCTGCGGAAACTACGGGCATGAGCACAACAGTTGTCCCTGGGACGAAGAGTTGAGCGAAGACGAGGTTGATCCCTGGTGTGAAAGCTGTGGAGATCCCCGACATCGGCTCCTGGAATGTCCTTGGACGGAAGACAGGATGGACTACGAGGCCACAGTGAAGCAGATGACGGCGTCTCGTCAGCAACTTTGGGACCGGGTGGCTGCAGAGCCTGTGTGTGCGCTCTGCGAGGCGAGGGGACATGCGCTTCCCGATTGTCCGTGGAATGAAGACCGGATGATTGCGGATGGTCGCGCCCAGAGATGGGAGGAGGAAACCAGGGAAATGGAGCGGAAGGCCTTGCTTGAAGTTAGTTCGCAGGTGCCCATTTCCTCTGAGCCGGAACCAACGGGTGAAGATTCCCCAGTGAAGGAGGTGGACCAGGAACCCGTCTTGGAGAAGGTGGCAGTGGCCCTCCCTTGTTGGAAGTGTCGGCGACCAGGACATGCGGCCAGTGAGTGCCCCTGGGAAGATGCCGCGGACCTACTCTGTCCCAAGAAAGTGACCCCAGTAAGGCAGAATCCTTTCCCGCATAAGGCGGAGGTGGACGACTGGGAGGTGAAGAGACCACGCTGCGAAGAATAGCGTGAAGGCCCAGTGACTGAGACGTCCGGAATCTCCCCGCGATGGAACCGTCCACGACCAGGACGTGCGGAACAGGAGTGTCCTGGGTACCAAGAGATGCCAGCGGAAACAAAGGAGTACGCTGAGGAAGTAGAGAATCCAGCGGAAGCGAAGGAGTACGCTGAGGAAACAGAGGTGCCAGCGGAAAGGACTAAGTACGCTGAGGAGGAAAATAGTCCCCTAGTCCAGGTATCGGTGGAGGAGGACTCGGACTACGGTGAGCTGTCCGCCGACGAATCCCTCCCAGAACAGATGGAGGACGACTCTGGCATCGGAAGCGCCGACGAGAGTGACTGGCAGGATCGGGTGGAGTCATGCTCCCAGTTGAATGCCCTCCGTGAAGAGGAGGAGATAGTCCTGGAGCAAGAGTACCTGCCGGGAGTGCCGAAATGAACGGACGTACGGGGACAGGATCGTGATGCCGTGGGAGGACCCGTTCCAGAGGAAGACACAGGACCTTTGGAGATGCCCCACGAGGAAATTCGACATATGATGGCTGTTGCCCGGGAGGAAATGGATGCCCCGGAGGATTCCGCTGTTGGGTGGTGGTCGGTACCACGCCCTGAAGACAGGGACGATGTCCCAGACGATCTGGAAGGCCAAGAGTGGGGGACTGCTGTCCCCGTGGAGAAAAATTCCCCTTGGTGGCCCACGTTGAGCGACCGTGGGGAGATGCCACTTCCCCAGAGGATCCACCGATGGAGGTCAGGAGGAACGAAGAAGAGGAACCCGGAGCTGGAGGTGGAAGGATGTGGGGTCACAGCCTGTCCGGGCTGGACCCTTGAACACAACCTCGCCGGAGGGACCTCGGAATTCCCTGACCCGCGGACAATGGACGTCGTGAGGAACTTTGTAGGGACTACAAAGGAAAAAGGGGGGGGGAATGTAGAGATGTGCCCTGTGGGCACATCAGTGTTGCTGTCCCTAGCTGGGGACAGCGCTGGGGCAGCTTGTCTGTCCCCAGCGCTGGGTGCGTGGCGGCGGGTGTCCGGTGCAGGGATTACCCTTTTCCCTGCACCGGACCGGAGGCTGCGGGAAGATTCAAACGTTGGCGCCCTCCGGGAGCCAATCGCGGCTCCCGGAGCGGCAGCCAATCAGAGAGGGACGCGGCGAGCCAATCGGCGCTCGCCGCGTCATAGGCCCCGCCCCCGGCGTCTGATGTCAGACGCCGGGCGGGAGCCGACGACACCGCGCGCGCGGAAGAGCGCGAAGAAGAAAGAAGCCGGGTCCTGGAGAAGAGAAGAGGGTCGGCGCGGAGAAGAAGACGGCGGCCGCTGAAGAGGCCAGAAGACGTCGGGCTCCTGCAGGAAGATGTCCAGCGGCGGCTGGACGCGGAGCAGCGGAGGCGACGCCGCTGGCCAGGACGGGTCAGCGGCAGAAGAGGGCACCGGAGATCCCTGGAGCAGGTGAGGCCTCAGTGAGGCAACTTCACCCCCTCCCCTTTTCCTCCCTCGACCACCAGGGACGGGCATTAGGCCCGAGGGCACAATTCGGGCACTAGGCCTGGGCGCAGATAGGAGATTGGGGGCCATTATTTGATTAGGTGGTTTGGGCATTAGGCCCAAGCCACCCTCTCCCTGTGGCACCAGTTAGGCGGGCACTAGGCCAGGGGGCATATCAGGCAATAGGCCTGTGGGGCATTAGAGGGCATTAGGCCCTAGGGTATTTTGGCCAGCTAGGGATATCTAAAGGTGACGCTGGGTACTAGGCCCAGATCACCCCGCGTGTGACAGGTTAGGCGGGCGCTAGGCCCGTGGGTGAAATCAGGCCTCTGGCCTGTGTGCAGCTAGGGGGCGCTAGGCCCAGTGAATAAGACCCCCGAGGTGAGTACAGGTGGCACTGGGCGCTAGGCCCAGGCCACCCCGAGGTATTTAGGTAGGCAGGCCTGGGGCCCACATAAGGGAAGGTACAGGAGGTGAGTAGGCCGTGCGGCGCCCACCCCCTTTCCAGCGGGAGGGATTTGAAGGGACAGCACCGTGTGATCTTGTATTCCGATATTGTGATGTATGTTGTTACCGTGCAGGGCAAAGTGTATGCGTTGTTTAAGTTGCATAGTTGTGTCGCACCACCCACACAAGCTAGTTTGAGGGCTCTGTTTATGTAGCTAGTGTCGCGGTCACCCCTGGGGTATCCCCTGTTCCAGTGGAAGAAGGGTCGATACCCCCTTTAAGGTAAACTATTCTCTCCTCAGCTCGGTCGTCGGTCAGCTCCGAGAGGGAATCGCCGTGTCCGGATCCGATGGAAGATTGACAGGTCCGTTGAAGGTTCCGGTACCTGAAGGTGAGAGAGAGCGGCGCCTGGTGAGTACCGAATTTACACCTGCACGGCAGCAGGCACCACCACCCCGCAGCCGCATGTCTCACAGCAGTGACGCAAGTAAGGCTGCGACTGGCTCCGACTCAGGCTCTATAAAGAGGGAGCATCCTGCCCCCCTCCACAGACCCTGCCTCCTGAACAGACCTGTCTCCATTAGGGCTACTTCCAGACATTCTCTGGGCTGATTTTACATCCCTATCCACCCTTGCTCAGGGATATATCCCCATCCTCTCCATTTTGCTCATTGTCCGGGGGTCTACCCCCACTGTCTGCCGCGGATCTGCCCAATTCATACTTTTGAAACTGTCCTTCCTAAAATGTGCGCCACCTCTTCTAACATTCTTAATAACTGTCTACTCTGAGGCGGTGTCCATTTTGGGAGGGACATCTCACCCATGGTGCTGCTCCTCAGGCCAGCGGCTCCTCTCTGTTGCACTGCCAACGGCGTGGCAGCCCGGGACAGTAGTCCCTACAGTACCCCCAGCACCCACAAGCCACCTAGAACCTCCAAGCCACCGCAGGGTCTGCGGGGACTTTTCCTATGCCTCTTCTCCGGATCCTTTTCACTATAAAACCAGTCGTCTATGGTTTTACCACTGTGGGAAGATGTATCAAATGTTTGAGAGAGATAAAGTGGAGTGCCCATAGAAATCAATAAGCTTCAGTCACTTTATAGACTGTGCTAGAAGCTGATTGGTTACTATGGGTAACTTCTCTACTTTTTCTCTCCCTAAGGTTTGATACATTCCGCCATTTGTTTTGTGCATTCACAGAGATTTCAGCCTCCTCTGCGTTTTCATACAGCAACTGCTTGTAATTGCCAATCATGCGCTTCCCTCTCACACGGGTGTAGATCATTAGAACTACAGTAACTAGAAAATTAAAAGGTCGACCCTACATGGTCGACACGGGTATGGGACTTAGGGTCGACAATGTCTAGGTCGACACACATTAGGTTGACGCCTATTGGTCGACAGTGAGTAGGTCGACACATGAAATAGGTCAACACGGCCATTAGGTCAACATGTACATGGTCGACATGGAAAAAGGTTGACATGAGTTTTTAATGTTTTTTGGGTGTTGTTTTCTACGTAAAGTGACCAGGAACCCCAATTAGTGCACCGTGCCCCCTCGCATTGCTTGCTTCGCTCGCCGTGCTTCGGGCAAGGTTACTGTTCCCAATTGTAGTCCACGTGGATCGCAAAGTATGAAAAAAAAAAAGGGAAAATGTCGACCTTGTTCACGTCGACCTAATGGCTGTGTCGACTTATTTCTGGTGTCGACCTAGTCACTGTCAACCATGGCTCACTTTTGTTACTATTCCCAATCGTAGTCTATGTGGATGGTAAAGTATGAAAAAGTTGAAAAAATAAATTTGTGTCGACCATTGTCATGTCAACCTTTTGATCCTATCGACCCTAAACACAGTTGCCCTTTAACCTGTCAACCTCTTCACCATGTCGACCAAATGCATGTCGACCATAGGGTGTCGGCCTATTGACGGTCTATCCCGACAGTGTAGATCTGTCAACCGCCATATCTCACACAGTAGGTGAGGCGGGAAAGAAGCCAGGTCACAGACATAATGTACCTGTACAACACACACTTCTGTGTGAGTACTATTTGCTAGATAAATGATCTTTAGTGTTAATGGGATGCAGTCAGGATCCCGGCTGTAGGTATCCCGGCTGTCAGAAAACTGACAACAGAATACCGACCCTATCCTGAATGCCGACACTGGCATCCAGAAGGGTACAGCATCCCTGCGCCAGAACACCAACAGCTGGAATCCCGAATGAACATCCAGCGGGCCGAGGGGGGAGAAGTTAGGTTTAGGCTGTGGGAGGGAGGGTTAGGGTTAGGCTGCGTCCCGAGGAGTTAGGTTTAGGATGTGGGAGGGAGGGTTAAGTTTATGCTGCGTCCTGAGGGGTTAGGTTTAGGTTGCGGGGAGGGGGGGTTAGGGTTAGGCAACCCCCTCGGAAGGTTAGGTTGCGAGGAGGGGGAGTTAGTTTTAGGCTGTGGGAAGGGGGGGTTAGGCACCTCCTGGGGGTGGTTAGGCTTAGGCACTAAGGGGGGAGGTAAGGGTTAGGCTGCAGGGAGGGACGGTTTGGGTTAGGGGGTTGGGGAAAGGGGGGAACCCCCATTACTCACCCCAGTCGGCTTCAGAAAATGTGGGATTCCGGCGTCGGTATTACGACCCCTGGGATCCCACCCGCCGGCAAATCCTACTGTTCCTGTTTTAATTACTAGTATTATTAGATAATGACTTACCCTATGCAAATAAGCAACATTGTTATGAAGAGTAAATCATTTTGACGGAATAAAGGAGTCTGTTGTAGGTCACCCCCCTATAAATCCTGATTTTGACACTGTTACCTCTGTAACGAATACAGCATACAGAATACAGGCTTTGGGAGTGATCACTTGCTGTTGATAGTTTGAGAGTTATTTTTGTAAGTCTTCTGCATAAATATGAGAACTATTTGTTCTTATCCATGATCGGCCACACCCTCCCACGACTGTGTGTTACTTTTCTGTGCCTCTCTTTAACTCTATCTCATGTATCACTGTATATCACTTCGTCTTCATTTCTCCTTAATTATTCTTCCACCAGTGTGTGAATGTACATGTTTATTTTATATTAGAAATACAAATTTGGAACATATGTAACATAATGTAATAAATACGAACATATAGACCAGGATGTAATAAAGTCTGAGTTCAGCAGGAGCAATCATTTTCAAGGTTAAACCATGGCTTGTAAATGATTGCCCTTTAAAAAAAATGTCTGCCGGCATCCCGCATGGCCGATGTACATCTCGCCCCTAATGTTCCTTCTGATTGTTAGCTTTTGAATTTTGTTTTAGTTGGACAACTTTTTAATTTATTTATATTTTGCAATCCCTAAGGACATAGGGGTAGGGAGTGCTGTGACATGCCTGAAAGCATAGATATTCAGCATGGAAATGGCAGGTTTCTGCTTGGATAACCGTGACAATCTTCTATTGTGGACCTAATGTGTGTCAAGTTTCAGTGCTGTCTCTATAGTTCAATCCCATCCCCCCGATTATTATTATTATCCTTTATTTATATGGCGCCACATGGGATCTGCAGCGCCCAATTACAGAGTTAACAAATAAAAAAACATGAAGACAGTGACTTACAGTTCAATACAATATAGGACAAGTACAGGGTACATAGCTGCATCAGTAAACAGCACTGAAATAAGTGTCAGGGTGGCAGAAAACCAAAGGATTTGGTGCCATCAAAGGGAGTATTGAAAAGATGATAGGTTAAGTAAGAGATGTAAAAGCACATAAGGGAAGAGGACCCTGCTCGTGAGAGCTTATATTCTAAAGGGGAGGGGCACACCGACAGGGGTGACACAGATGGGGTAGAAAGTGAGCGTGGGCCACAGAAGGCTTAGGATGAGAGACTGCTGGGTTTGGTGAAGAAGTGGGTCTTGACGTTTTGTAGAGAGGTGGAGAGTCTGAGGGGGAGAGGTAGAGAATTCCAGAGTAAGGGATCAGCACGTGCAATATCTTGGAGGTACTGTAGGAGTGGGAGGAGGTAATCAGAAGACAGGAGAGGCGGCGTGCATTAGCAGGGCGAAGGGGACAGGCGGGAGTGTAAAAGGAGATAAGGTGTGTGGTTTGAAGGAGAGGGAGGAGTCAAGGATTACTCCAAGACAGCGCACATGGGAGATAGTAATGCCAACTCACTATAACATCTTTACTTTTCAGATAATGATTGCTTTTCTGTTTTTTTATGTTGTTTGTATATGTATGTCTTTGTATTTGTGTGTGTTGTGTTGTGTTGTGTTGTGATGTGTTGATAAGTGTACACTCACTCTTTGGCTGTCAAGTCAAAAGTCTCAAAACTTAGAGTAGTTTTTCTAGCACCCTAGATCATAATCCCTGGCAGAATGTGTCACTAGTTAGGGGCCTATTTTTCAATTAATAATATTTGCTGGACTTCCCCCCCCCAAAATACCCATATTCAGGGGTTACCCGCCAATATTAAGTATCCCCAAATGTACTGTATGTACAGGGGACAGCAGCAGATATTGGAGATATCTCTTGCGATCCTCAGTTATCACACACAAAAGCAGCCCCCATAGGGTTATTTTGTCCTCTACACTCAGTAGGGAACGAGTAGTAGCCACACACCCTTTCCTAATTGGCCTGCAGCCTGACATCCCCACTTACAGGGATGGCCATCGATAAATGCAAACTATTAACCCATTTTAGCTAAAAATGCTGGGTTCCACCTGGGATGTTGTATACAGACCAACCTGGGTTCTACCCAGCTGAGACCCCTTTCAGACTGGCGGCTGGCTTATTGCCGGGTTGATGACGTCCCTGCTCACATGTGCAGTGCTGATGCTTGGAGATAAGGTCATCTTTTAGCAGGGGCGGATTGGTCTGGAAAACCAGCCCAGGAAATTTCTGGAAGCAGCCCTAGTGGGAGTGGGGTCAGCTGAGGAGGTGGTGTCTGGTGATGGGTGTGGTTTGTTGAGGGGAGTGGAGCACTCTTTCACATTATGCCCACACAGTAGTATTCCCACTGACAGATTACACCCCACAGTAGTAGTGCCCCAGACACTGTGCACCCATAGTAGTAGTGCCCCTTATGCGTTATGCCAACACAGTGTTAATGCCCCATATATGTTATGCCTATGGCAATAGTATCCCTTACACATGATGCCCGCAGTAGTAGTGCCCCTTACGCGTTATGCTCACATAGTAGTAGTGCCCCATAAAAATTATGCCCACAGTGGTATGCCCCTTACACATGATGCCTACAATAGTAGTTCCCCTTACACGCTATGCCCACACAGTAGTGGTGCCCTATACACATTATGCCCACAGTGGTAGTGCCCTTTACACATGATACCCACAGTAGTGGTGCCCTATACACATTATGCCCACAGTCGTAGTGCCCTTTACACATGATACCCACAGTAGTAGTGCCCCATACACATTATTCCCACAGTGGTAGTGCCCCTTACACAAGATGTCCACCTTAATAGTGCCCTTTACACATTATGTCCACAGTAGTAGTGCCCTTTACACATTATGCCCACAGTAGTAGTGCCCCTTGCACAGTAGCAGTGCCCCTTGCATGTTATACACACACTATAGTAGCCCCCTGTATATTTATATAGGTGCCCCACCATACATATAACACTATATACAAGGTTCTATTAATGTAGCAGGTGACCAGTAAACAGTCTTCTTGTTTACCATCATCTTATTTATCACAATATATTACAATAAATTATTCATCCTGCATCTTCATTTAAATAATATGCTGGTAAACAAAAAGACATGTATGTTTATTGTTCACCTCCTGCTTCCATAATATTACCTTGTCCTTGGTACTCTAATAGGCCCTACACACTGGCCGATATTCCTCAAAGATATGAACGATCTCGTTCATTATTGAACAAGATAACGTTCATATCTTTCAGTCTGGAGTCACCAGCGATGAACGATGCGCGGCCCCGCGCTCATTCATCACTGGTGCCCCGTCAGCTGTGCATGCAGGCCAATATGGTAGGGATGTGCACTTGAAATTTTTCGGGTTTTGGTTTTGGGTTCGGTTCCGCGGCCGTGTTTTGGGTTCGAACGCGTTTTGGCAGAACCTCACCGAATTTTTTTTGTCGGATTCGGGTGTGTTTTGGATTCGGGTGTTTTTTTCAAAAAACCCTAAAAAACAGCTTAAATCATAGAATTTGGGGGTCATTTTGATCCCAAAGTATTATTAACCTCAAAAACCATAATTTCCACTCATTTTCAGTCTATTCTGAACACCTCACACCTCACAATATTATTTTTAGTCCTAAAATTTGCACCGAGGTCGCTGGATGACTAAGCTAAGCGACCCAAGTGGCCGACACAAACACCTGGCCCATCTAGGAGTGGCACTGCAGTGTCACGCAGGATGGCCCTTCCAAAAAACACTCCCCAAACAGCACATGACGCAAAGAAAAAAAGAGGCGCAATGAGGTAGCTGTGTGACTAAGCTCAACGACCCAAGTGGCCGACACAAACACCTGGCCCATCTAGGAGTGGCACTGCAGTGTCACGCAGGATGGCCCTTCCAAAAAACACTCCCCAAACAGCACATGACGCAAAGAAAAAAAGAGGCGCAATGAGGTAGCTGTGTGACTAAGCTCAGCGGCCCAAGTGGCCGACACAAACACCTGGCCCATCTAGGAGTGTCACTGCAGTGTCACGCAGGATGGCCCTTCCAAAAAACACTCCCCAAACAGCACATGATGCAAAGAAAAAAAGAGGCGCAATGAGGTAGCTGTGTGACTAAGCTCAACGACCCAAGTGGCCGACACAAACACCTGGCCCATCTAGGAGTGGCACTGCAGTGTCACGCAGGATGGCCCTTCCAAAAAACACCCCCCAAACAGCACATGACGCAAAGAAAAAAAGAGGCGCAATGAGGTAGCTGTGTGAGTAAGCTAAGCGACCCTAGTGGCCGACACAAACACCTGGCCCATCTAGGAGTGGCACTGCAGTGTCACGCAGGCTGGCCCTTCAAAAAACTACTCCCCAAACAGCACATGACGCAAAGAAAAAAAGAGGCGCAATGAGGTAGCTGTGTGAGTAAGCTAAGCGACCCT
This sequence comes from Pseudophryne corroboree, assembly GCF_028390025.1. Lineage (NCBI taxonomy): Eukaryota > Metazoa > Chordata > Amphibia > Anura > Myobatrachidae > Pseudophryne > Pseudophryne corroboree. The sequence continues at coordinate 925,696,220 of NC_086445.1, forward strand.
AGTGGCCGACACAAACACCTGGCCCATCTAGGAGTGGCACTGCAGTGTCACGCAGGATGGCCCTTCAAAAAACACTCCCCAAACAGCACATGACGCAAAGAAGAAAAAAAAGAGGCGCAATGAGGTAGCTGTGTGAGTAAGCTAAGCGACCCTAGTGGCCGACACAAACACCTGGCCCATCTAGGAGTGGCACTGCAGTGTCACGCAGGATGGCCCTTCAAAAAAATACTCCCCAAACAGCACATGACGCAAAGAAAAATTTAAGAAAAAAGAGGTGCAAGATGGAATTGTCCTTGGGCCCTCCCACCCACCCTTATGTTGTATAAACAGGACATGCACACTTTAACCAACCCATCATTTCAGTGACAGGGTTCTGCCACACGACTGTGACTAAAATGACGGGTTGGTTTGGACCCCCACCAAAAAAGAAGCAATTAATCTCTCCTTGCACAAACTGGCTCTACAGAGGCAAGATGTCCACCTCATCATCATCCTCCGATATATCACCGTGTACATCCCCCTCCTCACAGATTATCAATTCGTCCCCACTGGAATCCACCATCTCAGCTCCCTGTGTACTACTTTGTGGAGGCAATTGCTGCTGGTCAATGTCTCCACGGAGGAATTGATTATAATTCATTTTAATGAACATCATCTTCTCCACATTTTCTGGAAGTAACCTCGTACGCCGATTGCTGACAAGGTGAGCGGCGGCACTAAACACTCTTTCGGAGTACACACTTGTGGGGGGGCAACTTAGGTAGAATAAAGCCAGTTTGTGCAAGGGCCTCCAAATTGCCTCTTTTTCCTGCCAGTATAAGTACGGACTGTCTGACGTGCCTACTTGGATACGGTCACTCATATAATCCTCCACCATTCTTTCAATGGGGAGAGAATCATATGCAGTGCCAGTAGACGACATGTCCGTAATCGTTGGCAAGTCCTTCAGTCCGGACCAGATGTCAGCATCAGCAGTCGCTCCAGAATGCCCTGCATCACCGCCAGCGGGTGGGCTCGGAATTCTGAGCCTTTTCCTCGCACCCCCAGTTGCGGGAGAATGTGAAGGAGGAGATGTTGACAGGTCGCGTTCCGCTTGACTTGACAATTTTCTCACCAGCAGGTCTTTGAACCTACCTTGGATCTCTCTTTCCGGCAGACACAAGTCTGCTGGGGTTCAAAGTTTGAACCCCAGCAGACTTGTGTCTGCCGGAAAGAGAGATCCAAGGTAGGTTTTAAATCTAGGATCGAGCACGGTGGCCAAAATGTAGTGCTCTGATTTCAACAGATTGACCACCCGTGAATCCTTGTTAAGCGAATTAAGGGCTCCATCCACAAGTCCCACATGCCTAGCGGAATCGCTCTGTGTTAGCTCCTCCTTCAATGTCTCCAGCTTCTTCTGCAAAAGCCTGATGAGGGGAATGACCTGACTCAGGCTGGCAGTGTCTGAACTGACTTCACGTGTGGCAAGTTCAAAAGGTTGCAGAACCTTGCACAACGTTGAAATCATTCTCCACTGCGCTTGAGACAGGTGCATTCCACCTCCTATATCGTGCTCAGTTGTATAGGCTTGAATGGCCTTTTGCTGCTCCTCCAACCTCTGAAGCATATAGAGGGTTGAATTCCACCTCGTTACCACTTCTTGCTTCAGATGATGGCAGGGCAGGTTCAGGCGTTTTTGGTGTTGCTCCAGTCTTCTGTACGTGGTGCCTGTACGCCGAAAGTGTCCCGCAATTCTTCTGGCCACCGACAGCATCTCTTGCACGCCCCTCTCGTTTTTTAAATAATTCTGCACCACCAAATTCAAGGTATGTGCAAAACATGGGACGTGCTGGAATTTGCCCATATTTAATGCACACACAATATTGCTGGTGTTGTCCAATGCCACAAATCCACAGGAGAGTCCAGTTGGGGTAACCCATTCCGCGATGATCTTCCTCAGTTGCCGTAAGAGGTTTTCAGCTGTGTGCGTATTCTGGAAAGCGGTGATACAAAGCGTAGCCTGCCTAGGAAAGAGTTGGCGTTTGCGAGATGCTGCTACTGGTGCCGCCGCTGCTGTTCTTGCGGCGGGAGTCCATACATCTACCCAGTGGGCTGTCACAGTCATATAGTCCTGACCCTGCCCTGCTCCACTTGTCCACATGTCCGTGGTTAAGTGGACATTGGGTACAACTGCATTTTTTAGGACACTGGTGTGTCTTTTTCTGAGGTCTGTGTACATTTTCGGTATCGCCTGCCTAGAGAAATGGAACCTAGATGGTATTTGGTACCGGGGACACAGTACCTCCAACAAGTCTCTAGTTGCCTCTGCAGTAATGATGGATACCGGAACCACGTTTCTCACCGCCCAGGATGCCAAGGCCTCAGTTATCCGCTTTGCAGCAGGATGACTGCTGTGATATTTCATCTTCCTCGCAAAGGACTGTTGGACAGTCAATTGCTTACTGGAAGTAGTACAAGTGGGCTTACGACTTCCCCTCTGGGATGACCATCGACTCCCAGCAGCAACAACAGCAGCGCCAGCAGCAGTAGGCGTTACACGCAAGGATGCATCGGAGGAATCCCAGGCAGGAGAGGACTCGTCATAATTGCCAGTGACATGGCCTGCAGGACTATTGGCATTCCTGGGGAAGGAGGAAATTGACACTGAGGGAGTTGGTGGGGTGGTTTGCGTGAGCTTGGTTACAAGAGGAAGGGATTTACTGGTCAGTGGACTGCTTCCGCTGTCGCCCAAAGTTTTTGAACTTGTCACTGACTTATTATGAATGCGCTGCAGGTGACGTATAAGGGAGGATGTTCCGAGGTGGTTAACGTCCTTACCCCTACTTATTACAGCTTGACAAAGGCAACACACGGCTTGACAAATGTTGTCCGCATTTCTGTTGAAATACTTCCACACCGAAGAGCTGATTTTTTGGGTATTTTCACCAGGCATGTCAATGGCCATATTCCTCCCACGGACAACAGGTGTCTCCCCGGGTGCCTGACTTAAACAAACCACCTCACCATCAGAATCCTCCTTGTCAATTTCCTCCCCAGCGCCAGCAACACCCATATCCTCCTCATCCTGGTGTACTTCAACACTGACATCTTCAATCTGACTATCAGGAACTGGACTGCGGGTGCTCCTTCCAGCACTTGCAGGGGGCGTGCAAATGGTGGAAGGCGCATGCTCTTCACGTCCAGTGTTGGGAAGGTCAGGCATCGCAACCGACACAATTGGACTCTCCTTGTGGATTTGGGATTTCGAAGAACGCACAGTTCTTTGCTGTGCTTTTGCCAGCTTGAGTCTTTTCATTTTTCTAGCGAGAGGCTGAGTGCTTCCATCCTCATGTGAAGCTGAACCACTAGCCATGAACATAGGCCAGGGCCTCAGCCGTTCCTTGCCACTCCGTGTGGTAAATGGCATATTGGCAAGTTTACGCTTCTCCTCCGACAATTTTATTTTAGATTTTTGAGTCCTTTTTTTACTGATATTTGGTGTTTTGGATTTTACATGGTCTGTACTATGACATTGGGCATCGGCCTTGGCAGACGACGTTGATGGAATTTCATCGTCTCGGCCATGACTAGTGGCAGCAGCTTCAGCACGAGGTGGAAGTGGATCTTGATCTTTCCCTATTTTTGGAACCTCAACATTTTTGTTCTCCATATTTTAAAAGGCACAACTAAAAGGCACCTCAGGTAAACAATGGAGATGGATGGATACTAGTATACTTATGGATGACGAGCGACTGCCGACACAGAGGTAGCTACAGCCGTGGACTACCGTACTGTGTCTGCTGCTAATATAGACTGGATGATAATGAGATAAAATTAAAATATATATATATATATCACACTAGTACTGCAGCCGGACAGGTATATATTATGTAATGACGGACCTGCTGGACACTGTCTGTCAGCACTGCAGACTCCTAAAGTAAGCTACTAGTATCAAGAAGATAGAAAAAAAAACCACGGGTAGGTGGTATACAATTATGGATGGACGAGCGACTGCCGACACAGAGGTAGCTACAGCCGTGGACTACCGTACTGTGTCTGCTGCTAATATAGACTGGATGATAATGAGATAAAATTAAAATATATATATATATCACACTAGTACTGCAGCCGGACAGGTATATATTATGTAATGACGGACCTGCTGGACACTGTCTGTCAGCACTGCAGACTCCTAAAGTAAGCTACTAGTATCAAGAAGATAGAAAAAAAAAACCACGGGTAGGTGGTATACAATTATGGATGGATGAGTGACTGCCGACACAGAGGTAGCTACAGCCGTGGACTACCGTACTGTGTCTGCTGCTAATATAGACTGGATGATAATGAGCTAAAATTAAAATATATATATATATATATATATATATATATATATCACACTAGTACTGCAGCCGGACAGGTATATATTATGTAATGACGGACCTGCTGGACACTGTCTGTCAGCACTGCAGACTCCTAAAGTAAGCTACTAGTATCAAGAAGATAGAAAAAAAAAAAACCACGGGTAGGTGGTATACAATTATGGATGGACGAGCGACTGCCGACACAGAGGTAGCTACAGCCGTGGACTACCGTACTGTGTCTGCTGCTAATATAGACTGGATGATAATGAGATAAAATTAAAATATATATATATCACACTAGTACTGCAGCCGGACAGGTATATATTATGTAATGACAGACCTGCTGGACACTGTCTGCAGAATGCGTTTATAAAAACACCACACGACGAGTGTTTAACTTTTTCAGGCAGACAATCACAATATACTGGTGGTCAGCAGACAATCACAATATACTGGTGGTCAGTGGTCAGTCACACTGGCAGTGGCACTCTGGCAGCAAAAGTGTGCACTGTACTTAAAATATGTACTCCTGCTATAACTGCTCCCCAGTCTCCCCCACAATTAAGCTGTGTGAGCAGTGAGCACTCAGCACAGTCAGATAATGATATACAGTATTACATATGATGCAGCACACTGGGCTGAGCACAGATATGGTATGTGACTGTGTCACACTGTGTATCGTTTTTTTTCAGGCAGAGAACGGATTAATTAAACTGGTGGTCAATGGTCACTGGTCACACTATCAGCAAGTAGTAGTACTCCGTCCTAAGCAGACAATCACAATATACTGGTGGTCAGTGTGGTCACTGGTCAGTCACACTGGCAGTGTGGCACTCTGGCAGCAAAAGTGTGCACTGTACTTAAAATAAATTATTTATGTACTCCTGCTCTAACTGCTCCCCAGTCTCCCCCACAATTAAGCTGTGTGAGCAGTGAGCACTCAGCACAGTCAGATATACAGTATTACATATGATGATGCAGCACACTGAGGCTGAGCACAGATATGGTATGTGACTGTGTCACACTGTGTATCGTTTTTTTTCAGGCAGAGAACGGATTAATTAAACTGGTGGTCAATGGTCACTGGTCACACTATCAGCAAGTAGTAGTACTCCAGTCCTAATATGCTCCCCAAAATTAGTAAATAGTGTCTCTAACTCTCTACTCTCTTCTCTATAAACGGAGAGGACGCCAGCCACGTCCTCTCCCTATCAATCTCAATGCACGTGTGAAAATGGCGGCGACGCGCGGCTCCTTATATAGAATCCGAGTCTCGCAATAGAATCCGAGCCTCGCGAGAATCCGACAGCGGGATGATGACGTTCGGGCGCGCTCGGGTTAACCGAGCAAGGCGGGAGGATCCGAGCCTGCTCGGCCCCGTGTAAAAAAAGCTGAAGTTCGGCGGGTTCGGATTCCGAGAAACCGAACCCGCTCATCAATACAATATGGACGATCTCGTCCATATTTGACTGCACTTCAATGGAGCCGGGTGATGGGGGGAGTGAAGAAACTTCACTATCCCCGTCACTGCCCCCCCGTCGCCGGGTCGCCTGAGCTGGCCGACGGCGGATCTTTATATGTGTAGGGCCCTTTAGGCTAATTTTGCTATTATTGCCAGGTGATGGCAATCATACATTACCAGGAAAGTCCATGAACAGAGCATTTTCTCCCTCATGGAGAGGGTCAGGTAGGCAAGTATGATTCACGGCGGCTCCGACTTAAGCGTGGAAGCTCTAAACGCTGCTGCAGTTTTGTATGAATCGGCCTGCTGTATGTTGTAGTGGGGGGGGGGGGGGGGGGGACACACAATGGCCACTGAAGGGAGCACAGGGCCCGGACGACCAGGGGCTGAACCTGTGTTCCGGCGTACCAATCCGCCCCTGTCTTTTAGGTATATCCATGGCTCAGGGCAAATGGTTAAATCAAATTAAGACACCTGTGGGCAAACATGGATAAACTTGAAACCTGGACTGTTGGGCTGCCTTTAGGACTGCATTTGAGGACCTCTGAGTTAATCACTGATGGAACAATATCATACCTCCCTACATGACCCTCTCCAGGAGGGACAGAATGCTCTGCTCTTGGACTTCCCTCAGTGTATGCTTGCCATCACCTGTGCTGAAACACCTCTCTTATACATTAACATGTCCAACACAGGTGCCAGCAATCATACTTAAGAGGGAGAGGGTCATGTTGGGAGGTATGCAATATATGTTTAACTCACTGATGGCCATCCCTAATCTGGGATAGGTGGATTGTACCTTTTAGCCTGGCAAATACTCATTGACTATTTGTTTGTTAAGTCTGTCAGATGCAGGAAGAAATATGAGGGAACACAAAACACATTTAGCCAGTTACAACATGCACAACATAATATAAAAAGGCAATACTGCTGAAAAGATACTGCAGTAAACAGATCTCACAGACAAAATAAAATGATAGTCCAAAAAAGGGAAAAGGTAATAGAGCGAGATTAAACGAAGGAATCCAAAAAGGAAACATCTACAAATCCGGATGGGAAGTAAACTTGACAGCCGCACTCTCCAGCCAAACTGAACATAATGAATTAGCCCAGACTGGATTATATTGAGTGGGAGATTTATCAAAACTTGGAAAGAGATAAAGTACCAATCAATCAGCTTCTGTCATTTTACTGACTGTGCTAGAAAAATTACAGTTAAGCCGTGTACACATGGATGTTTGCCCGACACTGACTATTCGACGGGGCTGCCCGCGGAGTCTATTTTTTCTTGCGATGCCGATCCCGCGGGACCGCGCATCGGCGTCGTCAGCTGTGTACACACGGTGCAATATGCATTAAGTTTCCATACGATTTTGACTATATAGTCAAAATCTTAAAGGAAAATGAAGTGCATATTGCACCGTGTGTAAATACCTTTAGAAGCCTTATCTATCTCAAAGATTTGATAAATTCCCCCATCATCAATCCTTGATTCCAGGACCAGGTGCAGGCAGTGTTGAAAGAGTTTAACTAATGACCTGCTGGAATGCACTCCATGATAATTACTGCAGGAAGGAAAACAGGATTCTGATCGTTACTGAACAATTTGGGCACAGTTAACCACATTCTCAATATATTACTAATAATTACTCTCAGAATGTTTGTTGAAGTAGTGCTCAGCCCTGTGATCACTATCATTGATTCTTGTGTGGTCTCCAGCCATTGGCTAATGTAAGAATACTGCAACAAGTGGCAAAAACTTTTACGCAGGTTGTCCGACTGAGAAAAAAATATTATTGTGACAATTCTACATCAAGATAGTGGAGGTTATTCAGAGATGAACGGAGATCGCTGCATTCTCAGCCAGATCTGCGTTCATCTCTGCACATGCTGGGGGCCGCCCAGCATGTGTTAGGCCGCCTCCCAGGCGTCCGCATTTAGATTGTGGACACCTCGGAAATAAGGTTGACCCCTGGCAGCGCAGCCTGGCCATTTGTACCCAGCATTACTTATAAAATCATCTGCTCCCCATACTTGCCTACCTGACCCTCTCCATGAGGGAGAAAATGCTCTGTTCCTGGACTTTCCTGGTAATGTATGATTGCCATCACCTGTGGTGAGCTAGTACATTGATAAGAAAGGTGTTTCACCACAGGTGATGGCAATCATACATTACCAGGAATGTCCAGGAACAGAGCAATTTCTCCCTCATGGAGAGGGTCAGGTAGGCAAGTATGCTGCTCCCTATTGCCAAGAGTGGCATTGCGCCTTTGGATTTTGTGGCTATTATGTCTGCATAGGCCGAAGCATGTATCCTATGTTCTGCAATGTCTTGTACTAAAATAATTTTACACATGTTCTTGTTACATTTTCCGCTTTTTCTGTTTATGCACTTTGTTAGGTTATGTGGAGTGCCATGTAAATAAAGAATAATATTGATGTTGCTTCCTCACTAAACTAACTTACTTGCATACCTTCTCCTACATGATCAAGAATTTCCTGATTACATCTTGAACAATCTTTTTTTTGATATCCACAAGATAATGGTGGCATCTGTTAAAACATTATTGCAACCCATACTTGCCGACTTCATGGCTGCTCTCTCCGGGAGAGAGCAGCCAGGTCGCCGGGAGAGAGCAGCCAGGTCGGCTCAGCATGGGGGGCGGGCCAGAGGCGGAACAGGGCGTGGCGTAGGCGGAACGGGCGTGGCTGCAGGATCGTGTCATGTAAGCCACTCCCCCTGCTGTGTAATACCACTATTACGAGCATTATACAGCAGGGGGCGTGGCTATGATGACTCGATTCAACAAGAATCGCGTCACCGCCTGCACGGACTGCTCACTTTACTTGCTAAGTGGGTGGCCGGGCAGGGGGGACCACTGAAATCGGGAGACTTGCTTACTCTTCTGGGGGGCCGGGAGGGTCACCCAATTTTTGTGAGCCTCCCGGCCATTCCGGGAGAGTAGGCAAGTATGTTGCAACCTTAGGGGTTTATGTACTAAGTCTTGGAGAGAGATAAAGTACCTACCATACCAACCTGTCATTTTTTTAAAACACAGTCTGTAACATGACAGTTAGGAGCTTAGTGGCCGGTACTTTATCTCTCTCCACTTTATCTCTTTCCGATACTTAACAAATAGCCCCTTAATCCCGACATCTCTAAACATCTCACGACTGAAGAGCTGTCTACCCCTGTACACTTAAAATTGTTGCTAAACATAGAACCTGTGACATTTTCTCAAGTACAAGAGAGGTATGAGGAATTTAGACTTTTTAATATGGCTTTATTACAAGCTCAACATTATGGTAGCAGCATAGTGTAGGCATTTTTTTTGTTTGTTTACGCAGCATTTTTTTTTTGGGTGGGAATAGTTTAATGACAGGTGATAAGATAACAGCAAGGTAAACAATACACGTATACAGTACAGACACACATAACAAAGGCAGGGCAAACCTGCAATACATTACTGTACATCGGTAACAGAAATAATGGTGATCATATGAAAGATAAGAGCATGTACAAGGTGATAGGCGGTAAACAGAGAATACAGACAGTACACATAAATCACAGCTTAGGTGGGGAAAGTTGCACCTCTCGTCTGGGATGGTTGAAAACGGGACACCAGAGTCTAACACTTCTAAGTTGTACCATTTAGTAGACTTGATGCATTTCCGCAAGGCCTTTCTAACCAACGGGGATAAAGTATGAACATATGGGAGCCATGTGTCAAAATGTTTCCCCATCAACTTTCTTTTTGAAGCGTGATATTGGTCCAATTTAAATAAAAGAAATATGAGATTCTTGGGTGTAGCAGTGAACTTGGAACAGGGTCCGAGGAAATCCATTGAGAGAGTATCATATTTTTTTTTTGCTGCTGCAGCCAGTTTAACAAGTAAAACACGGTTTCCTTTAGACAATATGTTGGCGGGAGATGTAGGGTAATTGCCCAAAATGCCCAGGTTTTATCAATAGTGAATTGAATTTTTAGGTAATTTGTAATATATATTTGAAGTGCGTGCCACAAGGCCTGCACCTTCGGGCAGGACCACAAGCAATGAACAATAGGGCATTAACTAGGTGTGTGCCAGTGGTGCCTGGCACACAGCGTAGCAGCACTGGAGGCGCAGGACCACCGGCAACCACATAGGACCCCTGTGAGGAAGAAAGCTGCCAGAGTCACTGCCTGACTGCATGGGGAGGACTGGGAGATGCCATTGGAGAGGAGCTGCAGCAGCGCTGAACCGGTGGAGCAGCCAGGGGACCAGGACTTTCCGGAAGAACCCCCATCCTGAGGAGGAGAAGCAGAGGAGCAGCGCTGGCCAGGCAGGGGCAGCACAGGCTCCGTGGAGGACGCCTACCTGGAGTTGAGGATCCAAGAAGGAACCCTACCATACACCAGGGAAGACCGCACTGACACTGCGGTAAAAGAGAGAAGACCTCGGCAGCAGAGCCAAGGACGAGCCCAGGCAGTGAGAGGACATCGCAGATGGACCCCAGCAAAGAGCGCAGCCCGGTGCTGAAGACCAAAGGAGCCAGATTGGAGGTGGTAGAAGAGCTGCAGTGATGGGTAAGACACAGTGTACAAGCCCTTCCGCTGCCATACTCTGCCTCTGACTGCGCTAAAGTAAGGGGTGGGGGGGAGGCTCTGGGTGCAGTGTGTACAAGGGTGCTACCTGGTGCAGTGTGTATAAGGGGTTACTGGGTGCAGTGTGTATAGGGGTGCTACCTGGTGCAGTGTGTATAAAGGGGCTATTGGGGGCAGTGTGTATTGGAGTGCTACCTGGTGCAGTATGCATAAGAGACTACTGGGTGCAGTGTGTATAAGGGGCTACTGGGTGCAGTGTGTATAAGGGTGCTACCTGGTGCAGTGTGTATAAGGGGTTACTGGGTGCAGTGTGTATAGGGGTGTACCTGGTGCAGTGTGTATAAGAGGCTACTGGATGCAGTGTGTTTACGCGGTTACTGGGTGCAGTGTGTATAAGGGTGCTACCTGGTGCAGTGTGTATAATGGTTACTGGGTGCAGTATGTATAGCAGTGCTACCTGATGCAGTGTGTATAAGGGTGCTACCTTGTGCAATGTGTATAAGGGGCTACTGTGTGCATTGTGTATAAGGGTGCTACCTGGTGCAGGGGGTCTCTGCTGCCTAATGTTTAAAAAGTGGACTCTGCATGCCTAATGTGTAAAAAAGGGACTCTGCTGCCGTACTGTGTAAAAGGGGACTTTGCTTACTGTACTGTGTAAAAGGGGGTTCTTCCTGCCATACTGTGTAAAAGGGAGTTCTGCCTGCCGTACTGTGTAAAAGGTGGCTCTACCTTCCTTAATGTGTAAAAGGGGACTCTACCTGCCATACTGTGTAAAAGGGGACTCTACCTGCCGTAATGTGTACAAGGGAGCTCTGCCTAACATAATGTGTAAAGGGAGCTCTGTGGTTACGCCCCTTCCCCATGAAGCCATGCCACTATAGTTTTGCTGTCACCTTTGGTGCACACTGACCCTATTCTGTATATAGGGGGGCACTGATGCTGTTTCTTGCACAAAGCGCTAAAATGTCTAGTTACGGCACTGATGAACAATGTCCGCTTCCGGTGAACCACATTTAAAACAATCAGAAGTAGGGCCATCCCAATGAGGATCTTCAGTTTTGGAGTAAAGTAGGCTCTATGTAGGATTTTCTGGTGCATCTCTGTGGATCAGTATTTTATCTAGATTCATAGTAGTGTCTAGGATGGACTTCAGTGTGAGGTCAGGAAACTCCTAGTTTCCATTGCAGCAAACTGACAATAACAGAGTCCAGATTAGGTAAGGAGCATGAAGAGGTGTGTATGAAAGCGGTGTAGAAATGGCCATCCAGGTCATGGCGTAGTGCCCCATCAAAGGTATTAATCTTATCCGTTTCAGTCAGGGCGGACACAATCCTTTGTACATAACTACTCGCTTGCAAAAAGGGGAATAGGGGAATCCCCATAGATGGAAATCTTTCCATTATCTGTGAATGCGTGAGGAGGACTAAATTTTCCTTGTGTAAAAAGTGATGGACGTACTTAAGACCCCCCTTATATTATACCATGTATGAAATATTGGAGAAGTGTTGTGCGGTTCAAAGTTGGGATCACCCCAATGGGCTAAAAATTGAGAGGAATGCCGTGACAATTTCAACTTAGAGCATACCGCCCTCCACGCCATACAGGTAGACGATAATAAGACATTGGCCCTCATTCTGAGATGATCGTAGCTGTGCTAAATTTAGTACAGCTACGATCATTCACACTGACATGCAGGGGGACGTCCAGCACAGGGCTAGTCCGCCCCGCATGTCAGTGTCGCCCCCCCCCCCTCGCAGAAGTGCAAAATCATCGCACAGCGGCGATGCCTTTGCACTTCCAGAGTAGCTCCCGTCCAGCGCAGCTTTAGCGTGCTAGCCGGGAGCTACTCGTCGCTCCCCAGCCCGCAGCTGCTGCGTATGACATCACACAGCCGCTGCGGGCCACACCCTGCACGGTCTGGCCATGCCTGTGTTGGCCGGACCGCACCCACGAAACGGCCGCCGTTCCGCCCACTCCCGCCCAGCGACCGCCTCTGCCTGTCAATCAGGCAGAGGCGATCGCAACCCCGCTACGGCTTTCTGATGCCTGGCATGCGCTGGCGCACTACGGCGCATGCACAGTGGGAACCCATTCGCTCGGCAGTGAGAAAAAGCAGCGAGCGAACGGGTCAGAATGACCACCGTTGGGCCTAATTCAGACCTGATCCTAGGCTGCGTTTTCGGTACAGTCTGGGATCAAGTCTAAACTGTGCATGTGTATGCACCGCAATGCGCAGGCACGTCGGTCCTCAGCGACGGGGATTTGCGGGCAGCGACGGGATGTACGAGAAAAATGATCTCACGGGCGATCGCAAGGTGACTGACAGGAAGAGGGCGTTTGTGGGTGGCAACTGACCGTTTTCAGGGAGTGTCTGGAAAAACACAGGCATGTCCAAGCGTTTGAAGGGAGGGTTTCTGACGTCAGCACCGGCCCTGATCATCGCACTGGAAGTGTAAGTCCTGGGCTGTGCAGATACTGCACAAACTTCTGTTTGTGAAGCTCTCCTGCACATGCGATCGCACCCCTGCACATCGATTTCCCCCTCCCCTGTAGGCGGCGTTTACCTGATTGCAGGGATGAAAAAAAACACACCCTAGCGATCAGGTCTGAATTAGGCCCCTTATATTTTAAAGTGTTAGGCATGGAGTGTGGTGCTGTGTGTAATAGAGATACTAGATCCCAATTTGGCGTAAAGGTTTGTTCTAGGTGTCAGTAAGCATAAACATTACGTCCAGTAATCCAATCAAAAGCTATTCTATAGTGTTCTGCCAGCGCGTAAGTGCGTAGACACGGTAAGTTTAGACCCCCCAGAGTTTTTGGCTGTTGCAATTTAAATAGCGAAACTCTTGACCGTTTACCTGCCCAAATAAATTTGGTCAATGCTTTCGTTAGATGGGTAAACGTACTTTTGGGTGGGATTAACCGGAGCATTTGCAACACATATAAGAAACGTGGAAAGCTAATCATTTTGTATACATGGCAACGGCCTGTGTACGTCAAAGGGAGATGAGCCCATTTAGAGAAGTCTGCATAGGTCTTGGTAAGAAGGGAGGAAATATTTAAGGTATATGGGCCCTCATTCCGAGTTGTTCGCTCGCAAGGCGATTTTAGCAGTATTGCACACGCTAAGCCGCCGCCTACTGGGAGTGAATCTTAGCTTGTTAAAATTGCGAACGATGTATTCGCAATATTGCGATTACATACTTCTTAGCAGTTTCAGAGTAGCTTCAGACTTACTCGGCATCTGCGATCAGTTCAGTGCTTGTCGTTCCTGGTTTGACGTCACAAACACACCCAGCGTTCGCCCAGACACTCCTCCGTTTCTCCAGCCACTCCCGCGTTTTTCCCGGAAACGGTAGCGTTTTTTCCCACACGCCCTTAAAACGGTCTGTTTCCGCCCAGTAACACCCATTTCCTGTCAATCACATTACGATCGCCTGAGCGAAGAAAAAGCCGTGAGTAAAAATCCTAACTTCATAGCAAATTTACTTGGCGCAGTCGCAGTGCGGACATTGCGCATGCGCACTAAGCGGAAAATCGCTGCGATGCGATGAAATTTACCGAGCGAACAACTCGGAATGAGGGCCATAGTTTTGTAGGATGATTAGGAATTTTTATACCTAAATAAGTGATACAATCACCAGTTGCCCAGTGGAATGGAAACGAGGTTCCCCAGCCAGATTTGACGTAAGAGAAGAAGGCCAAGGCTTCATTCGTTGAATGATTTTTAAACCCAGACACTAATTCAAATGAGTACAAAATGGAGAGTAAGTATGGCAATGTTGTGTGGGGGTTACTAAAATAAAGCAGGATGTCATCTGCAAATGCTGAAAATGTAAGTTCCAAATGGGTTAATTTAATGCCATGCCATCTATCTTCTTTCAGAAAATGTCTAAAAAGGGGGTCTAAAGCCAGGTTGAACAAAAGCAGGGATAGGGGGCATCCCTGTCTAGTGCCACAATGTAGAGTGATGTGACAGGTATTGTGGGCATTAATTGTCAAAAAGGCTAATGGATGCTGATATAGGGTGTGAAACACATGCAAAAAGTCAGGACCAAATTCCTGGTACTGAAGAATCCTACCTAGATGAGCCCAGGAGACCCTATCAAAGGCCATATCTGCATCGCAGCTAAGGACTATGTCTCCCGTTTCCAGAGAGTTGTGTGTTTTGCTCATGGCCGCCAATAATGAGCGGATGTTGCGGACTGAATGTATGTTACACAAAAAACCTGTTTGAGTCTGTAAGATTCTGATTATTTTCTTATAAATATTTAAAATGTCAGCGCTAATATATGCTGCGGACGCAAGGTGCATCTTATTACCATATACGATAAGTGCGCTGTACGTCGCAAACACTACATCCCTTAAGAGAAAACAAGTACACGCACGCATTGTCTGAGTTCCAACGCTCATTGATATATATATTTGATATTTAAAAGGATATGCATACAATATAACACATGTACAGTATACAGGTTGAGTATCCCATATCCAAATATTCCGAAATACGGAATATTTTCCGAAATACGGACTTTTTTAAGTGAGAGTGAGATAGTGAAACCTTTGTTTTTTGATGACTCATGTACACAAACTTTGTTTAATACACAAAGTTATTAAAAATATTGTATTAAATGACCTTCAGGCTGTGTGTATAAGGTGTATATGAAACATAAATGAATTGTGTGAATGTACACACACTTTGTTTAATGTACAAATTTAAAAAAAATATTGGCTAAAATGACCTTCAGGCTGTGTGTATAAGGTGTATATGAAACATAAATGCATTCTGTGCTTAGATTTAGGTCCCATCACCATGATATCTCATTATGGTATGCAATTATTCCAAAATACGGAAAAATCCGATATCCAAAATACCTCTGATCCCAAGCATTTTGGATAAGGGATACTCAACCTGTATATATGGTTACAGAGTACAATTACATATGAAGCAGTTGTTCCAAAAAATTGAAAAAATGTCTCACCGCTTTTTCCGGACAGGTACACCATGGAAAGAAGAAGTCCCACCAACGCGTTTCGATCCTATAGAGGATCTTTTTCTTGAAAAAGATCCTCTATAGGATCAAAACGCGTTGGTGGGACTTCTTCTTTCCATGGTGTACCTGTCCGGAAAAAGCGGTGAGACATTTTTTCCATTTTTTGGATCCATTTAGCATCAAGGAAAATAAGTCTCCCCTATCTGGACAAAAAGGGTCACCTTTTTATGTAAATTTCAACTGTTTTATGGACTGTCTTGTATGTTTTGGAGATCATTCCAATACTGTGGAATAAAATTTGTTATTTTTATACAAATTGGTGGTGATCGCTCTCATAAAAAAATGGAGCCCATGGTGGATCTAATGAGGAGGACGCCTGAGGTGTATATTATACGTGATTAGAACAAGTGGACCACAGTGAGTCGAATGTAGAGGGGGTAACCCCGACATATCTACCTGTGTGGTGATTTTAATCAAGGAAAGATACATAATGAAAGGCTTTTGAAAGAAGCACTTTGTTGTGAGTGTTCTGTGTAGGGGGCAACCCCAATAACAGTATATACAGGAGAGGTGGTGGTATAACTCCAGAAACTTATCAAGAAGCATCGAAATATTGTGGAATATTATAACAGGATTTCACTATTTTTAGTAAAAGGCTTTTAAAATAAGCACTCGATTGTGAGTGTTCTGTGTAGGGGGCAACCCCAATAATTAGTATATACAGGAGAGGTGGTGGTAGAATTCCAGGAACTTATCAAGAAGTGTTGAAATACTGTGGAATATTTTAACAGGATTACACTATTTCTCTTTATGTTTGTTTTCTCTTTCATGTTATTGAATCCTCACCTGTGAAGATAACGAGGAACTCATTTGAGCAGGGGAGTAGATTTTTCCCTATACTTAGCGCCATTTCTGTCTGATCGAATTTCTGTTGTAAGCATACTTCACCATATTTGCTCAATGCACCCTCCGCTCCATATCTCTCTCTCTCTCTCAGCAAAATCAAACAGCAACTGGACAGACAGCATCTCGAACAGCACCCAGCAAAAACAGAAACTCTTGTGTCTGGGATCAGCTATACACTGTGTATGTTGGGGGAGTACATGTCATCTGTTATTGGTCCAGGGGAGGGAACTGTCTCATTCATGATGAGTCACTGGTCAGTGTGAGGGCTTTTGTTCTAGATTGCTGGCCTCTGGTTTCCTGTCCATCTGCTTTCCTTTGAATGTCCTTTTGTTCCAATAAGAGTGACTTCATATTCCTACATTTAATCATAACTACTCATTGCAATGTGCTACAACCTAATCACAGGCATCAATTGAATTCACACATTCCTCCGATCATTTTGACATCAAGCACGACATGTCCATCTTGCTCCGCTCCAACAATACACATACATGATGTTATACTCCATTGTATAATTTAAAAACTTATAATGTCTAGTGCTTGATATGTTTAATTTATGTGTGGTATGAAATATGTGTTGAATATTTCCTTGTGGCTTGTCTGTGGGAATGCGTATGCTACCATATATTGCTGTGCTCGAAGCATGTATTCATACGCACAGCGACTCATCCATGTGGGGTATGTATGTTTTCTATATGTAATATTTTTAACTTTGACAGTCCACCCTTTGTCAGTAAACAATAACTGCCATAAATTATTAACAGAAGAAAAATATTTCAAACAATAATCTGTGACCTAGACATACGTATGTATTTATTTCACAAATCAGACATTTGACTATATTTGGGGAAGACAGGAGGACCAGACATCCTCTATATGCACTCGGCGGTCATGGGACCACTGGTTGGGTGTGGGACGACATTCAACCTATGGAGTATGCTGGGACAGTGCTATGGCCTATGATGTCTGATTTGAACGAACGTTTCACACATACATGTACCTACATCTTTGTACACTGATGTTCGGATTCGATAACGAATTTTATGGTAAGAACTTACCCTTGTTAAAACTCTTTCTGCGAGGTACACTGGGCTCCACAAGTCTGGACAATGGGGGTGTAGAGTAGGATCTTGATCCGAGGCACCAACAGGCTCAAAGCTTTGACTGTTCCCAGAATGCACAGCGCCACCTCCTATATCACCCCACCTCCCAGCACAGGAGCTCAGTTTAGTTAACCAGCCCAATGCAGTAGCAGGAAAAGAGACGACAGCGGTTGGTTGCCACATACAACACACTCTCACGACAAGAGAAGTGTCAGCGGCTAATGCCATATCAACCCAAAGAAGCTAATTGCGTCAGGGTGGGCGCCTTGTGGAGCCCAGTGTACCTCGCAGAAAGAGTTTTAACAAGGGAAAGTTCTTACCATAAAACTAATTTTCTGCTGCGGTGTACACTGGGCTCTACAAGTCTGGACAATGGGGATGTCCTAAAGCAGTTCCTTATGGGAGGGGACGCACTGTAGCGGGCACAAGAACCCGGCGTCCAAAGGAAGCATCCTGGGAAGCGGCAGTATCGAAGGCATAGAACCTTATGAACGTGTTCCCGGAGGACCACGTAGCCGCCTTGCACAATTGGTCAAGGGTCGCACCACGTTGGGCCGCCCAAGAAGGTCCAACAGACTGACTAGAATGGGCCGTAATATGAACAGGAGCTGACAGACCAGCCTTCACATAAGCATGCGCAATCACCATTCTAATCCACCTGGCCAGGGTCTGCTTGTGAGCAGGCCAGCCACGTTGGTGAAATCCAAACAAAACAAAGAGAGAATCAGACTTTCGAATAGAAGCAGTTCTCTTCACATAGATATGGAGATCCCGTACCACATCCAAAGACTGCTCTTTGGGAGACCAATCAGGAGAGACAAAAGCTGGAACCACAATCTCCTGATTAAGATGGAACGATGAAACCACCTTAGGTAAATATCCGGGACGAGTCCTAAGACTCTGAGAACCTAAGAACCGCCCGGTCACGGTGAAAAATCAGATATGGGGAACTACAAGACAAGGCACCCAAATCCGACACTCTTCTAGCAGAGGCAATAGCCAGCAAGAACACCACCTTAAGGGAAAGCCACTTAAGGTCAGCTGAACCAAGAGGTTCAAATGGAGGCTCCTGCAACGCCTCCAAAACCACCGACAAGTCCCAAGGAGGTTGGATACGCAACACACCCTGAGTGAAAGTATGAACATCAGGTAAAGTCGCAATTTTTCTCTGAAACCACACCGACAAGGCAGAAATATGAACCTTGAGGGAGGCCAGACGCAGGCCTAAACCTAGGCCCTGCTGTAGAAAAGCCAAAAGTTTGGCTGTACTAAACGTGGAAGCGTCATAATGATTAGATGCGCACCAAACAAAGTAGGAATGCCAGACCCGATGGTAAATCCGAGCAGAGGCCGGTTTCCGGGCCCGCAACATAGTTTTAATGACCTCTTCAGAAAAACCCTTAGCTCTTTAGATGGAAGCTTCAAGAGCCACGCCATCAAAGACAGCCGGGCTAGGTCCTGGTAGACACAGGGGCCCTGAACGAGGAGGTCTGGGTGTTGTGGAAGTAGAAGTGGACGCTCTGATGATAGGCCTTGCAGGTCTGGGCCACGCCGGAGCTATGAGAAGCAGATTTCCTTTTTCTTGCTTGAACTTCCAAATTACCCTGGGCAGGAGTGACACAGGAGGGAACACGTACGGCAGCCGAAACCTCCACGGCACTGCCAACGCATCCACGAATGCTGCTTGAGGATCCCTTGTCCTTGCTCCGAAGACTGGAACCTTGTGATTGTGTCGAGACGCCATAAGATCCACATCTGGAAGACCACACCTTTCCATGAGGAGTTGAAACACTTCTGGATGGAGGCCCCACTCGCCGGCATGCACGTCCTGACTACTGAGAAAGTCAGCTTCCCAATTCAGGACTCCGGGAATGAATACTGCCGATATTGCCGGTAGATGGCGTTCTGCCCAATGTAGAATCCGTAAGGCTTCCTTCATTGCTAAACGGCTTTGAGTGCCGCCTTGATGATTTATGTAAGCCACTGTGGTGGCGTTGTCCGACTGTACTTGAACAGGACGGTTCTGAATCAAATGCTGGGCTAGGTTCAACGCATTGAAGACCGCCCACAATTCCAGAATGTTGATCGAGAGGAGAGATTCCTCCTTGGTCCACCGACCCTGCAAGGAGTGCTGCTCCAGCACCGCGCCCCAACCTCTTAGACTGGCATCTGTCGTCAACAGGACCCAGTTAGATATCCAGAAGGGGTGTGGTATTTAAAGTCGACAGTAACTAGGTCGACAATGTCTAGGTCGACCACTATTGGTCGACAGTAACTAGGTCGACAGGGTGTCTAGGTCGACAGGGTCTTTAGGTCGACATGTTCTAGGTCGACAGGTCAAAAGGTCGACATGAGTTTTTAATGTTATTTTGGTGTCGTTTTCTTCGCTCGCCATGCTTCGGGCATGGTGCCTTCGCTCCGCTACCGCTTCGCTCGGCACAGATTACCTTTCCAATCGTAGTCCACGTGGATCGTTAAGTATGAAAAGGTTCAAAAAAAGAAAAAAATTGTGAAAAACTCATGTCGACCTTTTGACCTGTCGACCTAGAACATGTCGTCCTAAAGACCCTGTCGACCTAGACACCCTGTCGACCTAGTTACTGTCGACCAATAGTGGTCGACCTAGACATTGTCGACCTAGTTACTGTCGACTTTCAGTCCGGATCCCATCCAGAAGGGACGGCCTCTGCACAATTGTCGGTCGAGGAGCCACCAGAGCAGCAGCAGACGGACCTCCGGAGTCAAAGAGATCATGTGAGACCTGATCTGTTGAGGCAGGCAGTCCCACTTGGCTAGAATCAGCTTCTGGAGGGGGCGAGAATGGAATTGAGCATACTCCACCATGTCGAATGCTGACACCATGAGGCCCAGCACCTGCATTGCCGAATGTATCGACACTTGCGGACGAGAAAGGAAGCAACGAATCCTGTCCTGAAGTTTCAGGACTTTCTCCTGAGACAAGAATAACTTCTGGTTGGGAGTGTCCAACAGCGCTCCCAGATGCACCATGCTCTGAGCAGGGACCAGGGAGGATTTCTTCCAGTTGATGAGCCACCCGTGGGCTTGTAGAAACCGGACCGTCATATCCAGATGACGCAGGAGAAGATCTGGGGAATTTGCCAGGATTAACAAGTCGTCCAGATACAGCAGTATCCTGACCCCTTGACGGCGGAGTACCACCGTCATCACCGCCATAACTTTGGTGAAGACTCGCGGAGCCGTTGTTAAACCAAAAGGTAACGCCCGAAACTGGTAATGGAGGTTACCAATAGCGAACCTCAGGTATTGTTGATGTGACACTGCTATAGGAATATGCAGGTAAGCATCCTGTATGTCCAGGGAGACCATGTAGTCCCCAGGTTCCAAGGCCAGAACTATAGAGCGAAGGGTTTCCATACGGAACTTGGAAACCTTCACAAACTTGTTCAGTGCCTTGAGGTTGAGAATGGGCCGGGAGGACCCATTCGGTTTCGGGACTAGAAACAGCGGAGAATAGTACCCCCGGCCCCTCTGAGCAAGAGGCACCTATACTACGACTCCTGTATCCAGGAGGGTCTGTACCACCGAATGCAGAGTGTTTGCCTTTGTCTGGTCTGACGGGACGTCTGTCTGGCAAAATCGATGAGTTGGTCGGTTTTTGAAGGCTATGGCGTATCCTCGAGTGACGACTTCCTGTACCCAGGCATCTGAAGTGGTCTTCAACCATTCCTGGTTATACCCTAGAAGCCGGCCCCCCACCCTGGGATACCCCAGGGGGAGGCCCGCCCCGTCATGCGGCAGGCTTATCGGTCTTGGCTGCTGGCTGATGGGCAGCCCAGGCTCTCTTGGGATTTGGCTTACCAGGTTTGGAAGTACGGGCCTGCTTATGGTATGCCTGACCTTTTGCTTTACCTGAAGGATGAAAGGGGCGAAAGGACGTGCCTTTGGCCTTTGACACAGAAGGAGCTGTATTAGGCAGACAGGCAGTTTGGCAGTAGCCAAGTCAGCCACTATCTTATTTAAGTCCTCCCCAAACAGAATATCCCCCTTGAAAGGGAGTACCTCCAGGGTTTTTCTAGAGTCCAGATCCACAGACCAGGATCTCAGCCACAATATCCTGCGAGCCAGGACTGACGTAGTAGAGGCCTTGGCTGATAGGATACCGGCATCAGAAGCCGCCTCTTTAATATAGCGAGAAGCTGTGACAATATATGACAAGCATTGTCTAGCATGGTCAGAGGAGATTTCAGCCTCTAACTCCAAGGCGCATGCTTCTATAGCCTCTGCCGCACATGTAGCTGCAATAGTGGGCCTTTGTGCAGCACCCGTGAGGGTGTAAATCGCTTTTAGACAACCCTCGACACGTTTATCCGTAGGCTCTTTTAGAGACGTGACGGTAGTGACAGGTAGAGCTGAGGAAACCACCATCCTAGCCACATGTGAGTCTACTGGAGGAGGCGTTTCCCAATTCTTAGACAGCTCTGGCGCGAGGGGATAGCGAGCCAGCATCTTCTTTTGAGGCACAAACTTCGTACCCGGGCTTTGCTAGGGTTCCTGACGTATATCCACTAGGTGGTCAGAGTGAGGTAAAACTTGTTTAATCACCTTCTGACGCTTGAACCTATCTGGTTTCTTAGGAGGAACGGATGGCTCGGGATCATCCGTAATCTGCAGAATTAACTTAATAGCCTCCAAAAGATCAGGAACATCCACATGTGAACTACCCTCCCCATCAGCCGTATCCGAGTCAGAACCTGTGGGGTCAGTGTATGTGCTGTCTTCATCAGACGAGGTGTCAGTGACAGCAGTGGATTGTGAGGAGACGAGTGCTCGCTTAGAGGACCTCTTGGACTTAGGCGAGCGATGGTCAGACTTTTTAGTAGTCAGGGACTGGTTCAACTTCTTTAATTGAGCAGATAAATCGTCCGCCCACGGCGGGTTAGCTGCAGGGACCACATACGGTTGTACCGGCATTGGGGGTCCCATAGGGGGTGTTAGTTTATGAACTAGCGTATGCAGAAGCGTGGAAAAAGCGGCCCACAGAGGGTCAGTATGTGCCTCCGTTGCCACAGTCGCACTGGGGGGCAAGGAGCCCCCAGAACCAGAGCCCACAGCTGCTATATTCTCCCTATATGTGCCTGTGGCTTCAGCAACACCAGCAGTGTGTTCCGCCCCAGAACCGTTACCCTCAGAAGCAGACATGATATAACTTGCAGTATGAGGTAACACAGTACAATTATTAGCAGCACTATATCCCTAAACCCAAACCCCTGCGCAGTGTAGTCAGCACCAGCAGAGATAAAGGAGAGATGTGGTGACTAAATCACAGAGAAAAATACGTAATGCAGTATATCTTTGTGAAAATCCTATATTAAATAACACCTGACGCACCAAGCCCCCTCAGGTTATAGAATATAGGGATAGCAGGTAGAGTGAAAGACACGAGATGGACACCACTCAGCTATCAATGCACACACAAATAGTCACAGTTTGTACAATGCAGAGGTTATTACAGACAATAATACTGCACTGGACTAACTTACACAGCTATAATAGTCAATAGATATAACACTACACAGTAAGAAACTGGATGTATATCACAGGGTAATTGTACTATAAAACCCTGACTAAGTGCACTCTTTCTTAACTAACACTGACTAAAAAGGCAGGTAGAATACTTAAGTGTCATGTAAAGGCACAGCGCTGACAAACAGGCGGCTTTACATAGGAGGATTTGCCCAAGCAGTCCCAGGAACAGTGAACTGAGGAGTAATGGCGCCGCAGACACTGACAGGGAGTGAGGAAAGACAGAGATGCAGCTCCAGGGCGTGAACACTTGCTGGAAATGGCGCCCTGGGGCTGGGGGAGGGGCTTCAGGTCTAAGCCTTATCCCCCTTTCTGGCAAAATCACCGGGTACTATGGGTGATATTAAAATCTATTTTAAGAGAAAACCTGACCTGCGCCCATGTAGAGATGTGCCCTGTGGGCACATCTGTGGTGGTGTCCCTAGCTGGGGACAGCGCTGGGGCAGCTTGTCTGTCCCCAGCGCTGGGTGCGTGGCGGCGGGTGTCCGGTGCAGGGATTACCCTTTTCCCTGCACCGGACCAGAGGCTTTTGAATCTTGGCGCCCTCCGGGAGCCAATCGCGGCTCCCGGAGCGGCAGCCAATCAGAGAGGGACGCGGCGAGCCAATCGGCGCTCGCCGCGTCATAGGCCCCGCCCCCGGCATCTGACGTCAGACGCCGGGCGGGACCGTGAAGAAAAGGCCGCGCCGAAGAGCGGCAGAAGAGACGACGGGCGGGAGCGGAAAAGAGCGGGCGCGCAGAAGAGCGCGAAGAAAGAAGACGGGCTCGGAAAGGGAGATGTCCAGCGGCGGCTGGACGCGGCGCGACGACGGCGGCGCCGCTGGCCAGGACGGGCCAGCGGCCGAAGATTAAAGAACAGCGCCGGAGGGGTCACCAGGGGTGGGAAGCAAAGGGCTGCCGAAGCTCCCCCCTGGTGCCTCTCCCAGCGGGTCAGGTAGGCCCTTATCAGGCGCCCCTGTACCCGCCCCTCCCTAGACCACCGGGTGTTCGGGCAATAGGCCCGTGGGCACAGTCAGGCCCTCCCGGCCTGTGGGCATTGAGTCGGGCCCTCCCGGCCCGTGGGCATTGAGTCGGGCCTCCTGGCCCGTGGGGGCATATAGTCGGGCCCTCCTGGCCCGTGGCCAAGTAGGTACAGATAAGGTGACCCTGGGCATTAGGCCCAGGTCACCCAACGGGCACCAGTTAGGCGGGCACTAGGCCCGGGGCACAAGCCAGGCACTAGGCCTGTGGGGCATTAGAGGGCGTTAGGCCCAAGTGTATTTTGGCCATTAGGGAATATTAAGGTGACCCTGGGCACAAGGCCCAGGTCACCCAACGGGCAGCAAGTTAGGCGGGCGCTAGGCCCGTGGGCGAAGTCAGGCCTCCGGCCTGTGTGCAGTTAGGGGGGCGCTAGGCCCAGCGAAGCAGTGTTTTCCCCGAGGTGAGTACAGGTGGCCCTGGGCGCTAGGCTCAGGCCACCCTGAGGTAATTAGGTGGGTGAGCTGTGCGGCCCCCACTACGGGGTGTTCTGAGTCGGGTAGATAAAGGGACAACACCGTGTTAAGTTGTATTCCGATGTGTGTGGTTACCGTGCAGGGCAAATTGCTGTTATGAGGTTTGTGCTAGTTATGTTGCACCACACCCACAGAGCTAGTTTGAGGGCTCTGCCGTTGTAGATAGTATAGGGTGTGACACTAGGGTAGAGTTAGGCCCTGCACGGCTGTTTCTCTTTGCCTCCTTACAGGGACCTGTAAGTGGAGAAGATCGGAGTGCAAGACTTGTGCCGGTGAGTAGCATCCGTGTACGTTTGTCCCTTGTTTGTCCCCGAGCGCCGGAGTCGGGATTGCTCACGGACGCGAGAATCCTTTTCATCACACTACGTGCGAAAGCGCGAGTGTGTGAAAACTGGGTGGCTGAGGCTTTGTGCCGGTGATGACCATTCGCCCAACCGGTGAAGGTCGCGGCCACCCCTGGGGTATCCCCTGTTCCAGCGGAAGAAGGGTCGATACCCCCTTTGATGTAAACCATTCTCTCCTCAGCTCGGTCGACGGTCAGCTCCAAGAGGGAATCGCCGTGTCCGGATCCGACTGAAGAATTCCAGGTCCGTTGAAGGTTCCGGTACCTGAAGGTGAGAGAGAGCGGCGTCTGGTGAGTACCGCGTCTACACCTGCACGGCAGCAGGCACCACCACACGCACCCGCAGGCCCCCGCACCTCCCACACCCATGCCCTGGTGATCTAGTGGGATCGCCTGTACTGCCACAGTGTCCACAGCCAGCGCGCGCGGCCCGCCTCCCACTGACCACGCCGGATCGCGATATAGACCGTGTCCCGCGAGCGGGACCCACTTACCACCTCCCGAAGTGCGGCCACGTGATCCTGGAGAGCCCCAGCCGTGTGTGCCTAACGCAAAGTAAACCGGAGCCTCTGCTGTAGGTACCCGGCAACCAGGGCTCGAGAGTGTACAGCGCCGCTGGGGAGAGCTGGAGCTGCAGCAGAGAATGTCAGAAAACATTTACCCCTGCTGCTGCCCTTGAAGTCTTCACTTTTTACCTCATAAAAAGCCTTTTTAGGGCTGCACGGAGCAGCCCCTCTGTTAAGTGCCTGCTTACTGCAGCACCAACTAACAA
Source organism: Pseudophryne corroboree (assembly GCF_028390025.1). Lineage (NCBI taxonomy): Eukaryota > Metazoa > Chordata > Amphibia > Anura > Myobatrachidae > Pseudophryne > Pseudophryne corroboree. Next base: position 925,721,786 of record NC_086445.1, read on the forward strand.
ACTGAGCTCCTGTGCTGGGAGGCGGGGTTAATATAGGAGGCAGCGCTGTGCATTCTGGGAACAGTCAAAGCTTTGAGCCTGTTGGTGCCTCGGATCAAGATCCTACTCTACACCCCCATTGACCAGACTTGTGGAGCCCAGTGTACCCCGCAGCAGAAAGAGGTTTTGCTGGGTAGAGGGAGAAAACACAAACAAATCGTGAAAGAGACATATAACATTTTCAATTATATATTTATTCCTATCATTTTCTGAACATTGTTTCCATTTCTGGAACGTATGCTAGGTCTGTTTCATCATTGAACAAGGGTTATAAGTAGTGTCCTTCCTAGATAACATAAACCTTCGGAGTTCAGGGAGAGCCACTCATAAACCTTTCTTCCACATATATTAATGAGCTCTTTATCTGCAATGTGTGAATATCCATAGTATGATTGTTCCTAATTACCTCCCAATTTCCTGAAATTGGTGAGATTTGAACATACCAGGGATTTATCTATGGTACTGGTGGATCTTAAGACTAGGGGGTCTAGCTATATTATATTCCTTGTCCACCTGTGTCCCCCCCCCCCTCCCCCCTTTGTGTAATTCAAGTACCTCAGCTAACTCTAAAGAATATGGCACTGCATCATTTCATCTTAGAGGTACCTGTGAGCACATCCAACATTCCGTTTGGTTTAAGACCTTACCCACTGGTGAGTGGTAATCACTCAAGGGATGTCTGTCAAATGCTGCCTTATTGCTAGACTGACATCTCTGAATGCACTCATCTTCAATTATGGGGTCACAATAACTACAAAATACAGTATTCCTCAGACAATAGCCTATCACGTTACCTCCAGACTCCGTAACTACTAGACCTTTGATTTTCTCTGGCCTTAACAAAGTGATAGGCTGATCCTGGGATCCTATAAAGACATCACTCCTTTCTCCAGAACCAGTTCCAGTCCCACACTCGACTACTCATGAAAAACCTCACAAAAATAGAAAGTCCTGAAAAAAAAATGTTTGTCAACGGGAAAAAAAGAAAGATAGAACAAAACAAATCTTGTCCATAGCAAATCCATTACAACGACTGGTCTTTCTGTAATCTTTTAGTCCGCTCTGGTAGTGTTCAACAGTGCCGCCTCTCAGTCTTCACGGAACAGATTCTCTGGTGATACTTCTGCGATCTCACTCCATTTACGAGTTCCTTCCGGACTACCGACTTTCCTGCAATGGGAATCGTGGACCCAAGTCTCTCTCTCGGCTACTTTCACTGAGATCGTGCTGTCAACAAAACTTGGTACGGTCCTTCCCACCTGTCTATTAGGCAACCTGAGCGTAAGAACAATCACACAGTCTCTTGGTTCACAATCAAAACAGTTAGTAGTTGGTATACCAGGAATCAACAGTTTCAAGTCCTTTTGTCAAGTTCTCAAATGCTGGCTCATCTCGATAAGGTACCGTACTGTCACCTCATTGGTGTATTTCTGATCATTGTGCGGATCGATCATGACATGAGGTTGTCTTCCAAAAAATCCAAAAACAAAAACAAAAATTTTGAAGAGGGTGATTCGTTAAGTGGGGATCTGGGAGTGGTTCCGATGCTACATAACACTAGTGGCAGTGTCTATGACCACAATAGTCCAGTTTCAAGCTATCACTTTGCTCCTACTCCTAAGGATACCATATCTACACACAAATTTCGGCACAATTTTCTTTGCGGTAAACACAGCAGTATCCGTGGTGGCAGGATATGCCTCTACCCAGTTTGAGAAAACATCAGTGCACACCAATACATACACATAATTCCTACAGGGTGTTAACTGTACGAAGTCAATTTGTGTTTCCTGAAAAAGGTCTGTCTGCAGGAGGAGTATGGGATGGCTCTGTTGGTACTCCCTTACCAAATGTTCTTCCTCATGCAAGTAAGACATGTCATTGCTTTCCTGCTTGCCTGAGAAGAGAACCCTGGTGCACGCCAGTAAGCTCTTAACAATTTGCACATACCTTCCTTACCCTAGGTGAGTCAGACCATGTGCCGCCTCAGCTAGGCTTGGGAGATACGTCCTGGGGGCCACTGGCTTACCTTGTCCATCTCTCCAGAGTCCTGAGGACTCCTGACCATACCCCTTCGCCTTCCAGACCTCCTTTTCATGTAGGGAACACAAATTTGTATCTTAATTTAACTGTTGTGTGTTTGCAATGTAGAGTACCATGAGCATCACTCAAAAAAAAAAGAAAAACATCTCTAGAGGAGAAAAAGGAAAAGGAAATATCAGGTCTGTGTTCACCAACAGGCTATCACTTATGTCTGGTCTCATAGTAAAGGTCTGATTCGGATATTTCATACCATCATACATATCAGTGTCTATACAAAATTTTCCTTCACCGGCATTCTCATCCTCCACCCTTTGTGCATTACAAGGCACACTGCAGTAATATACTAGTGCCATCATGCTGGTGAGACATACCGTGTTTGGGCAGAACTTTGAAGGACCAATACGGCATGTGGTGTATGAACTATCAAATCATGTACCAGTACTACGTCCCAGGTATTTGACCCTTGTCCTACACAACTGCGGTTTATCCCTTGAGACCTGGTGTCCTGTTTGGACGAGACAAAACAGAAACTGCTTTGTATCTGCCAGGGACGACTCAAATGAATCAGCACACAACAACAAGTGATTAACATATTGTATCAGCACCGACCCATTCTCAGGCTGAAAGGACTGTAAACAGTCATGTAGGGCTTGGGAGACAATACTCAGGCTGTCACTGAAACCTTGGGAGAGTCGGGTCCATGTATTGTACCTCCCTTGTGAATGCAAAAGATGAAGAGGAAACTGTGAAGAAAAACAGAATAGAGTGATAATGCTGATATTATCTTAGACCGCAAAGCTATACCTCTAAATACACTTTTACCATTGAGCCGCTATGGCCGCTAGATTACATGCACGTGCTACGCACTTTGTACGCTATTTGCGTACAGAGTCCCGTATGTGGTATGTACTTGACGTACACACGCCGCGCTGAGTGTACGGAATACGCTCAGCTTGCGCACACACAATGGATAACCTTTAAACCTTGTTAATGATATAATGTAATGATATGCTTACACTTTAAACCCTTAACAGTAAAGTACTGTAAAGATGTTATACCTTTAAACCTTAAGTAGCGCTGGTGATACAAAGTACCCGCAGTGCGTACACCTTATCAATGCTTATACACCTTATACAGATAGATCTACTTTAACGCCCATGCAGGAAAGTGAAAACACAACACTGATTTGTAGTTGCAACCACAGGGTTCTAAGGCCTCAGTGGATTAATTCCAAAAGGTAAAAACAATACAAATCATACAGGCTAACAGGTAAATCTAAACAGAATAATGGCTACAGAGAATATACATACGTGAGAATGTTCGCAAGCGCAACCCGGCTCGGTCCTCCGCTGGTCATACAGACAGCGTTTAGAGTCTTCTGACCGGCCAGGCAACAATGGTCCTTTTATACACAACATGCATACACAATACAATGGTCACTGTAATCTCATTGTCCATTGGACACAGGGATGTCTCCACATTACAGTAAAGGTCATAGGTGGATTTGAATAGGTGGGCGATGTCTTTCCCCAACTGCTCTAGTGGGTGGTATCCTCTGGATTCCCGCCGCATACGTAATTTACAGTAAATACAGTTAATGTTCATATTCTACTTTTGCACATAACTATACGCAGGAACAAGCGATCTTTCTCTAACTAACACCGGAATGTTACCCTCAAAATACCCTACAGCTGGATACTAGACATCACCTTCCAACCTTTATCTGACCCTTCCTATCATGTAAAGGCGAATCTCTCTGTCCCGGAACTGTTTAAAATAATAATACTCGCTGACATGGTCTAGGGGAACTATATCTACAATGTACACTATTTGGGTTAAATATGTAATGTTCTAATAACCCTCTATTCGTTCACAAACTCTACCGTAAATGCGCATACCACGCGCCAAGGCGCATGGCCATGAAAGCTCCGTTACGCAAAGTGCGGATATGCGCACGCACGGCAGAGCGAGTGCATGCGTAGCGGGCATGAGCATGGGGTTAGTACGTTAGGCATGCATTAACAATATTTTTTGACTTTGACAGTCCACCCTTTGGCAGTCAATAATAACTGCCACTATCTAAACATTAAACAGAAAAATATACAATACAATATCTATAAATGATTGGATGGTAGGAGGAGAGGAGTAGGCAGGAAATGTATGGCCTAGTGGGATAGTAAAAGCATGTATGTATGAAATCCATGTCTGAGGGGCATGTATCATCGTGCCATACATGTTCTAGATAAGCTTCGATGTATTGCGAAGTATACATTAAATCCTTCTTATCCCATATTAAGGGTCTGTAAATGGGCCAACAAACACTACCGAGCTCTTTTCGGCTTCTTGTTCCAACAAATGGGGTGCACATTTAGTTGATGATACATGGAGGGGGAACATATGTGAATGTAAATATGTGGATATCACCTATCGACTATGTGTGATACTACCTGAAGGTTGTAGAGATGAAGATAAGACACGTATCACAAATACATTCACATAACAATTGTGTAATCGTTCTTGGGTGTTGGTTGAAGTCTTGTCTGGATGGGTGTATCTTTGCCGTGAATGTTAATCAAAGTCTTTTGAGTGTCCATAAAAGTCTTTAGAATGTCCATCAAAGTCTTTAGAATGTCCATCAAAGTCTTTAGAGTGTCCATCAAAGTCTTTTCCGAGTGGATGTATAGTTCATCAAAGTCTCTTCCGAATGGATGTATTTTTGCTTGAGGGAAAAACAAAGGAGGAACGGGTGAAAGAAACGGATCGTGGAATCACGTCTTATCACAACATTGTCTCTATTGATGGGTCATAAATTAAATCAGTTGTTGTAACAATGCCCCCGCTCCTCAAACTCATCACTTTGGTACTGCGCTTGCGCTGCGTTAAAAATCGAACACATCTAAATATCAAACCAATCATTACGACGACTCCCAGGATACAAAGGAGAAACTTTTCTACTCACGATAACATTTTGAGCCCATTCTCCTAATCCTGAGAACCAATTGCGTGGGTTCAACCATGAGACCCAGCCGGTCAGTTCATTACTCACAGCAGTAAGGGTAAGGTTGTGTCTCCTTCGGAACTCCCATTTCAATTGCAAGATATCGTCCATCTTTTGATCTATAACCTCGGTTGGGTCATCAGTGCTATTTGTTATGTACGTGTAGCACTTCACACCATACTGAGTTGCTAGGGTGACACAGTACCCGCCTGTCACCGCTGTGATGTAATTGAGAACCATCCTGTGCTAGATCAGTTCCATTTTGTAAGCTTGCAACTCCCTCCCTGTATACCTGAAGGTGTCATCATACATCTCGGTGATATTATCTATCAGGTTCGCTAGCGCATGAATATACCTAAAATTTATAATTCCTCTGGCGGTACGGGTGATATCTAACGCGAGTAGGAATTGAATCCCGGTGGATTCGTGGATCAAATCAGAGGCTGCGTGCTCTGTCCTATCTATAAGGTGTCTCTTAACGATGTGTTCATAGTGAGTGTGAGTGTAAGGAGCTTGAGCATTGCGGTGAACGTCTTTCATCTTATTATGGGTTATGGTCATAACTTCTGGCAACACTCTTGCAATGTAACACAATCCCTCTGAGTTTGGGGCAAGCCACTTATACGCCTTCCTCCCGCATATGAAATATGCATCATCGGGGAGAACATATGGGACAGAATATGACATTACCATATTGCAAACCTTCCAGGTGAAAAATCCTATCCCTAACTCTCTCATCTGTTCAGTACACGTATCAGGCTGTATGATATGCGCACAGTACCCTGGTGATACTTCTCCAACCCGCATGGTCCTACTTCCTAGCGTATACCTGTACTGAAAATACCTCCCACGGTCGGCTATTTGGCGTATAAGTTCTGAGTCTATGGGCATTCTGTCGGCTCTGTGTGAAAATGCCATGGTTTGGTTATTCCATGTCACTTCCCAATTTCCCGGCTTTCGGGGGTTGGAAATGTTGAAACATACTAAGGACCTATCCACATGATATTGGTGGAGCTTCAGACTAGGGGGCCTAGAAATATAAAATTTCTTGTCCACCGGTCTCCCACCCCTTAATTCAAGTACCTCATCTATTGTTAAGGGATACGGTACTAGTCCTGACTTGCTCTGACCTTGAGGTACTTGTGAGCACACCCACCATTTTTGTTATGAGCCACGGCTGTGGCTCATTCCTGTTTTGCATTTTGGTCATGTATTTTATGTTATACTTCTGTTTATGTACCCCGTGGGTGTCATGGGGTGTTCGGAGCTCACCCTTAAGGAGAGGGTACTGTTATGAACCACAGGTAGTGGTTCATTCCTATTCTATGTTTATAGTTGTCTTGCAGGCCAGGATTTCCCGTTGCTCTGGTTTGGGAAGACTCTTGTTTGCTGCCGGTGGTGAGTCTGTGTGATTGCAGCTTGTTTCCATGTGTTCAGCCTCACCTGTCTGTTGATTGCACCTCTCAGTTGTGCAGCAGGGCAGCTGCACGACATAATTAATTTAGACTCTCTGTTATATTCTTGCTCAGTGCAATTCACAGACGCTGGTGATATTTCCAGAGTTCCAGAGTTCTTGAGTTCTGAGCTAGTCCCTGCCAGTTCCTGAGCTCCTGTCTAGCAGTGTCTGTCTAGCTGCTTCGAGTGTCGGTTCCAGTGTCGGTTCCAGTGTCTGATCCCGTGTCCTGCCGTGAAGCATTCCTGTCCAGAAGTCCTGTGGCTTTGTCTGTGCCTGGTCGAGTATCTGGCTTCTTGGTGTCCACCGGTCTGTCGTTTGGGATTCTGCCCGTCCTCCGGTTCTGAGAGTCTGTGTCGGCTACATTGGGGGTTCCTGTCCATTTGCCAGTATTGGTACCGGTTCCGTGAGTAGCGGCTTTGCCGCGTCCGTCGGCCTAGGCCGCAGTATTCTTTGGTTATATTTTGTTACTGGTGTTTTGCAGAGGGTTCTGCTTATGCTGTCACCGCCGGTACACAACAGTATTGTGTCGGCGAGTGGACAGCATTTTCTTTGTTGTTCTTTTCCTTTGGCGGCGTGCCGCACATATATTTAGTTTTAGGGTTGTTAGTAGCCCCTAGCCTTCTGTTTGCTTTAGTTAGAGGTCCCCTTGTTATTATACTGTCTCGGTTCACGCCTTGTCTCACTCTAAGACCTGGGGGCATCGGAGTTGGGCAGACCTAATCCGCCCTTAAAAGCGGCTGCCGTGGGCCCAAGAAACCATAGTCACTCAGGCGTGAACTGACCACACAGGTGAAACAATGGAGGTAGGGTGCTAGGGGCTATTTCCACACCACACCTTATTTCAGCGTCACGTTCTGGTGCTCTGGACTCACTACGCAACATCTCCTCCCTTGTTCTGAGCACCAGGAACCTAACATTATCACCAGCCATACAACAAAAAAGAAATAAAGCTTTTTCTTTTTTTGGCCCAGTCCAGTGTCTTGTCTTGAATCCAGTCCTGTCTAGAATTCAGTGTGCAGAATCCAGTCCTGTTAAGAATCCAGTCCTGTCTAGAACTCAGTGTGCAGAATCCAGTCCGGTGTTTAGAATCCAGTCCTGTCTAGAATTCAGTGTGCAGAATCCAGTCCGGTGTTTAGAATCCAGACCTGTCTAGAATTCAGTGTGCAGAATCCAGTCCGGTGTTTAAAAATCCAGTCTAGTCTTGTCTTGTCTAGTTTAAAAATCCAGTCCAGTCTTGTCTTGTCTAGAATCTTGTCTAAGAATCTTGTCTAGAATCTTGTCTTAGAATCGTGTCTAGAATCGTGTCTAGAATCTTGTCTAAGAATCTTGTCTAGAATCTTGTCTTAGAATCGTGTCTAGAATAGTGTCTAGTCTTGTCTTGTCTAGTTTGAAATCCTCCTATGCCTACTATGCAAGCCCTGCAAGCATCTCTCTCAGCCCTGAACTCTGCTTTCAGTGCTTTGAAACCTGAGCGGCTGGAAGTTTTGCAGCAATCCTTAAAGCAACTGCAAAACCTTCTGACCAAAATTTTGCTTATTTTGCCAGAAGTAGTTGAGAGTTCATTCTCTAAAGAGACTCTTGTTCACAGTATGGTGACAAGTGAATCCTCAGGTTTAATTAGAGAGAAAAAGTTGGAAAGTTTTCTGCGGCCCAGGCTCTCAGAAGAGGAGCGTCTGCGTCGCAGAAACTTAGATTTATGCCTATATTGTGGGGGTTTAGGCCACTATCTGCAGACCTGTGAGTTGCGCAAGCCAAAGTGTGGCGACAAGTCCTGCCCTCTGGCCAAGTTGAGTCAGGATACAAGACCTACTCCTGTCTCTACTGTGGCAGAGGTACTTGTCACACAACCCACACTAAAAAGCACTCTGTCCTATAATTGGGGTCCTTGGGCTAGGGAGCCCCATTATAGATTCAGGAACCAAAGGAGAATGTTTCTCTCCTCTCTTGATTTTCCTGTTGAAGCAGAGTTGCAAACCCCTGGAGCGGTGCCCGATGCCCGAGGTCCTGGAGCGGTGCATGATGCCCAGGGTCCTGGAGTGGTGCCCGATACCCAGGGTCCTGGAGTGGTGCCCGATGCCCGGGGTCCTGGAGTGGTGCCCGATGCCCAGGGTCCTGGAGTGGTGCCCGATGCCCAGGGTCCTGGAGTGGTGCCCGATGCCCAGGGTCCTGGAGTGGTGCCCGATGCCCAGGGTCCTGGAGCGGTACCCGATGCCCAGGGTCCTGGAGCGGTACCCGATGCCCAGATTCCTGGAGCGGTACCCGATGCCCAGAGTCCTGGAGCGGTACCCGATGCCCAGAGTCCTGGAGCGGTACCCGATGCCCAGAGTCCTGGAGCGGTACCCGATGCCCAGAGTCCTGGAGCGGTACCCGATGCCCAGAGTCCTGGAGCGGTACCCGATGCTCTAGGTTATAGAGGGACATCGAATATTATAGCTCAGGTGTCAATACCAGAAGGGGTCTCAGAAGCTGTTACCCCAGGTAGAGACTTGAAAAGCGCAACTCCAGAGAAGGTGTCTAAAACCATAGTTCTAGAAGGGAACTCGAGAAGCAAAACCCCAGAAGGGATCTTTGAAGTAATATCCCCAAGTGGGGTCTTGAGAGACAAAGCCCCAAAGAAGGGTCTAGAAGTCGTTTCCCCAGGAAAGGGCTCAAGAAGCATAATGTTAGTGGAGGTTCTGAAGGTTATAGCTTCAGCAAAAGTCCCGGAAGTCATTGTCCCGGGAGAAGTTTCGATAATTATCGACTCGGAGAGGGAGGCTGACGGCCCGGTCCCAGAGAGGGAGGCTGACGGCCCGGTCCCAGTAAAAGAATCCGAGGTGCTGACCCCAGCGGGGTTCCCGAAGGCCACTGCCCCAGCGGGGTTCCCAAAGGCCACTGCCCCAGCGGGGTTCCCGTAGGCCACTGACCCAGCGGGGTTCCCGAAGGCCACTGCCCCGGGTGGGGTTCAGAAAGTCACTGCCCCGGGTGGGGTTCAGAAAGTCACTGCCCCGGGTGGGGTTCCGAGGGCCACTGCCCCAGGTGGGGTTCCGAGGGCCACTGCCCCAGGTGGGGTTCCGAGGGCCACTGCCCCAGGTGGGGTTCAGAAACTCACTGCCCCAGGTGGGGTTCAGAAAGTCTCAGCCTCGAGTAAGGTCATTAGTGACCAGGTCCTAGCAAAGCACTCTAGTCAGTCAGATGGGATGGAAGCAGATCCTGACTCTGTTGATATCTCAACATCTATAATCTTTGATGGGGACTTAGTCCAATTTCTGGCGCTTTACAAACACTATTACACCATTTTGTTGTCTAGACCATTTCTGGGCATCACTTCAGAGAACCTTGTGCTCTATCTGATATATTCCTTTAGAGGAGAGCCTTTTGAGTGGGCGACCAGCCTAATGAAAGCTGAAGATCCCATTCTTCAGGATCCCCCAGCATTCAGTGATGCAGTTATTAAAAGATATGGTTCCAAAGAAATTGGTTCAGGTTCCTCTAGGTCACCCGTCTTATCTGCTGAGAGTTCACCGTATACTGTAAACTCGGCACAAGAGTCTCAGCCCGTTGTTTTGACTGCAGGATGTGCTTTTCTGTCTTCTTCTAATAGTAGTACTTTGCCTGAAAGTTCAGCTCCCAAGGTTAAGAAACCAATCTCTGATTTGAACCCAGCCTTGCTGGGAGGTACCATCAGTTCAGACAATGTTTGGGGAATTACCTTGGTCAGACCTCAAGAACTTTGTAAAAAAAAGAAGAAGAAAAAGAAATAATTATTGACTCTTGCCTTGATATAAAAAAAAAAAAGATTTTATTCCTTGTCTTGTGTCCAGTGGCCTCCGTCAAGGGGGGGGGGGGGGGGGGGCACCATTACAAGCTGTTGCCACAGCTTGTTTCTGTTAGACCAGTGTGTCAGGTTTTTTTTTGTATCCCTTGTTTTGGAAAGTCTGAATTTTGGGGTCCTTTGACCCCTCCTCAAGGGGGGGGGGGGGGGGTACTGTTATGAGCCACAGCTGTGGCTCATTCCTGTTTTGCATTTTGGTCATGTATTTTATGTTATACTTCTGTTTTTGTTCCCCGTGGGTGTCATGGGGTGTTCGGAGCTCACCCTTAAGGAGAGGGTACTGTTATGAACCACAGGTAGTGGTTCATTCCTATTCTATGTTTATAGTTGTCTTGCAGGCCAGGATTTCCCGTTGCTCTGGTTTGGGAAGACTCTTGTTTGCTGCCGGTGGTGAGTCTGTGTGATTGCAGCTTGTTCCCATGTGTTCAGCCTCACCTCTCTGTTGATTGCACCTCTCAGTTGTGCAGCAGGGCAGCTGCACGACATAATTAATTAAGACTCTGTTATATTCTGGCTCAGTGCAATTCACAGACGCTGGTGATATTTCCAGAGTTCTTGAGTTCTGAGCTAGTCCCTGCCAGTTCCTGAGCTCCTATCTAGCAGTGTCTGTCTAGCTGCTTCGAGTGTTGGTTCCAGTGTCGGTTCCAGTGTCTGATCCCGTGTCCTGCCGTGAAGCGTTCCTGTCCAGAAGTCCTGTGGCTTTGTCTGTGCCTGGTCGAGTATCTGGCTTCTTGGTGTCCACCGGTCTGTCGTTTGGGATTCTGCCTGTCCTCCGGTTCTGAGAGTCTGTGTCGGCTAAATTGTGGGTTCCTGTCCGTTTGCCAGTATTGGTACCGGTTCCGTGAGTAGCGGCTTTGCCGCGTCCGTCGGCCTAGGCCGCAGTATTCTTTGGTTATATTTTGTTACTGGTGTTTTGCAGAGGGTTCTGCTTATGCTGTCACCGCCGGTACACAACAGTATTGTGTCGGCGAATGGACAGCATTTCCTTTGTTGTTCTTTTCCTTTGGCGGCGTGCCGCACATATATTTAGTTTTAGGGTTGTTAGTAGCCCCTAGCCTTCTGTTTGCTTTAGTTAGAGGTCCCCTTGTTATTATCCTATCTCGGTTCACGCCTTGTCTCACTCTAAGACCTGGGGGCATCGGAGTTGGGTAGACCTAATCCGCCCTTCAAACGCGGCTGCCGTGGGCCCAAGAAACCATAGTCACTATGGCGTGAACTGACCACACAGGTGAAACAATGGAGGTAGGGTGCTAGGGGCTATTTCCACACCACACCTTATTTCAGCGTCACGTTCTGGTGCTCTGGACTCACTACGCAACATCTCCTCCCTTGTTCTGAGCACCAGGAACCTAACAATTCAGTTTGGTTTAAAACCTTACCCACTAATGAGTGATAATCACTCAATGGATGACGGTCCATGTTGATATTAAGGCTGGACTGACATCTCTGGATGCACCCGTCCTCAACTATGTTTTCACAGTTTCTACAGATACAATTTTCCTCAGCCAATAACCCTTCACAGTGCCACCTAGTTTCGTGTCTACCAGATCGTTTTCTGATACTCGCCTTTGCTCGGTGAATGTGTTGCTCTTGGAATTCTACAAATCCGTTCTTGTCATCAGAACCCATTCCAGATCCTTTCTCGACCTCTCTGGTACTCTCACCGCAACAGACTGCTCTGGTCAACAACAGGGTCAATAGGAAAACCTGGAATGCAGTCTCTTGGGGTAAGTCCATCTTGCTAAGGGGAGAGAAAAAGGAGCAAGGAAGGGGGGAAGGAGGGTAATGGGAGATGGAGAATATAATAAAAAAAGAAAAAAGAAATTTGGTGCGACAACCGCCTCTGGTCTTGTAGTTCTCTGTGCTCAGGTGCCGTGACAACAGTCCTGCCTCTCAACCTTCCCGGAACAGGCACTCCAGTGATACGATTTCCTCTACACTCTGCTCTTTGTCACGGGCTTTCTCTGGGTCAGCGACCTTCTTACAGTGGGACGAGTGGACCCAAGTCTCTTTCTCGGCAACCTTTAATGCTGTCGTGCTGGTTAGTAGGACTTGGTACGGTCCTTCCCACCGGTCAATAAGGCAACCTGAGCATAGATAATTTCGAATCATTACATAATCCCCAGGTTCAATGTCATGACAATTACTGTCTGGTAGGTCAGGAATCACCAGCTTTAGATTGCTGTTTTGATTCCTCAACTGCTTGCTCATCTTAACCAAATATTTTACAGTTACTTCGTTATTGCATTTCAAATCATCCTGGGGGTCAATCATTACATGGGGTTGTCGACCAAAAAGAATCTCAAAGGGTGATAGGTTGAGGGGGGACCTGGGAGTGGTTCTGATGCTGTACAATTCAAGTGGCAAAGCTTCTGGCCACAACAATCCAGTTTCAGCCATCACTTTGCTCAACTTGTTCTTAATAGTGCTGTTTACTCTTTCCACTTTCGCACTCGCCTGTGGGCGGTACGGAGTATGCATTTTACTATTAATTCCCATTAGTTTTCACATAACCTGAAAGACTTCACCTGTAAAATGGGTACCCCTATCACTTTCAATTATCCTAGGGAAACCATATCTGCACTCAAATTCCTGCACAATTTTCTTTGCAGTAAATGTAGCAGTATTTGTGGCAGCGGGGAATGCTTCTACCCAATTTGAAAACACATCAATACAAACCAACACATACTTTAAATTTCTGCAGGGTGGCAACTGTATGAAATCAATTTGTAATACCTGAAAAGGGCCGTCTGTTGGCGGGATATGGGATGGTTCTGTTGGTATTGACTTTCCAATATTCTTCCTCAAGCAGGTAAGACATGTCATTGCTCTCTTACCCGCATGAGAAGAGAATCCTGGCGCACACCAGTAGGCTCTTACCAGCTTACACATACCCTCTTTGCTCAGATGAGTCAAACCATGTGCCGCCTCAGCCAAACTTGGAAGGTATGCTCTGGGGGCTACTGGCTTACCCTGTCCATCTGTCCAGAGTCCTGAGGACTCCTGGCCATATCCTTTTGACCTCCAGACTGCCTTTTCCTGTGGAGAACACAAATTTTGCATTTCACTTAATTTTTGTGTGTTGACGGTATTGAATACCATCAGTTGTGTGGTATCTGTCTGTATGGGGTTGCTGGCTGCTGATTTAGCAGCTTCGTCTGCCCGGCTGTTACCAAGTGACACTGGGTCTTGGCTGTACGTGTGGGCTTTATACTTGATAACAGCCACTCTGTCAGGTTCCTGTATCGCTGTTAGAAGTCTTTTGATGTGGGTCGCATGCGCCACGGGTGTGCCAGCTGCCGTCATGAGATTTCTGAGGCGCCATAGGGCCCCGAAATCATGCACTACTCCAAAGGCATACCTAGAATCTGTATAAATATTGGCTGACTTACCCTTAGCCAATTCACATGCTCTGGTTAGGGCGACCAGCTCAGCAACTTGTGCTGAGTGCGGTGGGTTCAGGGGTTCAGCTTCTATGATACCTTTGTCATCTACGACTGCGTATCCAGTACACAAGTCTCCCGAGTCCGTCTGTCTGTGGCAACTACCGTCAGTGTAAAAAATAAAATCTACGCCTTCCAGTGGGTTGTCACTAATGTCGGGTCTTGCAGTGAAAGTTTGGTTCAGATATTCCATACAATCATGTGTGTCAGTGTCTGTACTAAATCCTCCTTCACCATCACTCTCATCCCCCACCCTTTGTGCCTGTCCAGACATACCCGGGAGGTAAGTTGCAGGATTTAGTGCGCTGCATCTCTTTATGGTGATGTTTACAGGTGCCATTAGTGCTAATTCCCACCTTGTAAACCGTGCTGATGAGACAAGTCTGGTTTGGGCAGAATTCAGTAAGGCTGACACTGCATGAGGTGTATGGATGGTCAGGTTGTGTCCTAACACTACATCTTCGCTTTTACTCACTAGCAAAGCCATCGCTGCAACACTTCGCAATCATGTGGGTAGAGACCGTGCTACGGTGTCCAACTGTGCACTGTAGTAGGCTACCGGCATCACCATGTCTCTGGGTTAAAACACCTGCCGCACACCCAGCACTCTCCGTACCGTACAATTCAAAGGGTTTCCCATAATCTGGCATACCTAATGCAGGTGCCTGTGATAGGCACTGTTTGAGTCTCTCAAATGCCAGTTCGGACTCATCTGTGTGCGAAATCCGATCTGGTTTGTTTGAAGAGACCATCTCTTGCAAAGGTAAAGCCAGTATGGAGAACCCTGGGATCCAGTTTCGGCAGTACCCACACATTCCTAGGAAAGTGCGGATCTGCTGCTGGGTTTGTGGCAGAGTCATGTTGTGAATCGCCTGTATTCTATCAGCGGTGAGGTGTCTCAGTCCTTGTGTTAAGCAATGTCTCAAGTATTTCACTTTGGTCTGGCACAACTGTAACTTATCCTTTGAAACCTTGTGTCCCGTATTAGAAAGGTGAAACAGAAGCTGTTTCATAGAAACATAGAAACATAGAATTTGACGGCAGATAAGAACCACTTGGCCCATCTAATCTGCCCCTTTTTTATTTTATCCTTTAGGCAATCTCAACCTTTTTTTAACCTTAATTCTTTGTAAGGATGTCTTCGTGTCTTTCAAGGACGATTCGAGTGAATCAGAACACAGCAGTAAGTCATCTACATACTGTATTAATACTGATCCGCTCTCAGGTTGAAAGGATTGTAAACAGTCATGCAAAGCCTGGGAGAAAATACTTGGGCTGTCAATGAAACCTTGGGGTAAGCGAGTCCAGGTGTACTGTACTCCTCTGTATGTAAATGCAAACAAGTATTGGCTGTCAGGGTGCAGAGGGACCGAAAAGAAAGCAGAACAGAGGTCAATGACAGTGAAAAATTTCGCAGTAGGAGGAATTTGCATGAGGATGACAGCTGGATTTGGGACTACGGGGAATTGGCTCTCAACTATCTTGTTTATCCCCCTTAGATCCTGCACTAGCCTGTAACCCCACCCCCCACTCTTTTTCACAGGGAAGATGGGACTATTGGCAGTGCTGGACATCCTAACTAGGATGCCCTGTTGTAGCAAGCGCTCTATGACTGGGTACACTCCTAATTCCACCTCTGGCTTCAGAGGATACTGTGGGATTTTTGGAGCTATCCTACCATCTTTTACTTGCACCACTACAGGAGCTACATTTGCCATCAATCCAGTGTCTTGTCCATCTTTGGTCCAGAGGGATTCCGGTATCTGGGAGATCATTTCCTCTACCTTGGATGGACACCTGTCTATAACAGCAGAGTGTGACATTAACCTTTGTGGAGTGTCTAACATATCCTACACTTCCTGAACGTGATTCTCGGGTATATCTAAGAAGACACCCTCAGGAGTACAATATATGACACACCTCATCTTACACAGTAAATCTCTCCCAAGTAGATTAGTCGGAGCCGATGCAGCTAGCAAAAAGGAGTGCTTGGTCTGCAAAGGCCCTATCGTAATCTCTGCTGGTTTACTTAAAGGATAGTGCTGCATTACTCCTGTTACCCCCATTGCTGAAATTGTTTTACCCGTGGTCTTCATACCTACCGTTGAATTTAACACTGACCTGGCCGCCCCTGTATCTACAAGGAAAGGTAGTGATCTACCAGCTACATCAACTGTAACCTCGGGTTCATTTCCAAGGCTAGCAATCAACTTCACTGGCTGCAAACTACAGGTGTGGCCTAACCCCTATTGTATGTTGTGACTCTCCCGCAGCACGCTGGCAGCTACAATATGTGAGGGGGGTAGCTGAGAATTCCCAGAGGTCTGCCAGTCCTTCCTAGGTGGGTACCTCCCTGTTTCCCCTGCATGTGGCTCGTAATTCCTCCTATGCGGTCCCTGATCCCAATTACGTTTGTCATACTGTGAGTCATGTTTTGGTCTAGGGGGTCGATATACCTTATGTGTGTCTTTAAAATTACAGTTCCGTGCGTAATGTCCTTCCCTCTGACATTTATAACATTTTACCACATACGACTTACCATCAGGGGTCTGGGGTTTAGGCTGATGTGGCTTCGTTGTCAGGGCTTTTATACTTACTGTCATCAGCTTATCCCCCTGTGACTCCCTGTGCCTAATGATGTTCCGATCATGCTCAATAGCGGACTCTCTTAATGCAGCCACCGAGATACCTCTCCAATTTGGTTGAGTGGTTTGTACCCTTGTTCTCAACGTTTCTTTTAAACCGTCCATTAATACGGACACAGCTACCTCCCTATGATGTACATTTTCCTTAATATCCTCGACCCCAGTGTATCTAGCCATTTCCTGCAGTGCTCGATGGAAATATTCAGAAGCAGTTTCACCTTCTTTTTGTCTAATGGAGAAGATTTTATTCCACTTGACAACAGTTGGGAAGTATACTCCTAATTGCAGATTGATCTGTTTTACATTCTCCTGATTGTATTCATCAGTGAGAAGTACCTCTGCGTCTAATTTACAGTCAGCAATGAATTTCACAGGGTCAATATTAGAGGGCAAACATGCCCGTAGCACTGTCCGCCAACCTTTGTTTGTGGGTTCGGTGGCGTTACCTAATTCTCTAATAAACCTCTGACATGCGGCAAGATATTTTCTGGGATCGGGAAATTCAGACATAATTGTCCTCAATTCTGTCCGGGACCAGGGACAATGCATAGCAATGTTCCTGACGGGAGTGATTCCCTGAGTGTCAGTCTTCCCATTGGGGACTGCGATCACCCTGACAGGATTTAGTTCAATTACATCGTTCTGGGTTGCTTCTACAATGTGAGGTGCAATTGTCTCTGCATAATGTACTGTACCGTACTTACCTGTGGACACGACCTCACCTGTCCCTCCGCTAGGGGCCTTTGCTACTGCTCTTACTGGTTGGGCCGTGACCACTTGTGTGTCTTGTATGGTGGCTGCTAGAGAGAGTGCCGATATCGTGCTGGGCTCATCTTCTTGGTTGCTGTCCTGAGGGAAGTTTAGGATGGGATACAACTTGCACGGGTTAGTATTAATACATTTATCAAGTTCACTCTTATCATATATTAGTATGCCATTCTCTGTAGCCACTTTCACTCCTGTAATGTACGGTGGTGGTGGTGCAGTTGCTATCAGTTTCCTGCTAGGGTTGGAACCAACTGTTTGAGCTAATCCCCTTTGCATATCACCCTCCTGTTGCCATAAATGTAAACAATCTGTATGTCTAATCCTTTGTTTTCTGGATTTTATTAGACATATCCTTCTCCTTAAATTTTGCAACACCTCTGGACTAAAACTGCCTACCTTAGGGAATGGTTCCCTATCTTCCGCAGTCATACGTTCCCATTCATTGCATAAAACCTCTGCGTGTGATTCATATTTCTCACACATTATGTTCCTCGCCGATCCTTTGGGCAGCGGAATACCAACCTGAACCCTGGTTGATCGTCCCTTACTTGAGCAACTGGCCCCCATTCTTTGCAGGTATTGCCTTCTCAGCTAATTCCTACAAAAACCAAAATACTCAGTGGTAAGGCAACGGTGAAAGTTCTCAGAGCGCTCTCACCCACTCACGCCCACGTTGGCCAATACACCTAAGCACTGTCCTCAGCACCGGTCGTACCCAACCTAGGGCCCTATGTAACCTCTATTTACTGAGAGTGTGTTGGAGTGACTTACCCTTCCCAGTAAATATCGGTCGTTGGAGATTTCCTGAGTGACCAGCGAAACTCCCTTAAAATAAAAAAACTGTTACACAAATCACATTGCGTGTGCTACAATTAGCGTCTATGATTCCGCGATTTTACGCAAATGGCGTAATGGGTATCAAGTTGAACTAACTATTGCACAAACTAACGCGCGGTACAATTGCACGGCGTATAAGTAACTGTTACTTATCCGCTGTACGACCAATGGAATCGTTTTTCAGGCTGCGAAACCTCAGCCGGAGCTTTTCAGAACAGGCCTATATGGGTACTACGCTAACCCCTGGGGCTGCGCTCTCACCGCTGACCTTTTAGGCGACGGTATTCAGAGCTTCGCTTGACTTTGTCAGCGGTTTTCTGACTTCGCTGACCTCTTGGTCTGCTGTTATACTAATTGCTCCTTTGTACTCTAATCAATGTTAACGTGAGAAAGCCACTCCCACGCCACCAAGTGTCCACTCACCTGATGTGGTCTCCTACGGGATCCCGAATTCCCTGGGTCCACAAAACCTTTATTGTTTGCACACTCACGCTCGTTCACTCATATACACTTTGGTTTTTCTGTACAGAAAATTAACTTTCATTCAGATAAAACAGCCTTAGTCTCAGAGGTGACACAGTAAGAGAAGGTTCTTTTAAACTAAATATTGGAAACTGAACAAATTTGTGCTATTATCGCGTGGCTACCGTCTCGCCTAAACTGAAACAATGCTATTGTGTGATTTGTATTTAGTGGGCGTACCTGTACGCACGTTGCGTAGACATGCCACGTGTGTAGGCCTTTACGTTGCGTACGCAGTCCCGAACGTTGTCCGACACGTGTACAAAGGCCGTACGTCCGCAGTACTACAAATCCCACACTTCTATAAATGTAAGCGATATTTAACTATAATCACTTACTAAACACACACACAGTTTCTACTGTATAAACCTTTACAACTAGTCCAGGCTGTGTGTGCATCTTACACTTACTCCCTTAAATATTAATTCTATATGTTAACTAAAAAGCAACAAATTTTCCAGTACAGGTCAAAATAAATCTAGTAATCAGTGATTATGGCAATGGTGTGAGCAGATATGCAAAGTACAAAATACAGGTGTATGCGTGTGTTGCGTGTGCATTTGGCGCCAAAACAGAAATTTACAGATTTTACAAAGAAAACTAGCTTTTGCGTTCTTACCTTACGTATCCCTCCAGCATCCCTTCAAACCATGCAGGGCAGACGCTTATCTAATCAGCACTTATTATATCCCCCGACCAAGAGAAGGTTTACAGGGGATACCTCTCCGCCCTTTGCTGATAGATAAAGTCTGCGAAAACTCTGCTAGGCTGCGGGTATGAGAAGGAACCGGACGAGCTACCAATTGATAATGCTGATATTATCTTAGACCGCAAAGCTATACCTCTAAATACACTTTTACCGTTGAGCCGCTATGGCCGCTAGACTACATGCACGTGCTACGCACTTTGTACGCTATTTGCGTACAGAGTCCCGTACGTGGTATGTACTTGACGTACACACGCTGCGCTGAGTGTACGGAATACGCTCAGCGTGCGCACACACAATGGATAACCTTTAAACCTTGTTAATGATATAATGTAATGATATGCTTACACTTTAAACCCTTAACAGTAAAGTACTGTAATGATGTTATACCTTTAAACCTTAAGTAGCGCTGGCGATACAAAGTACCCGCAGTGCGTACACCTTATCAATGCTTATACACCTTATACAGATAAATCTACTTTAATGCCCATGCAGGAAAGTGAAAACACAACACTGATTTGTAGTTGCAACCACAGGGTTCTAAGGCCTCAGTGGATTAATTCCAAAAGGTAAAAACAATACAAATCATACACTACAGGCTAACAGGTAAATCTAAACAGAATAATACATACATGAGAATGTTCGCAAGCGCAACCCGGCTCGGTCCTCCGCTGGTCATACAGATAGCGTTTAGAGTCTTCTGACCAGCCAGGCAACAATGGTCCTTTTATACACAACATGCATACACAATACAATGGTCACTGTAATCTCATTGTCCATTGGACACAGGGATATGTCTCCACATTACAGTAAAGGTCATAGGTGGATTTGAATAGGTGGGCGATGTCTTTCCCCAACTGCTCTAGTGGGTGGTATCCTCTGGATTCCCACCGCATACGTAATTTACAGTAAATACAGTTAATGTTCATATTCTACTTTTGCACATAACTATACGCAGGAACAAGTGATCTTTCTCTAACTAACACCGGAATGTTACCCTCAAATTACCCTACAGCTGGATACTAGACATCACCTTCCAACCTTTATCTGACCCTTCCTATCATGTAAAGGCGAATCTCTCTGTCCCGGAACTGTTTAAAATAATAATACTCACTGACATGATCTAGGGGAACTATATCTACAATGTACACTATTTGGGTTAAATATGTAATGTTCTAATAACCCTCTATGCGTTCACAAACTCTACCGTAAATGCGCATACCACGCGCCAAGGCGCATGGCCGTGAAAGCTCCGTTACGCAAAGTGCGGATATGCGCACGCACGGCAGAGCGGGTGCACACGCAGCGGGCATGTGCATGGGGTTAGTACGTTAGGCATGCTTTACAATATTTTTCGACTTTGACAAGAGTTTGGTGACAGATAAATTTGTAGAGGTGGGGAGGATTTTATTAAAATGACAACTGGATTGGGCACTACGGGGAATTGATTAACTACTTGGTCTACCCCCCTTAAAGCTTGTGCATGCTGTGTCACTACTGGGACTACCTCAGCCATCAATCCAGTGTCCTGTCTATCCTAAGTTCATAGGGAACCCGGTATCTGTGAGATAATTTCCTCTACATGTGATGGACATGAATCTAGAACAGTGGAGTGCAACATTAGTATTTGGGGGTATCTAACATACCTTGTACTTCCTGAGCGGGAGCACAATATATGTATTTCACATTTAACAAAATCTCTGTCGATTAAGTTAGTCTGGGGCCACTGCTGCTAGGAAAAAAAAAGGAAAGGGTTTAGCATCATAGAGGCCCAATCGGAACTTCAGCAGGTTTTGTCAAAGGGTAATGTTGCACTACTCTCGTTCCTCCCATTTGCCGAATTAGTGTTTACTAGTGGTCTTATCCAGACGGAGAATTTTCTAGTACTGCAAAAGAAAAGAAACAAACAATAAGCTTATAGGTCATGTGAAGTATTCATTCAATCCTTCTCATCCCATATTAAGGGTCTGTACATGGTCCAACAAACATTTCTGAGCTCATCTAGACTAGGGCATTACTAGAAATGAATACTTCTTATGTGGTAATTAAAAAGAAATACCCAGGGGTTACCCTATCTCTGTCTGCTTTCCTACTTTGAAATACTAATGTGCGGACAGGATATTCTCCATTTATGACGTTACTTTCTTGATTTTTATTTTATTTTTGGGTTTTACTATATATGTACTCGAATGACTCCATACTTACCAATTCCACTGGTCTCAGCCACTTACCCTGCAGGCTACTGCTCCTCTTTTACCGGTTGGATACTCCTCTGAGTGTATGAGAAATGGCTGAAACCAGTCAGGTCGCCTTCTCCTTCTAAATAAAACTTTGACATTCATTAGTACATATATAGGTTACATTCACATTTTTCATATTTTTATTTTTATTATTTTCTATAGTTTGTATGCTGGCTGTAACTGCTTCCACATCTACATATGGCGGTGTACCTGCTTTCTCTTTTTACTTATTTATTGTTGCTACAAGTTCAAACAGTTCTTGTATTTCCGTTCTTGTCTTATATGACTTTGGTGAGACATACTACCTGCAATACCTCAAGATCAAAACCACCAACTCTAGGAAATGATGCCCTATCATCCTCTGTCATTCTCACCCATTTATCACAAAAAGCCTCTGCGTGTGGACCAACCTTTCCACACATTATCCTCCGCACGTTTTCACACAGTACGTGCTTCAATCCTCAATTCTCCAGCCTGAGCCCTGGCTGCCAAACGTTTCTCGCTTGTACACTTGGCTCCCATTGTGGGCTTTCTTTACACAATCCCCAAATGTACAATACGAGCAAACGGTGAAAGTCCTTCCCGAGCGCTTTTCACTTGCTCCTGCCTCCGCTGGCCAGTACTACGACCCACTCCGAATAGTGGAAAACCCGTTGTACCCAAACTAGGCCCCTACCAGACCCCTCAACACTGAAAGTTTGTCTGTTCAGTGGAGGTTAAAAGTCTGTTGGAATATTTTCCTGGGAGAGAGTCAGCAAAAAATTCCATCATCATACGTCTGCGTATGCTCCACACAGCGCGTATGATGAAACAATTGCGAATAAAGAACGCAAATGGCATCACGTTGCGCCGCGTATCGTACACACAGACGTGCAGTCCAATCGCACAGCCTATAGATACTTATTATCTATATGCCCTACGATCACTGGAGTCGATTTCACAAGCTGCGCTCCACAGCAGGAGCGTAACACTAAGAACCTTCTACCTGCACGTTTTCACACAGTACGTGCCTCAATAATCTATCACGCTCCTCCGCACATTTTTACACAGTACGTGCCTCAATCCACTAAGTCAATACGCAAGGTTGTGACCCTTTCCACGCCGCTGAGCCTCTGCCAACTCAGCGTCTCTCACGGGATCCCGGTTTCTCCGGGGTTCAATACATCCACACCTACATTCAGCTCACACTAATACACAAGGTTTTCTGTACAGAGAAATATCACTCCCTTTGATTGATAACTTGCCCCAGAGGTATTACACTTTAAACAAAATATTATATTAATCTGTTTTTAAAATTGGATAGTTACTTGCTATTGTATAAATGTCTTCTATCCCGCCTTCAAATTTATTCCTATTGTGTGGTTAAACTTGCGCTCGCTACTACACGCAACCTTGCGTGCTTACGCAACTGTGCGCATTCCTTCGCAACGTGCATGTTCCTGTATGTTTACCTTACGTACCATACCACGTGTACACCTCGTGTTCGCAACTCAATATACCACACGTATAACTATCAATGTAAGCAAAATTCTACTGCTCACTACACGATACACTTTGGTTACTTACACCCGCCGGAACTCGCCCACAAGGGTAATCCTCCGTTGAGTGTTTACCTGAACGTTTAGGCCGGAACTGCGTATCGTGTTTTTACAATTACTCCCTTAACAAACTATATTAAATATATAACAAATAAACGTATCCAACTTTATACAGATCTATAATGATTGACTATAATTTAAATGCTATGATTCAGATTGGATAGCTATCTTGCAGAACATACGCTGATATAAATATACACATTATATAATAATATAATATATATATATATATATACACCATTTACTGCACTTCTATGTAACTCCTTCACCCATCCAGTGCTTCTAATTTGCATATAAAAGATGTTTTGCCTGCTTGTACTAGTGGTTGAACAAGTTAATTAACATTTCAATGCCTATCTTTTAGCAAACAGAGTTAACTAAATACTGGAGTAAAAAGGAAAAAAAAAATCTTTTTTTTATATATCTGTGTGTCACTATTAACTCTCACTAGGCCCAATTGAAACTATTTGTAATTGACTATGGCATGGGTTAAATAAATTCATTGGTAGCGTTTAAATGGTGTTGGATTTGTACATATATGTTGTTTCTTTGTGACAAAGGAAACTGATTGTTTTAAACACGCTGAAGGTCAGCTGTTTAGCTAGGTGGATAGGGTGACCTTCCTAAAATGGCCACTGCTCCTCCAAGCCATGTGCTTGACCAAAATGGAGGACACCATGTGGCTAACTCTTTTGTCACAAAGAAATCACAATCTGTACAAGCACCGGTAGTCTGTTACTTTAGGCCTGGGTTTAAAAGTATGCGAATTGGCCTCAGCATGCTAACACAGCTATATCATACCTATGCACCAACTTTTAAATCCTCTTTACATTTACTTAACAGATAAACAATCCAATCTGAATCAAACACAATATGACTTATTTGAACTTTGTTTTGCAACAATAAAAATACGCTGTAGCATTTTCAAATATTGTGCATGTCACACTCCCACAACAAAGAAATATATTGTCCCTTGGTTCATATCAGCGCCTTACTGATAACACAAAAAAACAAATGGATGTGATTCAGCAGCATCAAAATGCATCCATCTTTAGCTGGTAGACCACAGTGGCGTCTGTACAGTGAATCATTAAGAACGTGATAATCCGGACGAGCACCCAACTGTAAGATTCCGATTATTTTTTTATAAATATTTAAAATGCCAGCGCTAATATATGCTGCGGACGCAAGGTGCATCTTATTACCATATACGATAAAAGTTCACTGTACGTCGCAAACACTACATCCAAGTACACGCACGCATTGTCTGAGTTCCAATGCTCATTGATATATATATATATTTGATATTTAAAAGGATATGCATACAATATAACACATGTACAGTATATATGTGGTTACAGAGTACAATTACATATGAAGCAGTTGTTACAAAAGAATCCATAAATTTACAATCACAGCCAGCATACTTCACCATATTTGCTCAATGCACCCTCCGCTCCATATCTCTCTCTGTCTCTCAGCAAAAACAAACAGCAACTGGACAGACAGCATCTCGAACAGCACCCAGCAAAAACAGAAACTCTTGTGTCTGGGATCAGCTATACACTGTGTATGTTGGGGGAGTACATGTCTTCTGTTATTGGTCAAGGGGAGGGAACTTTCTCATTCATGATGAGTCACTGGTCAGTGTGAGGGCTTTTGTTCTAGGTTGCTGGCTTCTGGTTTCCTGTCCATCTGCTTTCCTTGGAATGTCCTTTTGTTCCAATAAGAGTGACTTCATATTCCTACATTTAATCATAACTACTCATTGCAATGTGCTACAACCTAATCACAGGCATCAAATGAATCCACACATTCCTCCGATCATTTTGACACCAAGCACGACATGTCCATCTTGCTCCGCTCCAACAGTACACATACATGATGTTTTACTCCATTGTATAATTTAAAACCTTATAATGTCTAGTGCTTGACATGTTTAAATTATGTGTGGTATGAAATATGTGTTGTATATTTCCTTGTGGCTTGTCTGTGTGAATGCGTATGCTACCATATATTGCTGTGCTCGCAGCATGTATTCGCACGCACAGCGACTCATCCGTGTGGGGTATGTATGTTTTCTATATGTAATATTTTTGACTTCGACAGCCAGGTGCAGCAGTTTAGGCAGAATCAGCTGAAGACTGGAAGCAATAATTTTTGTAAAAGTCTTGAAGTCCTGGTTCAAAAGGGATATTGGTCTATGGGGGATAGTTTCAATTGTTTGAAAAGTCAGCTGGGTGTCTGTTTTTTCCTATATAATAGACAGGAAAAAACAGACACCCAACCGACTTTTCAAACATTTGAATTCCCCCCTATAAGAGGAAACTAGTGTGGGGTCTTTATTTGGTTTAGGAAGGACAACTACCCTGGCGGTGTCCAAATCAAGTGGGGTCGGGTGACCTTTAAGAATGGAATTGTAGAATTAGGAGAGATGCTCTCTTAGGGGCAGATTTATTAAGCTCGGTGAAGTGATAAAGTGGAAGGTGATAAAGGACCAGCCAATCAGATCCTAACTACCATGTCACAGGCTGGGTGTGAAAAATGACAGTTAAGAGCTGACTGGCTGGTACTTTATCACCTTCAAATTTATCACTTCACTGAGCTTAATAAATCTGCCCCTTAGTTCTGGGAAAAGGAGTTTATAGTAAATGGCAGAAAGGCCATCTGGACCTGGAGTTTTCCCATTGGGTAAAGATTCCATTACCGCCTCCAATTACGCATTGGTGATGGGGGAACTAAGAATTTCTCTATCCTCAGCAGAAAGGGTAGGGAGGTCTGCATGAGTCGAAAATTCAAGACCCTTGGTGGGTTGATCAGAAGGCACAGCATAAAGAGTTTCAAAAAAATTGAGAAAGGCGTCACTAATTTTATCCTGAGCCAGTGTTAATGTATCCTGATTAGTTCGAATGGAAGAGATATGTTTAGGGGCACACGAAGCTTTCACCAAGCTTGCTAATAATTTAACCAGGGCGATTGCCCCACCGAAAATATTTATTAGATTGAAAGGATAGGAACAATTTAGCCTGCTAAGCGCAAAGGGTGTCATCGTCCGATTTGGCATCTTTATATAGTAGTCTATTAGATTCAGAAGGGCCATCTAGCAATTGAGAGTATGACAAGGTCACTTTTTGGGTTGCATGGGACAGTCTCCCCTGAAACTGTTTTTTCTTAGTGGTGACATAAGATAATATGTGATCCCTGAGAACCGGTTTTGATGAATGAACACTATTGTCATGGGCATAGTTATAAAATGACTGGGTTAAATGGAGTTTAAAATCTTCTGAGGAAGCTAGGTAATCTGGGAACCGCCAGTTATGGGAGTAGAGGCGGGGTGCTGTCAAGGTGAGTGTAAGGGTGATGGGGGCGTGGTCAGATAAGAGAGTATTAGCTATGGTCGAGTCTTCAACTCTATGTTTTAACGACCCTGATATCAACCAATAGTCTAAGCGGGAAAATATCTTGTGCGGATGGGGGGGGGGGGGGGGGGGGAGTACTCTCTACAGTCAGGATATAGGAATCGCCAGGGATCCATTAGTTGTAAAGAATTCAACAGTAGCGACGATGTGGATGGGGCGGGTCTGCTCAATCCCGATTGTCTGGATTCGCCCAACACATGTAAGGAGGGAGCAAGGACTACATTCAAATCTCCCCCCCACAATTAAAGAGCTTTCCATCCAACCTTGCAGGTTAATAAAAAGGTCTGAAAAAAATAACATGTTCAGCCATGTAGGGGTGTAAATGCCCGCTAAGGTGAACCTTTCCCGTTCGATATCTACCTTCAAAAATAGAAACCTGCCCTCAGGATCTATCCATTGGTCCTTAATCTCATATTGCAATGATCTAATAAACTGAAGTAATACTCCTCTAGTTTTTGTTGTAGTGTAGGCATTTTTATAACATAATTGGGATAATCTAATACCAAACCGTAAAGCAATATCAATTCATTACATATTTTATGTCCCCAATTTCACTATAAGAAAATAAAAATCAGCAATATTGCAGTGGACCGAGGGACTCCCAATGTTATCAGTTTATACTCTGCTCCGTTCTTAGGGCCCGATTCAGATTGGATTGCAAATTCTGCTAAGTAGCAGAATTTGCAATCCATATGAACACATGCTGGGGGCCGCCCATCGCAGGCAAAGGACGCCCAGGATGCTGACCGCCACCCCCACCCCCCCTCGATCAAGCAGAAATTGCAATTGCATCGCAATTTCTGCTTGATAGGAGGCCCGCCGCCATCTTTCTGATGGCTGCAGCTGCGTGTGATGCCCCCCGTGTCCAAAACGCCATCCCCATTTGCCCACCCCCGCAACGGTCCATCTCTGCCTAGATAACGGAGCGTTGACGCCCCCCCCCCCCCCACCCTGCGAATGCCTCTGCCTGATTGACAGGCAGAGGCAATTGCATTTTCTGCAACCCCCCGCAGAAAATACAGGTGCATGCGCAGGATGGGTGCCGCCCATGCGCCCGCATCTTTTTTGTAATTTTTCTGCAATCCAACCTGAATCAGCCCCTTAGGCAGAATTGGGTAGGGTTCTCCCAGCAGTGACAAATGTGGTATTCTTATGGGTTGGGTAGAATATCCCAGTGCACGGGATGCCGGCACTCAGAATATTGTCGCAGGCATCCTGAAGATGAAGATCCCGACAAGGGTGAGTTACGTATTCTAACTCACCCCCCTGACCCCCTAACCCTCCCCGGCAAGTGCCTAACCCTAACCTCCTGTATGAGTGCCTAACCCTAACCTCCCCGGTAAGTGCCTAAACCTAGCCCTCCCCCCTTTGTGCCTTGCTTTAACCCCCCCTCCCCCCCGGTGGTGCCTAGCCCTAACCCCCCCCCCTCTGTTTGCAGCCCAACCCTAACCTGTCTACCCCTGCAGCCTATACCTCTCATCCACGTATGTCTGCTCAAGTCGTCCCACTTCCCCCACAGATTCCGGCATTGGGATACTGAGGTTTTCTGTATTCCGTTGTCCGTGTTCTGGCAGGTGTCAGGATTCCGGTACCAGGTATTTTGGCTGCCAGGATCCTGACAGCTGGACTATTGAACGGATTCCGTTCTTGCACATCTTACTAATCACAAATGATTTGGTATAACAATTGACCATTTCTGTTTGAAATGGGGATCAGCCATGCAAGGATGTGATACATAGTAACATAGTATCTAAGGTTGAAAAAAGACAATTGTCCATCGGGTTCAACCTACAGTATTTGTGGACTCCTATGCACAATTATTTTGTATAAAATTTTGACTGAAGTTGCTGACTGCCGTTCCGATTTACCCCTCTTTTTTAGAATAACCATAGTGCATGACTATGCCCCGTATCCCTGGATATCCTTATCCATTAGGAATTTATCTAACCCATTCTTAAAGGTGTTGACTGAGTTGGCCATTACAACTCCCTCAGGCAGGGAATTCCAAACACGTATCGTCCTTACCGTAAAAAAGCCTTTACGCCGTATTGTGTGGAATCTCCTCTCCTCTAACCTGAGCGAGTGTCCACGAGTTCTCTGTGTTGATCTAACCAAAAACAGGTCCTGCGCAAGATCTGTATATTATCCCCTTATATATCTGTAAATGTTGATCATGTCCCCTCTTAATCTCCTCTTTTCCAGTGTAAACATGCCTAGTCTTGCAAGCCTTTCCTCGTATTCCAGCGTCTCCATAGCCTTAATTAGTTTGGTCGCCCGCCTTTGAATCTTTTCTAGCTCCAGTATATCCTTTTTGTAGTAAGATGCCTAGAATTGTACACAGTATTTAAGGTGTGGCCTCACAAGTGATTTATATAATGGGAGTATAATACTCTCGTCCCTAGCATCAATTCCCCGTTTTATGCATGCTAATATCTTCTTTTCTGCAGTCCTACTTTGGGTACTACTGCTTAGTTTGCTATCTATGAGGACACCTAAGTCCTTTTCCAGTACAGAATCCCCTAATTTTACCCCATTTAGTAGGTAGGTGTTATTTTTGTTCTTGTTACCACAGTGCATTACCTTATACTTGTCTGTATTGAAGCGCATTCTCCATTTCGCTGCCCAAGCTTCTAATTTAACTAAGTCATTCTGAAGCGACTCAGCATCCCCCTCCGCATTTATAACTTTACACAATTTGGTATCATCTGCAAAAATTGACACCATGCTCTCTAGACCTTCTGTTAGGACGTTAATGAAAATATTGAACAATAGCGGTCCTAATACTGAGCCTTGCGGCACACCACTTAGCACTTCAGTCCAAGTAAAAAAAAAAAGATCCATTAACCACAACGCGCTGCTCCCTATTATCTAACCATTTTTTTACCCAAGTGCATATTGTGCTTCCTAGCCCTGATTCTTGTAGCTTGTAAATTACATTATACCGGTGGACAGGAAGCCGGCTGTCAATAGCCCATCAGCGGCATCCTGCCTGCCAGAATGCTGGCAGCGAGGCCAGTGCTAAGAGTCTTGGGCTTGGACACCCATTAATGGGAACAGCCCTGTTGCGCCGGGATTCCAGCTGTTGGGATTCCGGCATCAGTATCCTGAACGCCAGTATCCCAATAGCCAGCATTTTAACTACATCCCGCCATGCAATATATCCTATTTCAACTCCATGCTTGTGCAAAAGGTAAAATGATGTATCAACAATGGTAAAAATTATATCCAACCAACTTAGCCAGCTGGATGTCTTCTGTATCGCTCTGTGAGTTGTGGTTAGATACTATTTTTTGATACATCAGTGGCTCATTACCTGTTGAATTGGATACCATTGATGATATATCATTTTGCCTTTTGCACAAGCACGGAGTTGAAGTAGGATATATTGTACAACTCTGTATGGTAATACTCCTGATGAAGTCTCTTAATGGGATGAAATGTGTAGGGTGAAGGTACTGTACGGTCGGTCTACTACAGAAGGCTCCCACAGTCGTGACAGGAAGTTGGATAAGATCAACAATAAATGTTAGGAATATTATGTAAGCATAACTGTATTAACACAAACTACCTACAAGGGTGTAACCCCCTGTAGAAAATCAGGGGCGCTGTCCGCACTAATTAAAGTAGACAATTAAAAATATTCACAATAACAAAATAATGTTGAATAAAATATATATTATAATTTATTAACATTAGGAGCAGCAGTCCGCACTATTATTCAATCTCCTTCAGTCCGGTAGGTACTGGTGCCGGAGAGTATATACACCTGTCCATACAACTTGAGTGTGGGGGCGGTTGTATATACACACAGTACGATATTTTGGATAACTGTATTAATATGTGAGAACTTTTTTTAATAATTTTAAAAAATATTTATCAATAAGTGGCCATTGACCTTTTTCTCGGGCGTCTCTTTCTTTTGGTGTGAGGGTTTGTAAGGAATCATTATGACTTGCCGATGGACAAGATGCCGGCGGTCAGTATACCGACAGCGGCATCCTGTCCATCAAAATCCCGACAGCCCCCCAGGAAGCCCGCTAACCCTCACCTTTTCCCTACCCTAACCCTCCCTTGTGGGTGCCTAACCCTTACCCTCCCTGGTGGTGCCTAACCCTACCAGCTTTGTTGCCTAACACTAACCCTCCCTTCACCGCTGCCTAAACCTAACCCTCCCCGCATGATGCCCAACCCTAACCTCCCCATTTATGTGCCTAACCCTCCCTCCCCGGTGGCTAACCCTAACCTTTCTGGCGCTGCAGCCTAACCCTAACCTCCCTTCTGCAGCCCAAACCTATCCCCCCCTACCCCCCACGCGGCAGGACGGCAGTGCATCGCGCTCTCAGGACGATCGGGATGCCGGCTGTTGGTATTTTGATACTGGCATTCCGTTTGGTGTTGGTATAGTGACGCCGGGTTTCTGTTCTCCCTCGGGATCCATCGTCGGTATATTGTCCGCCGGGATCCCGTTCGTCGGGAAGCTAACTGCTTCCCGTTTGTAAGACCCAATGAACTAACTTATTCACTTAGACATTTCACCAGAAAGAGTCCTAAAGAGGACATTATTTTAAGAATTTGTTGGTCAAGACACCACATCATATAGACCTCCTCCACTGAGTTTATATATATATATATATATATATATATATATATATATATATATATAGATAGCGGTTAGGTTCGGCACTCAAGTGGGTATATGGCGTAATACTTGCTGCGGTGCCCTCTGTGATCTGTGGCAAGATCCAAGTAGATAGGTGAAGAAGTCAGCGGCACTCAGCAGACGGAATGATAAATAGAAAGTGTCTTTATTAGCGTCCTAATAAAGACACTTTCTATTTATCATTCCGTCTGCTGAGTGCCGCTGACGACTTCACCTATATATATATATATATATATATATATATATAGAAAATTTTATGTACAAGTTTGTAATTGGTTCAGATGCTAAGTGTGCGCCTTTAATACAATATTGTGTGCCACCTCAGTATCTGATATCTACATATAATAAAACTGTAAGGGATGTGCTTGTACATAGCATTTTTTTGGGTGAAATATACGTATAGGGACTGTTTATGAACTACAGTATGTAGACGTTAAAATATTTTTTTCAGAATTTTTGTCTGTGTTCATTCCAGCATCACATAGAAACTGCTGGATGAATTTGGATGGTGTTTTCAATATTGTATAGCTTAGTGACCTAGAAAGAAACTGAGGTATGCATGATCTTGATGCGATATCATGGAGAGGAGCAATAAAGGAAAAACCAGACACTTCACAATAAGGGGGTCATTCCGAGTTGTTCGCTCTGTATTTTTTTCTCGCAACGGAGCGATTAGTCGCTAATGCGCATGCGCAATGTCCGCAGTGCGACTGCGCCAAGTAAATTTGCTATGCAGTTAGGTTTTTTACTCACGGCATTACGAGGTTTTTTCTTCGTTCTGGTGATCGTAATGTGATTGACAGGAAGTGGGTGTTTCTGGGCGGAAACTGGCCGTTTTATGGGTGTGTGTGAAAAAACGCTACCGTTTCTAGGAAAAACGCGGGAGTGGCTGGAGAAACGGAGGAGTGTCTGGGCGAACGCTGGGTGTGTTTGTGACGTCAAACCAGGAACGAAACTGACTGAACTGATTGCAGTTGCCGAGTAAGTGTGGAGCTACTCAGAAACTGCTAAGAAGTATCTATTCGCAATTCTGCTAATCTTTCGTTCACAATTTTACTATGCTAAGATTCACTCCCAGTAGGCGGCGGCTTAGCGTGTGCAAAGCTGCTAAAAGCAGCTTGCGAGCAAACAACTCGGAATGACCCCCTAAGCACACTGAAAGTTGCGGTTCCGACCATGCTTATGCGGAACTGGGCTCCGCCCAAGTTATGCAATGGAACCTGACTGTCCTGCAGAGGAACCTAATTGAGGCAGAGATTCTAATGGGATGTGGAGCAGGTGAGACTGTGTTTATACCACATATACCTCTTAGCCCGGTTATTTCTTTTAAATTCAAGTGCCTGTAGTTTCCTTTAAGCATCTGTTTTGCTTCCAACAAATTGCAGAGACAAATGCTCAGGGCTGCAGCCAGGCGTAGATCTCAGGACCAGCTGCTTCTCTCATGGGCAGCTTTAGGTGTCTTGCTCATGAATT
The DNA here is from genome assembly GCF_028390025.1 of Pseudophryne corroboree. Taxonomy (NCBI): domain Eukaryota; kingdom Metazoa; phylum Chordata; class Amphibia; order Anura; family Myobatrachidae; genus Pseudophryne; species Pseudophryne corroboree. The sequence goes on from NC_086445.1 coordinate 925,754,447, forward strand.
TTGTGGACCCAAGCATTTTTTTGTGTTAATCCCTGAAGGAAAAACTGCTAATATTATTTACAAAGAAATTTTGTAATCAATGCGTACAATATAAAATATACATCACAATATACAAGATGGCACTACTGTCTTTGTAAAGTTAGTTCACTGAGCAATAACAGACAACCACGCATGCGAAGTCAAGTACAACGCTATAAAGTTATAAATATATATATATATATATATATATATATATATCTACAAACAGTGCCAGCCCGAACCTATTTTTTTGGGTGAGCGAATATATATTTTGGCAACCCTCATTGGAATGTATAGGGGTGTGGTTTTGGGGGAAGGGGTGAGGTTCACATAATAGTACTAGTTCACATTGCACAACACAGTAGAGCCCCTTATACATGTTACGCTACAGTAGAGCCCCTTTTACACATTATGCCATGGTAGAGCCTTTACACACGTTACACCACAGTAGAGCCGTTTATACACGTTATACCACAGTAAAGCCAATTATACACAGTACATGTTACCTACCCCTAGAACTACCACTGACTGAATGCAATATGAATGCTTAACAGCTGGTTTATACATATTATTCAGACAGGGCTCTAGATAAACTAGACTAATTTATAAATGGCATACAGTAACTATTGACAAGAACAATGACAAAAACACTGACACACATGCAGGGGCGGATTCAGAAGAAAATTACAGGAGGGGCACAATTATAGAGGAAGGGGTTCAGCAGCAGTGGGAGGTACATTTGTGCGCTGTCCACGAAAGGGTGTGTGTTCCCACTATAAGGTATATAGCCTTACAGGATGCGCAGTGTGTGGGCCACAAATGCAACTTGTTAAAATTTGAGAGTAAAGAGGAAGAATTTATTTTTAATTAGCAGTGTCTCTTGCACACAATTTTCGTAGTAGGCAGTGGGTGATTGGGGGAGAGAGAGAGATGACAAGCAGGAAGTGACGGAGAAGCAGTGGGTGACAGGGAGAGGGTAACAGGGAAAGGATGATGGAGAAGTGGGTAATAGGGAGAGGCAGAGGGTGACGGAGAGTGGGTGAAAGAGAGATGTAGTGTCACGGCTGTGGTTATTTGTGAATCTGGTCTAGGTCTGGTCTCTGGGTTTGGACTTGAGAGTTGTGGACAGAATTGCGCAGGCTTAAGATACGATCTCCTCATGCAGACGTGACAGTTGGCTGAGGAACATAGGAGAGGAAGTGACCAGCTATTTGGGTACTGAAACACTGGTGGCGTGAACTACCAGTGCAATAGGTAGCTGGATGGTCACTGAGAATGGAAAGTCTATGAAGACTAGCAGTAGGAATGCAGAAGGCTGAGCGGAACCAGCACAGCAGGTTTTCCAGATGCTGGACAGAACCAGCGAAGTAGATTTGCAGGAGGCTGGGCGGAACCAGCACAGCAGATTTTCCAGATGTCGGGATTGGTTTTCCGACAAGACAGCTTTTCCAGATGTCTGGATTGGCTTTCCGACAAGGCAGGATTTCCAGATGTCGGGATTGGCTTTCAACAAAGCAGGTTTTCAGATGTTGGGATTGGCTTTCCGACAAGCCAGGTTTTTAGATGTTGGGTTTGGCTTTCCGACAAGCCAGGTTTTCAAGACGTTGGGATTGGCTTTCCGACAAGGCAGGTTTTCAGAGTGTTGGATGGAACCAGCAAGGCAGGGTTGTAGAATGCTGGATGAAGACAGCAATGCAGGTTTTCTGGAATGCTGGATGAAGACAGCAATGCAGGTTATCTGAATGTTGGGCGGAACCAACAAGGAAGGTGTTCAGAATGCTGGACGGAACCAGCAAGGCATAGATGCTGTGATGGAATGCAGAACAGTCTTTAGGTGCACTTGGACACGCTGTGATGGAAATAGTAGTATGGCCCTTTAATATCAACCAGAGAGTCAGGTGGTGCTGTGATGGTAATAGCACGCTGTCTAATACAGCTGAAGATGTAGGAGCTCACTACAGAGTGGTAGACAACAAAACACTGACAGCTTGCCAGTGCTGGGACTTGCAACTTATACCCCATGCTCACTGCTGACTGGTTGAGGGATTCACATGATGAGGAAGTTATTCCGGATTGGGCCCAGGATGGTCAGCTGACCAGGACTGTCATGGCGACGTCCATAGCTGGTTTTGGAGGGAACTCCGGCGTGGTGTAGTTTGCACAGATAGACAGTAATGGCCGCAGGCCTGAGAGCACAAGAAGTTGTATCTGGTGACCACTGGACTTGTGGATGCTAGCACGGAAGCATAGGACAGCATGAAGAGACTTGCTGACTTGAGCATTCACACAGAAGGTTAATCAACACAAGTGCAGCTTATTAGCAAGTCTCACTTTCCAGATAGAGAACTCATGGTACTGATAAGCTGTTTATCCCGGCCAGCACAAAACACACAGGATACAGGACAGATGGCAGAGGTAAGTCACCAAATTATATGATTTTAGTCAGGATTGTGACAGGTAGATGCCAGGGACGACACAACCGCGTCATTCTGCAAAACTCTGCCCCCCAAGTGGAGTACTATGGAAGGGAGGTTGGGGAGCGGGGAGTAGCTGTGGCGCCCACCAGCGAGTACACACCCCTGGCAATGAGCATTACCCTTGGCAACAAGCATGACACCCAGCGCATGAAACCCCTGGCAACAAGCATGACACCCAGCACATAAACCCCTGGCAATGAGCATGACACCCAGTGCATGAAACCCCTGGCAACGAGCGTGACACCCAGCGCATGAAACCTCTGGCAACGAGGAGGTAATTTAAAAGTAATTAGAACATTTACTGTAGGGAATAATGTATCACGGGCATTGCGGTGTATGGTGCAAGGGGCATAATATGGTGCAAGGGGCATTATTGTGTGTGGCTTAATATGGTGGAATGTTTTTTTTTTTTCTTCCTGTGGTGGCCGAAGTCTGTTGTTACAGGGTCAAAAACTGGGTGTAAAATAGTCTTTTCCTGTAAAGACACGCCCATTTTAACGAGGCCACGCCCATTTCAACAAGGCCTCGCCTCTCACTGGAAGCGCAAGCGCAAAATAGTTTTTTTATGTTTATTTGGGGGGGAGGGGGCACATTTTTTTACTGTTCGCACTGGGAGCCAAATTGTCTAGTGGTGGATATCGGTGGATATCATAGCCCTTTTGACATGCTGAATGTCAGTGAAAGGCATGCCATTTTGGTGGTATGGCTATACCTTTCCAGCAGGCTTGGGCCTCCAGATAGGCTTGTCTATTCAGAAATGTAATAAGCTGCTTCTCCCTGGAATAGGGATATTAACTTTATGTAATTTATATACGGTTGCTTACAGTTAGATTCAGGAACAAAGCTATTCCAGGGGTGTGAGGTTAGTACTTCTGAATGCAGCTGCAAGACTTATTTACCTCCCTAGACGTTCATCATCTGCTGATCTGCTCTGTAAGTCCCTCCATTGCTTACCTGTTTTCTACCGTATCCCATATAAAATACTTTTACTTACACACTATTAACCAAACTGGACCAACATACATCTCTTTGATTATCTGAAAATATCTCCCACATGACCTCTCCGCTCTTCACAAGATCTACGTCTCTCATCCACACTCATTACTTGTTCCCATTCACAATTGCAGAACTTTCTTTGGGGTGCCCCCACTCTGTGGAATGCCCTCCCACACACAAATAGACTCTCCACTAGTCTCCAACCCTTCAAGCGATCCCCGAAAACTCACCTCTTCAGGCAAGCTTATCAAATTCCGGAACTACCCACATAACTTTCATAATCTTTTCTATCCCCTCTGTACAGTCTACACCAGTGATTTTCAACCTTTTTTTACTCGTGGCACACCGAACAACATTTTAAAATTGCCAAGGCACACCATCAGTTCCCCACAGAAAAAACAAAACGCACACAGTAAATAAAAAAATCCACACATACATTGGCTTACACAGAAAATACAATCACATTGCTCCCCACATGAATTATTCACATTGTTCCCCCCATAAATCCATAAATTCTTATTCTCCCCACATAAATCCCATTGTAATCCTATTGTTCCCCACAGGAGAAATAAAATAACAAATATTATCAGCTGTCCTCCCTGTCCCTCAGTGGCGGGGGTTGTTCATAGTGGAGTTCTGTGAATACTGAGCAGCGGGCGGTCGGTCAGGTGTGGATGTGGGTTGGCAAGGAAAGCTGTGTATGCAGGCGGGAACTGGAAGATGTGTATGCAGGCAGGTGGGCTGGCTGGGTGGTGAGACACGGCGGCCGTGACCTATGATATCACACCGTTTTCAAGGCATAGGTCATGGCCGGAGCACGACTGATCCTCTAAGAAGAGCCTGAGCCAACAGTTCACTCTAAAGGTGCTGGAAGCTGCTCTGGCTCCGCGGCACACCTTGCAACTGGTCGCGGCACACTAGTGTGCCACGGCACACTGGTTGAAAAAGCCTGGTCTACACATATCCTCACATTTGCTTTCTTCACTTTCACATTCCCCTGGCCAACATTGCTGGGTGACCACATTATACAGCCCAGCAAGAACCTGGCTGGACCATTATGCAATAGATAGCACCTACCCTTGTGTATCAATGCCTATTTTCCTATAGATTGTAAGCTTGTGAGCAGGGCCTTCCTACCTCTATGTCTGCCTGTTATTGCCCAGTTTTGTTCTATAACTGTTGTTTCCAATTGTAAAGAGCAAAGTAATATGCTGCACTATATAAGAAACTGCTAATGGATAAATATTTTTTTTTAAATCTGAGTGAAAGCAATTTACTGTACATGTCATCAGACTACGAACCCCATAATGAATATGGCGTCTGTATTTAACATTACTTACCTCTCTGGTGAAGTCCAGCAATGTCCTCCTCCTCTGCAGCAACCTCTGCTCTGTTGCTGATAGCCTACTGCTGCCAGAGTCAGGCTATTGTGTCACTGGGTGGTATTCAGTATGCCGGCTGTTGGGATCCCGGTGCTCATTATACCGGCACCTATTCTCCCTCTTGTAGGTCTACGACCCCCCTGGAGGGAGAATAAATAGCGTGGCATGCGTAGCGTGCCACCGTACCCGCAAGGGGCTCATTTGCGCTCACCCGGCTGCTGGCATGCCGTCGGTCGGGATCCCAGCGCCTGTATGCATACAGGCGCCGGGAACCCGACCGCCGGCATAACATACTACACCTGTGTCATCCTATCTGCACATGCGCATACATTTTTCAGATGGCTAGGACTCAGCAATGCCTGGAAGGCTTCACTGAAGCTGGAAAGGCTTTAGATGTTTGTTAAATACTGAAAGGAGGACATAACAACTTAGCAAGTGCTAATGGGGTTATGGGGTCTATGCATGGAGGAGAGAAAAGCCCTGTTTTGTGTTAAACAGGTCTTTTCTCTGCCTAGTGTTAATCACAGAGCATAGTTTCCTTGGAGGCGTCCATTACTACTCCAGTGGCATCCCTGCTCCGTGGCTGAACGTATCACCATACTGTAGTAGGATGAATGCTGTTCACGAAAGAAAGGAAAACCCTGTTTTCCGCTTCTCCAGTGTGTTCAGATTCGCCATCACAGGATAGTGTAATCTGAACATCAATGCAAAAACGGCACGGCAGTGCTTCCCTGCTGTCTGCCCCACACCAGGCACCTGCTCCGCCCCCTTGATATCCCAGCAGCAGCCCCTGCAGCCTCCTCTGACCTCAGTTGCCGGACCTGGCTGCCGACTCCACGCATTCCAGAGGGCCGCAGCTGCAGATAGTAGTCCTGGATACCAGATTGCTTCGCTGAAAAGGTAAGAATACATGAATTGCTACTTAATATAGCATACCCTCTAACATTTTAGACATAAAAATTGGTACAAATTAGGAAGGTGGGCATGGCCATATGTAAATGGGGCGTGGTCACACCCCTTTTACTATATTTTCAATGGAAATTTGGAGAGTCAAAAATCGGTACAGACCATAGAAATATGGTACTGTACCTGCCAAAAAGGTACAGTTGGAAGGTATGATAAATCTATATATCGCATCAAACTGATGCGATATATAGTGAAAAAGGAGATTTATGGTAAGAACTTACCTTTGTTAAATCTCTTTCTGTGAGGTACACTGGATTCCACAAGGAATTACATCGGGTGTAGAGTTGAATCTTGATCCGAGGCACCAACAGGCTAAAGACTGTTCCCAGGATGAATAGCGTCACCGCCTCTATATCCCCGCCTCCAGGCACTGGAGCCCAGTTTTGTTAACCAGTCCAATGCAGTAGCAGGTAAGAGAGACGACAACAGTTAGTAGCCACATACAACTACATTCTCACGACAGGAGAAGGTACCAGCGGCTAATGCCATACAAACCCAAAGAAGCTAAGTGCGTCAGGGTGGGCGCCCTGTGGAATCCAGTGTACCTCGCCAGAAAGAGATTTAGCAAAGGTAAGTTCTTACCATAAATCTCCTTTCTGCAGCGGGGTACACTGTGATTCCACAGGGAATTACATCGGGGATGTCCTAAAGCAGTTCCTCTTGGGAGGGGATGCACTGTAGCGGGCACAAGAACCCGGCGTCCAAAGGAGGCATCCTGGGAGGCGGAAGTATTGAAGGCATAGAACCTTATGAACGTGTTCACTGAGGACCACGTAGCCGCCTTGCACAATTGTTCAAGGTTCGCACCACGGCGGGACGCCGAAGAAAGTCCAACAGACTGAGTAGAATGGGTTTTGATGGTAGCAGCCTGTACATAAGCATGTGCAATCACCATTCTAATCCATCAGGCCAAGGTCTGCTTATTAGCAGGCCAGTCACGTTTATGAAAACCAAAAAGAACAAAAAGAGACTCAGATCTAAGCGAAGCTGTTCTCTTCACATCCAAAGACCGCTCCTTGGAGGATAAACCAAGAGAGGTAAAGGCCGGAACCACAATCTCTTGGTTAAGGTGGAAAGATGACACCACCTTAGGCAGATAACCAGGGCGAGTTCTAAGAATCGCCCGGTCACGATGAAAAATCAGAAAGGGTGACCGACAGGATAAGGCAACCAAGTCTGAAACCCGTCTAGCAGAGGCAATAGCCAGCAAAAACAGGACTTTAAGAGTAAGCCACTTAATGTCCATAGACTCGAGGTTCGAATGGAGACTCTAGTAGGGCAACCAGGACAACCGACAAATCCCAAGGAGCCACAGGAGGAACATAGGGAGGTTGAAACCGTAAAACACCCTGAATGAAAGTACAGAGGGGTCGGTCCACGGTTATCTTGACTAGTTTGCTGCGCCTAGGCACAACATGGTTTATTAACATAAACCCTTCATCTATTGTTCTCGGTTGCAATACAATACAGAGAACAATACAGCAGGGGATTAAGGTGGTGATTCCGAGTTGATCGCTTGCTGCTTTCGTTCGCAGCGCAACGGTCAGGCAAAAAAGCGGCACTTCTGCGCATGCGTTAGCGGCGCAATGCGCACGCATGACGTACTTTCACAACATCCGAAGTAGTTTCACACAAGGTCTAGTAAAGCATTTCAGTCGCACTGCTGACCGCAGAGTGATTGACAGGAAGTGGGTGTTTCTTGGTGTCAACTGACCGTTTTCAGGGAGTGAGTGTAAAAACGCAGGCGTGCCAGATAGAAACGCAGGCATGGTTGGGGAAACGTAGGCATGGCTGGCCGAACGCAGGGCGTGTTCGTGACGTCAAAACAGGAACTAAATAGCCTGCAGTCAGGGCCGGTGCAAGGTTTCTCTGCACCCTAGGCAAAATTTCTGCCTGCACCCCCCCCCCCCCCCGTCCTCCCCTTCCCGTTATCTAGAGACTGTGTTAACAGTATGTTGATCCTCCTGAAGCAGCCAAATATCAGCAAAAGAAAACCTGACAAATATTATATTAAATGCACACAAGTTAAAAAGCATCCAGCCCCACATCCATATATAGTATAATACCGCAGTCTGTAGTTTTATACAGTATTATAGATAGGCACCAGGGTTGTAACTAGAACTTTGTGGCAGTGACGTGCGGTGAGGTCATTGGCTGGGGAGGCACAGAGATTTTATATATATATCTATATATATATATCTATATATATATATATATATACACACACACACACGCATACATATACAGTGGTTGAAGTGGACATTTTGAAGTGGGGGTATGGAAAAGTGAAGGTTGCACTCAAATGGGGGCGTGTCTTTCAGTGTAGTAGGACCCCTTATACTATCTAGAAATTCTTATACTATCTAGAAATTCACATTACAGCACACGGGATGAGCCAAAATTCACATTACAGCACATGGTATGAGCCAAGATTCACATTATACCACACTGTATGAGCCGAAATTCACATTACAGCACATCGTATGATCCGAAATTCATATTTTACCACACAGTATGAGCCGAAATTCACATTACAGCACATGGTATGACCCACAATTCAGGGACAGGGAGAGAGAGTGACAGCAGGGACATAGGGTAACATTACCTGATATGTGCAGCGGAGGTGCGGAAGGGACTGTGGTTGTCGGTGGCGTATGAGCCCATGGTCTGCGGGGGATGCGGTGGTACTAAGCTGTCCTTCGTCGCTGCGGCGTTGATGTCCCTCTGACCACCGCCAGTTGTGGTCTGCGGTGGTCAGCTTTTAATGGCGGTGCAGCGTGCAGCAGTGAGCGCTGGTCAGTGGTGGGCGGCGGGCAGCTGTGATACAAATATATAATTTTTTTTACATTTATATTATTTATTTTTCCCTGTCCCTGCGTCCAAGTGATCTGGGGGTGAGCTGCAGTCCAAGTAATCTTGCCCAGAGCACTTGAACTGCAGCTCACCCCCAGATCACTTGGACTGCAGCTCACCCCCAGATCACAAGGGGAGAGCTGCAGTCCAAGTGATCTGGGGGGGAGCTGTCCAGACACTTACCACCAAGCACAACCCCCCACCCCCCCCCCACCCCCTGTAGGCAACTCCAACATCAGGTCCCGCCGCTGCCCCCCCGCCGCGCTCCTGAAGTGGCAGGCAGCTCCACTGTAGCGTCGGGTCCCGCCGCAGCTTCAATGCCTATGGGTGATTGGACAGCGGATCCGCTGTCCAATCACATCTGCCTCGCTGACAGGGGCAGGTTTTCCCTGTCAATGACGCACTGGCATATGTGCCGCTTCCCCCGCAGTTTTTTAATGGGCTTTTACAACCCTGTGCCTGGCCCCGCCCCCCTTTCTCTCCCATTCCAATTGTTAACGGGAGGCACTGCTATCTGTGCCTCCCAAAGTGATTTAAAGATTTAAAATGCTTATCATAATATAAAGAGATTACTTATGACACAGAATATGTGTCATAAGTATCTTCTTTATATTATTTTAATCATTAATGGCAGGGGAGGCACTGCCTCCTACCTCCCCTGCCTCCCCTGACTACACGTCCCTGCTTTGTGGGCCCCCGTAGTAGAATCTTGAAAGGGCAGCATCGAGGGGATAGGGAGACGCGGAGCTGCAGGGAGGGGATAGGGAGACGCGGGGCGGCAGGGAGGGGATAGGGAGACGTGGGGCGGCAGGGAGGGGATAGGGAGACGCAGGGCGGCAGAGAGTGGATAGGGAGACGCGGGGCTGCAGGGAGGGGATAGGGAGACGCAGGGCTGCAGGGAGGGGATAGGGAGACGCAGGGCTGCAGGGAGGGGATAGGGAGACGCGGGCCGGCAGGGTGGGGATAGGGAGACGCGGAGCTGCAGGGAGGGGATAGGGAGACGCGGGGCGGCAGGGAGGGGATAGGGAGAAGCGGAGCTGCAGAGAGGGGATAGGGAGACGCGGGGCGGCAGGGAGGGGATAGGGAGACACGGGGCTGCAGGGAGGGGATAGGGAGACGCGGGGCTGCAGGGAGGGGGTAGGGAGACGCGGGCGGCAGGGAGGGGATAGGGAGACGCGGAGCTGCAGGGAGGGGATAGGGAGACACGGGGCGGCAGGGTGGGGATAGGGAGACGCGGAGCTGCAGGGAGGGGGTAGGGAGACGCGGGCGGCAGAGAGTGGATAGGGAGACGCGGGGCTGCAGGGAGGGGATAGGGAGACGCAGGGCTGCAGGGAGGGGATAGGGAGACGCAGGGCTGCAGGGAGGGGATAGGGAGACGCGGGCCGGCAGGGTGGGGATAGGGAGACGCGGAGCTGCAGGGAGGGGATAGGGAGACGCGGGGCGGCAGGGAGGGGATAGGGAGATGCGGAGCTGCAGAGAGGGGATAGGGAGACGCGGGGCGGCAGGGAGGGGATAGGGAGACGCGGAGCTGCAGGGAGGGGATAGGGAGACGCGGGGCTGCAGGGAGGGGGTAGGGAGACGCGGGCGGCAGGGAGGGGATAGGGAGACGCGGAGCTGCAGGGAGGGGATAGGGAGACGCGGGGCGGCAGGGTGGGGATAGGGAGACGCGGAGCTGCAGCCTGCAGGGAGGGGATAGGGAGACGCGGGGCGGCAGGGAGGGGATAGGGAGACGCGGGGCGGCAGGGAGGAAGGGGATAGGGAGATGCGGGGTAGGAGGGAGGGGATAGGGAGACGCGGGGCGGCAGGGAGGGAGGGGATAGGGAGGCGCGGGACAGCAGGGAGGGAGGGGATAGGGAGACGCGGGGCGGCAGGGATGGAGGGGATAGGGAGGCGCGGGACGGCAGGGAGGGAGGGGATAGGGAGGCGCGGGACGGCAGGGAAGGAGGGGATAGGGAGGCGTGGGGCGGCAGGGAGGGAGGGGATAGGGAGACTTCTCTTGCCTTTCAGATGCAGTAGACATCACCATCCGCAGCGTCTCCCCTCTGCCCATTCTTCCTGGGGCTTCCGGCTGCAGTACTGACGATAATGTTAGGGGGAGGGCTCGTCGATGGCAGTCAGAGGGGAGAACTTGAAGTGCTGCCTAGAGCAGAATCCTTCCCATTGACGCCTCTGACTCGCCTCCGCATAATGCGACAGCCCTGCCCCTGCTCCTCCTCTCTAAAAATTAAATTTTGCTAGTTAAATGGTAAACAAAGACCAGGGGCGGCCGCGGCGAGGGTCTACCCTGCCACAGCCGTCAGTCACCAACGCCAGTGTATTGCTTTCCCTGCGGATGCTCCATGTCTCTAACAGAAATTGACTTTGCTGTGCGTATGAGAGAGCAGGTCAGGAGACGGGCGCCACACAAGCGCACAGCATGTTAGTGCTGACGGCGCCTGGGACGAGTGTTAGGCTGTCAGTGGGCGGCGCCCGTCTCCTGACCTGCTCTCTCATACGCGCAGCTCCGTCAATTTCTGTTAGAGACATGGAGCAGGGAAAGCAATACACTAGCGTTGGTGAGGTGACTGACGGCTGTGGCAGGGTAGACCCTCGCCGCGGCCGCCCCTGGTCTGGGCTTACTTAGCAAATTTCTTTATTTTTTTTGTAAAATAGATTTAAGTGGAGCCTGCCGCCCTCCAGTGGCCGGCGCCCATAGGCAGCTGCCTAAAGCTGCCTAATGGTAGCGCCGGCCCTGCCTGCAGTGATCGCAAGCTAGGAGTAGGTCTGGAGCTACTCTGAAGCTGCACAAAATTATTTTGTAGCCGCTCTGCAATCCTTTCGTTTGCACTTCTGCTAAGCTAAGATACACTCCCAGAGGGCGGTGGCTTAGCGTTTGCACGGCTGTTAAAAGCAGCTATCGAGCGAACAACTCGGAATGAGGGCCTAAGTCATTACAGCAGGGGATTAAGTCTGACTGCCCAGTCTCAGTTAATCCTATTAAAGGTCAAGATAAACGTGGACCCATCTGTATGAACGTCAGGCAGAGTCGCAATTTTTCTCTGAAACCACACCAACAAGGCCGAAATATGAACCTTGAGGAAGGCCAGTCAAAGGCCTAAGTCCAGGCCCTGTTGCAGAAAAGCCAAAAGTTTGGCAGTACTGAACTTATATGCATCATAATTCTTAGCCGCACACCAGATGAAGTAAGAATTCCAGACCCTATAATAAATCCGAGCCGAAGCCGGTTTACGGGCTTTCAACATAATTTGAATGACCGCCTCAGAGAATCCTATGGGCCTCAGAACTGAAGCTTCAAGAGCCACGCTGTCAAAGCCAGTTGGGCCAGATCCTGGTAGACACAAGGGCCCACAAGGGCCCTGGTAGACACAAGGGCCAGGAGGTCTGGGCGTTGCGGAAGTAGAAGAAGGACGCTCTATCGAGAGACCCTGCAGGTCTGAGAACCAATGCCATCTGGCCCACGCTGGAGCTATCAGAAGTAGTATTCCTCCTCCTTGCTTGAACTGCCTTATTACCCTGGGCAGGAGTGACACCGGAGGGAACACGTATGGTAACCGAAAGTTCCATGGAATTGCCAGGACGTCCACGAACGCTGCTTGAGGATCCCTTGTCCTTGCTCCAAAGACTGGAACCTTGTGATTGTGTCGAGACGCCATCAGGTCTACATCTGGTAGGCCCCACTTGTCCACTAGGAGTTGAAATACTTCTGGATGAAGGCTCCACTCTCCGGCGTGTACGTCCTGTCCTGACGACTGAAGAAGTCAGCTTCCCAGTTGAGGACCCCTGGAATGAACACTGCCAATATGGCTGGCAGATGGCGTTCCGCCCATAGAAGAATCTTTGACACTTCCATCATTGCCATGCGGCTTCGAGTGCTACCTTGATGATTTATGTACGCCACCGTGGTGGCAATGTCCGACTGTACTTGAACAGGCCTGTTCTGTACCAGAGGCAGGGCCTGTTTCAAAGCATTGAACACTGCTCGCAACTCCAGAATGTTTATCGGGAGGAGAGAGTCCTCCCTGGTCCATCAACCCTGAAGAGAGTGTTGCTCAAGCACGGCGCCCCAACCCCACAGACTGGCATCCATCGTTAGAAGGACCCAGTTGGAGATCCAGAAGGGACGACCCCTGCTCAATTGCTGGTCCTGTAGCCACCAGGTCAGTGACAGGCGAACCTCCAGAGTCAAAGAGATCTGGTGTGGCAGGCCGTCCCATTTGGAAAGGATTAACCTCTGCAGAGGGCGGGAATGAAATTGAGTGTACTCCACCATGTCGAAAGCCGACACTATGAGGCCTAGTACTTGTATCGCCGAGTGTATCAACACACGTAGGCGAGATAGGAGCATCTTATCTTTTCCTGAAGTTTCAGGACTTTCTCTGGAGACAAGAACAACCATTGGTTGTGGGTGTCCAATAATGCCCCCAGGTGCATCATGCTTTGAGCAGGGACCAGTGAGGATTTCTTCCAGTTGATGAGCCACCCGTGGGCTTTCAGGAATTGGACCATCAGTTCCAGATGACGGAGGAGAACTTCTGGAGAGTTTGCCAGGATCAACAAGTCAAGCAGATATGGCAGGATCCTGATACCCTGAGGGCAGAGCATAGCCGCCATGACCGCAATGACTTTGGTGAAGATTTACGGAGCTGTGGTCAGACCAAAAGGTAAGGCCTGGAATTGAAAATGTAGGTTGCCAATAGCAAACTGCAGGTATTGCTGATGCGACATGACAATAGGAATATGCAGGTAAGCATCCTGTATGTCCAGGGATACCATATAGTCCATGGGCTTCAAAGCCAGAACAATAGAGCGAAGAGTTTCCATACGGAATTTGGAAACTTTCACAAAATTGTTTAATGACTTGAGGAACTAGGAACAACGTTGATTAGAACCCCCTGCCTCTCTGAGTCAGAGGCACCGGCACTATCACCCCTGTGTCTAGGAGGGATTGTACCACCAAATGGAGAGTTTTTGGTTTTACCGTCTCCGAAGGGATGTTTGTTGAGCAAAACTGGCGAGGGGGACGTTTCTTGAAAGAGATGGCGTATCCGTGAGTGACAACTTCCTGTACCCAGGTGTCTGAAGTGGTCTGTGACCATACCTGAGCAAACCGCAGAAGTCTACCTCCCACCCTGGGGTCACCCAGGAGGAGGCCCGCTCCGTCATGCAGCAGTCTTGTCTGTTTTGGAAGCTGGCTGACGGGCAGCCCAGGAACGTTTAGGTTTGGGCTTAGTGGATTTGGAAGTGCGAGTCTGTTTTGGGTACGCCTGACCCTTTGCTTTACTTGGAGGTCGAAAGGAGCGAAAGGAAGTACTTTTAGCCTTCGGAGCTGAAGGATTAGTACTAGGCAGACAGGCAGTCTTAGCGGATGCTAAGTCAGCAACAATCTTGTCGAGATCCTCCCCAAAAAGGATGTTTCCCTTAAAGGGGATCACCCCCAAGGTCTTTTTAGAGTTCAGATCTACAGACCAGGACCGCAACCAGAGAATCCGGCGAGCCAGAATGGACGTAGCAGACGCTTTGGCAGCCAGGACACCAGCATCAGATGCCGCCTCCTGAATATAATGAGAGGCTGTAATAGCATTATCAGGAAAATCAGATGTTAGTTCCGCTTCAACTTCCTGAACCCAGGCTTCAATAGCTTTTGCAGCCCAAGAAGCCACAATAGTGGGCCTATGCACAGCTCCTACAAGAGTGTAAATAGACTTCAAGCAACCCTCCACATGCTTATCCGTTGGTTCCTTCAGAGAGGTGGTAGTGACAGGCAGAGCAGAAGACACCACCAGATGCGCGACCTGTGAGTCCACCGGCGGCGGTGTTTCCCAATTTTTACTTAACTCTGCAGCGAGGGGATAACGAGCTAGCATCTTCTTAGACAGAGAGAATTTCTTTCGTTAATACTCCCAGGATTCCTGACGTATGTCAACCAAATGGTCAGAATGGGGTAAAACTAATTTAGTAACCTTCTGACGCTTGAATTTATCAGGTTTCTTAGAGGTATCTGGAGGCTCTACTTCATCATCAAATTGAAGGATCAGTCTGATAGCCACCTGTGTAATAGATTCCCCATCAGAAGCGTCTGCATCAGTGTCTTGGGGTCAGTATATGCGCCATCTTCATCGAATGACGTATCCGAAACATGTGTGGATTGTGAGGAAGTAATGGCCCGCTTAGAGGACCCCTTGGTCTTAGGCGGGCGAGGGTTAGGTTTTTGTTTTGCCAAAGACTGATTTAATTGCTGTTAATGAGAGGACAGATTATCTGCCCATGGCGGATTAACTGCAGGGACAATATGTGGCTGTAATGGCACAGGAGGTCCCACAGGGGGCACAAGCCTAGTTACTAGCGTAGTCAGTAAATTAGAAAAGGCAGCCCAAGGTGGTTCTTGGTGTGCCCCCGGTGCTGCAGACTGACTGGGGAGTATAAAACCCCCAGTACCTGAACCCTCAGCTTCAATATTTTCCTCTGAGCAATCAGTGGCATCAGCACTGCACGGTGCAGGATCAGCCATGGATCTACAACCCTGTTTAGCAGACATTATATTATTTGTAAGCGTAACCTTAGGGTGTAATAGTACAATAAAAGCAGACAAAATACCTGACTATAACCCCCTGTAGAGTGTGACTGCAAAGCAGAGCACAAACAGAGAATCTAAGTGGTATATGGTGACTGAAACACACAGAGAAAAATACCAAAGTAGTATATCCTGTGAGACACTATATCAATTGAGAACCCTGATGCACTTAGCCCCCTTCAGGGTACAGAATACAGGGATAGCAGTATGTGTGAGATACACGGAATATGGGCCCTCATTCCGGGTTGATAGCTTGCTAGCTGCTTTTAGCAGCAGTGCACACGCTAGGTCGCCGTCCTCTGGGAGTGTATCTTAGCTTAGCAGAAGTGCGAACGAAAGTTTAGCAGAACTGCTCGAAAATCTTTTCCTGCAGTTTCTGAGTAGCTCCAGACCTACTCCTAGATTGCGATCACCTCAGTCCGTTTAGTTCCTGCTTTGACATCACAAACACGCCCTGCGTTCGGCCAGCCACTCCCTGTTTCCCCAGCCACTCCTGCGTTTTAGCCTGACACGCCTGCGTTTTTTAGCACACTCCCGGAAAGCGGTCAGTTTCCGCACAGAAACACCCACTTCCTGTCAATCGCACACCAATCAGCAGAGCGACTGAAAAACGTTGCTCGCCCCTGTGTAAAATTGCTTAGTTTTGTGTGAAATTACTTGGCGCGTGCGCCCTGCGGCCCATACGCATGCACAGAACAGCCGGTTTTTAGCCTGATCACTATGCTGCTAATAACGGCAGCGAGCGATCAACTCTTAAAGACCCCCATAGACCACACAGCAGCTATTGGCAGTGGCACACACAGTCACATGTACAATGCAGAAATTATTACAAACAATAAAACTGCACTGGACTAGCAATACTAAGTAACTGTACTACCAAGAAAAGCTATGTATACATATACAGATATAACAATGCACAGTAAAGACTGGATGTATATCACAGGGTACTTGTACTAAATAACCCTGAAGTTATGCACTTCTTCTTAACTAACACTGTCTAAATGACATGCAGAATACTTAAGTCATACCTCCCAACTGTCCCGATTTTCGCGGGACAGTCTCGTTTTTTGGGGACTGTCCCGCTGTCCCACCCACGGGCCGCAGTGTCCCGCGGTGGGGGGGGGGGGGGGGGGGCTGGCGAGGGCAGTTGGGAGGCTCTGTCTCTCGCTGGCCTGCTTAGCATGCTCACAGCATCTATTCACTGGAGTCAGAGGGAGAGGGGGCATGCCAGTGGCTCAGAGAGCTGGGCATGGGCCCTCAGTGACGAAAACGGGGGCGTGGCTCATGAGCGTGGGTCCTCCGCAAAGCCATGCCCCTTTTCATAGGCCACACACCCTTTTCGGGAGCGCGTGTGTCCCTCTTCTAACGAGGACAAAGTTGGGAGGTATGCTTAAGTGTCCTGTAAATTAGTGATGTGCACCGGACATTTTTCGGGTTTTGTGTTTTGGTTTTGGATTTGGTTTCGCGGCCGTGTTTTGGATTCGGACGCGTTTTGGCAAAACCTCACCGAAAAATTTTTGTCGGATTCGGGTGTTTTTTTACAAAAAACCCTAAAAAACAGCTTAAATCATAGAATTTGGGGGTCATTTTGATCCCATAGTATTATTAACCTCAATAACCATAATTTCCACTCATTTCCAGTCTATTCTGAACACCTCACACCTCACAATATTATTTTTAGTCCTAAAATTTGCACCGAGGACGCTGGATGGCTAAGCTAAGCGACACAAGTGGCCGACACAAACACCTGGCCCATCTAGGAGTGGCACTGCAGTGTCAGGCAGGATGGCACTTCAAAAAAATAGTCCCCAAACAGCACATGATGCAAAGAAAAAAAGAGGCGCACCAAGGTCGCTGTGTGACTAAGCTAAGCGACACAAGTGGCCGACACAAACACCTGGCCCATCTAGGAGTGGCACTGCAGTATCAGGCAGGATGGCACTTCAAAA